>NW_028317886.1:24398000-25026000 GCF_062004578.1 Staurois parvus | reverse complement strand
AAAGCAAACTCCCCCATCCATCCATGTCTCCATGCTTATGCTGAGAAATCACTTAGGAAAAAAGCCCCTACCATTTCTGTACTTGGCCATATTGATTAAGGACTGAAGATTCATGTAGCATTTACCTCTTGGAATCCAACTGCCCTTAGCTCAGAGATAGGCGGGGGGTGTATTTAGCTGAGAGACTCCTGGGATGTATGACATAATTTGCCTAGGCATGTAAACCAGGAAATAACTAAACAAATGTAATAAACCTGTGTGTGTGTTTTACTAATGCTAACAGCAGGAGGATTAAAAATAGCCAATGTTGAGTGAGAGAGTGAAGTTCCACTTTGAAGGTTATAAAAACAGCAGGTGTTAAAACATTGGCTTTCTGTTTTTTCTGTACTGCGTTGTAGTTCTATTGGATAACTGTCTTTATTTGGTTACCTGAACTAAACAATGTTTTTCATCTTCACTTTTAGGGGTGGGGTGCAGAGTATCATCGCCAGGATGTTACTAGCACCCCCTGCTGGATTGAGATTCACCTGCACGGCCCTCTTCAGTGGCTGGATAAAGTACTTACTCAGATGGGTTCCCCCCATAACCCGATCTCATCTGTGTCTTAATTGGAACTGGACATTTCTGGATGTTATGGAGCCGTGCATGTACTTGAAGGATGTATGCATCAGACACATACTGGCAAAGGAGGGGACAATTTTTTCATTTTTATTTTTACATATACAGTTTGGGAGCCTCTAATACTTGATGTTTGTGACCAACTCAACGTGAGAGGGGGTAGAGGGTCCCTACTTTTTGAGATGTGGCTCAATTTTCACAGCAGCTAATTTTTATTTTTTTTTTTAATATATATATAGCGATAACAGTATAGCATTGTAATTTAAACCATGCTGTGTAAAGTATTAACTAAAGCAGATTTACTTCTGGCTGTATAGTAGATATGAGATTTAATCCAAACTTTGCTGTTCTAGATTGGCAACATTCTCAGCACTTGATACTACTTCTTGCCCCGCCCCCCAAATTTAACTGCGCCATTGTATTTCATCTGTTTAAAATACATTTTAGTAGTAGTTGTACATGAGAAATTAACATGTCACTTAAATGTGCATTGGCCATCAGGATGTTAGGAGATGCTCCTTGCTGTTTGTACAGTTTTTTTTTTTTTGTTAATAACCCTACCCCCACCACCACCACCACCATTTTACGAAGCATAAAATATAGTTAGGATGGACTAGGTGAGATTTGAAGGTTTGAGAAGGTTCCATGGTTTTAAATTGTTTAAAAATGTGAGCACAGCTTTGAAGGTCCTTTTTTTTTTTTTTTTTTTTTTTTTTTTATTTGCTGTGTGTTTTGTAATGCACCTCCTGCTTTCTTTTAAAACTTTATGCAGTCAGTTGAGTTCCACAGGTGTATACAACTGATTGAATGAAGTGCAAGCATTATTTCTCCTGGCAATAACCAGCCTTGATTCCTTTCATTTTTTCATAATAGCCTAGCTAACATGCTTTTACTGTCTTCTGGGGGGGCTTACAGTTTTATGACCCCCTTTCCTGTATTGTAACACTACTGCAGTGTCCTAGACCTCGGCTTTAACCGCTAGTGTAGGAGAAAGCAATGGTTAAAAAAAAAAAAAAAATACTAAAATATTGCACCTCCTTTAGTAATGGACAGCCTGAAAAACACTTCTGCTGAGCTTAGTGGACATTTTAAAAATCCAAGGTTTACTCAGACTTTTTTTTTTTTTTTCCCCTTTTTTATGATGTTACTTTTTGTACTATTTTTGTTTTTCTTTTATATTCACAGTTAAGCTGTAGTACTTCTCGAAAGTACTTTTATTCCAAATCTAGTGGATGGTGTTTACTAGAAGTTTAAATAAACGGTCATTATTGCTTACTTATATGAAATTTGTGGTTTTTGTTTTCTTATTCAAATATATCACTTTTGAGTCATGTTCCCAAAATGTACCTGAATTGGTAGAGTACCTGCCTTTTTGGTTTTGAATTGTCACTTTTACTTTGTGGTAACCTTCTCTGAAGGGGTCCTGTACTGAGAAAAATACATAGGCCACCATTGCTGTCCTCCTTCTGAAAATTAGATTGTTGATCCAGGTTTTGAGGCATGTCACTATTGAATAGATCTGTCTGACAGTCAAGCAGCTAGCATTTTTGGGAGGAGGGTGACAATGGTAACCTATGTATTTGTTAGTACAGGTTTACATTACTTTGAATTTACATAAGGGCTGCAACTGCCAAAACAAAAATCAGATGGCATCAGGGAAACCAAAATAAGGAATATTCCGGGCCTGAATTGCTATCCTGTTTCCCTGATGCCATCTGAGTGTCTGATCAGGATGAAATAATGCTAGGCCCATGAGTAACTACAGCATCTGTGTTCTAATGTAGCACATTGCAAAAGAACCATGCTCCCAGCTGGTGCAATATAACCGCCTCCCGCCCGCCATAGAAGGAAATGATGGATAGGCAGTGGTTTTCTCGTTCTGGGAGGACATCATATGATGTCCTCCCACTCTAACTGCATGTGTGCACCCCCGGGGGGGGGGATCAGCGGAAAAAGCCGGTGACTTCGGCTCTGTCACGTGATCAGCTGTGTCCAATGACGGCTGATCACATGTAAATAAGGAAATGCCGGTTATCATCATTTCTCTCCATATGAGCTGTCACGCTAACAGCTCGCGAGGAGAGCCGGTAATCTGCATTCCTCAGACATCTACACTGATCCGTGCCCTGATGATCAGTGTAGCCCTATCAATGCCACCTGTCAGTGCCCATCTGAGCTGCCTTTTGGTGCTGCCTGTCAGTGCCGCATGAGTACTGCCTTTCAGTGCCGCCTATCGGTGCCATATGAGTACTGCCTGTCAATGCCCATCAGTGCCACCTACCAGTGCCTCTTCATCAGTTCTGCCTATCAGTGCCCATCACTGCAGCCTCATTAGCGCACAACAGTGAAGGAGAAAAATTACTAATCTACAAAATTTTATAATAGAAGCTAAGAAAAAAACTTTTTTTTTTTTTCAAAATTTTTGGTTTGTTTACCAAAAAATAAAAAACCCAGTGGTGATTAAATACCACCAAAAGCTCTATTTGTGTGAAAAAATTGATAAAAGTATCATATAGGTACAGTGGTGCATGGCCGCGCAATTGTCCTTCAAAGTGCAGCAGCGCTGAAAATTTGGCCTGGGCAGGAAGGGGGTGAAAGTGCCCAGGAGGCAAGTGGTTAATCTCCACACAGTTTGGAAGAAAACATGGGAGGCCAGCCTTAAAACAAATCCTTAGATTATTTTGAGTGCTGTGTTCTTTTTTTTTTTTTTTTTTTTTTTTTTTTTTTTTCCCAAGGCATGAAGCGAAATCTAATACAAACCTTAATGCAGACTTTTTTTTTTTTTTAATAACCTGTTAATGAGCAGAATTTCAATTTTTGATTAACGTTTTGGGTCCCTTTTTAACATCTGCGTGTTTCAGTATCGTGTGCTAAACTAGAACACTGTTAAATGGGAATTCCATTAAGACTTCTTTTGTAGGGTTGGCATACATGTCAATCTTCCATTTACTCTTTCTCACTAATGCAGTACTAGGTGGTAGGCTAGCATGGGGGGCAAAAAGTAGAATTCTATAGCCTTTTAGTACGGGTAAGGCTGTCACGAAGACTGTTGTAAAATTCACAAACGGGAACCTATCCTCCTCCAATAGGCAGTTTTTCAATAAGTTGATTAACCACTTCCCTACCGCGCTATAGCCAAATAATGGCTACAGCACGGTCGTCCAGTTCTGGGAGGGCATCATATGACATCCTCCCAGAATGCGCCCCCAGCAGCATGCAATCAGCGCTGTCTGTAATTGCTGTGTCCTTTTGGACGCAGCTGATCACATGACTTGGTAAAAGGTCAATCTCCGTGGTCTTTTCACCATGTGATCAGCTGTGTCCAGTCACAGCTGAACACCATGTAAATACACTTGCCAGTTACCGACAGCACCTTTTGACAGTGTGAGGAAAGTAATGCCGGTAACTGTCAAAGGAGACATCTGCACTGATTTATCAGTGCAACCCCAGAAGTGCCCATCAGTTCCCAGCAGTGCTGCCAATCTGTGCCAGTCAGTACCACCTCATCAGTGCTTCCTGCCAGCGCTGCCTCATCAATTCATATCAGTGAAGGAGAAAAATTACCAGTTTGAAAAATGTTATAAAAGAGAAACAAACTTGCTAAAAATATATGGGTACAGTGGTGCATGGCCGCGCAATTGTCATTTAAAGTGCGGCAACGCTGAAAGCTGAAAAATGGCCTGGGTAGGAAGGGGGTAAAAGTGCACAGTAGGCAAGTGGTTAAGGAATAAGCATACTGCTCATTGACAGGTTGATGGGGAGGGGGTTGTATTTTATAACAAGAACGACAAAGCACGCACAAGATGAATTATTAATCTGCAGACAGTGTCCCTCAAGAGTTTACAAGCAGGATTTTATTTTTGTTAAACTATTTGCATTTTGATGGTGCATAGGCTTCAGTTCACACAGGCTGCAGCCATACCTCAGCATTTATGGCTCCTACTAATCACTGATGATATGGCATTTATTACTCCTAGTGACTCCCTCAGTATGTTCCAGTGCCTGCCATTCTATTTCAAACACTTGGGCAGAGTGATCCCCTTCCCATTGGTGCCTGTATAGTTCCAGCTGTGGCTTTGCCACAAGGAATGCTGTAAGATGAGGAGCTTACAAGGTAAGTGACAATGAATACCAGCAGAGCACCATTCTTCCCACTGAACACAAACTATGGTACACTGTTGTCTAAAAACTGATGCAGAGGCATATTACTTCCACAGAGTGTTTCATAGACACTATTGGATGGAATAGTCACCTGCCCAGTGGTGTCTGTATGGTTCTGGCACCAAAACAAATTGTTGTGGGTATAGAAAAGTACCCCCCCCCCTTTAAAATCACATTTTGTTGCTTTGCAGCTAGAAATAGACTATTTTTTTGTTTTATCCCATTGTATTTACTCAGCTTTTTACTATTGCAGCTTAGAACATCCAAGTGAAAGATATAACATCAACATGTTGGGGGGGAAAAAGGATCACCCTCTTGTTAGTATTTTGTTGAACCACCCTTTGCTTTAATTTCAGCTTTTAGTCTTGGTATATGACTTTACTAACTTTGCACATCTAGACTGTAATATTTGCCCACTCTTTGCAGAACTGCTCAAGTTCAGTTAAATTTGATGGTGAACAATTGTGGACTGTGGTCTTTAACCACTTTAATATCGGGTACTTATACCCCGTTCCTGCCCAGCTCAATTTTCAGCTTTCAAGGCTGTTGCACTTTGACAATTGCACGGTCATGCAACACTGTACCTATATGAAATTTTTATCATTGTTTTCACACAAATAGAGATTTATTAATCACCACTGATTTTTTTTTTTTTTTTTTTTTTGCTAAATAAAACAAACACCAGAAACTTTTGAAAAAAAACACACTTTTCGTTTGTTATAAAATTTCTTCATACATTTAGGTCAAAATGTATTCTGCTACATTTCTTTGGTGAAAATAATAATTGAATTTGTATTTTATTTTCAAATGTTTCTATTTTTTTTTTTTTTTTTAATTTTCTTTTTTTTACGATCTTAATTTTCAGCACACTGTGACCAAAGCAATGCAATGTTACCATAGTAACATTGAACTACTCTGGGCAAGTGATCAGGATTTTTTTTTTTTTTTTTAACACATTATGATTGCTAATACCAATGTATTTCATTGATATTTGCAATCGTTACTGAATGAAACTGTTTCATTCAGTCTTTTGTTGTGATTAGCTGTGATTGGGCAAAGCTGATCACATGATAAAGATGGGCTGTGATTGGCCCTGTCTGTATCATGTGACTGCCTTGAGCAGTCACAGCCAACAACATCATTGTATACAATGGATGGCATGACAGGAAGCCATGCATTGTATACAATTGACATGTGAGCTGCTGTGATTGGTCAGAGCGGTCACATGACACTGGCAACGGGCCCGTGTAGTGATATGTCATCGTCTGTGTCCCGTGGACACAGCCGGTGACAGATCGTGCGGCCACGTGAGCGGCTCATTTTGACAGGACGTCATATCACGAGGTGTTAGGTCATTCCACAGATTTTCAATGCGGTTTAAGTCTGGGCTCTGACTAGGCCATGCCAGACCAATTCACCTTTCTTCTTCAACCACTGTGTGGTCATTTTTGCTGTGTGCTTTGGGTCATTGTAATGTTGGAAAATAAACCTTTCCATTTACAACCTTCTGGCAGAGGACAGCAGATTTTCCTCAAGTATTTGACCGTGTTTTGCCCCATTCGTTTTTCCTTCTATTCTGCCAAGTACTCCAGTCCCTGCTGCAGAGAAAAACTCTTAAAACAGAATGTTATCACCTCCCTGCTCTATTGTAGGAATGGTGTTATTTGGATGATGAGCTGTATTGAATTTCTGGCAGATATATTATTTAGTATTGTGGCCAAATAATTCAATTTTAGTCTCATCTGACCAGAACACTTCTATGTGGCCTCAGAATCTTCAAGATGTATTTTGGCAAAGCTCAGTTGTGACTGCATGTGGCCTTTCTTGAGGAGTGGCTTTTTATTTGCAACCCTCCCATACAAGCCACATTTGTGGAGAATTGGTGATATTGTCACCTTATGCACACAATGACCACTCTGTCATAAATTCCTACAACTGCTTCAGAGTTGCTGTAGGCCTCTTGGTAGCCTCTCTAACTAGTTTCCTCCTGCCTCTTTCATCCAGTTTGGAGCTACGCTCTGATCCAGGGAAGGTCTGTGCTGTACCAAGTACCTTCCATTTTTTATCAATAGACTTCACTGTGCTTCTTGGCATTGATAAAACCTTTGAAACATTTTTGTATTCACCTTCTGCTGTCCACAACTTTATCCTGGAGATCTTTTAACAGTGTTTTGCCACTCATAGTTGATTGCTTGCTTCACTTGCTCTATCAGGGACTGAAATACTGCAGGAAAGATCTTTTCATTCTGAGCTAATCAAAATGACCAGAGCTGATCACAGTAGAAAGTCAACTGGCTTTGTGTGCCTTTTTGAGAAGGTGATTAGCTACACCTAATTGAGTTTACAAGTCATTTTTAGGGGGGGGGGGGGAGTGATTCTTTGCCAACTCTGATTTTTTGTTTTTGAATTTTTTTTTCTGACATGTTGGTGTTATATCTTTCATTTGGATGTTTTACATTGCACTGAGTAAATACAGCTGGATAAAACAAACTGTATTCATTTCAGGCTGCAAAGAAACGAAATGTGATTATTTTAAAGGAGGGATTCTTTTCTTTACCCACTGTACAAAATTCCACTGAACACCAGTGATTGAGCACCAATACTCCTGCTGCGTCTCAAATACAGTATAAAATAAATGAAGTCTATAGTGCCTCATACGGTGCAGCGCAGTGACCTCACAATGAAAAAAATTTTAAATGATCTGAATAACTTTTTGTCAATGAAAACCATACATAAAGAGAAAAATAAAACTGATTACATGGGGGAAAAAAACAAATCACCACAGCTTTAAATTATTGTGAAGGATATATCACTGCACTGTACTATGAGGCCATATAGATTTCATTTATTTTGTACAATAAAGATTTATGTGCAAACACACCTCGCGAGTGAGGTCCATATTTCTCTAATTAGGTTGAAACTATTTACGGATTATTTCAGCTTTAAATGTTAGCCTGAGAAGTGTTTAAAGGAGAATTTGAAAGTACAGTACCAGTTGGCATATTCATGAAAGGTAGTCCCAGTCTCTGGCTGTTGAGCTTCTGTATAAATGATATCTTAATCATACAGTACAGGACACATACTGGATAGTTTTAAAGACTCTGGGTGCCTAAGGCTACCTTAAGGTGATTGGATACTGGCAAGGCTTTTGGACGTGCCCCTTTGGCCGTACATCTACAATGTGTGAGACTTCAGTTTTTTTGTTTTAGGTCAATGTTTATTTTTTAAACTTTTTATTTATTACAAGTACTTATATAGCGCCGTCAATTTAAGCAGTGCTTGTATATCTAAAATTGTACATTTCCATCAGTCTTTCCCTCAAGGAGTGTACGTACAATTTAGGGTCCTTAACTTAAATTCATACATACGCATACTAGGGCCAATTTACCTACCAGCATGTCTTTTGATTGTGGGAGGAAACGGGAGTACCCAGAGGAAACCCACGCAGGCACAGGGAGAACTCGCAAATTCCAGGCAGGTGGTGTGGTGGTTGGGATTCAAACTGACAAAACTAGTACTGCCAGGCGGACGTGCTAGTCATTTATCCACTGTGCTGCCCTATCACCCTTTTATCAATCGGTAAGCGGCATTCCTCAGAGGGGACATGTGCACTGATGATCAATGTAGCCCTGTTAGTGCACATCAATGCCACATATCAGAGCTGCCTTTCTGTGCCACCTATCAGTGCCCATCACTGCATCCTCATTAGTGCACATCAGTGAAGGAGAAAAATTACTTATTTACAAAATTTGATAAACTAAGAAAAATAATTTTTTCAGTCTTTTTTTAGTTTGTTTAGCAGAAAATAAACCCAGTGGTAATGAAATACCACCAAAAGAAAGCTCTATCTGTCTCAATAAAATTATAAAAATTTTGTTTGGGTACAGTGTTGCATGACCACAAAATTGTCATTCAAAGTGCGACAGCGCTGAAAGCTGAAAATTTGCCTAGGCAAGAAGGGGTAAAAGTGCCCGGTAGACAAGTAGTTACTTAAACTCTCCAGTATCTTCCCAACTATAGAAGTTAAACTAACAGGTCTATAGTTGCTTAGTAAAGACTTTGACCCCTTTTTTTAAAAATAGGCACTGGATTGGCATAAGGCCAGTCATTAACCACTTGCCCTCCAGAGGATTTACCCCCCTTCCTGACCAGGCCATTTCTTGCGATATGGCGCTACATTACTTTGACAATGCAATGTCATGCACCGCTGCACCAAAATGAAATTTACATTCTATTTTTTCCCACAAATAGAGCTTTCTTTCGGTGGTATTTGATCGGCAGTGCGGTTTTAATTTTTTGTGCTATAAATTAAAAAAAGACTGACAATTTTGAGAACAATATTTTTGACTTTTTGCTATTAAACATGTCCAGTAAAAAAAACCTAATTCAGTCATAAATTTATGCCAAAATGTATTCTGCTACATGTGTTTACTAAAAAAAAAGAATCCCAATACCTGTAAATTAATTGGTTTACATGAAAGTTATAGCGTTTACAAATGGCAGTATATATACTAGAATTTTTTTTTTTGTACTAGTAATGGCGGCGATCAGCAACTTATAGCGGGACTGTGGTGGGCATTCTGACACTGGGGGGAACTGACTTGGTGTCATTTGCATCCCCAGTGACACCAATACAGTGATCAGTGCTAATAAAAAGCACTGACACTGTACTAATGGCACTGGGCAGGAAGGGGTTAACATGTGGGGCGTTCAAAGAGTTAACTGTGTGCCATTTCACAGTATGCTGTGTGAGTACTTTACACTGTAAGTACACTGCTTTGTATTAGTGGGGCACCGAAATGAAAATTCAAAATCTAACCCTAAATGCGCAGTTTTTAAAAATTAATATATTTTTTGGCAAAAAATACACTTTGATTTAAAAAGAAAAAAGCAAAAAAAACTATTTTTTTGTAAAATATGAAAGAGGATGTTACGGCGAGTACATAGATACCCAACATGTCACGCTTTAAAATTGCACACGCTCGTGAAATGGCGTGAAACTGTGGTATCTCCAAGGGTGATGCTTTAAAAATTTCTACAGATTAGCATTGTAAAGTTAGAGGTCTAGTGCGAGAATTATTGCTCTTGCTCTGTTGTTCGTGACGATACCTCACGTGAGTGGTTTGAACACCATTTACATATGTGGGCATGGCCTACGTATGCGTTCACCACTATGTGTGTGCACGGGGGGGATGGGGGCACTTTAAAAAAAAAAAAAAAAAATGTATTTAATTTTTTTTCTTTGCACTGTCCCTTTAAAAAAGATTTTAATCACTATTATCACAAGAAATGCATGCATCCCTTGTGATAGAAATAATTAGTAACAGGTCCTCTTTATGGAGAGATAATGCAAATGCAAAGCATTGGATCAAAAAAAAAAAAAAAAAGCATTGATCTAGTGCAGTGGTCGGCAAGCCGCGGCTCGCGAGCCACATGCGGCTCTTTACACGCTTTAATGCAGCTCTTGTGTGCCGGGCGCCCGCTCCCCTCCCTCCTATCGGGCGGCAGGGACTCTGCAGCGTGATCCAAAAAAAAAACAGCCAGGGCAGCGCGCTCAAATGCAATGATTGGCCAGTCTCGCTGCCACTCACATCCTGATAGCCAGTGATTGGCTGTCAGGATGTGTGTAGGCGGGGCAGCGTGACGAGCGTGAGAGGAGCTAGGCTCCTCTCACAGTCCGCCCTGAAGACCGGAACGGCGCGGGAACACGGCGAGAGGAATGCGCGGAGCAAAGGTAAGTGAATTGACACAGGGGGGACTTGGCTTACTACTTGCTACTTACTACTACTATATGGGGGATGAATTACTATAAAAACTTATTGAAACTAAAAACAGTGTACCATCCTATGTATTTTCAGTTTTAAAAATGTGGCTCTCAAAATAAATTTCAATCGTGGTTTTGGCGAGATTTGGCTCAGTTGAAAAAAAAGGTTGCCCACCACTGATCTAGTGCTTTAAAAAAAAAAAAAAATCACTCCGGTCCTCCAAGGGCATAGAGATGAGTGGAGGCCATCTTTCCTTCACTAATATCTGCCCAGTATCTGGATCGTTGGATGGGTTCTCAGGTAAGGCTGGTAGCGGCATGCTGGCGGGAGGTCGCGAGGGGAGGAGTTTTTTCAGCACCTGTATCAGTGTTTTTTTTTCATATCGACCGATGGCCCAAAGGGGTATTTTCGGCCTAAACAATTCTGCCACCAAAGTTTCGGTGCATCCCCACTTTGTATGGCTCTGATATGCAGAGCCATACAAAGCAGTGTGCAGGGGCTGACGGGAGAGATCTGTGTTGTTTATACACAGGTCTCTCCCGTCGAAGAAACTTGGTAATCACCAGCTGGGACCTGGTGATTCGCAGCTGAGGCTGCGCATGGTGGCGCCCCTATCCAGAACTGCAAAATCATGTATATATTATTATTATACATTATTATTATACAGTATTTATAAAGCGCCAATAGTTCGCTCAGCGCTGTACATTACAAAGGGGGACAGAACATGTGACAGAACAATACAATGCAAAACATGAGGGGATCGAGGGCCCTGCTCTTTCAAGCTTACAATCTAGGAGGGAGGGGATGGTGGCACAGGAGGAGATAGCTGTGGGGGATGGAGTGGTAGGAAGAGTGGAGGAGGTCGGCAAGTTAGCAGGGGGCGGGGTAGGCTTCCCTGAAGAGATGGGTTTTCAGGGTGCGCCTAAAGGAGAGGAGAGTAGGTGATAATCTGATGGGTTGGGGCAGGGAGTTCCAGAGGATGGGTGACACCCTGGAGAAGTCCTGGAGGCGGGCATGGGAGGAGGAGACCAGGGAACTAGAGAGAAGGAGGTCTTGTGAGGAGCGGAGTGTGCGTGCTGGGCGGTACTTGGATATTAGGTCAGTGATGTAGTTCGGGGCAGTATGGTGGACAGCTTTGTACGTCAGCGTTAGGATTTTGAATTTGATCCGTTGCGCAATCGGAAGCCAGTGGAGGGATTGGCAGAGGGGGGTGGCGGAAACGGAGCGGTTGGAAAGGTGAATGAGTCTGGCAGCCGTATTCAGGATGGACTGAAGCGGGGATAGCCAGCGGCGAGGCAGGCCAGTGAGGAGGGAGTTGCAGTAGTCGAGTCGTGATATGATGAGGGAGTGGATGAGCTGTTTAGTGGTTTCTGGAGTTTATATATACTTGATTTTGTGCACCCGTGCCACCCTTTAGCAGTATTTCTGCTATAGGGAGGCACGGAAGCGGTTAAAGAGTCCCTAAAAATTAGAAACAATGGCTTTGAAATTACAGAGCAGAATTGTTTTATGATCCGTGGGTGCATGCCATCTGATCCAGGTGCTTTATTCACCTTTATTCTGTCTAAATATTTCTAGATATTAATTTTGAGCCATTGTGGATCATCTGGAGCTGTGTCAATATCATTCCCGTCATGTGCAAGAGCTCCCCCATGCTCCTTTGTATACAGCTGGAGAAGGTATTTAATAAATTTGCCTTCTCTTTATCCCCAGTCACCCACTCTAGTCTACATGCTCGGACCTGACCTTTTTACTATTATATTTGAAGAATTTTTTTGTCCTATCTTTTGCAATCTGTAGCTTGGTTTGAATTTTTGTGGCTCTGATTTCCTTTCTACATCTGTTATGTTTCTTGTAACAATTAAATGATAGTGTTCCTTCATTTTTAAATTTTTTAAAAGCTTTTTTTTTATTATTTATGTAAACTTATTACAGTTAAAATTCCCCATTATCACTGCGCTAGCCCTTGCAGACCTTTCTATCTGTGCAAGGAGCTGAATATCCACCTCCTCGTTAACACTGGGTGGCCTATAACAAACTCCAATTATTACTCGTGCAGTTCCATCCATGATGCTTCAGCCTCATCACACACTCTATTAACTAGGTCCTCTTTAACACTTGCTTTCAGATCACTTCTCACATAAAGACAGACACCACCTTTCCTTTTTACCCCCTCTCACCGAAAAAGAGCATAGCCCGGAATATTAATAGCCCAGTCATGTGAAGAATGAAGCCAAGATTCAGCAATACCAATTAAAACATAATGCAATAAAAGAGATTTAAGTGAGCGCTACCAAAAGAACAACAAAAGGTGTGTATATATATGTATATATATATGTAAATACATATATACACACATACATACACACATATATGTATATGTATTCAAATAAATAAGCAGCTGATACACCGAAAGGCGACCAAAAGAAAACCTCCAATAGTATATGTTCAAATAAGTTGGTGCAGCGCTAGACAGTAATACATATTGATAAACATATTGCCATGCAATTACAAATGAATGTGGATAGGTGATATCACCTTAAGGTGATTAATCGTGATATATAGTTCAAAATAATTATATATATATATTTTGAACTATATATCACGATTAATCACCTTAAGGTGATATCACCTATCCACATTCATTTGTAATTGCATGGCAATATGTTTATCAATATGAATTACTGTCTAGCGCTGCACCAACTTATTTGAACATATACCAATTAAAACATAGTTCTCTTCTTGCACCAAAGCTTCCAATTCACATATTTTGCTTGGCAGACTTCTGGCATTGGTGAACAAACACTTCAGTTCATTCACATTTTGCACATGCATTTTGGATAATCCTCCTGCAAAGTGGTATTTCAGAGTTAGGGGCTTTCTTGTAAGAAGCCCTTCTAATTCTTAACAAGGTTAACGTGGTTTTATGTCCAAAAACCCTAAGGTGGTATCCAGCTTAAAGAAGACATTGTCCTTCCTTCCTTGTTCCTTGCTCATATTCATCCCAGGGAAATTTCTCTCCGTTGTTTGATTGTAGTCAGAGCTATCAGTCTGTCACAGCCTCTATCTGGATGCTAAAGCTGGACATAAAGGGATCAGAATTTGGCCTGGTAATCAGGTACAAGTCAAATTTTGATCCTCGTATGGGCAGACTGGTTGTACAGAAGTCGATCTAGTGATGTATGCCTTTCCACCTCTAAGACCCCCTCGCCTACTCTGCAAGATTGAACTGGAGGGCATTCTGGTGATTGTCATTACACAAACCTGACCCAAGAGGACATTGTACTTGAACCTCTTCAGGCTCCAGGCAGTAGGGTCGGTGCTGGTGCAGTAGGCAAGACCAGCTACTTGTGCCTCCCCCCAAAAAATAAAACATTTTAAAAACGGTAGAAGATATTAAATCAACAAAACATGAAACTGCTACATTTTTTTTAATTTGCAAAAATAAATGACATAAAATGCCACCAGCACCAATAATAAAGACAAAATCAGTGTAACAGACTGTATCTGTGGCTGGAAATGGCAGGGTGACAGTTGCAGTGAGTGGAGGATGATGTATCTACACACTGACAGATCCCTAGCTGGAATTCCCCAGGCAATGGGGGGAGAACTAAGTGATCCCACACAGTGACAGATCTGACACAACACACCATCAACACTGACATAGATCAGCAGGCACTAGAAGAGCAGGCTGTGGGATCATGATGATGTCATCACTCACTGACACCTTGCACATGTGATGGATAGCTGGTCGGGTCACACTCACGCAGACACATCAGAGTCAGACATTACCTTCCTCCACAGGTGCAGCTCTGCCTCTTCTGATGAATGGGAAGAAAAGGGCTGGAACTCCACAGTGATCAGCAGCTGCCAGCCAGCTTGCAGGGACTAAGTCTGAGAGGAACACTGGAAGGAGCGTCAGCTCAGCTGCTACACTGGCCCCAGACACCCAGCATCTTCCTCTCTTTTCTTCCTCCCCTCTGCTGCCCCTCTCCTCAGCTGACAGATCATTCATGACTTGGCAGCGATCCACACAGAGAGAATGCCAGCCTGTGCTGCACCCAGGCGCCCCTAGGTGGCTGCCTAGTTTGCCTAGTGGAAGCACTGGCCGTGCCTGGCAGATTCTATGGGCTGTCCATGATATTGTGATTTGTTTACCACCCTGCTTCCCAGTTGCTGGCTTTAATGGCTTGGCTGTTGATGGATAGGTCCAGAGGGACAGGGGCCTTTTGAATTTGGCTATTCACCATTCCTACAAAGTGTCACATGCATTGTTCCTCATATATATTCCCTAAAAACTCCATGGGTCTTTAAACTGGTTCTGTTTGTTCTTCGGAAACCAACCTTTGAGACTTTGGGGGAACTCTGTGGTTTTATCTTGCTTGCAAGGTTGCCTCTCATTACAAGTCAAGTCTCTCATTCTCAAGGTGATTTCTTCTTCCACTTTAACAAAGACAATATTCTACCATCTCTCTCTCCTGCTCTATTTTCCTTCTATTGTTGGGATGTGGGACACACTTTTCAAGCCTATCTCTCAGCTACAGCTCCGTTTAGACAGAATGACTCCTTCCTGAAGATCTCTGTAGAGGACAACCTGCTTCTCATTCCACTATCGTTAATGGATTAGACAGCTCTTCATTTAAGTTATATCTGTTAATAAACACTCCACCAGATTGGCTAGTGTTTTTGGGCTTTTTAGCATCAGTTATCTGTTTCTTAGAATTGCAAGGCTGCCACCTGGACGGTCTGGTTCTTTAGTTCATACTTCTGTTAATTTTTACCAGGAAGATGTTTAGTCCTCAACTGATGCCAGCTTCAGTCATAAGGTCCTTCACTTGGCTCTGAAAGTTGTTTAGCTCCTCTATTAACTCTTTTTAGTGGTCCAAATGGCCTTCATTTCGTTATGTTGCACACCCAACAGTTTGACTTTTTGGATGTCCCTATGTACCTGAATATTTCTGCAGTGTCCCATAATGTACAATAAGAAAATAGGATTTTAAAAGGCTTTGAAATTATTTTTTCTTTAGTACAATACATGACACAGGTCCCTCACCTCTGTTTCTCATTATCTACTCCTACTGCAAAACTGAGGCGTACTGGGCTGGGCTGTCTTTACAGCTCTTGTTTGCCCATTTTCAAGCTCCTAAAGACAGCAGCATTAACCTTATGTACCCGAATGCTTCTCTCGTGTCCCGTAATGTACTCTAAAGGGTTGTTATGGCAAGTAAAAAAATCTCTTTTACCTATGCAGATGGAAAAGGCTTGGGAAAAAAAATATGTTGCTACATTTTTAGTGGCTGTAATCTTGCTTTTTCAACTCATTTTGTGTGCTGTATGTTGGTTTGAGTCTAGTTAGACATCCATGCTGTGCAAATATGCCACCTTTCTATTTAAACCATGTACAGAAAATGCAGTTTGTCAGGCAGATCTGAAACATAAATATAAGGGCTCATGTACACTGCAGCTACTAAACTGACGTTTAGGAGCAGTTGAGCGTTTTTTTCAGCAGCCCCTAAACTCTCCGTTATGTTTTCCTATGTGTCCATGTACACATAGTCTTTTACAGGCAGTTGAGGTTACAGGAATTTTCTTGAAAGCACAAAAATCACGTTCAGGTTAGAGTTTACCTGCGTTTTAAACGCATTTATGCACGTTTGCGTCTATACGCGTATTTTGGCTGGTCCATATCAAGATGCTGTCCAGAGCCTTTTTATCTTCATCAAAAATGCATGCACAGTGTTTTCCATGTATTCAAATGGACCTAGTACACCAGTGAAGTCAGTTCCAGGTTTCGTGTGAAGGAAAAAATGGTAGAACGTGCTGCATTCTGCTCATGATGGGATCCATAGTGAATACAACCAGAAAAGACAGGTAATCTCAACACATACTGCTCTCTCTGCTTCTGCTCTTTCTCACAAAATGTCTGAAATAGTTATTTACTATTTTTCAGTGCATTCTGGGCATTTGGGAAGGTCTCCTGAGGTTATCTTTTAAAAAAGCTTCTATTTGTTTATTACAGGTACTTATATAGCGCCATCAATTTACGCATCACTTTACATATATATTGTACTTTTACATCAGTCCCTAACCCTCAAGGAGAGTACAATCTAAGGTCCCTAACTCACATTCATACATATACATACTAGGGCCAATTTAGACAGGATCCAATTAACCTACCAGCATGTCTTTGTAGTGTGGGAGGAAACCGGAGTACCCAGAGGAAACCCACGCAGGCACAGGGAGAACATGCAAACTCCAGGTAGGTGGTGCCGTGGTTGGGATTCAAACCAACGACCCTAGTACTGCCAGGCTGAAATGCAAATCATTTAGCCACTGTGCTGCCCTTGCTTCTAAACGCAAATGCGCATAACGCTGCTAGAAGCGCGTAAACGCGGCTAAACTGACGTTTTTAACCTACGTTTTCTAGCAGTCAGTTTCCAGCAGTTAGAATACTTTTTCAAACGCCCCGTGTATATGAGCCCTTAGAGAAGGGGTTGAAGCACAATCTCTAACTGCTGTGCTGAGCACTTCCTGCACACTTACTGCTGACAAAGGCAGATATCCATACGAAAAAATCCTGCTTCAACAGATGTTGCAGTTACAACATATGGTTTTCTAAACAAAATATTTCATTGTTCCTGTGGATGCCTTTCTTTCCTTTGTAACAAAATAAAATCTGTTGTTTTTTTTAGAGATGCAAGTCATAGGTTGTAAAGCTTCACAGGGAAATCTACTACTGATAACCCCTCTACAAAAATTGGCCTTGAACTTCTTTATCAGTTTTGAACAAGCACTTCATTCAGCAGAACATTTATGAGTAAGTTATGTTTCAGCGTGGTAAATGTGGTACTTATGAGTACCACCATTTTGAAACAAGGTACTTTAAGCCTCTGTTCACACTATGAACTACATATAAATCGCACAGAAACCGCACCACATTCCTGTTCAATTCACATGCGATTCGGTGCAGTGTGATTTGAGTCTATTCATTTAGAATTAGCTCAAATCGCACTGCATTTTACTAAACTTGGTAGTTTTGTACCATGTGATCCAATGCAAGTAAACGCACCGATTGTGACCTGTGTTTGGGGTTACATTAAGATTGCACTGACACCCGCTGCAGATCGCAAGGGCAGATTTGAATGCGGTGTAGAAAACACACGCAGTTTACGGGTTTCCTACACCACATTCTTGTGTGAACCTAGGTTGAATTGTATGTCTGGCCAAATTTTAAAGAATGCAATATACAGTGGAGAAAATAATTATTAGATCCCCTGCAGATTTTGTAAGTTTGCCCACTTAAAAGAAATGAAGGATCTGTAATTTCTATCATAGGTGTATTTTAAATGATAGAGACAGAATATCAACCAAAAATCCAGAAAAAACACGATACAAATGTTATAAATTGTCTCAGGAGTATGGATGTGATGTGTTGCTGGGACATGTGGTCCCACAACTTTTCTTTTTTTTTTTCTGGACTTTTTTGTTCCTGCAGAGATCTTCTATCAAGAGTCGGGCTGGTTGACGGACTGGATAATCTAGATCCAGTGGTCACCCCAGTCTGACCAGTGAGCGTGCGCTGACCGCCAGCTCCACACTCGGTTGGCCGCAACTATGCCCCACAGACCTGGGTGGGCAGCCAGTTAAATGCCTTGCAAGGATGCATATGACCAGGCTCCTGTAGTCTGTGTTACAGTGTAACCCTGGCCAACAGCTCCCCCACTTTGGTGGAGAGGAGGATCTGTCACAGGAGCTTCACCAGCACGCTCCGCTGGATTAGTAAGTAGTGCCCCCCTCCTGTCCAGGACACGGGTGCTCCCTGGGGTGGTCGGTCCTGCGGGGTCCCCTCTCACCCAACACTCCCCATCACTCCCCTCCTTTATGCACAAATGCCCTGGAAAAGGCGTGGGCTTAACCTAGGTGCCTCATTCCTTGCTGGACCCTGGTAGTGCAGGCTTCCTCTTCTTCCCCCTGCAGTCTAGGACTCATCTGGGGATGGAGGGGGCCTTGTCCTGCTGTTCGGGGAAGTGTCCGTTATGGATTGCAGGCCTGTCTGGATCAGGGGGCGTGGGGCGCTCTACATGCGACTGGGATGGCCAGCGGCCAGGTTATTGTAGCCATGGTGGCCATTTTCTTGGTAGCTTTTGGCCTCCGGCCTGTAGTGCCAGACGTGGTGGCAATTTTCTGGAGATTTTGAGTGGATCGGCACTTTGGCCGGTGTTGAGAACGGCCTTGGTCTCCCAGACACTGACAGAATAGACCAAGGCTCTACAACAAGGCTTTAACTTCTAGTCAATTGCCCCAAACGTATGTGAAGCTAGCGGACCAGTTAGTTCAAAGTACATTTGTGACGCTGCCCTTGATGCAGCTCCTCTTCTTTCCAAACTGTCCATCTCGGCCGTTGTGCTCTGGCAGGTCCTTTGACTCAAGTGTTGGTCAACGGACCAGACCTCCAAGAAGGCTGTGGTGAACCTGTCCTTTCTGGGCGACATCTTTTTGGCACTAGCCTGGATGACATCATGTAGAACCTTACTGGGGGCAACAAGGGGAAGGAACCTCATCGGAAGTTGGGGCTAGCGGTTTTCGCATTTTTCGCCCCTCTGGCTCCACAGCCAAAGGCTCCTGGCCCTTTAAGGCACCCACAGATGGCACAAAGTGTCCCTTGTCCCAGACGTTCACCAAGGCCGTGGATAAGTCTCCCTCAGCATGAAGGTTTGCCCTCACCCGATTCCAGGGTGCAAGGGCATCTGTGCAGGTTTTTTGGGCCCGTGGACCTCCCTCATTAATAAGTGGGTTCACGAGATCATTCTGTCAGGATACAAGTTCCCTCCAGGTTGCCAGGTCCCAATACTCGATTCGGAGCATTTTCGCGGCTTCTACTCCAACCTGTTCACTGTTCCCAAGGCGGACAGGGTTCACCCAGTCCTGGACCTCAAGGCCCTGAATGTCTTCATGCAGGTTTACAAGTTCAAATGGAATCTATTCGCTCAGTGGTGGCCTCCCTCCGCCAGGGAGATTTCCTGGCCTCATTGGACATCAAGGATGCTTACCTGCACATCCCTGTTTGCAAGGGGGATGAATGCTTCCTACATTTTGCCATCAGGGACGCGGATTATCAATTTGTGGTGTTGCCCTTTGGCCTGGCCTCCACACCTCAAGTGTTTACCAAGGTCCTAGCCTTACTGAGACAATGGGGGATCGCAGTGTTCGACTACCTGGATGTTTTACTCTTGCATGTGGAGACTCGCTATTAGAAAGTGTGGAGGTCACCATGCATTCTCTACGGGACTTCGGGTAGATCCTGAACCTCAGGAAGTCGATTCGGAGCAGGTCAAGTTGTTTCTTCTGTCACAGAAATAGTTGAAGCTCCGGTCAGCAACTCCTGGCTAGCAGGCAGCCCTTTCTGTGTCTTTGCATGCGGGTGTTAGCCTTGATAGTGGCTACCTTTGAAGCTGTTCCATATGCCCAGTTTCATACGAGAACACTACAGAGGGAAATCCTATTGAAATGGAACAGGGCTTCGGCCTCTTTGGACCTTTGGATTCACTTGGAATGCTCGATAAGGGCCTCCCTTCTTTGGTGGATGAGGTCCTCGGCTCTATGGAATGGAAAGTCTTTCCTCCCTGTTCGCTAGACTGTGGTCATGACAGATGCCAGCCTGTCGGGCTGGGGAGGAGTCCTGTAAGCAGACTCTGTTCAGGATCGCTGGACTCCAGGGGAAAACCCATCAATATCCTGGAGCTTCAGGCAATCGGGATGTCACTGACACATTGGATGGACCGCCTGTCGGATGTGTCAACCAGGACTTAGTCGGACAATACTACTGTGGTGGTGTATGTCAGTTATCAGGGAGGCTCGAGAAATGCAGCAGCAGCGCTAGAGGCATCTCATGTTCTGCAATGGGTGGAGAGTTTCGTTCCAGCTCTGTCCGCCGTACACATTCCAGGCATCGAAAACTGGCCAGCGGATTATCTCCGCCGTCAGATGCTGGATTAGGGCGAGGGGTCCCTACATCCGAAAGTGTTCCATCAGCTCTGCATTCACTGGGGGGCTCTGAATGTAGATCTTCTGGCTTCCCGCCTCAATCGGAAGGTTCCATGGTTTGTGGCACAATTGTTGGATCCCCTGGTGGACTCAGCGAATACATTGGTAGCACCATGGGATCAGTAAACTCTCATCTTTGCCTTCCCACTCCTTCAACTGATTCCTCATCTACTACGCAGAATAGAGGCCAAAGGGATCCCAGCCATCCTCATCACTCGGGACTGGCATAGTCGTCCGTGGTACACCGACATTGTGGATACTCCCTGGAGGCTGCCTCTTCAGAAAGACCTTCTGTCTCAAGGGCCAGTCTTCCACCCACCTTTGATGGCGTGGCTGAGAGACAGGTTCTGAAGGTTAGGCGGTTGTCTGACTCAGTGATTCCGACTATGTTGAAGCCCCGTAAGTTTACCTCCCAGAAGATTTATCATCACAGCTGGAATGCCTATATTGGTTGGTGTGAAGTTTTGGGGTTCCATCCACGTTCCTTCGTTGTGGCTCGGGTGTTGGCCATCCCCCAACAGAGTGTGAATCAGCAGCTTGCGTTGAGTATGATCAAGGGTCAAGTCTCTGCTCTGGCTGTTTTCTTTCAGTGGCCCTTAGCTACACATTCTTTGGTCCGTACTTTCATTCAGGGAGTTTGTCACGTGGTCCATCCTGTGTGCTCCCTTTTGTCACTGTGGGATTTGAATTTGGTGCTGTCGGCTCTTCAGATGCCTCCATTTGAGGCCATTCGGAAAATATCCTTGTTTACGCTTTCGTAAAAGGTTGCTTTCCTTGTCGCTATCACTTCTGCTCAGAGGGTGTCTGAGTTGGCAGCTGTGTCCTGTAAGCCGCCTTATATGGTTTTATACAAGGACAAGGTGGTACTTCAGCCTTCCCCTTCTTTTCTGCCGAAGGTGGTGTCTGATTTTCATTTGAATGAGGATATTCTTCTCTCACTGTGTCCTAGACCGACGCACCCTAAAGAGGTTTTCCTGCATCCTCTGGATGTGGTTCGCGTGTGTACCTGTCTGTAACTGCTGCCATTACGAGGTCTGACTCTCTCTTTGTCCTCATGGATGGTCCAAAGAAGGCCTGGCGGCATCTTCTGCCGCTATTTCTTGTTGGATTCGTCAGATGATTGTTCAGGCGTATGCTGTTAAGGGGCAGGAACCTCCCTTCCTGGTTACGGAGCACTCCACTAGGGCGGTTAGCGCCTCCTGGGCATTCCGACATCAGGTGTCTGTTTCTCAAGTTTGCAAGGCAGCGACCTGGACGTCTGTGCACACGTTTACGAAGTTCTATGAAGCTGATGCGTTGGCATCCTCCGATGCTAGTTTTAGCCGCAAAGTGTTGCAGGCTGCTGTTTAGAGCTCCTGGGCCTCCCCTTTTGGGGTCTTTCGGAGTATTGCTTGTTGCCCTGGGTGTTCCTTCTTTTTACATTGTATAGTTACCCTCCCCTCATTCTGCCACTGCTTGGGGACATCAATGCTTCATTAATGCTAAAGAGGAAGTCGCTGTTTCCGTCAATGAACGTAAGAGAAAACTGATTTTTTTGTACTCACCATAAAATTCCTTTCTCTGAGTTCATTGACGGACACAGATCCCACCACTTTAGGGAGATCTCTCCTTTGACACTGCTTGTGACGGACTGGAGATCTAAAGAGGGGGGGGTTATAACCAGAGAGGACTGCCCATAGGAAGTGCCAAGACTTTTTTTCTGCCTTGTGTCCTACTCCTGTAGGTGGGGATATAAAACCCTGCTTCGGTAATGTTAAAGAGGAAGCCGTTGTGTCCAGTAATGACCTCAGAGAAAGGGATTTTACAGGGAGTACAAAAAAAAAAACATTTTTACTCACTGACCTGCAACTCAATTTATAACATTTGTATTGTGTTTTCTGGATTTTTGGTTGATATTCTGTCTCTATCATTTAAAATACACCTATGATAAAAATTATAGACCCTTCTTTTCTTTGTAAGGGGGAAAACTTACAAAATCTGCAGGGGATCAAATAATTATTTTCCCCACTGTATTTCTGAAATACATGCATATATTCCTTTAAAAATGCAGCAAGTACAGAAAAATACCTGTTGGATTGCCAGAAATCACTGAGCTCCTAAAAGCCTGTTTGAGCTGAAAACACAATGCCATTGTTGCACTGAAATCCCAAACAGTACTGTCGCATTGCCGGCAGTAACATTCAGTTTATAGATGTCTATATACCGCGTTCCAAATTATTATGCAAATTATATTTAAGTGTAACAAAGATGAAATATTTTGTTTTTCAGTTTAACTCATGGATGGCATTGTGTGTCAGGGCTCTTTTGATCACTGAAAACAATCTCGGACACCTGTGATAATTAGATTGGCCGGTGAGCCCAATTTAGGGAAAAACTACTAAAGGACAGTGTTCCGCATTATTAAGCAGAGCACCATTTTCAAGCAATATGGGGAAGAAAAAGGATCTCTATGCTGCCGAAAAGAGTGAAATAGTTCAATGACTTGGACGAGGTATGAAAACATTAGATATTTCACGAAAACGTAAGTGTGATCATCGCACTATTAAGAGATTTGTGGCTGATTCAGAGCACAGATGGGTTCGTGCAGATAAAGGCACATTGAGGAAGATTTCTGCCAGATGCATGCGTCGGATCAAGAGAGCAGCTGCTAAAATACCATTACATAGCAGCAAACAGATATTTGAAGCTGCTGGTGCCTCTGGAGTCCCACAGACATCAAGGTGTAGAGTCCTCCAGAGTCTTGCAACTGTGCATAAACCTTCTATTCGGCCACCACTAACCAATGCTCACAAGCAGAAACGGCTGCATTGGGCAGAAAAATACATGAAGACTAATTTTCAAACAGTCCTGTTCACGGATGAGTGCCGTGCAACCCTGGATGGTCCAGATGGATAGAGTAGTGGATGGTTGGTGGACGGCCACCTTGTTCCAACAAGGCTGCGACGTCAGCAAGGCGGTGGTGGAGTCATGTTTTGGGCCGGAATCATGGGAACAGAGCGGGTCGGCCCCTTTAGAGCCCCCGAAGGTATAAAGATGACCTCTGCAAAGTATGTGAAGTTTATGACTGACCACTTTCTTCCCTGGTACAGAAGGAAGAACTATGCTTTCCGTAATAAAATCATCTTCATGCATGACAATGCACCATCTCATGCTGCAAATAATACCTCTGCATCAATGGCGGTTATGGGGATAAAAGGAGAGAAAGTCATGGTGTGGCCTCCATCCTCCCCTGACCTCAATCCTATTGAGAACTTTTGGAGCATCCTCAAGCAAAAGATCTATGAGAGTGGGAGGAAGTTTACATCCAAACAGCAGCTCTGGGAGGCTATTCTGACATCTTGCAAACAAATTCAAGCAGAAACTGTCCACAAACTCACAAGTTCAATGGATGCAAGACTTGTGAAGCTGCTATCAAATAAGGGGTCCTGTGTTACAATGTAACGTGACCTGTTAAAATGTTTAAAAAGTCAAAATGTTGTTAAAAGTTTGATTGAAATAGCTTTTGATTTCAGTAAATATGCTGCAAACACAACAAATGACAATTTTCAGTTCTTTACAACCTATAAAGTGTTTTGAAACTTACTGTGCATAATAATTTGGAACCGTGCATTGTAAATTTATGTTTAAAAAAAATCCTGTTATTAGGAGGTTTGTTCAATAACATTTGAATTGTACTCTTAATAGTTGATAACATGAGAATTATGCTGACTGTTGTTTACATCAATTATTTAGGTAAATGAGAAAAATATCATTTGCATAATAATTTGGAACACGGTGTAAAATAATGCTTCTATTTCTCAGTACAGAGGCAGGACCTTTAGAAACCGCAAAATAAGAATGCCACAACTGAGAAATATGGAGGCCACCATCGTTGACCTCTTTCTGAAAATGCTAGCTGTTTCTGGAGTCAACAGTTTTTGGTCAAAGACCTTAAACCATGCATAAAATCATTGTCAGTCAAGTCACTGTGGAGACAAAACTCCTTTAGATCA
Source organism: Staurois parvus (assembly GCF_062004578.1). Lineage (NCBI taxonomy): Eukaryota > Metazoa > Chordata > Amphibia > Anura > Ranidae > Staurois > Staurois parvus. The sequence goes on along the minus strand of NW_028317886.1, from coordinate 25,001,420 downwards.
GTAATTCAAAAATAACTGAAGCCCCTGAATCAGCATTGCAGCCAGTCAACTAGAGAACAGTGTTGCCTGCCTCCATTTTCACAGCATTCATTACTTAAAAAAATAAGCCAATTTGGAAAAACTGGCTAAACATATGTGCTTGTCTATGTATAAAAGCAACTATGTGCTTTCTGTAGTTGTACTAAATAGGTTTATATCCTGGATATCTTAGAACAGGAAATCTTTAAAACAAAGGATGATTGTCCTGACAATCGTCTGTGGCTTGCCCCATGATTACTCTAGCAGTTCTGCCCTTAGGCCTGATAAAATAAATGTGGGTAATGTTGAATCACAATGACCACTCTCAAAGTCTCATACTTTTTATTGCAACTGCACAGGACCCAAATCACTCCATTTAAAATTGTTTTTGTGCATATATTTTTCAACCATCCTGTTAAAGCACAATGAAATACATCTCATGATAAATGCGTGGTCTCACATAGATGCATTTAGCTTTGTTTTCAGATTACCTTGTTTAATATTCAGCCAAGTTTTAGACTGAATTAGGACATGGACAAAAATTAGGATTGGGCCCTGTATGTAAACAATTTTGTTCTGGGCTTCAATGTCTCAACAGCATAAAAGATGCAATGGAATATAAAAAAGTTTAGATCTAACCTGTGCAAGGCCCTTTTCAGGAAGGCAAAATATAGGTATATTTTATAGGGATGTGGTAAAATAGTATCAGCTCTTTCAGCTTTTATTGACCCTCCTAAATCAGCAGGATAAAATAGATACTGAAAGCCAGTACACTGCTGGGTATAAAGGAAGTAGGCATTAGCAATCAGCAGCCTATGTACCTTTACATAGAAAACCATAAAATGTTTCCAGTATACAATACTATTGGCCTTTGCATATAATAATATTCTCTTGACCACATATAAGGAGGAAGGGGGATCTTCTAGGAAAGCTGTGGTAGGGCAAGAACCAGACCGTACTCCTCTATTCAATAGGAATCAGCAGGCCAAAGCATACCTCACAAATACACTTGCCATACTTATGTGCTTACCATGATACGTACAGCTCTATCAACTACAGTCAGGTCCATAAATATTGGGACATCGACACAATTCTAACATTTCTGGCTCTATACACCACCACAATGAATTTGAAATGAAACAAACAAGATGTGCTTTAACTGCAGACTGTCAGCTTTAATTTGAGGGTATTTACATTCAAATCAGGTGAACGGTGTAAGAATTAGAACAGTTTGCATATGTGCCTCCCACTTGTTAAGGGACCAAAAGTAATGGGACAGAATTTTAATCATAAATCAAACTTTCACTTTTTAATACTTGGTTGCAAATCCTTTGCAGTCAATTACAGCCTGAAGTCTGGAACATATAGACATCACCAGACGCTGGGTTTCATCTCTGGTGATGCTCTGCCAGGCCTCTACTGCAACTATCTTCAGTTCCTGCTTGTTCTTGGGGCATTTTCCCTTCAGTTTTGTCTTCAGCAAGTGAAATGCATGCTCAATCGGATTCAGGTCAGGTGATTGACTTGGCCATTGCATAACATTCCACTTCTTTCCCTTAAAAAAACTCTTTGGTTGCTTTTGCAGTATGCTTTGGGTCATTGTCCATCTGTACTGTGAAGCGGCGTCCAATGAGTTCTGAAGCATTTGGCTGAATATGAGCAGATAATATTGGCCGAAACACTTCAGAATTCATCCTGCTGCTTCTGTCAGCAGTCACATCATCAATAAATACAAGAGAAGCAGTTCCATTGGCAGCCATACATGCCCACGCCATGACACTACCACCACCATGCTTCACTGATGAGGTGGTATGCTTAGGATCATGAGCAGTTCCTTTCCTTCTCCATACTCTTCTCTTCCCATCGCTCTGGTACAAGTTGATCTTGGTCTCATCTGTCCATAGGATGTTGTTCAAGAAGCGTGAAGGCTTTTTTAGATGTCGTTTGGCAAACTCTAATCTGGCCTTCCAAATGCAAATAGCACACTTGAAATTAACTCTGGACCTTTTATCTGCTCATTGTAATTGGGATAATGAGGGAATAACACACACCTGGCCATGGAACAGCTGAGAAGCCAATTGTCCCATTACTTTTGGTCCCTTAACAAGTGGGAGGCACATATGCAAACTGTTGTAATTCCTACACCGTTCACCTGATTTGGATGTAAATACCCTCAAATTAAAGCTGACAGTCTGCAGTTAAAGCACATTGTGTTTGTGTCATTTCAAATCCATTGTGGTGGTGTATAGAGCCAAAAATGTTAGAATTGTGTCGATGTCCCAATATTTATGAACCTGACTGTATATCCTATTACATCCACACACCACCCTTGCACCCTTTACATTCGGCACATTTTGCCATGCAATCATTTCTCCTCCTGTGACAAACCTGGAAGGGGGTGGTCTTGTCCATCTTTTTCATATGAAAAGACCTCACCATGTTCTTACTGATCAGGTCCAGTACTGAGATACAGATTAGTTTACTCATATGACAAGTATATTTTACAACTTGTGACAGAGCCTCACTATTTCTTTAGTGGTCAGGTCAAGCACTGGGGCAGTCTACTCTTATATGACAAAGATAATTCCCATCTAGTTAAAGGACCTCAGGTCCAGTACTAGGACAGCCTTTTTCAACCAGGGTGCCTTCAGGCTTCTTCAGGGGTGACTTGCCAAAATGCCTACACATTGCCCAAAAAGCCAGCCAGCAGGTGGATCACAGGTTTTCATTGTGCACTTTTACAACCTTCTAGCTGCCAGCATGCTAACAGCCAATGACATCATCAGTTGATAAGGAGGACATGGAGTGCCTGCACAGTGTCCTTGTTTGCCTCTCTCTGTTAGCACTGGGGGGTCACATTAGCAGAGTGAGGGAGAGAAACTGAGAGAGAAACACTGAAATACTAGTGAGTACCAGTATGCAAAGGTATATTTGCTTTGGAAGAATAAATCACCTCTAATGTTGACTCCCGGTTCACATATATGCGGCTGTGTGGGCCACGTTTTGCACGGGCACAAGAGCCCATTCATTTGAACAGACTCCCGTGCCCGTGATATGCAGGGAAGAAGACCCTGCACTTTTTTGGACAACGCAGCCCACACGAGAACCTCGGTTCCCAGTACGGTTGCGTTTTCCAGTGCAGGCGGCGTGCCACGGATTTTCATGCGGATCCGCAGTGGCACCGCTCGCACAGATGCAAACCTAGGGTGAGTGTACTACGTGTGTGGATATTGCTGAAGTATGTTAAACTATTAGAATAGTTTTTTACATTTAAGAATCGGGTACCTTGGGATTGTGCAGAATTTTAAAGATTGCCTTGACTAAAAAAACGTTGAGAAACACTGTACTAGGATATACCTAATATATTCACCAGGTGAATGTAATAGCCAGTAAAACACCCTGATCTTTTAACCGGCTAGAGCATTTTCTGCCATAACATCTCCACAGTGTCCCAGCATACAGCACTGCGCAAAAGTTTTAGGCAGGTGTGAAGAAATGCTGTAATGTGTCAATTTACAAAATGCAAAGGGAGGAAACACAAGAAAAATGTAAATCAAATCGATATTTGGTATGACTACCCTTTGGCTTCAAAATAGCATCAGTTCTTACACTTGCAGACTTTGCACACTTGCACAAAGTCAGGGATTTTAGAGTCAGGTGTATGAATAACCAATTATACCAAGCAGGTGCTAATGATCATCAATTTCATATGTAGGTTGAAACACATTAACTGAAACAGAAACAGCTGTGTAGGAGTCCTACAACTGGGTGAGGAAACTGCTATTCAGGTGAGGTTGTGGAAGACAGTTTCATGTTACAGGTCAAAGAACATGGCAAGACTGAGCGCAACAACAAGAAACAAGGTAGTTATACTACATCAGCAAGGTCTCTCCGAGGCAAAGATTTCAAAGCAGACTGGGGTTTAAAAATGTTCTGTTCAAGCTCTTTTGAGAAAGCACAAAGAAATGGACAACACTGAGGACCATAGACACAGTGGTCAGCCAGGGAATCTTGCAGCAGATGAAAGACACATTATGCTTACTTTTTCGACAGTGGAAGATGTCTAGCAGTGCCATCAGCACAGAACTGGCAGAAACCTATGAGACTCAGGTACACCCATCTATTGTCTGGAGAGGTCTGGCCGAAAGTAGTCTTCATGGAAGAATTGTGGCCAAAAAGACATACCTCTGACATGGAAACATGGCTAAGCGACTCAGCTATGCACACAAACATAGGAAGTGGGGTGCAGAAAAATGGCAGTAGGTACTGTGGACTGATGAGTAAAAATTTGAAACATTTGGCTATAGGCAATTTGTTCACCGAAAATTGCAAAAAATTATCTGTCCACCTGAGTTTAAAAGTGCAGCGCAGGGCCTGGCTTCCTGCTCCCTTCTCTTTCTTGTGTTCAGAGGCCCCACCTGGAAGAGGGTGTGAGCTAAGTTCTTGTTTTGAGGAGCGCGTGTGGAGATAAATTGGCGGGGTTTCAGGGGATTTCAGTTATGTCTATGCTAAGCTAAATCTATTCTGAGCTCCTGCAGCTCCTGTGCCCTCCTGACCTTTTGTACTGTGCCCTGCTCCCCCCTTGAACAAGATCGTTTTGGCTGTGTTTCTGTCCTTATTATGAGATATCTTCCTATATATTTTATATATTTTATATGCCCCCTGCTATGTGCTCCTCAGTGCCCAGTCACCTATTGGTGCAGTGAGGAGGGGGAGGGGCTGGAGGGGCCAGGACAGAAACAGAACGATCAGGTGTGATCTGTGCAGCGGTTACAAGCAGTGATCTCCTGTATGACTTTCAAAGAAGCAGCTTGAAGCTGCTTCTCCTCCTCTCCCTCCTGTGGCTTTCAGCTGCTTCATTGAAAGCCATACAGGAGATTGCTGTTTGTTACCGTCCCCCACCGCCGCCCCTCCCACACACCCCTAGTCCCATTGCTGCTCGCCCCCACCTTATTTCCACTCACCCAATATTAGCGGGTGAGTGGAAATTTCAAGGGCTGACACACAGTATGTAAAGCACTGCATAAATTGCTGGCATTATATATTGTATATGCCTGTAATAAATACATTAATAGGTCAACGATATGATTCTTATAGAACCATGCCCATTTTAGATGAATGCCCCACCCCTAATTAAAGTACAGTCTGTTCCTGCAATGGCTTACTAGAGACACAGGAAAAAAAAAAGGTGTCCCTGGGAACTTTTTTGGAATGTTGGCAACTATGTTTAAAGTGACACTAGAAGATATTCCTATTCTCCAAAAATAATTCATCCACATCCACTACTTAAAGCAGAACTAAGGTTCTACTGTCACAAACTGCAAACAGGCTTTTTAATGCAGAGGACACACCTACCTGCTTACTCTGGCATGTAAACTGAGCTGCACATGCACAGCTTAGCATACATCACTGGCACAGTCCCTGTGTGCCGAGATGACTGACTCCTGCGCAGGAGTGACGTCACTCTGCACCGACCAATGTAGATGGCTGAAGATCGACACTAAGAAGATGGTGCTGGTGCTGGTGAGGGACAGGGACCGTTGAAAACAAGGTAAGTTTAGCTCCACTTTAAAGTGGAACTTCACTCTCTCAATCAACATTGACTATTTTTTATACTTATGCTGTTAGCATTAGTAAATATATTGGAAAGTATATTATATTTACTTGTTTTAAACTTTTTTACATTTTTTATCAGTTACTTCCTGATTTCCATGCCAAGGCAAATGATGTCATACATCCCAAGAGTCTTCAGGAGGGGAGGAGGGGTTTTCTCAGCTAAGGCAGATGGGTTGCAGATCCCAGGAAGTAAATTCATCTGCCCTTACTTAGGGCCAGACATGCTAGAGGGGTGCTTTTCAAAATGATTTCTCAGGAAAAATAAATCATGGAGACATGGATGGACGGGGGAGTTTACTTTGAATATTAAAAATGAATAAAATTTTTTTTGTTTGGTTTGTTTGCTTAGATGCAGTGTAGTTCCCCTTTAATGATCCTGTAATCTGTTTCTTATGAAATTGTTTCTTACTGTTTTTCTGCTTCTTTGTAATGTCCTCTGTGACAGGGGCGGACGGACCATTTGGAAACTCGGGCACTGCCCGAGGGCCCGGGGTCAGTAGGGGGCCCCATGAGATGCCCCTGGTACCTTTTTCATAGGCTTTTTTCAGTTTGGGCAAGGACACAGGGGCCCCATGATCCCCTATTGCCCAGGGGCCCTATGAGTTGTCAGTCCGCCCCGCTTTGTGAGCTCCAGAATTTATCCTTTTCCTCCTGACTTCTATATGTTCAGAAGGAGCAGTAAATGTAAAAATGCACTGCTCCATGTACACTACAAATCCCATAAAGAAAACAGGAAGAAAGCACATCAGCCTAATGCATTACCATAGGACTTTAATGGAAAAAAAATTAAATGATCACCAAACTACTCACAAAAATGAATGATGAAGTGCATGTAGAATCAAAAGCCACCGGAGGCATGTCCATCCACCAGTGCACACATACAAAGAAAAAAAAAAATGCTGTGCCCTGGTGGCTGCACATGCTTCGGGGGGCTTTGAATTGTCACAGGCGCTTAAAACCGAGCTCCACCCAAAAGAGAAAGTTCCGTTTTAAAGCCTCATCCCCCCGCTCCTCATTAAGGATTGGCACCTTTGGGGAGCTGGTGCCTGATTTTGACAGGTATCTGCTCCTACTTCCGCTGCGATCGCCTAGGCGATCGGAAGTGGAAGTTGTTGCGCCCCCCCCCCCCGTATTCTTCTGGGACGTGACAGTTCCCAGAAGACTATGGGCCATTCACAAGGTGCAACACTACTTGCGCATGAGCAGTGAGCTGTGAAGCCAGGTGCACACATTTAACCACTTCCCGACCGGCCGTTGTATATAAACGGCCGGACGGTGGCAGTGCAGGGTCGGTTGGCCGTTTATAAACAGCCGCCCGCATCCGAGGCTCGTGCGCGGCTCCTAGAGCGCGCACCCGCGAGCCCGGTGATCGCCGTGTCCCTCGGATACCGGCGATCACCTGACGTGGTACAGGACCATCCTGTACCATGTGACCGACTGTGTCCAATAAGGACACAGTCCTAATGTAAATAGAAGCCGCATGGTGCGGCTTCCGCCCCCTTGACCGCGCACACGTGTGCCCACAGATCGCCGGGTCCCTCAGATACAGGGGATCAGGTAACATGGTACAGGACCAATGAAATCGTCCTGTACCATGTGACCAATTAACTGTAAACAGAAGCCGCATGGTGCGGCTTCCGGCTCTTTCTCCTCACACGGAGTTCTGTCTGTGAGAGAAGGAGCCGGATACCCAGAGCAAGAGCAAGCCTGATCGCAAGTGTCCCTAATTGTCCCTGATCGCAAGTGTCCCTAATTGTCCCTGATCACAGTGTCCCTGATTGTCCCTGATCACAAGTGTCCCTGACTGTCTGTCCCTGACCACAAGTGTCCCTGACTGTCTGTCCCTGACCACAAGTGTCCCTGATTGTCTGTCCCTGATCACAAGTGTCCTTGACTGTCCCTGACCACAAGTGTCCCTGATCAAAAGTGTCCCTGATCAAGTGTCCCTGATTGTCAGTGACCAGTGTCCCTGATCGCCAGTGTCCCTGATCGCCAGTGTCCCTGATCGTCAGTGTCCCTGATCACAAGTGTCCCTGATCGTCAGTGTCCCTGATCGTCAGTGTCCCTGATCACAAGTGTCCCTGATCTTCAGTGTCCCTGATCACAAGTGTCTCTGATCGTCAGTGTCCCTGATCACAAGCGTCCCTGATCACAAGTGTTCCTGATCGTCAGTGTCTCTGATCGTCAGCGTCCCTGATCACAAGTGTCCTTGATCGTCAGTGTCCCTGATTGTCAGTGTCCCTGATTGTCAGTGTCCCTGATTGTCAGTGTCCCTGATCGCCAGTGTCCCTGATCGCCACACAGCGGCCCAGCTGTGTCCCTGATCACTGCATAGCGTCCCAGTGTCCCTGATCTCCACACCAGCAGGTCTTGATCACCTCCACACTACCAGATCCTGATCATCATACCACCAAGTCTTGATCACCGCCACACCTGCAGGTCCCAATCACAGCTATACCAGCGGGTCCTGATCGCCGCCACACTAGCAGATCCTGATCACAGCCATACCAGCAGGTCCTGATCACCACCCCAGCAGATCCTGATCACCACCAAACTAGTGGGTCCTGATCCCCGCCATACCAGCGGGTTCTGATCGCCGCCACATCATTCGATCCTGATCGCTGCCAAACCCACGGGTCCTGATCACCACCATACCAGTCCTGATCACCTGAGAGCCATTACAGCAAACTGTGAGTACTTTTTAGTCTTTGCACACAGTTTACACACACACTCACAAAACATTGCCTGCCAGCTCACGGTATCTCTGATCTTTGCCCAACAGCATCTTGTGTAAACCAACCGCAGACAGCCATCTGTCCCTCACTACAGTAACATCAGACCACTGTACACCAGCACCATCATCCTGATCACCGCCATTCCAGTAGTTCCTGATCACAGTGCCAAAAATATGGCCAAAAGATTATATTCAAGCGAGGAGGCATTTCAAATTCTGTGTATGACAGATGAGAGTGACGGAGAGCTCTCACTGTCAGACTCAGATTCTGTATATGAACCAGTACACAGCAGCGGTTCACTCTCTGAATCAGAAGAAGGTGTTCCAACAAAAAGAATGAGGAGCTCCAAGGACCAGCAAGCAACCACCAGCAGCTCAATATCTTCCTCTGACATGGCTAGTACCAGCAGTGTAAGTGCAAGTACTAGTACTCGGGTGTCACGTCAGCAACCAAGGGTCCATACTGCTGTCCCAGATGCACTTTTAAACCCTGTGTGGCTACCTACAGGATCACGAGCACCTATAATTCCCCCATTCATAGCCCAGTCAGGCATTCAGGTAGAAACTCAAAATTTTACAGCCATTGATTTTTTCCATTTATTTTTCACTGAAGATTTTTTGAATTCAGTTGTGCACCAATGCAATCTTTTTGCCCAGCAATTTATCACCCAAAATCCCAACTCCTTTTATGCCCGTCCATTTGAGTGGAAATGCCTCACAGTTGAAGAATTTAAAGTGTTTCTCGGCCTTGCATTTAATATGGGACTAACAAAAAAAAATGAATTACATGCTTATTGGTCAACAAATCCCATTCATCACATGCCGCTCTTTTCTGCCACTATGTCCAGGACCCGCTATAGAACAATAATGCACTTTCTACATTTCAACGATAATTCCATGTGCCCCCCCAGAGATCACCCCGAGTATGACAAACTTTATAAAATTCGGCCACTGATCAATTATTTCAACCAAAGATTTTCAGAAATATATTGTCCTGAAAAAAACATCTGTCGATGAATCCCTAATCCATTTCACTGGGAGGCTGATCATAAAACAGTACATTCCAAGCAAACGGGCCAGATATGGTGTGAAAATGAACAAACTCTGCGAAAGGTCCACAGGATACGTGCACAAGTTCCGTATCTACGAAGGAAAGGACAGTCAGCTAGAGCCCCCTGAATGCCCAGCTTATATGGGGATTAGTGGAAAAATTGTCTGGGACCTGGTATACCCCCTCTTCAACCAGGGGTACCACCTTTACGTGGACAATTTCTACACAAGTCTGCTCCTTTTCCGCCACTTTTATCTCAAGGACATTGTAGCCTGTGGCACAGCTCGACCCAATCGGAAGGGCTTTCCACAACAATTGGTTGCCACCAAGCTAAACAGGGGCGAGTCAGCTAGCTTGCATAATGAAGAGATCCTGGCCCTTAAGTGGCGAGACAAACGGGATGTTTATGTCCTTTCATCTATCCATAACAGCAGCTCATTGGAAATTCAAGGAAGACGCGGTACCATCCGAAAACCTCAATGCATACACGAATACAACCTGTTCATGGGGGGAGTAGATTTAAATGATCAAATGCTACAGCCCTACATACCCAACAGAAGATCAATCTACTGGTATAAGAAAGTATCCTTCTACCTTTTACATATGGCCCTGTACAATTCCTACATCGTTTACCAGAAGTCCACACAAAGACCTGTCACCTTCTTACAATATCAGGAAGAGATTATCACATCCCTCATCTATCAAGGAAGACCCGTACCTGAACAAATTCGCTCTGATGCAGTGAGCAGATTGCATGAAAGACATTTCCCCAATATCATCCCTACTACCCAAGCAGACCGCCATCCTCAAAAAAAATGTCGTGTATGCTCCAAACATAGAATTCGACGTGACACCCGATACTATTGTCCCCAGTGTCCCTCAAAGCCTGGTCTCTGTATAGGAGATTGCTTCCGTATCTACCATACCGCACTACATTATTAGTGAAGTATGGTGAAGATATTTCTGTTTGTCCTACCTGCTATTTCCCTGCCACGTTTCTGCCTGTATTAATTTTCCTGCTTTCCATCTGAACTGACCTCGGCCTGTTAATCGACCATGCCTCTGCCTTCTGCCTGAATTGACCTCGGCCTGTTAATCGACCATGCCTCTGCCTGCTGCCTGAACTGACCTCAGCCTGTTAATCGATTCTGCCTCTGCCTGAACTGACCTCAGCCTGTTAATCGGTTCTGCCTCTGCCTGCTGCCTGAACTGACCTCAGCCTGTTAAATCGACCATGCCTCTGCCTTCTGCCTGAACTGACCTCAGCCTGTTAAATCGACCATGCCTCTGCCTGCTGCCTGAACTGACCTCAGCCTGTTAATCGATTCTGCCTCTGCTTGCTGCCTGAACTAACCTTGGCCTGTTAAATCGACCATGCCTCTGCCTGCTGCCTGAACTGACCTCGGCTTGTTAATCAACCATGTTTTCTGCCTGCCTCCTGGACTGATCTTTTTCCCTCCCACTTTAGTAGTGGGATTCAAGACAACACAGGGGTCTCACTTATATGAGGGGATCCAGAGTAGTGTTTCCAAGCAGAGAAAACTTTTTTGTTTTCTTTGGGTTTTGTAATTCCCGGATCAGGGTCTGGAGACCAGAGGCTTCGAAGAGATTTGGGTGGGACGAAGCCTCTACCCCTTTGTCCAGTCTTACCTAACCAAGGCCCTAAGCTTTATGTTTCTGCCTGGACCAATCCTTTGATCAGGTCTCTGCTTGCTGTCTGTATCGACTGTGGCCTTTTTATGGACCATGTTCCTGTCTTCTTCCTGGACCACTGCTTTGCCTGTTTGCTCACCACGTCTATGCATGACATCGGTACTAACCCATCTTCACATCCCACTGGCTACCTTCCTGCGAGACACTGGTGCCCCCATCCTCTATAGACAACTGCACTGAAACCACAGGTACTCTTTGGTTTATCTTTTGTTTAACTTCTTGGTGAGTGAACTTAGTGCTATGTGGGCAGCCACGTACCAGTAGATTGAGCTTTTAGGAACAGGCTGTAGGTGAAGCTACACTATGCTTTATGCCAGTGATGGCGAACCCGTGGCACGCGTGCCACAGCCGGCACGCCGAGCCTTATCTGTGGGCACGCCAGGAGAATCCAGCGGCGCGCTGTCTTCCCGGCTGTAGTGTGCGTGACAGCCGGGTCCCAAGTGCGCATGCACAAGAAGCAGTGCTCTTTGTGAATGGTAAGGCGGTACCTGGGACACATGACAGATCCCAGAAGCCGCCGGACCAATCACAAAGCGCAGCGCTTCTCGCGCATGCGCACTGGGCATCCGGCTGTCCGATGAGCGTCCACACTACAGAAGCCGGGAAGACAGCGCGCGGCTGGATAAAGGAACAGGTAAGATGAAAAAAAAACTCTGCGGAAGTAAGAGCGGGTACCTGTCCCTCCCCAAAGGTCAGCAGTCATCTCTGTACTGTCCGCAGTCTCTGGTCATCCCTGTGCTGTCCGCAGTCTCTGGTCATCCCTGTGCTGTCCGCAGTCTCTGGTCATCCCCTGTACTGTCCGCAGTCTCTGGTCATCTCCTGTACTGTCCGCAGTCTCTGGTCATCCCTGTACTGTGTCCGCAGTCTCTGGTCATCCCTGTGCTGTCCGCAGTCTCTGGTCATCTCCTGTACTGTGTCCGCAGTCTCTGGTCATCTCCTGTACTGTCCGCAGTCTCTGGTCATCCCTGTACTGTCCGCAGTCTCTGGTCATCCCTGTACTGTGTCCGTAGTCTCTGGTCATCCCTGTACTGTCCACAGTCTCTGGTCATCCCTGTACTGTACGCAGTCACTGGTCATCCCTGTACTATGTCTGCAGTCTCTGGTCATCTCCTGTACTTTCCGCAGTCTCTGGTCATCCCTGTACTGTCCGCAGTCTCTGGTCATCTCCTGTACTGTGTCCGCAGTCTCTGGTCATCTCCTGTACTGTGTCCGCAGTCTCTGGTCATCTCCTGTACTGTGTCCGCAGTCTCTGGTCATCTCCTGTACTGTGTCCGCAGTCTCTGGTCATCCCTGTACTGTCCGCAGTCTCTGGTCATCCCTGTACTGTGTCCGCAGTCTCTGGTCATCCCTGTACTGTGTCCGCAGTCTCTGGTCATCCCTGTACTGTCCGCAGTCTCTGGTCATCTCCTGTACTGTCCGCAGTCTCTGGTCATCTCCTGTACTGTCCGCAGTCTCTGGTCATCCCTGTACTGTGTCCGCAGTCTCTGGTCACCCCTGTACTGTGTCCGCAGTCTCTGGTCATCTCCTGTACTGTGTCCGCAGTCTCTGGTCATCCCTGTACTGTCCGCAGTCTCTGGTCATCTCCTGTACTGTGTCCGCAGTCTCTGGTCATCCCTGTACTGTGTCCGCAGTCTCTGGTCATCCCTGTACTGTCCGCAGTCCCTGGTCATCCCTGTACTGTGTCTGCAGTCTCTGGTCATCCCTGTACTGTGTCTGCAGTCTCTGGTCATCCCTGTACTGTGTCTGCAGTCTCTGGTCATCCCTGTACTGTGTCCGCAGTCTCTGGTCATCCCTGTACTGTCCGCAGTCCCTGGTCATCCCTGTACTGTGTCTGCAGTCTCTGGTCATCCCTGTACTGTGTCTGCAGTCTCTGGTCATCCCTGTACTGTGTCTGCAGTCTCTGGTCATCCCTGTACTGTGTCTGCAGTCTCTGGTCATCCCTGTACTGTGTCCGCAGTCTCTGGTCATCCCTGTACTGTCCGCAGTCTCTGGTCATCCCTGTACTGTCCGCAGTCTCTGGTCATCTCCTGTACTGTTCGCAGTCTCTGGTCATCTCCTGTACTGTGTCCGCAGTCTCTGGTCATCTCCTGTACTGTGTCCGCAGTCTCTGGTCATCTCCTGTACTGTGTCCGCAGTCTCTGGTCATCTCCTGTACTGTGTCCGCAGTCTCTGGTCATCTCCTGTACTGTGTCCGCAGTCTCTGGTCATCTCCTGTACTGTCCGCAGTCTCTGGTCATCCCTGTACTGTCCGCAGTCTCTGGTCATCCCTGTACTGTGTCCGCAGTCTCTGGTCATCCCTGTACTGTGTCCGCAGTCTCTGGTCATCTCCTGTACTGTGTCCGCAGTCTCTGGTCATCCCTGTACTGTGTCCGCAGTCTCTGGTCATCCCTGTACTGTGTCCGCAGTCTCTGGACATCTCCTGTACTGTGTCCGCAGTCTCTGGTCATCTCCTGTACTGTGTTTGCAGTCTCTGGTCATCCCTGTACTGTGTCCGCAGTCTCTGGTCATCCCTGTACTGTCCGCAGTCTCTGGTCATCCCTGTACTGTGTCTGCAGTCTCTGGTCATCCCTGTACTGTGTCCGCAGTCTCTGGTCATCCCTGTACTGTCCGCAGTTTCTGGTCATCCCTGTACTGTCCGCAGTCTCTGGTCATCTCCTGTACTGTGTCCGCAGTCTCTGGTCATCCCTGTACTGTGTCCGCAGTCTCTGGTCATCCCTGTACTGTGTCCGCAGTCTCTGGTCATCCCTGCACTGTGTCCGCAGTCTCTGGTCATCCCTGTACTGTCCGCAGTCTCTGGTCATCCCTGTACTGTCCGCAGTCTCTGGTCATCCCTGTACTGTGTCCGCAGTCTCTGGTCATCCCTGTACTGTGTCCGCAGTCTCTGGTCATCCCTGTACTGTGTCCGCAGTCTCTGGTCATCCCTGTACTGTTAATTAGTTTGCACTACTGTACGAGTTGTTTTTTCTAAACCAAAAGCTCGATATTCAGGTTTCATTGCAGTGTTGGCACTTTGAAAGAAATAAGTTGGTTTTGGGTTGCAGTTTGGGCACTCGGGCTCAAAAAGGTTCGCCATCACTGCTTTATGCTATGTTTATTTGCAAAATTTAGTAACATTTCATTAAAAAAAAATAGATAAATTTCCACATTTTCTGAAAATTTGTGTAATAAATTAAGTCTTCAGAAGACTCGGCTGCTCCAGGACCTCCAAAATGGCATTAGGTAGTCAAGAAATTAGATGTCATTTTTTCCCCTAGAACTCCAAAAGGTGCTTATTGGATGTGGAGCCCCCCTATGTGGCCAGACTGTGAAAAAGTCTCACACATTTGGTATCGCCATATTCAGGAAGAGTTATAGAATGTGTTTTGGGGTGTAATTTTAAGTATGCCTATGCTGTGTAATAGATATATCTCATAGACTGGCAACTTTGCATAGAAAAAAATACATTTTCATCTTCTTTTCACATTTTCCAAAAACGTTTGGCAAAAAATTAAGTCTTCAGAAGACTCCCCATGCCTCTTAAAACATACCTTGGGGTGTTTTCTTTCCAAAATGGGGTCATTTTGTGGGTAATTCCTTTGTCCTGGTGCTCCAGGACCTCCAAAACTGTGATAGACAGTCAAGAAATTAGATGTGTAATTTTTGCCCCTAGAACGCCTAAGGGTGCTTATTGGATGTGGGGCCCTTCTATGTGGCTAGGCTGTGAAAAAGTTTCACACATTTGGTATCACCATACTCGGGAAGAGTAGCAGAATGTGTTTTGGGGTGTAACTGCAAGTATGCCTATGCCGTGTGAGAGAAAGAACTTGTTAAAATGACAACTTTGTGAAAAAAAAATTAAAATTATTTACTTTCATCATTTCCCCTTAAAAAATTACAACTTCAAAAAACTCTCCTTGCCTCTCATTAAATACCTCAGACTGTCTACTTTCCAAAAAGGGGTCATTTGGGGGGTATTTGTATTGTCCTGGCATTTTAGGGCCCTGAGAAACTATATAGGTAGTCAGTACATCAGGATTGATAAATTTTCAAATATATCAAATATATATACCGTGGTCTGTGGACTCTATAACTTTAATACAGACTAAATAATACACACTGATTTGGGTTATTTCTACCAAACAAAGGTAGCACAATGGATTTTGGCCTAAATTAATGAAGAAAGTATATTTATTTGCAAAATCTAGTAACAAAAACGAAGAAAAACATGTTTATTTTCAAAATTTTCAGTCTTTTTCCACTTTTCTAGAAAAAAATAAAAAACCCCCAGTGGTGATTAACCACTTCCAGACCGGACACTTTTACCCCCTTCCTGTCCAGGGCAATTTTCAGCTTTTAGCGCTATCACACTTTGAATGACAATTGCGCGGTCATGCAACACTGTACCCAAATGAATTTTTTACCATTTTTTTTAGATAGATAAAGCTTTATTTTGGTGGTATTTATTCACCACTGGGATTTGTATTTTTTTTGCTATGTAAATGAAATGTCCAAAAAATTTGAAAAAAAGTGTTTTTTTTTATAAAATTTTGCAAATAAATAATATTTCATCATAAATCTTAGCCAAAATTTATTCCGTTATCTTTTTAGTAAAAAAAAAAAATCTAAATTAGTTTATAAGCAAAAATTATAATTTTTTTACATTTTTTTTTACATTTTTATTTTTTTATATTATTATTTTTTATTTTTATTTTTTTTTTTTACATACTGTCACCCTAGCAGTACAGTGTCACCATGGTAACACTGTACTACTTGTGAGGGGTGATGAAGATTTTTTTTTTTTTTTTTTACACTGATTGCTTTTACACCCATATAGGATATAAAAGCAATCATTTCTCTTTCTCTCTGTGTGCATTCTTGCACTCATTGAAAAGAACTGAGTGAGCTGTGATTGGTCATAGCTTGTCACATGGTACAAGGCTTTTGTGAATAGCCTTGTACCATGTGACCTCTGTGATCATTCACAGATTTCACACATAGTAAGCAATGATGTCAGAAGTGACATCTTGCTTACTACTTTGCATGTGATCACTGATTGGCCAATCGGTGATCACATGATCGGGACCTCGTACAGAGGTCCCGTCCGACGATCGGTGTTTCACTGTGTCCGGAGGACACAGCGGGCACCGGATCGCGGTGCTGCGCGCTCCCAGGGAGCGCGCACAAGCAGGGTGCGGGGAGGCCGTTTATAGACGGCCACCCGACCCTGCAGTGCCACCGTCCGGCCGTTTATATACAACGGCCGGTCGGGAAGTGGTTAAATACCACCAAATGAAAGCTCTATTTGTGTGAAAAAAATGATAAAAATTTCATTTGGATACAGTGTCGTATGCCTGAGTAACTGGCATTCACAATGTGAGAGCACTGAAAGCTGAAAATTAGCCTGGTCAGGAAGGGGGTAAAAGTGTCCGGTCTGGAAGTGGTTAAGATGCGGGGAGCGAGGATGGCTGGTGAATCTGGCTGCGGGGAGGACACCGTTGAATTTACGGAAAGGTAAGTGGCTGTTTTTTAAAAGTTATCAGCTACAGTTTTTGTAGCTGCTTTTATTTTTATTTTTTTTACATTTTGACTGGAACTCCTCTTTAATTTCTTCTTCTTTACTACAAATCCCATGGTTGATTTCTGGAGCAAGCAAGAGAGGGTGGCTACGTTCCTGCATACAGCAAGATCATGGGGAAGGGACGAAGCCACCCTCTAATAGGAAGTCAGATCACAACAACAAAAAAAAGTATTTGGAGGATGAGAGCAACAGAAGAGACTTTTCTAAGTTAAAGTGGAGCTCCACTCATAAGGGGAAGTTCCACTTTAAGCCGTTGTCCCCTGCTCCCCATTAAGGATTGACACCTTTGGAGAGTGGGGGGGGGAGAGGGTACCCAAATTTGACAGGTACCCACTTCCGCTGCGATCGCCTAAGCGATCGGAAGCGGAAGTCATCCTCCGCCCATCTCTTCCCATAGTCTTCTGGGACACGTGACAGGTGCCAGAAGACTACGGGGCCATTCACAAAGTGCAGCGCTTCTCACGCATGCGCAGTGGACACCAGGATGAGAAGCTGCAAGCTGTCACAGCCGGGTGCTCACACTGAAGATGCCAGGGAGAGAAGACGGCCAGTGAAACCAGCCGTGGTGAGGACATCGCTGGACCCAGGGACAGGTGAGTGGCTGTATTTTAAAAGTCAGCAGCTAGTTTTTGTAGCTTCTTTTATTTATTTTTTTTCAGGTGCAACTCCGCTTTAAGAATACATACTTGAATGGAATTGTTTAAAACCAATGTTTAGTGTCACTTCCAGATGTGTACACATAAAAGCAATGTGGAAAGTACCAGTGTAATATGTATATTTTAATAAAGTTTTCTTTTCAGATTGTAGCAGAAGTCCCTCTCTCTTACAGCATGTTCTATCGCCACTCTGTAGTCACGTGATGAAAGACGTACCGACAACGTGAAGCTCGCTGCCTGAAAGCTGAGAGAACGAGAACGAGGCTTGGAACTTGGAAGCTGGCATTGAGATCGAGGCTTGGAGTGCAGGAGCAGGAAGGACTGACTGTTCAGAGAGGTATGAAGGAGAGAGCTGAAAGGATTACACTTCGGTGGAGAAGGAGGGAAATGCTGAGACGGTACTGTCATATTGCTGTATGAATACAAACATAAAACAGAAGAGAGGGGAGAGAGAATGATTCCAGCTCATTCAGGATATGCAGTTTACCATTTAATAAATGACTGGTGGTAACACAGATGGCTAGTTAAAGGGGAACTACACTGCATCTTAGCAGCACAAACCAAAAACACTATTTAAATGAGAAGTAGGGGTTTGTTTTTTGCCCAATTATACTTCCTATGTGGATGCAGCAACAGTCAGCTGATCGTTGAGTTCTCACAGCCGCACTGAGCAGAGAGCAGTGACTGACGGTCACTGCTCTCTGCTCCACTCCCTCCCCACAGGTCTGTGGAGGGGAATAAGCGGCTGGCTAAGGCAAGACAAGAGGCTGAGCAAGGTGCCGCTCCAGACTCTGGGGTGGATCCCGACTTTAAAGCGGAGTTCCACCCAAAAGTGGAAGCCTTCTCCCCCACTCCATTGCCATATTTGGCACTTTTTGGGGGGGGAGGGGGAAGCGGATACCTGGTTTTGACTGGTACCCTTTTCCACGTCTGGCTCAGTTAACCGCAGCGAAGTGAACCGGAATTTCGACCCCCTTCTTCCTCCCACAGCCTTTTGGGACACTTCACTGGCATGGAAACCAGGAAGTAACTGTAAATAAAGAGGGGGGGGGAACGTTTAACATGAATAAATATAATATACTTTCCCATCTATTAATGTTAATAGCAGAAGGATTACAAATAGTGTTGATTAACCTCTTCCCGTCCGGCCCATGTATATAAACGGCCGGACAGGAGCAGTGCAGGGGCGGGTGGCCGTTTATAAATGGCCTCCCCGCCCCCTGCTTGTGCGCACTCCCTGGGAGCGCGCAGCACTGCAATCCAGTGTCTGCTGTGTCCTTCAGACACAGTGGAACACCGATCGTTGTACGGAACCTCTGTGTAAGGTCCCGATCATGTGATCACTGATTGGCCAATCAGTGATCACATGCAGAGTAGTAAGCAAGATGTCACTTCTGACATCATTGCTTACTACGTGTGAAATCTGTGAATGATCAGATCACATGGTACAAGTCTATTCACAGCAGCCTTGTACCATGTGACAAGCTGTGACCAATCAAAGCTCACACAGTAGTTCTCAATGGCTGCAAGAATGCAGCCAGAGAGAAGGAGAAATTATTGCTTTTACAGCCTTTATGGGTGTAGATTGCTTTTACAGCCTTTATGGATGTAAAAGCAATCAGTGTAAAAAAAAATAAAAAAATCTTCATAACCACCTACAAGTAGTATAGTGTCACTATGGTGACAGTATATAAAATAAAAAAAACCCCATAAATAATAATATAAAAAAAAAAAAAAATGTAAAAAAAAAATTTAAAAGTTATAATTTTTGGTTATAAACTAATTTGGGTTTTTTTTTTGCTAAAAAGATAACTGAATACATTTTGGCCAATATTTATGAAGAAAGATTATTTATTTTCAAACTTTTATAAGAAAAACACTTTTTTTTCAAAATTTTTGGACTTTTTCATTTATATAGCAAAAAAAATAAAAATCCCACTGGTGAATAAATATCACCAAAGTAAATTTTATCTGTCTCAAAAAAATGGTAAAAAATCCATATGGGTACAGTGTTGCATGACTGCGTAATTGTCATTCAAAGTGTGATAGCGCTGGAAGCTGAAAATTGGCCTGGACAGGAAGGGGGTAAAAGTGTCCGGACTTGAAGTGGTTAAGAGAGTGAAGTTCCACTTTAAAGTGTATCCAACAGCAAATCTTTATTTATTTTGGATGAGATAGAAGGTTCAAACATAGAGAGGCACCGTTTAGGTGAGTGAAACAGGTCAATCCCAAGACCAATCGTATGGACAGGTGCCGGCTGGTTATGAATAAGCACTGAAGTTGTGTGAAACACGTTAAGGTCCTTGGAATCCTGTGTTACTGTCATTTGAAATAAAGACATTTTATTCAAGTATCATTTTGCAGAGTGCAGCCACCTCTTTCCTCTTCTTTGAGGAAGAAAGTGGTTAAAATTGCAGTTTTTTTTTAAAAAAAAAAATATGTGTCAAAGTACGGAGGTTTCCTTTAATTTCTTGTCCCGTTAACACAACAGGAAGTAGACAAAGGGGGTTGAGTTACTGAAGGCAAATAAACTGTGCACTTTGCAAGTGCAGTTGCCCCAGAGCTTAGTAAATGAGGTAAAGCTTCACTCTGCAAAGAATACCCAATCATGTGCAAGGAAAATTAAAACAAAACAAAACAAAAAAAAGCAGTATTTTTGCTTGCACATGATTGCATGATGGAAGTCAGTAGAGCTTCATCTCATTTACTTAGCTCTTGAACTAGCAAAAGTGCACAGTCCATTTACCTTTAGTAAATCAACCCCAAAGTTTCTTCAAATTGATGGAACCTCCTTTTTGGACAGTTGTCACCAGAACAGATGTCCCTACTGGAAACATGGCCCCTCTATGCCTCTTCTGGTGACAGCTCCAATGTTGGATTTCCTCTCACTTTTGGACCCAGTGACAGAGGTCAATAGGACAAATGAGGGGGCATCTCCCTAACAGGTAAATTAGAAGCAGTAAAAACTCCACAGAGGTTCTATCCTCTCACCAGTGTATCCAAAACAGTAGAAATGTTGGGGTTAGATTCCATTAACCTTTTAAGTCCCTGAGCCATGAATGTTTTTATTTTCAGAGATTTGTTAGTTCTGCAAAGATGGGGACAAAACAAATTTAACTTTGTAGCAGATTTGAAAGCATATACTTTCATTCCTTTCATTAGGATGAAATTGTGAAAGAAATGAACATGTACAGTGGGTACAAAAAGTCTACACACCCCTGTTGAAATGTCAGGTTTCTGTGATGTAAAAAATGAACAAAGATACATCATTTCCACCTTTAATGTGACCTATAAACTGTACAACTCAATTGAAAAACAAACTGAGATCTTTTTTTTTTTGGGGGGGGGTCGTAAACATGTAAAACTAAAATAATGTGGTTGCATAAGTGTGCACACTCTCTTATAACTGGTGATGTAGCTATGTTCAGAATTAAGCAATCACATTCAAAATCATGTTAAATAGGAGTCAGTACACACCTGCCATCATTTAAAGTGCCAGCTGTTCTAGTAGGTCTTTCCTGACATTTTCTTAGTCGTATCCTACAGCAAAAGCCATGGTCCGCAGAGAGCTTCCAAAGCATCAGAGGGATCTCATTGTTAAAAGGTATCAGTCAGGAGAAGGGTAGAATTTCAAAAGAATTTTAAAGGAATTAGATATACCATGGAACACACTGAAGACAGTCATCATCAAGTGGAGAAAATATGGTGCACAGTGACATTACTAAGCACTGGACGTCTCTCCAAAATTGGTAAAAAGACGAGAAGAAAACTGGTCTGGGAGACTGCCAAGAGGCCTACAGCAACATTAAAGGAGCTGCAGGAATGTCTGGCAAGTACTGGCTGTGTGGTACATGTGACAACAATCTCCTGTATTCTTCATATGTCTGGGCTATGGGGTAGAGTGGCAAGACGGAAGCCTTTTCTTACGAAGAAAAACATCCAAGCCCGGCTAAATTTTTCAAAAACACATCTAAGGTCTCCCAAAAGCATGTGGGAAAATGTGTTATGGTCTGATAAAACCAAGGTTGAACTTTCTGGTCATAATTCCAAAAGAACAACACTGTACATCACCAAAAGAACACCATACCTACAGTGAAGCATGGTGTTGGCAGCATCATGCTTTGGGGCTGTTTTTCTTCAGCTTGAACTGGGGCCTTAGTCAAGGTAGAGGGAATTATGAACAGTTCCAAATACCAGTCAGTATTGGCCCAAAACCTTCAGGCTTCTGCTAGAAAGCTGATTATGAAGAGGAACTTCATCTTTCAGCATGACAACGACACAAAGCATACATCCAAATCAGCAAAGGAATGGCTTCACCAGAAGAAGATTAAAGTTTTGGAATGGCCCAGCCAGAGCCCAGACCTGAATCCGATCGAAAATCTGTGGGGTGATCTGAAGAGGGCTGTGCACAGGAGATGTCCTCGCAATCTGACAGATTTGGAGTGTTTTTGCAAGGAAGAGTGGGCAAATATTGCCAAGTCAAGATGTGCCATGCTGATAGACTCATGCCCAAAAATACTGAGTGCTGTAATAAAATCAAAACGTGCTTCAAGAAAGTATTAGTTTAAGGGTGTGCACACTTATGCAACCATATTATGTTAGTTTTTTATTTTTACTTTCCTCAACCTAAAAGATTTCAGTTTGTTGTTCAACTGAGTTGTACAGTTTATAGGTCACACTAGAGGTGGAAAAAGTTCTGAAATGATTTATCTTTGTCTCATTTTTTTAACATCATAGAAACCTGACATTTTAACAGGGGCGTGTAGACTTTTTATATCTACTGTATTTTGCTGTAATTTTACCAAACGTATGTATAATTACCAACTTTTGTATAATTTGCAAAGTCTCAGATTATGTATATAATCATACAAATATAATCAGCACAGATTAAAGTGGACATTCACCCTATACCTAGTCTAGTGTCCTCGTGGCCTGCCTCCTCTCCCCTCCTTCGCATTAAATTGGATGCTTTTTATTTTAAGCATATGATGTGCTGCAAAGCAGCACTTCTGCAAATGTATGCATTTCCACATACATCTGTGCTAAAAACTTTGTCCAAAAACTTCCCTGGCATCACCATGGGAAATATCCCGCATGTACGCAGATGTGCCTGAAGGCCTCTGCCAGGAGCCAATAGCCAGGCAAGGCTCTTTGGCATATGTGCACAGGCGTCATAATGCTGGCGGCATCACTATCCCACCTCTTCACCTCGTCCAATCACAGAATGCTTTGCATTCATTCAGAAAATGCAAAGTATTCTCTGAATGGCACTTGTGCTGAGCAGCTGACCTCCTGTGTTGACAATGCATCAGGCCGACCACTCAGCATGGGACCCAGAAGCAAGCGGGGATCACTAGAGTGCTGGTTTCTTCTTCAGTGATTTCCAAGTTCCAGGAGTATTGGCCAGGTATGATATACACATTGTTCCAGGCTGGATCAATGTAACTATGTTAAAAAATACACTCACCGGCCCCTTTGTAGGTAAACCTGTTCAATTGCTTGGGAACACATATTGCTAATCAGCCATTCACATGGCAGAAACCTTTAAACATCTAGCTGTGGTGATGACGACTTTCTGAAGTTCAAACCGAGCAGCATAATGGATAAGAAAGGGGATTTAACTGACTTTGAAAGTGGCATGGTTGTTGGTGCAGAAAGGGCTGGTCTGAGTATTTAAAAAACTGCTGATCTACTGGTATTTATACATACAACCATCTCTAGAGTTTACAGAGAATGATCCAAAAAAGAGAAAATATCCAGTGAGCAGCAGTTGTGTGGACGAAAATGCCTTGTTGATTTCAGAGGTCAGAGGAAAATGAGCAGACTGGTGTGAGATGATAGAAAGGCAACAGTAACACATGTCAATATGGACCAAAATCTCTGAGGAATGTTTCCAACAGCTTGTTGAATCTATGCCATGAAGGATTAAGGCAGTTCTGAAGGCAAAAGAGGGTCCAACCTGGTACTAGCAAGGTGTACCTAATAAAGTGGGCGGTGAGTATATACCATGTCTGGAATTCTTCTTTAACCACCACATGTATGTGATTGGGTTCAAGTGGTTATATCGGGGTTATGGCTTCAGGTGTATGCCATAACTCTGATATTTTTTTTTTCAGCCCACATTGCATTTTCATCTAAAAGCAATCCTATCAGCTGAATAGCTGCTGGATTGCTTTTATAGGCGATGGGAGGGGACGCCTCACCTGCCGCCCACCAGTGCTTCTCTGGCTGACTGGGGAGCCTGGTATCTGATCTGGCAGTGCCACCAGGTTATCATAGAACTGGCTGCGGACCAGAAGGTCGTCTTTATGTTCTAGGGGACTGGAAGCGATGCCATGACATCACTTTTGATTCTGGCAGATGTAAACACTGCCTTTTTTGTTTTTTGTAAAGCATGAGTTCAATGCTTTGGGGTTTTTTTTCCATTTTTGTCTTATAGATGGAAAGAGAACCTGTCATCCCTTATTTCTATCACAAGTGATGTTTATATTTCTTGTGATAGGAATAAAAGGGATAAAAAAAAAAAATTAAAGGGACAGTGTAAAAAAAGTAAAATAAATAATAAAAAAAAAATGTTTTTTAAAGTGCCCCTGTCCCTTGTGCTCTTGCGCAGAAGCAAATGCATATGTAGATTGCACATGCATATGTAAATGGTGTTCGCTCTACACATGTGAGGTATAACCATTAATGTAATAGCGAGAGTAGTAATTCTAGCACTAGGCTTCCTCTGTAACTATAAACTGGTAACCTGTAAATATATTTAAAACATCAATAAAAAATAGTGCAGCGCTAAATGAATAATGAATGTCGTCTTCCAAACGCATGTGTATGATTGATGCATTTTGTGACGCAAATAATACTGAGAAATATTACTCAGAAAATGAGCATATAAAATTGAAATAAAAATAATACAAATATCTATGAGAAACATATAGTCATGACAAGTACAAAGATATAAAATGTCCAAAATTGTATAAACTTCTTAAAGCTGATGATATCTTCAAAAAACTTCTATATAGTCCCAGAATACTGATTCCATTTGGATGAATATATATAAACATATAGAATGCGCACTCACCGGAAGCGCTAATGAAAAGCGCATTGTATCATAAGCTCCTGGACATGCCCTGGTCCCTCAGGTATAATCAGGTGTGTAGCCGGGGATTGGGTGATCTTCCCAGTGATACTGAGAGTTGAAAGCCAGTGCCAATATTCAAACTTTTCCGGGCTGCTGGGATATTCACCGAAGATGGTACATTCACTGAAGATGGTACTTTTCTCATCAGCAGTTAGAGCAGTCTTGTGACTTCTATCAGTATCCAGCAGAGCACTGGGAAAAGCTTGTAGTAGTAGTTTTCATTCTTTCCTGATTGTCCTATGAGGCTGCATGACTCCTGACCCTCTGTTTGGACAGTGTTGAATGTCCCTGTGCTGATCATATGCACTCTCCCAAGAAAAAAAAAAAGTATCTAACAATGCACACCAAACTGAGCATGTGCAGCTTGCCCCCAAGGCTCTTTCTGCTCTCCAGACAGGATTTGTCTGATCCCCCGATTGAGAGCAATTTAATTTTATATTTAAAACGTCACCTATGGAAATTATTGTAAGTATTGTAGTTTGTTGCCAGCCCATGAGCACGCGCAGTTTTAAAGTGTGACATGTTTTTAATGCATTTAAAATTCATTAAAGTTTATTTTTTCCCAAAAATTGTGTTTGAAATTCTGCTGCATAAAAACCGTGTGACATAAAAAATTGCAATGACCACCATTTTATTCTCTAGGGCATCTACTACAACATATATAATGTTTGGGGATTCTAAGTAATTTTCTAACCAAAAAATGTTGATTTTTACTTGTAAACAAAAAGTGTCAGAATAGACCTGGCCGTTAAGTGGTTAAATATAAGTCCATGTGCATCCTAGATAAGTCTGGCTTGTTTTCATTCGCTGCTAAAGTAATTTGTTTTGTTTTTTGTTTTTTTTTCAGAAAATCCTTACACAAGATTTTCATGCATTGAAGGTTGAAGAAGGCACCAGTAATCTTTCACTGTAGCAATCATCAAACCCATTTCACTTTTCTTATTCGTCACGATTTGATGTGGTGACAATTTCTGTTGCAAACATGCGAACATTTCCTATTTTCCATCTTCGTAATGTAGCATGGACAGTTTCTACCATTTCTCATAGAAATGCTGCACTGCTACAAACATCCATACAAAAGCACAGAAATTACTTCTTTACATCACGAAAGATGGACTCCTGGCCTAGTAACAGAAGGAACTTGTGCATGGCAGCGCTGACCCAGCAAGAAGCAGAGCCTCTAGCAAAAAAAGAAGAGCGTCTGCTATATCGAATTTATGAGGGTTTGGTGGAAGGGCATCGAGCTTGCTTGGCAGAAGCCATAACACTGGTAGAGTCTACACATATGAGGAAAAGGCAAATTGCTCAAGTACTGCTGCAGAAGGTACTAACTCATCACCGAGAAAAGGAGCGCTCAAATAACGGAAAACCTCTAGCGTTTAGAATAGGTCAGTGTTGTATTCCCTGCTTACCGTGTCCAATGCATTAATGCAGTTTTTTGTTTTCTCTTGGGACAGCATGATTATTAACTTTTCTAACAAAAAGGGGACACACCATCTGAAGGGGAGATTGTTTAGAACCCTGGTGCCCAACCTGCTGCTCAAGGCCCATGTGCAACCCTTGAGTCCATCGATCAATAGTGGGAGCAGTGATATTTAAGACACTGTAATAACAGTGATCTCTAGCATTCTTGTTTAACATGTCCCTAGTCTCTGACTCTCTCTTGCCGCATGTCTCCAGCCACATCTGTAGAATGTCTGCTGTCTCTGACCATCTCCTGTGTATGCATTCTCTGAACAGTAGCATGTCTGTTGACTCTGACTGTCTCCTGTATGCCTGCAGGTTCTTTCTCCTGTAAAATGTTTGCAGTCTCTGACCGTCTACCGTAGCATGTCTTGTTTTTGTGTCCATCTCCTGCTGTATGCCTGCAGTCTTCTACAGTTTACTGTAGCATATCTGCAGTCTCTGGCCATGCTCTGTAGCTTGTCTGTAGCCTCTGACTATCTCCTGTAGAATGCATGCAGTCCCTAAACATTTCTGGTAGCATGTTTGAAGTCCCTGTTCATCTCATGTAGCATGTCTGCAGTCACTACACTTTTCCTTTAGCATGTGTGCAGTCTTTGACCATCTCCTGTTGCATGTTTACGGTCTCGCACTATCTCTTATAGCATGCACACAATCTTTGACTTTGTCTTGTAGCATGTCTGCAGTCTCTGATCATCTCATATAGCATGTCTGCAGTCTCTGATGATCTCATATAGCATGTCTGCAGTCTCTGATCATCTCATATAGCATGTCTGCAGTCTCTGATCATCTCATACCGTATGTCTGCAGTCTCTGACCATCTCATGTAGCAGTCTGCAGTCTCTGATCATCTCATATAGCATGTCTGCAGTCTCTGATCATCTCATACCGTATGTCTGCAGTCTCTGACCATCTCATGTAGCATGTCTGCAGTCTCTGACCATCTCATGTAGCATGTCTGCAGCCTTTGATCATCTCATACAGTATGTCTGAAGTCTCTGACTATGTCCTGTAGCTTGTTTGCAGTCTCTGATTATCTCACCTTGCATGTCTGCAGATTTGAATGCATTTCCTCCACTTTATATTGTTACCATGATGACCTCAGAGAACTTGGTTCTCAGCAATGCTAGTATTAGCAATCGCCAGCCATGAGCTTTGCCAGTACGTCCAGGCCTGCTAAATGAGAGTTGTGTGTGACAACCAAATTTATAATTATTTCACCTAAGAGCATGAATGGAAAATCTTTAAAGAAAAGGAATGCTCATATAAAGTATTTCTTCTTTGTCCAAGTCATAAAGTGACCACATGCAAGATCTATATGAAGATTTTGAGGGTCTCCCCTACCTGGTGTGATAAGGTCAGCTATATCAAGAAGGATGTTTCCACCATACTAGATTTTTTTTAAGCAGGCGTGGATAAGGGAGTCACCATATGCAATCTATGTGGTCTATACTCTATATTAAATATTTGTTGGACAAATTTGACATGCATTTATTTCTCTTGACTAATTCTGAACATGATTTCCTATGATCATCAGCTCCATCTAATGGCTATAATGTGTTGTTTACCTCACTCAGAAAAAATACTGTAATATAGCCACTAGATGGAGCTGACAAACATAGGAAATGACCTCATTATGCAAAATACCATCAAAATCGGTCTAGGATGGGTGAATGCTTGTCGCATTTATCCAACAAATGTTTATAAATCGACCCCTTAAAGTCTAGATGGTGTCTCCAGTTTTTAAACACCAAGCTGTAAGATGAACCCTCTTATTAAGTAGTTTATCTTAGTAAAAAAAAAATTATGTTTGAAAAAGTAAACAGTCTGAATGTTTGGGTCTCCACACAATAAACATCTCTTTTGTGTTAAATATTCCACTAAATCCCAGCACAGAGACCTGAGGAAAGACTGAGGATTTCATGTCACTATGTTTAAAGGACTTTTTAGAAAATTAACAATTTTTGACAACATGAGTAGGGGATGTTTGTAAGGAGGGAGAAGGAATTACTGGTAGTAGGGTTTCAAAGCTGTGTTAAACCCAGTGCTTGTTGTGTTAAAGGAAGTTGGAAAAAACAGACTTACTGGCAGGATCAACAGGTGAAAATAGGGAGAAAACGCCTTAAAAAGAAAACGAATGCAGCCGCCACAACTAAGAACTGGTAAGCTGCAACATATAACAAGTTTGTTTTGGGGTTTAACCCTTTTGCTGCGTCTGCCTTAAGGCTTATGCCTGTGGCATTGGCAGCATTTAGGCTCTATTCACACTTGTGTGGCTCCAAAGTCATGCAATTTCCATTGCAGCTTTGGAAGGCTGGGACTTGGATGCGACTTTGGCTGTTGCCTTTGTCTTTGACTGTTGCATAACTATTGTCTTGATAGCATTGAGATGCAACTTTCATGTGACTTTTGAGAGTTAAGGTAGTACAGGAACCATTTTAAAGTTGCTGCGACTTTAAGTCACATAGATTTGAACGGCATCTGTTGAATACATAGTTATGTGACTTTATGTGTCCAAAGTCACATGACAAATCACACTAGTGTAATTGGAGCCTTAAACGCACTCCTGGATGCCACAGTGTGTGTGTGTGTGTGTGTGTGTACATTGATAATTTCCACAGGCACTGGAACATAACATGAACATCCTGTCACTGATTCTCCATCTGCCAAATGAACCCAGAAGTGACATGAACTAAGTGGCTTCCTTGTTCAGAGCTGGCATTTTCCTGGCTGCTGTGACCCTGCTAATAGAGCACAGTCTGGGCTCAGTTTCAGTGGAGTGCCGAGAGACATCAGGAGGTCAAATAGGCCCCTGATACCTCATTAAAGAGAACCTATCACTGTAAATTTGATATCACATAGGGGACTATTTGTCCTTTATGTTGATAGTAATTAAGGTATACACCTGTAAAGGCTTTTAAATCATCATCTATGGACCACAGTTTTGAGTATTAATGTTTTTTACCATTTTACAAGAATGACAAATTTTAAGGTTTGACATGTTGGGAATCCTTTCATTGAGCACCACCTCATCTTCCATATTATCCCAAGAAGCATGGGTAATATTTTGTGTGCACTAAAATTGACTTTATATCATGTAACATAAAAAATTGCAACTTACCAGCATTTTATTGTCAAGGGTCTCTGCTTTCAGAAAATATATAGCATTTAAGGGTTTTACTTATCACTCAGGCCTCTAAAGCATGTATTTTAACATGTATGCAAGAAAAAAATAAATAAATTGCAGCAAAAGGGTTAAGGCTAAAGCTGGGTTTTAAGGGTCAAGTTCACCTTTTGTAACATATTATATGTTGCACCCTTATTGAAGATGTACTATGTTGCTTTTGAGCAGCTGACACCCCCCCTCCCCTCCAATTACCCCCTTGACAGCAGGTGGGGAATCCTCTCCTTACATCCGCAGTCACATTGTCACATCTGTTTTCACATATTCATTCACAGAGTTCTGTGAATGAATGAACTACAAGTCATGCTTTAACTGACACAGGGCTTGTAGTTCTCAATTTATCCTGTTCTTCAGTAAGTGACTGCCCACATGGAGGTACGGTCTGACAGCTGTACTGAGAGTCTGCAGGAGCCTGACATTGCACCCATGATTCACTGACCGTCAGTGCAACGCTTTGCAGGCTTCAATGCAAATAAATAAATGCACTTTTTTTTTTAATCTGCAAAATCATTTAATATTTTTCTACAAAAGGTAAACTTTTAAAGGGTAACTCCACTTTTGTGAGGAAAAAAATAGCAAGTAAAAGAAAAATAATACAGCATACAGCCACCACCATGCAACAAGTTTTCATCAAGGATGTCTCTTTACATTGCTGCATTCATTTTTCCTTCGATCCTGACTAGTCTCCCAGTTCCTGCCGCTGCAAAACATCCCCCAGCATGATGCTGCCACCACCATGCTTCACTGTAGGGATGGTATTGGCAAGGTGGTGAGCGATGCCTGGTTTCCTCCAGACATGACGCTTGACTTTCAGGCCAAAAAGTTCAATCTTTGTTTCATCAGACAAGAGTGTTTTGTTTCTCATGGTCTGAGAGTCCCTCAGGTGCCTTTTGGCAAACTCCAGGCAGGCCTGGAGGTGGACTCCAATCAAGTTGTGGAAACATCTCAAGGATGATCAATGGGAACAGGATGTACCAGAGCTCAGTTTTGAGTGTCATGGCAAAGGCTGTAAATACTTATGTACATGTTTTTTTTCCTCCGTTTTTTATTTGTAATAAATTGCATAGAATTCAAAACTAACTTCTTTCACATTGTCATTATGGGGTATTGTTTGTAGAATGTTGAGGAAAAAAATGAATTTAATCCATTTTGGAATAAGGCTGTAACATAAAATGTGGCAAAAGTTAAGCGCTGTGAATACTTTCTGGATGCACTGTATTCAATTGCAGCACATGTCATATTGTAAGTGAATGTTATTAAAAATGATCTTTCCTTTTTCAATTTGCAGCGCTGTAAAATGCAATGCAATATGGCTACCTGAAGGCGTTCTGTACACAGATGGTGCACAGGACGCCCTCAGAAATGTCATTTCCTGCTTGTGTGATTGGCTTACTGATTTTCCCAGAAGTCTGAACTAAGATACAACTGAGATTTTCGGCATCCCTTTCAACAAAAATATCATTTTTGGTGAGATACTCCTGAAGGGAAAACATGTCTAAAGGTATGCAGACCCTTCAATTTTCCTCATTAGAGCCCTGCAAGTGCAGCAGCTGATTGTTGATTATGAAATCACACCCATACAGATTCATTCTGCTCATGGACAAAGAATAACAAAAGGTAGGACTCTGCAACAAAGTTTGTTAAAATCCTTGTACTCTGTACATGGATCAACCAGAGGGGAATGGTTTTTTCTCAACAAAAGTGGAGTTACTCTTTAAGTTGCTGTAACTGATGTAGCAAGGGGCAGAAAAAAAAAAAAGACTGAGGTTGATTTACTAAAGCCATATAAACTGTTCACTTTGCAAGTGCAGTTGCATTCTGCAAGGAAATTTGGCCTAAAGTTTAGTGCATGAGGTGAGGCTCCCTCATCCAATCACGTGCAAGCAAAAATGCTGTTTTTTATTTTCCCTGCTTGTGATTGGGAATTCTATGCAAACTGAAGCACCACATTCACTAAGCTCTGGGGAAAATTCCCCTGCAGAATGCAACTTCACTTGAAAAATGAACAGGGTATTTGCAATTAGTAAATGAACCCCTATATTTCAGCTAGTGTACAGGGCTTGGATTCCATGAACGGAGGGAGTAGAAGGAAGGGAATGGGAAGGTGTAGGTAAGAGGGAGCAGCAGGAGAATACATGAATTCCAGTGAGACAGAAGCATACAGGAAGAGTCATCTGCATTTATCTACAATAATATTTTCCATAATCTCTTTTTTCTGCACACTCTGTAAGACTAAATTCATTTTAAGTTTTGAATATTCTGGTTGTGTGCAAAGTTCTTCCTGTCTTTTCTGATATGATTTGTACATGTCTTGCATTACTTGGTCACTAAGGTATTTCAGTGATCTATTTCAAACTATTTAACTTTAAAACTGTTACATATCATGTTGACTGTGACTAAAATAGTTTGTTTTGTTTCCACACTTTCTGACGTAGGCCTGTCTGGTCCCCCAGGAGCTGGAAAATCAACATTTATTGAATTTTTTGGGAAAATGCTTACTGAGCAGGGACACAAAGTTGCAGTATTGGCTGTTGATCCATCATCTAGCACCAGTGGTGGTAAGTTGCCTTTAAGAATTTGTTGAGTCCTTCAAGCTGTATTAAACCCAAAAGCAAACATTTATTATACTTCAGCTTACCAATTATTAGATGTGATGGCTGCATTGGTTTTCTTTTTTTTACTGTAATTTCTTTACTTTTACCAAGTGATCCTGTCTGTAAGGCTGTTCTTTTCAACAGAACAAGCTCCCCTTCATATGTAGCAGTTAGAGTGTGGAGACAGACCATTTAACACTGACAGGGGTGCTTACAATGATCAGCCTTTATTTATGTAAAACCTTTATCCCAAAGTACAAAACTGTTGCTGTAACTGCTTATAAAGTATTAGTCAGAGTTTGGCATCACTTTGTTAGTTAGTACATCTCTAACTCTCCTGCCCCGAAACTGACAGTGCTACTCTCCAAAAGGTGTCTCTGTTGCTCCTTAATCCAGCCTGTAGGCACCATAATACAGGATGTGCCTACTGGCAGGATTATGAGGGGGAAAAAGCCTAAAAAAAGAGAGTGAATGCTGCCACCACATCTAATGATTGTTATAGGATAAGTTCACCTTTCGTAACATGTTACATGTTACACCCATATTAAGGGTGTAAAGTGTAACATGTTACAATCAGACCTGCACCCGCTCCACTCGATCCCCGCTTCGACAGCTAGCGGGGGATCTTCCCCCTCGCTAGCTGTCAAATTTAAAAAAAAATTTCTGTGCAGGGCTCCGCCCACACGGCCACATCACTCATTCACAGTCATCTGTGAATGAGAGACTACAAGTTCCGACAGCCTTAGCAGCTGTCAGCTTGTATTCCTCCAATAAACTACCACAGTTCTCAGAAGCGCCGTGGCAGTTCATTCATTCTTCTTATCAGTATATATTAACAGGATGTACGAGCAAGCAGATATACTGACAGATCTGCAGGAGACTTGCATGGCACCAGCGATTTGCTGATCTCTGGTGCATTGGTTTACAGGATCCTGCAGACAAAAAAAATAAATGCACATATCTTTACCTGCAAAAAATGTGCATTTATTATTTTTTTCTAAAAGGTGAACTTATCATTTAAGCTGTAATATATTACATTTTTAGTTTGAGTTTAATGTCACTTAAAGCCCAACTCCAAGAACACTCAAAATCCTCCCTTGCAGTGTGGGTGCTTGTTTATGTCTAGGGGAAAGTAAAATCACTTTTGCTTACCTCATCCTCCACTGCTCCGGCAGACTACACTCCCCCCAAGTTCCTGCAGGGGATTGCCCCTCAGTGTCCTCACACACAGTGCAGGGCTATGGACTCTCCATCAGTCTTGATGATATCAGAGGCCTGGGGAGAAGAGGCTGTAGAGACCGATCTACCAGCAAAAGAGAGCATGTGGGAGAACAGATTATGGTGAGTAAAACTGCTGTACCTGGCCCACCTAGATATAAACAAGCAGTGAACCGTTGTAGTGCAGGTGCAGCACAACTTCAAGGAGGACTTTTAGTTTTCCTGGAGTTCAGTTTTAAAGAAGCATATTTTTAATTTGCACAAAAGCATAAGCTTAATATCGGAAAGTGGAAGGGTAGTATGGGATTGCAACTCTTACAAATGTCTGAATACAGGATATTAATCATCTATTATAAAATAATACTAAAATATTTCTATTAGTTTTGTTATCTGAAAGGAGAGCACCAGATTTATTGGAACTTGATGTTTATTTTCTAATTGTGTTCTGTAGCGGCATTATGGTTACAAATTGGTTCTCTGGTGAGTGCAGGATTCTTACCATAGCTATTTAGTTCCAGTATCATTTCCTATAGTGGTATAGGGATGTGCCAATCATATCCCCCAACGCCTAGTACATGCAGTTCTGGGCTTCGGGCAGGTGAGGGTTTTTTTACATTTAGCCCTGCTGCAGGTAAGCAGCAGGGTTTACTTTATGGTGCGATTTTCATGTCAGTTTTCAGTGCGATTTTCAAAGGTACTTGTTCAGCAGTTCCTCCTTTCTACAAAATTGTATTCCATTAACTTCTATGCAAATCTATCTTCTAGCCACGTCTATGCAAATCTGTTTTCTAGCCACTTCTATGCAAAACTGCCTTCCAACCACTTCTATGCAAAACCGGCTATCAATTGCTTCCTATGAGAACAGTTATTTCAGAATGCATTCCAAACTCGCAAAGCATAGAGTATAGTGGCATTATGAGATAACTGTCCATATAGGAAGCGATTCATAGCCAGGTTTACATAGAAGTGGCTGGAAGACAGATTTGCAAGGAAGTGACTAGAAAACTGGATCAAATTTGCACCTCATAGATGTGAACGTCCTTTTAGATACCATGCGAATGTTTGCCTTTCAGATCTGATCTGCATCAGATTCACATCAGTGTGAACCGGGACTAAGGCTCCATTCACACCTGGCAAATCGCATCATGTGAAGCTTGTTGCCCAAAAATGAGCAGGAGCTTCTGTTGGGTAACAAGTTTCACGTAATACAATTTGCCACGCGATAAATCGTGAGATAGTCACGGCAAAACCGCACCGTGTTTTAGGTGCTATTGAAAATAAAGGTACCTGTGTTTTGCGATTGTAGTGTGTTTTGAGATCATGGGCAAAATCACAGCGGTTATGCCATAATCCCAAACCGCCCAGGAGTGAATGAAACCTCAGTGAGTGGAAACCAGAACTTGATTTGGCTGCTCAGCATACGCTTCTACTGAGCACCCAAGTGCTTCTGTATGTGAAGGTAAGCTGAAGGAATAAAGTTTTTTTTTTTTCCTCATTTGGGCCAGCGCCTCCTTTACTCACTCAGCAGATGCGCTGCTGCTGAGCTTTAAGAGAGCCCAACACTCTCCTTTCCTGAGGAGCAGCCAATCAGTGCTCATTATACTGCAAGGTCTCTCCCTTCCTTCTAGTCCTCAGGTGCAGTGCTGGAGACAGGCAGGGAGGTGAGGAGCAGATAAACAGCACAATGTTAAACCTCTTTTAAATATGGTTTTGGTTAAAATTATTTTCTTCATCAGGACAAGTAGATTGGGACCCTCCTTAGTCCCTTGGACAAGTAGTTTTTTCAAAAATTTCCACACCCCTGTGGTATAAGTGAGCCCCTTGTGATATTTTTTCTTTTAAAAACCGTATATTTTAATATTGTCTTAGCAATGTTTGCCAGCCAAGTACATTTTGTGAAATTGTAAGGGGAATTAAAGTGAATTTGTGCCCAGATCATGCACACTTAAATATTTGCATATTCTGGACCAGCAGTGAAAATATTTACATTTAGAACTCTAGCTTAGTTCTGACAATAGATTTTTATTACTGATTTCAGGCTCTCTTCTTGGTGATAAAACACGAATGCAGGAGCTTTCTAGAGATATGAATGCTTACATTCGACCTTCTCCCACCAGGGGGACACTGGGAGGGGTGACAAGAACAACTAATGAAGCTATTTTACTCTGTGAAAGTGGTGGTTATAATATCGTACTTGTGGAGACTGTAGGTAAGGATACTTGTTTTATTGTTCTTTTTAACTATACAGGTCACCCATGAGTTAGCTAATGCCCGGCTCAGATGTGTAACATGTTAGTGGCCTCATATTCCTGGTTAATGCTCAACTGAACTTTCAATTTTATTCAGCTGAATACATTCCAAATGCAAAAAAAAGGTAAAGCCTTACATTTTTTGTTTGGAATACAGCAACAACATTAGCAGAAAACCTCTCCCTTGCTAGCATGCTCCCTGCATTGAAAACAGTAGTGTCTCTACAGAGGTCCAGCACATCCCTTGTTGAGTCTGCATGTAAAGTAATAAAATCATGATGGATATGCACCCACTATACTAATGATACACGTATTAAATGCAATTGGATTATAGAACTCAAAACACCAGCAGTTGAAAAAATTACGTATGAATAGAGAGGCACTCTTAGGAAATACTATTTCATCTGGATCCAAAAATGGCAGATGGGCAATGACCCCACATAATGTGTCAAGGCAAGGAATTGTGAATGGTAAAACCCTGTATAAGGTCAGAATGAAGTAAGGGGTGTAGCTGATGAGAATGTAAAAAGTTATTTTTTGTCTTTAGATAGCTGGTCAATATGATGCGAATATCTTTAGTCAAAATAATTGAACTGTAATATATTATGAATATTCTGCATATTTATTTGCCAGTGTGTAGCTGCAACATTTGTCGGATATTTTTTAATTGCTTTAAAAATGTAAGGATTGTGTTTTTGTGTTATTGAAAAAAATTAAAAATGGTGTGCAAAGCCTTACAGTTTTTTCTTAGAATGTAGCCACAACGTTAGTGGAAAAGCCTGTCCCCTTACTATATGCTTGCTCCCTGCATGGAGATATTAGAGCTCTGAAATGAGCAAGTCTCCTACTTCCTGTTGATTGAAGAAAGCTCTAGCTGTTACTCAGAAGAGGCAATGTCACACTGCTGCAGAGGAACCACTGATACCACTCAGACAGAAATGATGCTTCTCTGCAGCATGCTGGCAAGAGACAGACTTTTCTACTGATGTTGTGGATCATTTCTGTCACTATTTAAAAACCATGCGGCTGTGTAGGCAGAGATCTGTGAATGAATGAACTACAAGGCAGAAGGCTTTTAGTTCTTAATGAACTGCAAGGGCACTGGTGAGCGCCCTTATAGTTCATTTATTCTACCTACTCTACAGTAGGTAGAATAAATGAACTGTCTGCCTGTACAGAAGATAAGCTGTCTGCAGAATCTGAAATTGCACCTGTGATCTACTGATTATGATTGCAATGCTTTGTAGGCTCTATTGTAAAAAAAGCAAACAAAAACTAAATGCGCATGTTTTTACCTGCAAAAACATGTATATTTATTTATTTTTACAAAAGGTGAACTCAATCTTTAGGTATCACTGCTTTAATATTGGCCAGGCTATGGATATTCAATAATTAAGCATATTCTTAACTGGCAGCAAATGGGCTTTAAAGTAAACCCTCACTGACCTCAGTAGCTGAAGGACTGTGGAGAAATTCATTGTTAAAATGTTACGGCAAAAGAAAAAAAAAAGTTGTCTATGCCCTGCTCTCAGCAGCAGAGCTGCCCCTTCAAAGCAGGGAACTTGGCAGCCATCCAGCCTCCTAATCTGGACAGAACAGTGGCTAAATGTTTAGCACTTCTGCCTGGCAGTATCCCAACCATGACATCACTTGCCTGGAGTTTTCATGTTCTCCCTGTGTGTGCACGGTTTTCCTCTGGGTGCTCCGGTTTCCTCCCACACACCAAAGACATGTTGGTAGGTTAATTGGCTCCTATCTAAATTGGCCCTAGTATATTCATGTATGAATGTGAGTTAGGGACCTTGGATTGTATGCCTCTTGAGGGTTAGGGACTGATGTAGATGTACAATATATACAGTCAGGTCCATAAATATTGGGACATGGACACAATTCTAACATTTTTGGCTCTATACACCACCACAATGGATTTGAAATGAAACAAACAAGATGTGCTTTAACTGCAGACAGTCAGCTTTAATTTGAGGGTATTCACATCCAAATCAGGTGAACGGTGTAGGAATTACAAAAGTTTGCATATGTGCCTCCCACTTGTTAATGGTCCAAAAGTATTGGGACAATTGGCTTCTCAGCTGTTCCATGGCCAGGTGTGTGTTATTCCCTCATTATCCCAATTACAATAAGCAGATAAAAGGTCCAGAGTTCATTTCAAGTGTGCTGTTTGCATTTGGAATCTTTTGCTGTCAACTCTCAAGATGAGATCCAAAGAGCTGTCACTATCAGTGAAGCAAGCCATCATTAGGCTGAAAAAACTAAACAAACCCATCAGATAGATAGCAAAAACATTAGGCGTGGCCAAAACAACTGTTTGGAACACTCTTAAAAAGAAGGAACGCACCGGTGAGCTCAGCAACGCCAAAAGACCCGGAAGACCATGGAAAACAACTGTGATGGATGAGCGAAGAATTCTTTCCCTGGTGAAGAAAACACCCTTCACAACAGTTGGCCAGATCAAGAACACTCTCCAGGAGGTAGGTGTATGTGTGTCAAAGTCAACAATCAAGAGAAGACTTCACCAGAGTGAATACAGAGGGTCACCACAAGATGTAAACCATTGGTGAGCCTCAAAAACAGGAAGGCCAGATTAGAGTTTGCCAAACGACATCTAAAAAATCCTTCACAGTTCTGGAACAACATCCTATGGACAGATGAGACCAAGATCAACTTGTACCAGAGTGATGGGAAGAGAAGAGTATGGAGAAGGAAAGGAACTGCTCATGATCCTAAGCATACCACCTCATCAGTGAAGCATGGTGGTGGTAGTGTCATGGCGTGGGCATGTATGGCTGCCAATGGAACTGGTTCTCTTGTATTTACTGATGATGTGACTGCTGACAAAAGCAGCAGGATGAATTCTGAAGTGTTTCGGGCAATATTATCTGCTCATATTCAGCCAAATGCTTCAGAACTCATTGGACGCCGCTTCACAGTACAGATGGACAATGACCCAAAGCATACTGCAAAAGCAACCAAAGGGTTTTTTAAGGGAAAGAAGTGGAATGTTATGCAAGGGCCAAGTCAATCACCTGACCTGAATCCGATTGAGCATGCCTTTCACTTGCTGAAGACAAAACTGAAGGGAAAATGCCCCAAGAACAAGCAGGAACTGAAGACAGTTGCAGTAGAGGCCTGGCAGAGCATCACCAGGGATGAAACCCAGCGTCTGGTGATGTCTATGCGTTCCAGACTTCAGGCTGTAATTGACTGCAAAGGATTTGCAACCAAGTATTAAAAAGTGAAAGTTTGATTTATGATTATTATTCTGTCCCATTACTTTTGGTCCCTTAACAAGTGGGAGGCACATATGCAAACTGCTCTAATTCCTACACTGTTC
Source organism: Staurois parvus (assembly GCF_062004578.1). Classification (NCBI taxonomy): domain Eukaryota; kingdom Metazoa; phylum Chordata; class Amphibia; order Anura; family Ranidae; genus Staurois; species Staurois parvus. The sequence goes on along the minus strand of NW_028317886.1, from coordinate 24,962,876 downwards.
ACCTGATTTGGATGTAAATACCCTCAAATTAAAGCTGATAGTCTGCAGTTAAAGCACATCTTGTTCGTTTCATTTCAAATTCATTGTTGTGGTGTATAGAGCCAAAAATGTTAGAATTGTGTCCATGTCCCAATATTTATGGACCTGACTGTATATGTAAAGCGCTGTGTAAATTGACGGTGCTATATAAGTACCTGAAATAAATAAATAATCTCTACAAACAGCGAGCCTCCATGCTTGTACTGTAAATGTGAAGATGAATTGTTCCACATTGCCAACAGCCATTGAGGCCATTGAAGGCTTGCTTTAAAGCTCATTTACAGCAGGCTAAGAATTTGTAACTACTTGAATGTCCATAGTCTGGACATAGATTTATTATAAGGTTTAATATACTGTGTGTGTTTTCCTCTTGAGATTTTTCTGTCAGATATTGCATGCTGTCTGTGGGTACCATAGAGGGGATTCCTCTTTTCTTAGTGTTATGTTTGATACTTTTCAATTAGACAAAAGTGAAAGGAATGTCTCTCATGGGCATACAGAACATAGTAAACAGAGAATCTAAATTTTGCTCCCTGTAATAGAAATGTGTTTATTTCTGCCTGCCATCCCCTCACTTCCTATCTGTTGTATTGTAATTATCTCTGCATTTTGTGTTGTTGTAAGGTTGACTGACACAATACCTGTAGAACTGCAAGACAGATCATTGTAAGCAGTGTAACCTGCATTCCCTTTGTCATTGTGCAGGTGTAGGACAGTCTGAATTTGCAGTGGCTGACATGGTTGACATGTTTGTACTGTTGCTGCCACCAGCAGGAGGTGATGAATTGCAGGTATATTTTCCATTCCAGTTTTGCATTGTGGATAGATTATTGGAGTTAATGTGTACATGAACGTTTAAAGGGGCAAAAAAATGTGAAACCTGAAATTGGATTGTCTGAAAAACCATTTGTAATAACTTTTAGGTTGGATTCTCACTTTTTTGCTATTTTGCATTGTAATGTGTGTCATGTAATGGCAGCCCATTCCTAACACACCTAAAAAAATAATAGTAGTACTATTTAATGTAACCCCGTGCACTACAACCCCATTACCATGTTTTGTGGTGCACTGCAACATGTGTGTTGGGTGCCAAAATAATTAATGACTGCACAGCAACACACATGAAGCACATTTGCTCATTACGATGATGTGCACATTGCCTTAATGCAAATGTGTGAACCCATACTTCTGCTGTAGTCCACCACAATGTTACCCCAAACATTTGTTTATGTTTTGCATACAGTGAGATAGGGCTAAAACCTCTGTCAAGCTTTTGCCCCTGCTCCCATTGAGGAGTGTTACCCCCTCTTTCTGGGTGGTCCCCAAGACAGGGGTGTGAGGATAAACCTTCCATTTGGTATACTTCTTTTTATTCCAAATTGTTCTCTGTGTCTCCATTTGGGAGATTCTCCACATTTCCTGTGTGATGAGCAGTAGAGATGAACTCAGGTGTCCTCTGAACCCATCTCTAGCCAAACATGGAACTCACTTTTTATTTATTTATTACTCTAGTGAGGTGCGGGCCGAGTCATTTCTGCCCCACAGCTCACATAAATAAAGAGGTGGGCTAGGGGGGCAAAATTATGCAGCTCGCTGTTCACTGGGGTTTGAAAAAAAATAGCTCAAGTTCAGTTAAAGATGAATTCAGAGCATGCCTGAGCTCATCTGTAACATCCAGTATATGAATTGGGAGGTAATGATCCCTGCAGGGGCACAGACTGATAGTTTATAGCCCCTCCCCCATTCTATCCAAAGCTAAAGTCGGCTGAAGTATGGATTAAAATGTTACTAAACATACAACAGTAAAATCAGTCTGTACATGCGTAAAGCATGCTTTTTATACTCACTGTGGAACCCAAGGGGTTAATCCTCTGCATTGTGTAAAAACACTGTTTGATCCTGACCTCTCTGATCCTCCCCTTCTTAATTGAATAGGTATACCTAAATAAAGTGGCCAGTGAGTGTACATATTGTTTATTTTTAAACAGCAAACGGCTTACATAACTGAATTTGACTTATTATTGGCCTCTTGCAGGGCCTGCACAGCACAGCTCAGACTCCGATGAGAGCAAAAATCAGGAGCTAACTGGCTGTGCTGCTTTGTTTATGTGCTAACAAAGAACATACTGAAGAGAGGAGAGAGCAGAGTGACAGATGCGTTCATCAGCCTGTTGCTTCTCTTTCACTGTTCAGCCACAGGCTGGGACAAGACCTGTAAGGGTTATTGAACTAGAGCAGAGAAAAATCAGGTCTCTGTCCAGCCAGACAGGGCTGTGCCTTGTGGCAGAGCTGTGTAAATTTTGGGACCGGATGGACAGAAATGCAAATCCTTTGGCAAGTAAAACTGCTCCGTTATGTTTGTATCTGAATATTTAGCTGCGAGTATGCACAGAGAACACCAAAAGCCACACACCTAGAAAAGCCATTAATAAACAGGTGAAAGCAGCTTCATCCAAAGCCATGCTTCCAACACATTTCACCCACCCTTGGAGCTTAACCATGGAGGTTCATGATTAAGCCCCGTGGGTGGGGTGAAATGCGTTGGAGGCATGGCTTTGAATAAAGCTGGCTGAGGCTGCTTTCACCTATTTATTAATGGCTTTTCTAGGTGTGCAGTGTTTGGGACTTTCTCTATGCATATCCACAGTATGTGAGGAGTTTAGACCGACTCCTGCCCAGCCAGCACCCATTGCAGGAAACACTGGGAGGACTTACAGGTGCTTAAACGAAGACCATAAGTTTCATGAGGTTACAGTGTATATTTAGCTGTTTGTCTGGAGTTCAACTTTAGGTAAATTGGTACCTTAACCGCCTCCTGCCCACCATTTAAGGAAATGACGGGTGCAAGGTTGTTCTCTCGTTCTGGGAAGACGTCATATGATGTCCTCCCACTCTAACTGCGTGTGCACTCCCCCGGGGGCGCGCAGCGCGGCATATCACTGGTGTGCTGTGTCCCTGTGTCACGCTAACAGCTTGTGAGGAGAGGAGAGCCGGTAATCGGCATTACTCAGAGGGGACATGTACACTGATCATCAGGGCACTGATGATCAGTGTGCCTTGATGATCAGTGTAGCCCCAGCAGTGCCACCTGTCAGTGCCCATCAATGCTACCTATCAGTGCCACATATCAGTGGCTACCAGTGCACATCAATGCCACATATCAGTGTCCATCTGAGCTGTCTTTCAGTGCCACCAGTCAGTGCCACCTATCAATGCCAGTCAGTGCCACCTATCAGTGCTGCCAATCAGTGCCGCCTATCAGTGCTGCGTATCAGTGTCAGTCAGTGCCACCTAACAGTGCCAGTCAGTGCCACCTACCAGTGCCATATATAAGTTCTGCCTTTCAGTGCCCATCAGTGATGCCTGTCTATGCCCATCAGTGCCAGCTACCAGTGCCTCCTCAGTGCCCATTGGTGCTGCCTATCAGTGCCCATCACTGCAGCCTCTTTAGCACACATCAGTGAAGGAGCAAAATCACTTATTTACAAAATTGTATAACAGAAACTAAGAAAAAGCTTTTTTTTTTTCAAAATGTTCAGTTGTTTTTGGTTTGTTTAGCAAAAAATAACAAAAACCCAGAGGTGATTAAATACCACCAAAAGAAAGCTCTATCTTTTTTAAAAAAATGATAAAAATTTCATATGGGTACAGTGTTTCATGACCGTGCAATTGTCATTCAAAGTGCAACATCGCTGGAAATGGGCCTGGGCAGGAAGGGGGTATAAGTGCCCAGCAGGCAAGTGGTAAAGAGGCACAGTTCCTGTTCAGGGACACATCTGCCCGGATCCTCCCCCAGCCTCAAATGGACAAAATGGTGTTGTAGAGTTACTCTGTTATTTTTTTTACAGACGTGTCCCATATCTTAGGTGTTTGTTTACGTGAATATCTATGATTTGAGTGTATGGTAAGTGATGCTTTAGGTGTACTGGTCCATTAAAAGCCACACTCTAATAATCCGTTTATAAGGGAAACCCTGTATGTGTATGGTGTACTTTATATTCTACTACAAAATATTCTGCAGCAGTGACCTCTATCAGATCCTATAAATTCCCCGTCTGCTTTGTCTCTTCTTTAAATATTTATCCACCCAGTTAGCCAATGAATGTAAATCAGCTGCTTTTGCTCAAGAAAGCTGACCATATGGGAGCAATCATTTATGTTCCATGTGAGTTAGACTCAATGGCTTGTAATTTACATTAGCGTTCACCTCTGTCTGCTTCCTGTAGTGCACAGGAAGTTTTATGTGGCATAAGTTCGTAACTGATCTTTTAAATCACTTTAAGTTACACACACTATACAAACGAGTATGCAAATCATACTTTTGCTTTAGACCTTCATGTGGATTATCTAAAGTCTTAGGTTCTCTTCTGCTCCTGTTAGTCACCAAGGAGTTAAATGTGTGACTCAGATTGGAAACAGGTGTTGGTGGTATTTGTATGTATAGCATGCACAAAGAGGCCATACATTCATGGGATGTATGTCCCCATTTCCGGTCGCTATCGCTACCTATAGGGCCCATTCACACAATGCTTTTTTCATATGCAGTGTTAAAGAAGAACTCCAGAATTTTTTTTTAAAAAACTCTGCTGGGTTATAAATACACTGCTCAAAAAAATTAAGCATCAAGTCAATTAAACTCCTGGGATATTGATCTGGTCAGTTAAGTAGCAGGGGGGTTGTTAATCAGTTTCAGCAGTAGGGTTGCCACCTCATCCCTTTAAAACCAAATACGTTTTATTTACACAGGTTCTGGCTGATAAGGTGGTAATTAAACTCACCTAGAGCCTTATCTGCATTCATTTAGCCTCAGATACTGTGTAATTAATACGTGTTCGGTTTTAAAGGGATGAGGTGGCAACCTTATTCAGCTGCTTTGGTGCACTAGATGGGCAACAATGAAACGACCCCCAAAACAGGAATAGTTTTACAGATGGAGACCACAGACATTTTTTCCCCTACTCATCTTTTCTGACTGTTTTTCACTAGTTTTGCATTTTGCTAGGATCATTATCACTAGTCGTAGCATGCGGTGATGCCTGGACCCTACAGAGGTTGTGCAGGCAGTCCAACTCCTATAGGATGGCACATCAATACTTGCCAATGCCAGAAGGTTTGCTGTGTCTCTCAGCACAGTCTCAAGAGCTTGGAGGAGATTCCAGGAGACAGGCAGTTACTCTAGGAGAGCTGGACAGGGCCGTAGAAGGTCCTTAACCCATCAGCAGGACCGGTATCTGCTCCTTTGTGCAAGGAGGAACAGGATGAGCACTGCCAGAGCCCTACAAAATGACCTCCAGCAGGCCACTGATGTGAATGTCTGTGACCAAATAATCAGAAACAGACTTCATGAGGGTGGCCTGAGGGCCTGACATCCTCTAGTGGGCCTTGTGCTCACCGCCTGGCACCATAGAGCTCGATTGGCATTTGCCATTGAACACCAGAATTGGCAGGTCTGCCACTGGTACCCTGTGCTTTTCACAGATGAGAGCAGGTTCACCCTGACCACGTGACAGGTGTGAAAGGGTCTGGAGAAGCCGTGGAGAACTTTATGCTGCCTGTAACATCGTTCAGCATGACCGTTTTGGCGGTGGGTCAGTGATGGTCTGGGGAGGCATATCCATGGAGGGATGCACAGACCTCTACAGGCTAGACCAGTGGTCTCCAAACTGCGGCCATGGGCCGAATGCGGCCCTTTGTTTGCTTCTATCCAGCTCTCAGGGTACTTTTCCTCCCCCTGACACCAACAAGGAAGCACCATTTCTTACACTGGCACCAACAGTGCGGAACCATTCCTCTCACTGACACCAACAATGGGGCATTTTTCCTTCTACTGGCACCAATGATAGGGCACAATTACTCCCACTGATATAAACAATTAGGCACTATTCCTACAACTAATACCAATAATAGAGTATTATTCCTCCCTCTAATACCAATGTTTGGGCACTATTCATCCCACTGTCACCAATGATGGAGCACTATTCATCCCACTGGCACCAATGATGGGGCCCTATTCATCCAACCAATACCAATTAAGGGGCACTATTCTTTCACTGGTTCCAATGTTGAGGCACTATTCCTCCCACTGACAAATAGTGATGGGGCACGATTTCTCCCACTGTCATCAATGATGGGGCATTATTCATCCCACTAATATCTATGATGGGGCACTATTCTGCCAATACCAGTGATGGGGCACTATTCCTCCAACTAATACCAATGACTGGACACTATTCCTCCTTCCACTGACTACAAACTTTGTCATGTTTTTTTACTCCTACTTTCGCTGGGACATTTTGTACTCACGGGCCACTCCGGCCCCCCTAAAGTCTGAAGGACAGTAAGCTGGCCCTTTGTTTAGCAAGTTTAGAGACCCCTGGGCTAGACAATGGCACCCCCCTGACTGCCATTAAGTATCAGAATGAAATCATTGGATCCATTGTCAGACCCTACACTGGTGCAATGGGTTCTGGGTTCCTCCTGGTGCACGACAATGCCTGGCCTCATGCGGCGAGAGCATGCAGGCAGTTCCTGGAGGATGAAGGAATTGATAACATTGAATGGCCCCCACACTTGCCTGACCTAAATCCAATAGAACACCTCTGGGATATTATGTTTCGGTCCATCCGACGCTACCAGGTTGTATCTTAGACTGTCCAGGACTGCCCTGGTCCCAATCTGGGAGGAAATACCCCAGGACACCATCCGTCATCTCATTAGGAGCATGCCCTGACGTTGTCAGGCATGAATACAAGCACGTGGAGTCCATACAAACTACTGAGTACCATTTTGAGTTGCTGCAAAGAAATTTCAGCAAAATGGACTAGCCTGCTGCATAATTTTTTCACTTTGGTTTTCGGGGGGGCCTTCGAATTCAGTTCTCTGTAGGTTGATAATTTTCATTTCCATGAAACGATATGCATCTAATCACAAAATACAAAGAGTCCTGTAAATGGACCGTTGAGAGGGGAGGCAGACAACTTGACCTCTTGTGTACAGGAGAGCTGCAAGCTGCTGTTGGTGTGCCAGAAGCGAAAGGCATGCTATCAACCTTCAATGAAAGTGTAAATTATAAATAACAGCCATCAATCCAGGAGATGGTAAAAACCTTCAGACATTTAACTATTTGTAACTCAGAAGATTTTTTTTTTTCATTTTCCTGGAGTTGTTTAGGTTTTTATTTCATACACCATGGTTTGTTTGGGGTGTATTTTTTTACGTTTCTTTTAAGGAAGAGATATTTTGTTTGCAGCTAAACACATTAAAATGTGTAGCAAGATACACACTTGCTGGTTACTGCACCAGAATTTTTTTTAAAGCCCACCACACAAAACTCCATAGGAAAGAACCTAGTCCATGGCTCTTGATTTACTATAGGCACAGTTTGTAGCTTTTTTAAGTGCAGATATGTGATTGGACTCGTGGATTTCTTAATTTTTTTTGTGAGCTGTAAGTTAATATTAACCCCTTCCCACACAGCCAGTCCCATTTTTGACAGCGTGGTCACTGTGCTGGAAGTGTTTTCACAGCACAGAAACCACCACACATACGCGTTAAATGGGTAGCAAGAGGTTAAACACTGTTTTATAGACCTATTGTTTTCTTGATTTCATTGAGTACTTCACTTCCGCTCTTCAAATTCTAGTCCATCCCCAATTACGCATGCACACCTTTAGTATTTTTAGTTCCTGAAGAGAACCAGCTTAGGCCCTCTTGCACATATGATCGTGCCTAGGCTCACTTTGTTTTTGTAGCCTTGGAGGAGCCTATCGAGAGTTTTAGTTTATTAGAGGCACATCCCATCTACTGCAGCTTCTGATCACTGTACTAAATGAATGGCCTGATCAGAGGGTGCGGTGTAAGAACATGTAGAGCTGCCCAGCAATACCTTTTTCCTCCGCTAATATGGTAACTGTCTACTATTTCTACTCGCTGTGGAATGGATGACAAAGAACTCCTTGGCAAAAGCGCAACTGCAGAATTCCTGCAGTCAGTGCTCTGTATTCTACAACTAACTTGTATTGTCTGAAACATAGATTTGCCTGAGATTAGGTCCACTTTCTGTCAAATCCCTTTAGACAAAATAATATTTTCATTACATATTTAAGATGGGAAGTAGTTTAAGGTAATTCTTTAATGTCCTTTAGATTATTCTATGCCTACTGATGATGTGTTTTCTCTTTAAAATATAAATCCATCATTTTGCTGCATTACAAATATGGATAAATATACAGTCATGGCCAAAAATATTGGCACCCCTGCATTTCTGTCAGATAATGTACCACTTCACCCAGAAAACTGTTGCAATTACAAATGTTTAGACATTCTCATGTTTATTTCTTTTTTTTGTTTTGGTATGACACAAAAAAGTGGAGAAACAAAAAGCCAAATTTGACACATTCCATGCAAAACCCCAAAAATGGACTGGACAAAATTATTGCCACCCTCAATTTAATATTTGCTAACACACCCCGTGGAAAAAATAACTGAAATCAATTGCTTCCTGTAACCAACAATGAGTTTCTTACACCTCTCTACTGAAATTTTGGACCATTCTTCTTTCGCCAACTGGTCCAGGTCTCTCAAATTGGAAGGGTTCTTTTTCCTAACTGTCATTTTGAGATCTCTCCACAGGTGCTCTATGGGATTTAGATCTGGACTCATTGCTGGCCAGTACAGTACTCTTGAGCTTTGTCTGAAATCATTTCTGGGTACTTTTTGTCATGTGTTTGGGTCATTGTCCTGCTGTAAGACCTATGACCTCTGACGGAGACTGAACTTTTTGCCATTGGGCCCGACATTGCACCCCAGTATTCTTTGGTAGTCGTCAGATTTCATAATGCCATGCATGCGGACAAGACATCCACTGCCTGGAGCAGCAAAGCAACCCCAAAACATCATTGAACCTCCACCATGTTTGACTGTAGGGACTGTATTCTTTTCTTTAAGGCCTCATTGCTTTTTCTGAAAACAGTAGAATGATGGGCTTTACAAAAAAGCTGTAAGTTTGTTTTGTTCGTCCACAGCACATTGTACCAAAAGGATTTTGGCTTCCTCAGGTAAGTTTTGGCAAATTCCAATCTGGCTTTTTTATGTTTCTGTGTCAGCAGTTGGGGTCCTCCTGAGTCACCTACCATAGCGTCCCTTTTCATTCAGATGGTGGCATATAGTGCGAGATGACACAGATGTACCCTGTGTCTGAAGGTCAGCTTGAATTTGTCTGGAAGTTGAACAAGGTTCTTTATCCACCATTCAAACAATCCTTCTTTGATCAATTTTTCTCTTTCATCCATATGCTGGGAGATTAGCTACAGTGACATGGGAGTAAACCTCTAGACAATGTTGCACACAGTGGACACAGGAACATTAAGATCTCTGGAGATGGACTTGTAACCTTGAGGTTGTCCATGCTTTTCCACAATTTTTGTTCTCAAATCCTCAGACAATTCTTTGCTGCTCTTTCTCTTCTCCATGCTCCATGTGGCATACAAAGACACACAACAGAAAGGTTTCTTAAAGTATTAAGGGTGTGGCGCTTTTATTACACTTGTGATACAACAGAAAGGTTGAGTACATTTTTCACCATTTTAGCTGGTCATCAGTGTGATTTTTATATTTGTTGGCACCTGTTAATTGATGCAGGTGAATTTAATTACAAATTGCAGGAGCATCACAAACTTGGAATGCAATTATTTCTTACAATTTTGAGATACCAACAATTTTGTCCAGTCCATTTTGGAGTTTTGCGTGAAATGTGTCAGATTTGGCTTTTTTTTTTCTCCACTTAATGTCATACTAATACAAACAAAAGAAATAAACATGAAAAAGCCTAAGCATTTGTAATTGCAACAATTTTCTGGGCGAAGTGGTGCATTAGCTGACAGAAATGCAGGGGTGCCAATATTTTTGACCATGACTGTATAATATATGCCTGTCATTGCATAGATGTCATTTTATAAGTGGCGACAGGCATTTGCATAGTGGACCATTCTCATGATTGTTTCCTAAAAAGCTGCTTTCTCTTGGCAGAGTGTGAGTAAGTAAACAATTTTCTCTTGTCTTTGCAGGGCATTAAAAGGGGCATCGTTGAAATGGCAGACCTGGTCGTGATAACAAAAGCTGATGGGAATTTGCTAATACCAGCAAGAAAGATTCAAGCAGAGTATGTTAGTGCTTTGAAGTTGCTCAGAAAACGTTGTAAAATCTGGAAGCCTGAGGTAAGGTAGTAGAAGGGATATTGCTATAACATATGTTTGGTGTTGGGGCAAAAGTGTATCACAAAAGGCTGGGTGAATTCAGGTAGACAGTAGAAGAATAGGTCTTTTTCCGCTTTTCTTTCATTTAGAATCTGTAATTTCATATACAGCTGTGAGAAGGTGTTTGTGAGCCCTTATACATTTGCTGTGCAAATGGCTACTGAAATGTGATTTGATCAACAGTGGCAATAATAGACATTTGTATTAAACACACACAACAATTTGCATTGTCTTTTTTTTTTTTAATGAACAAGTATAGTAAAGGCTTTAAGGGTTAAACATTTAAGTAAGTTCAAGAGCACATTCTAAACATCATGGCTGTAACCCTGTCTTGGTTGGGTAAGACTAAATATGAGAATAATCCCACGGTACCTATAACTCCCTCATGCAACAATTCATGCATAAAATGATATTATTTGAAGAATAAAAAGCCATCACATCAGAGTTTTTAGATTACAGAGATTTTGTGGAAAGGACTCCAGAATTTTGGTTTAATATTTTTCACTTTAATATTTATTATATGTATACATTTATGAGTATTTGTTGAGACAATAGACGTTGAAAAGTAATATACACAGGGGTTGGTCAGCAAAATACACATTTTATTTTATCTTGGCTGGGTGGTTTATAGGAAACATCATGGCAAATGTCTTAAAACATGCAGTGGTGAGCTTGATTTAATTCCAGTCCATGGCCTGGTCTACCAAAGTGAGTGAGAAGTCTCCAAACTATCCAAAAACCTATATCTGAAATACCGCTTTCGCTTGAACTGAATTGATGAATTGAATAGTCAAGTGAACTGGTAGAAAGTTTATAGAATCCCTTATATATATATATATATATATATATATATATATATATATATATACACAATGGGCAAAAGGGTATTTATTCAGCCACCAATTGTGCAAGTTCTCCCACTAAAAAAGATGAGAGAGGCCTGTAATTGGCATCATAAGTAGACCTCAACTATGAGAGACAAAATGAGAAAAAAAATCCAGACAATCACATTGGCTGATTTGGAAAGAATTTATTTGCACATTATGGTGGAAAATAAGTATTTGGTCATCTACAAACAAGCAAGATTTCTGGCTCTCACAGACCTGTACCTTCTTTTTTAAGAGGCTCCTCTGTCCTGCACTCATTACCTGTATCAATGGCACCTGTTTGAACTTGTTATCAGTATAAAAGACACCTGTCCACAACCTCAAACAGTCACACTCCAAACTCCACTATGGTGAAGACTAAAGAGCTGTCGAAGAACACCAGAAACAAAATCGTAGACCTGCACCAGGCTGGGAAGACTGAATCTGCAATAGGCAGGCAGCTTGGTGTGAACAAATCAACTGTGGGAGCAATAATTAGAAAATGGAAGACATACGAGACCACTGATAATCTCCCTCGATCCGGGGCTCCACGCAAGATCTCAGCCTGTGGGGTCAAAATGATCACAAGAACGGTGAGCAAAAATCCCAGGACCACACGGGAGGACCTAGTGAATGACCTGCAGAGAGCTGGGACCAGCGTAACAAAGGATACCATCAGTAACACACTACGTCGCCAGGGACTCAGATCCTGCAGTGCCAGACGTGTCCCCCTGCTTAAGCCAGTACATGTCCAGGCCCGTCTGAAGTTTGCTAGAGAGCATTTGGATGATCCAGTAGAGGATTGGGAGAATGTCATATGGTCAGATGAAACCAAAATAGAACTGTTTGGTAGAAACACAACTCGTCGTGTTTGGAGGAATGCTGAGTTGCATCCAAAGAACACCATGCCTACTGTGAAGCATGGGGGTGGCAACATCATGCTTTGGGGCTGTTTCTCCACAAAGGGACCAGGACGACTGATCCATGTACAGGACAGAATGAATGGGGCCATGTATCGTGAGATTTTGAGTGCAAACCTCCTTCCATCAGCAAGGGCATTGAAGATGAAACGTGGCTGGGTCTTACAACATGACAATGATCCCAAACATACCGCCCGGGCAACGAAGGAGTGGCTTCGTAAGAAGCATTTCAAGGTCCTGGAGTGGCCTAGCCAGTCTCCAGATCTCAACCCCATAGAAAACCTTTGGAAGGAGTTGAAAGTCCGTGCGACAGCCCCAAAACATCACTGCTCTAGAGGAGATCTGCATGGAGGAATGGGCCAACATACCAGCAACAGTGTGTGCCGACCTTGTGAAGACTTACAGGAAACGTTTGACCTCTGTCATTGCCAACAAAGGATATATAACAAAGTATTGAGATGAACTTTTGATAGTGACCAAATACTTATTTTCCACCATAATTTGCAAATAAATGTTTTCCAAATCAGCCAATGTGATTGTCTGGATTTTTTTTCTCATTTTGTCTCTCATAGTTGAGGTCTACCTATGATGCCAATTACTGGCCTCTCTCATCTTTTTAAGTGGGAGAACTTGCACAATTGATGGCTGACTAAATACTTTTTTGCCCCACTGTATATGTACACAGTGCCTTGGAATAGTATTCATACCCCCTGAAATTGTCCACATTTTGTTATGTTACAACCAAAAATGTAAATGTATTTTATTGGGATTTTCTGTGATAGACCAACACAAAAATGGCACATAATTGTGAAGTGGAAGGAAAACGATAAATGGTTTTCAAAATTATTTACAAATATCTGCAAAGTGTGGTGTGCCTTTGTATTCATGCCCCTTTACTCTGATACCCCTAACTAAAATCTAGTGGAACCAATTGCCTTCAGCTGTTCTGTGAAGCCCTCAGAGGTTTGTTAGAGAACATTAGTGAACAAACTCCCATGGCTTCCAATACCACCTCTATGCTGATGACACCCAGATCTATCTCTCCACTCCCCAGCTCACCCCTTCAACCTCCTCACGTATCACAAATCTACTGAGCGACATATCAGCATGGATATCACATCACTACCTTAAACTAAATCTTTCAAAAACTGAGCTTGTAATATTTCCTCCTCCCCTATCCCCCACTCACGACTTTACCATTAAGATCAACAGCACAACCATTGGTCCTTCCCCTCATGCCAGGGTGCTAGGCGTAATCCTAGACTCTGACCTCTCCTTTGGGCCCCACATCCACTCACTGGCTAAATCCTGCCGTCTCAACCTCCGGAACATTTTCAAAATCCGCCCCTTCCTGACCAATGACACCACAAAACAACTCATCTATGCCTTGGTTATATCCCACCTCGATTACTGCAACTCCCTCCTCACTGGTCTACCATCACACAGGCTATCCCCCCTTCAGTCTATTATGAATGCTGCTGCTAGACTCATACACCTTACCAACCGATCAGCGACTGCTGCCCCTCTCTGCCAATCCCTCCACTGGCTTCCACTAACCCAACGTATAAAATTCAAAATACTAACCGCAGCTTACAAAGCCATCCACAACACTGCCCCTAGCTACATCACCGACCTCATCCACAGATACCGCCCAAATCGCCCACTCCACTCCTCCCATGATATCCTCCTCTCTAGCTCCCTCATTACCTCCTCCCACGCTCACCTCCAGGACTTCTCCAGAGCCTCTCCCATCCTCTGGAACTCCCTACCACAGTATGTCCGGTCAGCCCCCACCCTGTCTGCCTTTAGGCGATCTTTGAAAACTCACTTCTTCAGGGAAGCCTACACCACCTCCACCTAAGAACTGTACTTGAATCACCTCCGCTAGATCATTCCCCGCAGCTATCACCTTTTGTATCACTTGTATCACCTCCCCCTTCCTTTAGATTGTAAGCTCCACAAACAGGGCCCTCCTATTCCTTCTGTACTGAAATGTATTGTAATTGTACTGTCTCCCTTATATTGTAAAGTGCTGCGCAAACTGTTGGCGCTATATAAATCCTGTATAATAATAATAATAATAATAACAAACAGCATCATGAAGGCCAAGGAACACACCAGACAGGCCAGGGATAAAGTTGTGGAGAAGTCTAAAGCAGGGTTAGGTTATAAAAAAATATCCCAAGCTTTGAACATCTCATGGCACTACTGTATCCATGATCTGAAAATGGAAAGAGTATGGCACAACTGCAAACCTTCCAAGACATGGCCGTCCACCTAAACTGACATCCCGGGCCAGGAGAGCATTAATCAAAGAAGCAGCAAAAAGGCCTATGGTAACTCTAGAGGAGCTGCAGAGATCCACAGCTCAGGTGGGTGGGAGAGTCTGTCCACAGGACAACTATTAGTCATGCACTCCACAAATCTGGCCTTTATGGGAGAGGGACAAGAAGAAAGCCATTGTTGAAAGAAAGCCATAAGAAGTCCCGTTTGCAAGAAGCCATGTGGGGGACACAGCAAACATGTGGAAGAAGCTGCTCTGGTCAGATGAGAAAAACACTGCAAAACACTATGTGTGGCAGAAAACTAAAAAACACATCACCCTGAATACACCATCCCCACCGTGAAACATGGTTGTGGCAGCATCATGTTGTGGGAATGCTTTCCTTTAGCAGGGACAGGGAAGCTGGTCAGAGTTGATGGGAAGATAAATGGAGCCAAATACAGGGCAATCTTAGAAGAAAACCTGTTAGAGTCTGCAAAAGACTTGAGACTGGGGCAGAGGTTCACTTTTCAGCAGGACAACAACCCTAAATGTACAGCCAGAGCTACAATGGAATGGTTTAGATCAAAGCATATTCATGTGTTAGAATGGCCCAGTCAATGTCGAGACTTAAATCCAATTGAAACTTTTTGGTAAGACTTGCAAATTACTGTTCACAGACGCTCTCCATCCAATCTGACAGAGCTTGAGCTATTTTGCAAAGAAAAATGGGCAAAATGTCACTCTCTAGATGGGCAAAGCTGGTAGAGACATACCCAAGAAGACTTGCAGCTGTAATTGCAGTGAAAGGTGGTTCTAAAAAAGTATTGACTCAGGGGGGCTGAATGGATGCATGCCACACTTTTTAGATATTTATGTGTAAAAACATTTGAAAACAATTTATCATTTTCCTTCAACTTCACAATTATGTGCCACTTTGTGTTGTTCTATCACATAAAATCCCAATAAAATACATTTACGTTTTTGATTGTAACATGACAAAATGTGGAAAATTTCAAGGGGTGTGTGTGTGTCTGTCTGTCCATTTTAGAGTGTTATTCTCCAAATAGTATATTAGTTACATTGTCTGCAGTTTAACCAAACCATTCTAAAATATAGACCTCTGTTTGAACCATTTGGCTTTTAATCCATAAATCAGACCTGTATTCTAGAATTTCCTTAGACATCTTGGAAGCCAGATAGCAGTGTACTTTTGGAGAATGGTGGTTTCCTCCTCTTATAGTAGACTTAAATGTGATGCCTGCAGATCCTTAGCTGTCACTTAGGTCTCTTACTCATTTGAGGTTTGTACATCATCCCCTTGTATGCTTCTTGGAAGGTCAACATATTGAAAAGCAGGTAACCAAATTGGTGGGCTTTTTTAGGCCGTAAAGCAAACTCACACTTGAGTTGACTAGAGCGCCTGATTTGCATCCAGTGACCATTGTTTGTTTTTGGGTGTTTTTTTTTTTTTTCAATAGTAGGGCTCATGTCAGTAGGCATTTATTTTCTTACGTTTCATGTGTTTTGGAATGCGCCTCAAACACAGGTCAGCAAAATCCCACTGATTTTAATTGAGCAGTACTCATGGCAGTTTAGAAGCTGAATTTTGGCCTGCTTCCTGCTCACATTGGACACATTCATGGATTGTGGGGGAATTCAATATAGCCTTAATGCAGATTTCTGGCAGTAGCTCCATTAAGAAACACTTGCACCTAATTCAGGCAAGCATTTGCTCCTGTGTCAGTAACATTAGTAACACCAGGCAAATTCAGGTAGTTCTTACTACCACTACTTTAAGAATTTGTAGAATCAGATAGTGACATAGTGACAGATTCCTAAAGGATTATCGCCAGTTCTCAGATTAAGGAACTTGCAGTAATTATGACCAACTCTGATATGGTGTACTGAGGTACACCAATACTCAGAGCGGACAGTGCCTGTGCTGAGAATCGTTTTTCCGGCCCCATTTAGCTATCAGCCAGGAGACTCCCAGGCCAAAAGCTAAATATAAACAAAAGGTCTGAGGATACAGATGATATCATTACCCAAATTTGGAAAATGAATCATGACTGGGTGGGGTGGAGGCTGATGGGAGCTGAGAGACTAGCTCCCTATCAGGTCCGCCTTATTTTTGATTGACTGCGCACAGCAGTGGGTGGATTTGAAAGCTGCTATTGGGCTGAATAACTGCTATGGATCAGCCCACTTCCATAAACTGTCAATCAGAAGTGAAGCAGACCTTATGGGGAAATATTGTCTTGGTTCCTCATCAGGCACCACCCATCCCTAGTATAAAAATTCTTGGCCATGCAGCTGTAAGTGTGACAGGCGCAGTGGATGGGAGTAAGTGCTCTGAGGAAGGAATGTCCAATGTGGACGCTATTTCTGCAGTGCAGACACGGACATATTCATGTATCTGTCTGACAGGTACATGAATTGGGCACCAGCACTTTCAGTGTTGCGTCCCAATGGAATTCTAAAGGCTGTTTATGACACCCTTTGTGAATTCACCCGAGTGTGTCTTATTAAGATGCATTAGAACTGCAAGCAAAGGAGGTCAAATGCAGACTTTTCTTGTCAAGCACCGTGTTTTACATTTGAACGCAGCTGCATGCATTTGAATGGAAAATGTAGTGTATGACTAAAACACCGCTTGACATGAACCCTAGTATAATACACTTTGTACAAAAAGAAAAATAGACACTATTTGCCTCTAGCATTTTGAAATCTTAAGGGCTCATGTTGACTGGCATTCTAGTCAAACAGCAATTTTTTCCCTTAAAATGTATGCTTCTGCGTTCAAATGGAAAACGCAACATTTGACAAGAAAAGGTTATGATTGACCTGCTTTGCTTGTAGCTCAAAGGCTTCTTCATAGGACATAGAAACACAGCACAAAGTAAGTCAAACACTGCCTCTGAACTGCCGTGTGTACTGCTCAGTTAAAGTCAATGGGATTCTGCTGACCCGCCTTTGAGGTGCAATATAAATGCACGTCAAACACAGAAAAACAGCACCCATTCAAATGAGCCATTATAATGCTGTGGCTAAATACAGGATCAGCTTACTAGGAGCCATTTATGCCACAATCCAGCTGAATCCAAGGTGGTTCATAAACCTTTTCTCACAACTATAAATATCTGTGTTATATGATAAACTGTACTGTCTGCCTGTCATGCAACAATAAAAAGACAAAAATAATTTGATGGCTTTCCCATACAGATTTTATTACAATTTTGCTTAAATGTTTTTGGTAAGATGTGCATTGTGTACTGAGCACATGTTTACAGCAATATTATAAATCACTGAAATACGTTTCAGATTTACCAAGACCTCCATGCTAACATGATTTGTTGCTGATATACAGTTAGAATAGAATTCTTCATATCCTATGTACCCATAATGGTGTGTGATGGAGATGGCATTGGTTATTACTGTTCTTTTTGTTAAAAGACTTGAGTTACTGTTAATACAAAGCTTGGTTCTAGAAAATCTTTACCAGACTGTGAAGGAGTATGCGCCTCAACCCAATGCAACCAGACTTTTGGTCTTAAAGGAAGCTGTGCCCAAAAAGCAGGCAGAGGACAAAATTGCCAGCATTGCCTGTGGTCTCCAGACATCTGACCTTTTCCGCATTACCGACTTTCCATGCCTTCTTCTGCATTGAATCGCTGTGTTGGCGGCCATCTTGTTAGAGTCATTTCCTTATATCAGAGCTTCCAGCAGAAACAAGAGTGAGCAGCACAGCAGTAACCTTCCCAAACATCCCGCCAAATCTCCTGAGACTAGAAGTCTGAGGTAGCAGAGCATTTCATCTCACAGTTCATATATACAGGAGTGCTTAGGCACCCTCACATACCAGTAAGGGCAGTATTTTTGGAGGAATTTAGACAAAATGTTCATTTTGGGTTCTGCCTAGGCACAATTAACATTTCTACATTTTCCTTATAACATAGCAAATCATCATGTGAGTTATTTCCAGGTTATGCAGCCAGCATGCCTGCTGACTGGTTATTGCTTAGTGCACCTATATTACAGTGCGGTCATTTTTGCTTATTGAATACGTATGTCCATATAGTTGTTCCACTTGATTCAGCTGTGTTGGAGAAGATATTACCATTTAATCTCAATTTCTACTCCAGGTTGTTCGTATCTCTGCTAAGACTGGAGAAGGCATTCCAGAACTGTGGAAGAAAATGACAGACTTTCAGAGCACCATGCTGGAAAGCACAGAACTGCTAACCAGGCGCAGGGCTCAGCAAAAGGTGTGGATGTGGAACTTAATTCAGGAGAACGTTCTCTTACATTTTAAGAACCATCCTGCTGTTAAACATAAGCTACCTCTCCTGGAAGGGCAGGTCCTCACTGGTGTCCTGTCACCCAGCCTGGCAGCAGATATATTACTAAAAGCTTTCTCTGAAAGCAGTTAAAATATTACACAGCTTATGAACAAGTATTTTATATAAGAATAGATTGTACATTTTACCTTAATGTACTTTTTCTGGTATGAAAACATCTGAACCTCTATACATATTGTATCTGTAAAAATTTGTAAGTACACTACACTTTTACCTGAAATAGGAAATGTAGCCAAGATTTTAAAGAACTTCAATTGGAACTTAAGGTTAAAAACAATATCAAATGGTGAAGAAGGAGGAATTTTAATGCAGAAGAGACATGCTTTGTTACTATCTGCCTGACCACCTCTGTGCAGTGAGCCACGCATGTGCAACTCACTGTACGAATTCAACAATGTTGAATCTGACTGCACTCCCACACATGCTCTGGAATGATGTCAACCCCAACGGCCAATGACAGCGACCGGCGATCGAGACCCGGAAGCGGTCGGGGAGCAGCGGGATGCTGCATCACTGGAGCCGAGGTGAGAATAGGTCCACTTTCAGTTCAACAGGTCCATTATTGACTGAAGCCAACTCATCGCACCTCTGTTCAGACTTTTGCTATGGACACGGTTGTTTTTGATTGTTTTCTATATGAAATTTTGTCTTTGTGAATGTTTTCAAATAATTTTTCTGCAAACAAAATTTGTTGTAAAGTTGACAGTCTGGTGAAATAAATATGATTAATTACACTATTTCTAAGTTTTAAAACTGGTTTGTAAATGTTTTACACACACACACTCTATATTTTACAAATTGAATACAGGGTTCACCTGTGACCTGCAATTTCCACAACATTGGATGTGTATTTTCTAACGATTGCGCACAATAGAAGTTGCTTCCTTTCTGACACTCTGGGGTTGCTTTACTAAAACTGGAGTGTGCAAAATCTGGTGCAGGTCTGCATAGAAACCAATCAACTTCCAGGTTTTATTGTCAAAGCTTAATTGTACCAGCTGAAGTTAGAAGTTGGTTGGCTACCATGCACAGCTGCACTGGATTTTGCACTCTTACGATTTTAGTAAATCAGCCCCTCTGTCTCTGATTAAAATCCTGCCAGGGATGGAAATGAGTCACTGCTCAGACTCATTCACTTGTGTGTTTAAATTTTAGCCAGAGCCCCTGAATTATGTAAACATGTGATAAGGAGGAACTGGAAAGAAAGAAGCAGATATCTCCAGCTGTAGGCTTGATATGAGATCACAATACTTTCAATATACAGTATTTCATATTTACCTTAATAAATAAACTATGTACAAAACCACTATTCATCCCCTTTAGTTCTGTATAGGAAATGTCAGTATGCTGCTTCATTGGGGTCCCAAGTAAAGTTACATTTGCACCAGGTGCATGCAGTTTAATTCATGTTATAGACACATTTTTACAAACTGGACCCAAATCAATTGAAAAGATTGGGAAAATGCAGAACCAGAAATATAAAATTCTGCAACAGTATTCTTTTCCCAACTCTCTGAAGTGAACATATCTCACTAAAAACAATCTATTTTCTTAAAATGTTACTAAACACACATCAGTAAAATCAGTCTATGTGTGCATTAAAACATGCTTGGTATACTCACTGTCGAACCTAAGGAGTTAATCCTCTGCATTGTGTAAAAAGGTCATTTGATCCTGACTTCTCTGCTCCTTTTCTTGTTCAAATGTCCACGTCTTATCTCCTGATAAGACAGACTGAACCATAGCCATTCTGCACATGCTCAGTTTAGTGTGTATTGCTAGAGAGGTTGTTTTTTTTTTTTCTTGGGAGAGTGCATGTGATCAGCACAGGGCCAATCAGCACTGTCCAGACAGAGGTCGGGGGTTCTGCATCCTCCTAGAGCAGAAAGAAAACTCCTCCTACAAGCTTTAACCAGTGCTCTGCTGAACACTGATAGAAGTCACAAGATTGCTCGAACCACTGATGAGAAAATGTATTTAGCATTTTATATTTACTAAAATAATTACATTTCCATGTTCTGTTTACTGCAGGGTCCTAGGATTAGTAGCACTAAGTAGAAGCACCAAGAAATGCAGCAAAAAGCACCTCTACTTTATAAAAATTGGCAGTGTGCGTTTTACTTGCATCTTGATGATTTTGTTTTCATGAAACACATTGAGATACTTGAAAATATGTATTGGTCTGCTATTAAAAGACACATAAGGGCTGCGTGCGCATATCAATGCATGTACAAAAAACATACATTTAAAATGTTCACAGATGCATGCAGTAGCACAAAAAAACTCATTGCTGTATCACATAGATGGCAAAGGGATCAAAAGTAGGGTTTCCTATTACATTATGTCAGATATTTTCTTTTTCAGCTTGCCCTAGCAATTAGAGCAGAACACAGCCAATGTATTAAATTAGCATTGTATAATGTAAACCATCAGACTGAGAAATCTAATACATCTTCATTCATTTGCCATAGATGATGAGATATGCCAGTGACTGCAGCATTTATTGAATGTAAAATTTGAATCATCTCTTGCAGACAGCAAGTTGAAATGTAAGCAGGTTTTTTAAAATAAGAAATATAAAGTATGTGTCAGAGAATCTCCAAACACTTACAGTTGTGTCCAAAATTATTCAACCCCCACTGAAATTGAGTGTTTTGGCCAGTTTGACATTGCTTTTGATCATTCAGTCATCTTGCTTACATTTACATTAAAGAGGCACTTGTAGGTCAGACAAATATAACATAACAGTTATAATGAAATAACCACAAATGTCTTTTCTGTGCTCACAGCATTATCAGTTTTATTCAACCCCCAAGTGACATTCAATCTTAGTACTTAGTACAGCATCCTTTTACAGTTATAACAGCTTTTAAACGTGAAGCATAGCTTGACACAAGTGTCTTGCAGCGATCTACGGGTATCTTCGCCCATTCTTCATGGGCAAAGGCCTCCAGTTCAGTCACATTCTTAGGCTTGCGCACTGCAACTGCTTTCTTTAAGTCCCACCAGAGGTTCTCAATCGGATTTAAGTCTGGTGACTGCGATGGCCACTCCAAAATGTTCCAGCCTTTCCTCTGCAACCATGCTCTAGTGGACTTGGAGGTATGCTTGGGATCATTGTCCTGTTGAAAGGTCCAACGTCTCCCAAGCCTCAGGTGTGTGACGGACTGCATCACGTTTCCATCCAATATCTCCTGGTACTGAAGAGAATTCATGGTACCTTGCACACGCTGAAGCTTCCCTGTACCTGCAGAAGCAAAACAGCCCCAAAGCATGATTGACCCTCCACCATGCTTCACAGTAGGCAAGGTGTTCTTTTCATCATAGGCCTTGTTCTTCCTCCTCCAAACATAGCGTTGATCCATGGGCCCAAACAGTTCTAATTTTGTTTCATCAGTCCACAGAACACTATCCCACAACTTTTGTGGTTTGTCCACATGGCTTTTGGCATACTGCAGTCGACTCTTCTTATTCTTTGGAGACAGCAAGGGGGTACGCCTGGGAGTTCTGGCACGGAGGCCTTCATTACGCAGTGTGCGTCTTATTGTCTGGGCTGAAACTTCTGTACCCACATCTGACAAATCTTTTCTCAGTTCCTCAGCAGTCACACGGGGACTTCTCTCCACTCTACGCTTCAGGTAGCGCACAGCAGTCGAAGTCAGCATCTTCTTTCTGCCACGACCAGGTAGCGTTTCAACAGTGCCCTTTGCCTTGAATTTGCGAATGATGCTTCCTAAGGTGTCTCTTGGTATGTTTAACATCTTTGCAATCTTCTTATAGCCATTGCCCTTCCTGTGAAGAGAAATCACCTCTTCTCTTGTCTTCCTGGACCATTCTCTTGCCTTCACCATGTTTGTAACCACACCAGTAAATGTCTAGAAGGAGCTGAGTATCACAGTCATTTTAAAGCTGCCTAATTGGTGCTTATTATGCTTGATTGCTGCTCGGTGACATCCACAGGTGTTTTCAATACCTGATGGAAAGCACCTGTATGAACCTCTGTTCTTCAGAGTGGTAGTCTTTAAGGGGTTGAATAATTGTGGCAATGAAGAAACCACATAAGAACCATTTACTACTGTATTACATAAACAATTGATGTCATTTTAGTTGCATTTGGGTAGTTACAACGTCCTTGTAGGATTTGATTCTGAATACAATTCCAAATGTACACTATAGTCCCTAAACCCCTTTACAGCATTGGGGGTTGAATAATTTTGGACACAACTGTACATAGCAGACAGTTACATTCAAGAACACAGTTTACTTCCCTTGTTATGCATTTACTTAACACGCTGACCTGCCTCTTGACATATAAATTATGATTTTATGGTGGGAATAACCAAGAATTATGATAGAGGCCATGACATGATGCAATGATCTTTTTTATGTGTCTGTAAAAATGGCATTCTGAGAATCAATGTAAGGGGCATTTTTCTCTCCGACCCCTGATGAATTGCTCTTAGCAGAGGTTGCCTGAGACCTGAAATGTATTTCAAGGGTTCCTCTGGGGTAAAAAGATTGAGAAAGTCAGCACTGGACTGTATCCGTTCTGTTCATATTGTTCTCTTCGACACTCTGCCTGTGAGTTTATAAGAAAAAACAGGTCTGTAAAAGCGGACAGGAAGCTCTTCAATGTGTAAGTAGTAAGGGGAAGTGCAAATGAAAGGTTAATTCACAGCAAATTCATAAAACAGGTATTCATCTGCCCTGAACAGGTAGTGATCACCTAGACTTCACCTATTGAATGCATGTGACCTTTAAATGGTAACCCTACAGTAGGCACAAAGAATATTTACATTACCTTTCCAGCTAAATCATATGACTTCTGTGCCTCAGAGCAGCATGTACCCTGTGCGCAGTGTTTATAACCGCCACCATTGCTACTTATGTCGGTGATTGCAGCCTTCACCTTCCTGCTACAGCCCACTGGATAAGTGTACTAATGTCTGAAAGCAAAAATGAAGTATTGTTTTTATTCCTTACAAAGATTAAATTAGGGTGCAATAGGTTTCTACAGGTCAAAATTCAATGTTCACTCCAATTCATGCTACATTTTTTTTTTTTTTATTTCCCAAGTTGGGTTAAAGCGGAGTTCCACCCAATTTTTGAAGTTGTGCCCCGTGTTGCTGATCGCAGTGTCAGTAATGTTTGGAATGTTTTTTTTTTTTTTTCAAAGCATATTACCTTTTTGGTCCATTAAACAGGTCCGCTTCTGTTGCACCTCACCGTGGCGAGCTATGTCATATCCAGCCGCCCACTGGCTCCTGGGATATAAGTTTTATCAATCCCAGGAGTCAATGGGCAGCCTCCGCTTCTAGCGTTGTGGTATTTCCAAAGTGGAAATGACGAGATGCCAGGTGGAGATAAGTGGAGATGACTGTGCCGCGCTTACACCGACTGCATATGCTTGAGATCGGGAGGTGCATGCTGGGTAGCCAGCAGCACCATATCCCAGAAAGGAGCTGCGAGTGGGCTTCAGATGCCCACACTGAAGATGGGAGCTTGCTTACTACAGAGGTGACAGTGAGTACATTGCTTAACAATATAAAAAAAAAAGAGTACATTTAATATATATATCACACAATGTATTATATAAGCTGCAACCATCACAGGGGTGTTTTTTTAGGGGGAAAAAAAGGCTGGAACTCTGCTTTAATTCATGAAATAAAAAAAGTGAAGTTACAAAAAGGTTTCTTTGACATAGTCCTGCTGTGTAATTGACAACAGTTCCAATGAAAGGTACAGTAGCACTTATTGATCATATTTATACATCATCTACTATACTGTCTCCTACACATATGTTAATCAAGTATGTCTTGTAGGTGGGACTCTAAGATTGCAGCTTCTGAAGAAAACAAAAGTCGTAAGCAGTTACAGTGGAGGTAAAGACTTGGTTCTATAAAAACTACCTGGCAGAGTCAGTAGCTGTCACGTACACATCTGTAAAAGGAAAGAACCTGTCACAGTACAATACATTTTGGGGACCTGCATCCACTCGAGTTGTTTAGCTGGGGTAGAACAGACATGCTTGAATGCAATTAGAAAATGTCTCACCTGTTGCTTTTAACACTTATGTACACAATAGTATTCACACAGCTAATCAATAGACAGTTTACAGAGAGAAATGTATTCTTCCACAAACATGCCAATCATACCTTTTGCAGTAATATTCCACTGCCAGCACAAATGGCTGTTGCATTCAAACACAAAAGGACGTAATGAATGTCAATAAGACCACGTCATGCAAGTTATTCAAGATCTTATGAATGCATAGCAACCTGTCTGAACATACAATAAGATTAAAAAGAATTTTAAAAAGGCATATATTGTGCTTGTCAGAATCTGGTCATTGTCAATCATTGATACTGCATTCAAAAAATGTACTTCTTCCCTGTGTTAGTACAGAGTAGACCAAACTGACGCTTTTACCTCAGCACTGTGGTACGCCAAACCCAGGTAACCCCATGATTACTAACAGAAACATACTAAAGTACAAAAAACTACAAAATCATTTCTGGATGCACATTGCTAAGTGACCAGCCTCTTAGCATTGTGAAAACGATTGATAAAGATGATAGGTGTTTTAAAGGCTAATGCCACCTTTCTGAAAATGCTTCATTTTACACCCATACTTAGGATGCACCATGAAACACTGCTCCATTCCATAGTCCCCTAGTCATCACACTGCCCCTGCCTCTTCCCCACACATACTTACATGAATCATGGGGTTCTTCTCCCCACAGTATCTTGTATTTTTTTTTTATTTGACACAGCAGTTGTGCATGGCCATGCTCACACAGCCATGTCATCCATTCACAGATTCATCATATATACCTGTATACAGGGGCGGACTGACCTTTCGAACACTTGGGCACTGCCCGAGGGCCCGGGGTCAGTAGGGGGCCCCATAAAATGCCCCTGGTACCTTTTTTATAGGCTTTTTTGAGTGTGGGCAAAGACACAGGGGCCCCATGATCCCCTAATGCCCGGGGGCCCCATGAGTTGTCAGTCCGCCCCTGCCTGTATACCTGTGTGTAAGAGAGTAAATCTCAATTAAGCAGATGTGTAGTGATGTCACTGTATTTGCACTCCATTATTTACTTCCTCTTGCCCTGTAACAGTAAGTCCATACAGACCTGGGGCTGGAGGAAAAGTCTGCAAATCCTACACAATGCAGCAGTGCAAAAACATAACGAGTTCATCTTTTTTTTTCTTTTTTTTCAATATAGCTGCATTTATTTATTTATTTATTTAACGAAAGGTGTGATATGCCTTTAAACATATCTTATGAACTTAGGAAAACTGTAATGATTTTTGATCTTTTTTTTCTAAGCCAAAGTTTGGGTATGGCTTTTTTTTTGCATAGTTGCATGTTTACAGTGTTACATAGTTACAGTTACATTTGCAGGCGTACAGATTGTTTGGCGATTTATTAAATTCCCATTGCAGAAGTTATCTTAACTATTAATGTTCTACTGTACTTTTTATTAGAAGGGCAGACAGTGTTCTATTAGCTGAGCAACACAGCCTACTGGAGCTGTCTTCAAGTAATACTAGTTAAGTACAGCTATGAACATTAAAAGGAAAAGGTTGTATGGCACCACCTACTGGAAATAGTCAGTACAAAGCATCTCTGTCCAATTTGTGTTTAGCAGCAGCATGCTTTTGTTTTTTTTATTACTGAACTTTACTAAGTATTTTTACATATGGTAATTAGTGATGTATTTCCTGTCCAAAATTCTTTTATGAATAAATTTTCAGAATGATTTATCTTCCTTACTTTCATGATAATTCACTTAAGGCTTGATTAACTTTGATGGAGGTGTTATAATACAACAACTTATTTAATCTCACAATCATTTTATCCTAAAACTGGTAAATTCACAAGCATATGTCCCCGAGATGTGTAATCTCAATACAGCTCAATAGGTTAGCACTTCCGCCTGGCAGTATTAGGGTTATTGGTTTGAATCCCAACCACGGCACCACCTGCCTGGAATGTTCATGTTCCTGCGTGGGTTTCCTCTGGGTACTCCGGTTTCCTCCCTTACTCCAAAGACATACTGGTAGGTTGACTGTATCCTGTCTAAATTATCCCTAGTATGTATGAATGTAAGTTAGGGACCTTAGATTGTACACCCCTTGAGGGTTAGGGAATAATGTGAATGTACAATATATATGTAAAGTGCTGCATAAATTGACGGTGCTATATACAGTTGTGTTCAAAATAATAGCAGACATCACTAACCTGATCAATCACTGTTTTTGGTAGAAATTATATTTCTACATGGCAAATAATTTACTAGCAGGTGTAGTAGAGTAATAGAAATCCAACAGTCATGACATGCATGCTGCTGATTCTGTGTAATTGAATCACTAATTGAAAGGGGCATGTTCAAAATAATAGCAGTGTGGAGTTCTCTTAGTGAGGTCATTCATTCTTTGAAAAACAGGTGGCAATTATTGCCCTTATTTAAGGAAGGAAGGCAGCAAATGTTGTACATGCTGGTTACAGTGCATTTCTCTCTGAAATTCTGAGGAAAATGGGTCATTCCAGACATTGTTCAGAAGAACAGCGTACCTTGATTAAAAAGTTGATTGGAGAGGGGAAAACATATAAAGAAGTGCAGAAAATGATAGGCTGCTCAGCTAAAATGATCGCAAATGCTTTAAAATGGCAACCAAAACCTGAAAGACGTGGAAGAAAGCGAAAAACTACCATTTGAATGGATAGAAGAATAGCCAAAATGGCAAGGACTCAGCCAACAATCAGCTCCAGGAAGATCAAAGAAGGTCTAAAGTTCCCTGTGAGTACTGTTACAATTAGAAGACGCCTATGTGAAGCCAAGCTATCTGCAAGAAGCCCCCGCAAAGCCCCACTGTTGAAAAAAAGACGTGCTGAAGAGGTTACAATTTGCCAAAGAGCACATTGACTGGCCTAAAGAGAAATGGCGCAACATTTTGTGGACTGATGAAAGTAAGATTGATCTTTTTGGGTCTAGTGGCCGGAGACAGTTTGTCAGACGACCCCCAAACACTGAATTCAAGCCACAGTACACTGTGAAGACAGTGAAGCATGGTTGCGCAAGCATCATGATATGGGGATGTTTCTCATACTACGGTGTTGGGCCTATTTATCGCATATCAGGGATCATGGATCAGTTTGAATACATCAGAATACTTGAAGAGGTCATGCTGCCTTATGCTGAAGAGGAAATGCCCTTGAAATGGGTGTTCCAACAAGACAACGACCCCAAACACACCAGTAAACGTGCAACATCTTGGTTCCAGATCAACAAGATCGACGTTATGGAGTGGCCAGCCCAATCCCCGGATCTTAATCCAATAGAAAACTTGTGGGGTGACATCAAAAATGCAGTTTCTGAGGCAAAACCAAGAAATAGAGAAGAACTGTGGAATGTAGTCCAATCATCCTGGGCTGGAATACCTGTTCACAGGTGCCAGAAGTTGGTTGACTCCATGCAACACAGATGTACAGCAGTTCTCAGAAACAGTGCTTATACAACTAAATATTAATTAAGTGATTCAAAGGAAAGCAAAATCTTCAAACATTTTTCAGTTTCTATAGTGAATGTTTGAGTTTGTAAAGAATACAAACACTGCTATTTTTTTGAACAGTCTAATATTCACTTTTCTTCAATTTTTTTAGAGGAACAACACAAATTTGATATATTTTTCTTCATGTTTTGATTTGGAATAGAATGTGTAGTGTTCCCAATGCATTTGTGTGTATGGAAATAAAAGCTATTAGAAGGATTTTGAGCTTTATTCACTTTTTTCAACACACTGCTATTATTTTGAACACAACTGTACATACCTGAAATATATATATATATATATATATATATATATATATACACACACACATACACACACACACACTGTATATATGTGTGTGTGTATGTGAAATAGTTGGTACTATGAAAACAGTGTTATATATCACTACATTAATATAAGTGTCAATGTGTTAACTTACACCATAACTTCAAACCATAGCACGTAGTAATACATATAGAAGGTGTTATTGTTTGATGTAGTGATATATAACACTGTTTTCAAAGGGCACAGAGTAGCAATTTTTTAACATGTACTGTATATATTTAATTTTTTTCCTTATTTGATGTTTAATATTGAGCAGCGCAACATTCTTTGGATATAGTTTCTGTTTTTCAATGTGGGAACACATTTGGTGTTTTGCAGCAGCTTGGTGTTATGGTGATTTTGTAATAGTTTACTGGAAGCACAGGAGTTTTTTTGTATTTCATTTTTCACTTTTGCCGACAACTCTTTTTTTTTTTCTTGTCTGTTTGGAGACACAGGAATTCAGATAGAGTCGGGTTGTACTGCCACCTACAGGGGGATGGAGCACTGGCAAACAGAAAAAAATAGAAGCCCCTAGTATAACCATTCTCATCCCTTTGCTTAGCCTGGCTTTAGAAGCATTTTACAAAGCACACTGGACTGGATGTGCCAGGCTAGTCTGAAATGTAATCTTTGGGCCCTGGGCTCTGATCGGTGTTGCTCTGCAGGCTTGCCTGAACTGGTACAAGTTTCCAGGCAAGTTTCCAGGTCCAGAGCCATGGCACATCCCCAGAGCATGACCCTGTCTCTGAAGACTCACTTTGTGAGTGAGGTCAGTCAGGCTACAGCTCCAGGAGCTACCTTACTATCCTTACTATTGAATGGCTTTGAAATTGCTTACAACTGCTAGTTTTACTGCAATAAGGGTTAAATCCAAGGAACTGAGTGCTGACATCATCCTTTGGCTGGAATGTCACTCACATATATTCTGCATCTTGCTACTGGTCTTGCTTGCAAGCACCTCATGGAATTCTAGTCTACAGCCTGTTCCCACTGGCCACCTTCAGTGACCTGTTCACTTTCAGCCATCCAGACTTCATCATCACCAGCTGCCTGGATTTGTGAGTACCTGAGTCTTTGCCTCATTCTTTGCTGGTACAATATGTCTGCACAGAAGCGCAGGAGGGACAGTCCAACTGATACGGGTGACCCCAACCCATATTACCCTAGTGGTTCTGGGGGTGTCTAATATCTGCACCTGAACTTAGGAACCTGGTACCCCTATTATTATAGCTTCTTCGGAGTCTTCCACAGTTCCTTCGGGTGGGACTGAGTTCCCTGGATTTTTTTTACCTCGTGCACTTAGCTATTCTCATATGTAAATGGCATGGGCTCTAAATGCATTCCAGTGCCATCCTCTGCATCATCTA
The DNA here is from genome assembly GCF_062004578.1 of Staurois parvus. NCBI lineage: Eukaryota > Metazoa > Chordata > Amphibia > Anura > Ranidae > Staurois > Staurois parvus. The sequence continues at coordinate 24,932,922 of NW_028317886.1, read as the reverse complement.
TCTCTGACCCTCCAAAACCCTTAGATCTCCTACAGCCGCAAAGGCCTTCCCCATGCACGTGCAATTCAATGTATTCCTCTATTTGGACTGGAAGCACCCTGAGGGGTCCTGGGTCCCTCCTGAGAGTGTGCTGAAAATGTTCCCTATGTTAAATAGTGGACTATTCCTACTGTGGATCATCCAGTGTTTACCATGAGTTAGGTGGAAGGCATGCATGCCTTTAAATATTCTGCTGAAAGGTAGGTAGAATCTTTCCTCAAATCCCAGTTAGAGCTGTCTGGTTCTGAACTGGGTCCCATGTTGACAGTGACTCTAATCTGTCAGACAGAGTCAGATTGGGTTAGTTCCCTCCAAAGGGAGCCCTCCTCAGCCAGGTGGACGTCCTTCTCAGGAATCAAGTTGCACAAATGGCACCATTTAATTAATTATTGATGATTTTTTTAACAAGCATCTAAACTTATATCCTGTATGGGTCTAATGTCTGCACAGATATGTAAGACACTATGGATACACTACTCAGATGCTGATGATATATCCAAAAAGCATCTGCCATAGTTGATCTTCAAAGGATGTAGTCTTTGGCCCTGCACTGAACAACATGATCATAATGTCACAGGAGGCCAGATCATGCACCTCACCTTCTGGTCTAGAGAGAGATCAAAGAAACTCAAAGGTCAGTTAACCCCTCTGAAATTTTTCTGTATTTCCACTTCTAAATGTAGGGGGTTAATTGTGCATCTGAGTGGGTTCTTTGGTAGTTTACCTCCCCAGAATCTAGCTGCAGGGAGCTCAAATTTTAATTCCTTACCTCTGGTGCCCGCACCAGTTGCTACCACTTATTTTCCCTGTGCATAGGAACCTGCACCATTCCCAGTCTGTCTAGGTTCCTTCCACCGGCAGACACCATCTTCCAGTCCTTATGTCAATTTAGGGTCTTGAGCTGTGCCCTTATGGGCCTCCAAAGGAAGGCCCTGAGACATTAATAGCCCCTCATGGTATACTTCAGGGTCCCTGCTTTTCAAGGGGACTATCTGACCCGCATGGTCATCTGTGTTCCCTATTTGGATAAGAACTTGGATCCTCAGTGTTGCTCAGGAACATCTGCTGCTCAGGTGACCTCCTCTAATGAGTCATGTTTACATATCCTTGTAGTCAGCAACCTTTCCTTTTCCTTTTTTTTCCAGTTCTCTTCAGCCGTCTTCCACATTGTATTGCATTTGGGTTTTGGGTAGGCCTGCGGTCCTGTCTCTGCTGATCAGGAATTATCTGCAGTAATTCTTTACCCTCTTCTCATGACTGGGGTAGTCTCTTCCTTCCATACCTGGAGCTTTCTGCTCACTGGAACATCTTGATCTCCATCTGATCTCTCTGAACAAATAGTTTCTACCATGTTGGGGTTCCTCTCTTGGAAAAAAGTTTCCAGTTTCAGGCTTCATTAGACACCATTTAGGTGTTGCAGTGCCTTCACCTTCGGAAAGGAGTAGGAATCTCCCCATGACAGGGAGAGTTGCATGAACCCGTACACAGGACAGTGCTGAGAGTTTTAATCTCACTCAAATGGTCCTTTGGAAGGACATTGCCTTGAAAACTGTCTGTTCTAACCAGTAATATCTTCACAAGAGGAGAGGTTTGTGCCTCCTTGGATCATCAGCTGGTGGAAAACCCAAGCTTTCTACTTCATAATAACTTACATTCGTAATACTTCTGTTGGTGAGGTTGTTTGGCTAGTAAACCTTTAGCCCAGGGCTGGATTTAGCCTGTCTGATGTGGGGGTGCAGTAAAAAACATCACGGGGGTAGAGGATGTGATGTCAGTAGGGCAGTGTACAGGGGGGCCAGCAGGGCAGAGAGGTAGGGACAGCAGTTTGTAGGGCAGAGTACAGAGGCCATTAGTTTGTAGGGCAGTTTACAGCGGGTTATCAAGGCAGTGTACAAGGGTTAGCAGAGAAGTGTACAGGGGGTCAACAGGGGAGTGTACAAGACTCAGTAGGGCAGTGTAAAGGCGGTCAGTAGGGCATAAAATAGGGGTCAGCAGGGCAGAGGATGGGAGATCAGCAGGGGAGTGTACAAGAGTCAGTGGGGCAGTATATAGAGGTTCAGTAGGGCACAGGATAGGGGTCAGCAGGCAGAGGATGGGAGGTCAGCAGGGGAGTGTGTAAAGTCAGTAGGGCAGTATACAGGGGTTTAGTAGAGCAGAAGATAGGAGTCAGCAGGGCAAAGGACAGGGGTCAACAGATGAGATAACAGGGGTCAGCAGGGTGGAGAACAGGGGTTATCAAGGCAAAGACAGGGAAGTAGGGCAGAAAAAAGGGTGTCAGAAGGGCAGTGTACGGTGGTCAGCAGGATGGAGGACAGGGGTCAGAAGAGGAGAGGAGAGGAGAGGAGAGGACAGGGGTCAGAAGAGGAGAGGAGAGGAGAGGAGAGGACAGGGGTCAGAAGAGGAGAGGAGAGGAGAGGAGAGGACAGGGGTCAGAAGAGGAGAGGAGAGGAGAGGAGAGGACAGGGGTCAGAAGAGGAGAGGAGAGGAGAGGAGAGGAGAGGACAGGGGTCAGAAGAGGAGAGGAGAGGAGAGGAGAGGAGAGGACAGGGGTCAGAAGAGGAGAGGAGAGGAGAGGAGAGGACAGGGGTCAGAAGAGGAGAGGAGAGGAGAGGAGAGGACAGGGGTCAGAAGAGGAGAGGAGAGGAGAGGAGAGGACAGGGGTCAGAAGAGGAGAGGAGAGGAGAGGAGAGGACAGGGGTCAGAAGAGGAGAGGAGAGGAGAGGAGAGGACAGGGGTCAGAAGAGGAGAGGAGAGGAGAGGAGAGGACAGGGGTCAGAAGAGGAGAGGAGAGGAGAGGAGAGGACAGGGGTCAGAAGAGGAGAGGAGAGGAGAGGAGAGGACAGGGGTCAGAAGAGGAGAGGAGAGGAGAGGAGAGGACAGGGGTCAGAAGAGGAGAGGAGAGGAGAGGAGAGGACAGGGGTCAGAAGAGGAGAGGAGAGGAGAGGAGAGGACAGGGGTCAGAAGAGGAGAGGAGAGGAGAGGAGAGGACAGGGGTCAGAAGAGGAGAGGAGAGGAGAGGAGAGGACAGGGGTCAGAAGAGGAGAGGAGAGGAGAGGAGAGGACAGGGGTCAGAAGAGGAGAGGAGAGGAGAGGAGAGGACAGGGGTCAGAAGAGGAGAGGAGAGGAGAGGAGAGGACAGGGGTCAGAAGAGGAGAGGAGAGGAGAGGAGAGGACAGGGGTCAGAAGAGGAGAGGAGAGGAGAGGAGAGGACAGGGGTCAGAAGAGGAGAGGAGAGGAGAGGAGAGGACAGGGGTCAGAAGAGGAGAGGAGAGGAGAGGAGAGGACAGGGGTCAGAAGAGGAGAGGAGAGGAGAGGAGAGGACAGGGGTCAGAAGAGGAGAGGAGAGGAGAGGAGAGGACAGGGGTCAGAAGAGGAGAGGAGAGGAGAGGAGAGGACAGGGGTCAGAAGAGGAGAGGAGAGGAGAGGAGAGGACAGGGGTCAGAAGAGGAGAGGAGAGGAGAGGAGAGGACAGGGGTCAGAAGAGGAGAGGAGAGGAGAGGAGAGGACAGGGGTCAGAAGAGGAGAGGAGAGGAGAGGAGAGGACAGGGGTCAGAAGAGGAGAGGAGAGGAGAGGAGAGGACAGGGGTCAGAAGAGGAGAGGAGAGGAGAGGAGAGGACAGGGGTCAGAAGAGGAGAGGAGAGGAGAGGAGAGGACAGGGGTCAGAAGAGGAGAGGAGAGGAGAGGAGAGGACAGGGGTCAGAAGAGGAGAGGAGAGGAGAGGAGAGGACAGGGGTCAGAAGAGGAGAGGAGAGGAGAGGAGAGGACAGGGGTCAGAAGAGGAGAGGAGAGGAGAGGACAGGGGTCAGAAGAGGAGAGGAGAGGAGAGGAGAGGACAGGGGTCAGAAGAGGAGAGGAGAGGAGAGGAGAGGACAGGGGTCAGAAGAGGAGAGGAGAGGAGAGGAGAGGACAGGGGTCAGAAGAGGAGAGGAGAGGAGAGGAGAGGACAGGGGTCAGAAGAGGAGAGGAGAGGAGAGGACAGGGGTCAGAAGAGGAGAGGAGAGGAGAGGAGAGGACAGGGGTCAGGAGAGGAGAGGAGAGGAGAGGAGAGGACAGGGGTCAGGAGAGGAGAGGAGAGGAGAGGAGAGGACAGGGGTCAGGAGAGGAGAGGAGGAGAGGAGAGGACAGGGGTCAGAAGAGGAGAGGAGAGGAGAGGAGAGGACAGGGGTCAGAAGAGGAGAGGACAGGGGTCAGAAGAGGAGAGGACAGGGGTCAGAAGAGGAGAGGACAGGGGTCAGAAGAGGAGAGGACAGGGGTCAGAAGAGGAGAGGACAGGGGTCAGAAGAGGAGAGGACAGGGGTCAGAAGAGGAGAGGACAGGGGTCAGAAGAGGAGAGGACAGGGGTCAGAAGAGGAGAGGACAGGGGTCAGAAGAGGAGAGGACAGGGGTCAGAATGGCAACATAGCAGCAGCTATACACTGCAGATCAAATCTGAGTTTGTAAGGGAATCTGATTTCAGCAATGTGTTGAGTGGGGAGGAGATCTAATGACTTCCCTGTGTGTGGTGTCAGGACAAGGTCATCTAACTCCCAGGGCGAAGATGACAAACTAAGCCCCTCCATGTGTGAGCATCCAGTCTCAGCATAAACCCCCCCCCCCCAAAAAAAACCCATAAAGAACAGAATGAATCAGCATGCTCCCCCCAAGCATAACTTCTGTCTGCAAGCCAAAATTCTCCCCAAACAACAATGCAAAGATTCCCCCTCCCCCCAGTATAAACCCCCATCCCAGCACAAATATTTGCCCCCCCAATCCCGCCTACAATGCCCTCAATTCACCCCTCCTAGTACAAATCTCTCTCACCCAAAAAAATCATCCCTCCATGCACACATCCACCTTCCTCTCATATTTCCCATCCCCCTGCTTGCACAAATCCCCCATTATTCTCCCCCTCCTAGCACAAATCCCCCCACTAATCCCCCCTCCTAGCATAAACCCCCCAATCCCCCCTTCTAGCATAAATCCCCCGCCTAGCACAAATCCCCCACTAATCCCCTCTCCTAGCACAACCCCCCTCTCCTAGCACATATCCCCCCACTAATCCCCCCTCCTAGCACTAATCCCCCCTCCTAGCACTAATCCCCCCATCCTCCTAGCACAAATCCCCCTCCCCTTCCCCAAATCCCAATCCTCCAATCCCCTCCCTATGACAAATTCCTATAAATTCCTACTCCTAGCACAACCCCTTCCAAAGTACCCTTCCCAGCACAGATCCTCTCCCTTTCCAAATCCTCTGCCCCCACTTAGCCCAAATCCCCCACCTCCTCTTAGCACAAATAGGCACAAAAATTCCCCCCAAGCCCCCTCCTGGTTTAAATCCCCCCAAATCTTTCTCCTAGCAGAAATCCCCCAACCACAATTACCCTTTCCAGCACAGATAGCCCCTTCTCATCCCAAGCACAAATGACTGTTTCCCCCCCACACCTCCCCCCTCATTATGTACAATTTGCCTGTAAGCCCCCCTCCCCCCATCCTCCCAACTTACAGTCTGGAGGAGCAGTGCTGTGCTCTGCCCTTCCTCCTGTCAGAACAGAGCTGCTCCATATAGCGGATGACACAGGATCGCTCTGACCATGGGGCTGTACACAGTTTCATTACCCGCCCCTATCTACATTTACTGCTGTGGGAGATAAGGGGTCCTTGGAGGAGATAGGGGCAGGTATTGAAACTATGTACAGTCCGATGGACGGAGCGATCCTGTGTCATCAGCTATATGGAGCAGCACTGTTCTGACAGGAGGAGGGGGCAGAGCACAGAACCGGTACTCCTTGCTCTCTCATCACTTTCTGGACTCAACTGCTCCAGGCTCCCTTTCCGTTGTCCCGGCTCTGAGTGTGGGGATGGGGGGGGGGGGGGGGGGAAGGAGCTCAGCAGTCTGGGGGGGCACAACTGAAATCTGGAGGGGCGCAGCCCACCCCAACAACCCCTTAGATCCGGCCATGCTTTAGCCTTGCCCCCATTCCTGCACAGAAGTTTGAATGACAGCAGCAGGAGCCTATGGCTCCCGATGCTCTCAGTGTCTGCTGTGAAATCAGGAAGTAAGAGAAGTGGTGCTGCAGCTGGGAAAGCGCTGGAGCAGAGGGAGGAGTCTGGTAAGCATTTAAGGATGGGGGGAGTAGAACAGGGAGTAGGGCATTGTTTCCCTTAATGCAGGGAATGCATCAAAGGAGAAGTATAGCCAAAATTCTTTTCTATACTTCTGGGGAGCGCAAGAGTCAGCTGACTTCACAGAGGCACCTGGCTCAGCTTCTCAGCCAGCCGCTAAGAGCCAGAGCCAGCCGCTCCTGTCCCCTCCACACCCCGGTACCACAGTGAGCGCTGGAGGGGCAGAGCAGAGAGCGAGTAACTGAAAGTTACTCGCTCTCTGCTCATGGAATACTGAGATCTGAGTGATCAGTGGTCTTTGATAGCTCAGTTCTCAATCTTAGAGCCAGTGAGGGACTGATGCTGTATCCACCTAGGTGAGTATAATTTGTTTTTTGTTAACCGATACTTTTCTTTAAAAAAAACATTGTGAGCTTAGAACCACTTTAACCACCTCCAGTCCGGCCGTTGTATATAAACGGCCGGACGGTGGCACTGCAGGGTCAGGTGGCCATTTATAAACGGCCTCTCCGCACCCTGCTTGTGCACGCTCCCTGGGAGCGCGCAGCACCGCGATCCGGTGCCCGCTGTGTCCTCCGGACACAGTGAAACACCGATCATCGGACAGGACCTCTGTATGAGGTCCCGATCATGTGATCACTGATTGGCCAATCAGTGATCACATGCAAAGTAGTAAGCAAGATGTCACTTGTGACATCATTGCTTACTACGTGTGAAATCTGTGAATGATCACAGAGGTCACATGGTACAAGGTATTCACAACAGCCTTGTACCATGTGACAAGCTGTGACCAATCACAGCTCACTCAGTAGTTCTCAATGGCTGCAAGAATGCAGACAGAGAGAAAGAGAAATGATTGCTTTTACATCCTATATGGGCTTTTACATCCTATATGGGTGTAAAAGCAATCAGTGTAGAAAAAAAAAAAATCTACATCACCCCCCACAAGTAGTACAGTGTCACTATGGTGACACTTTACTGCTAGGGTGACAGTATGTAAAAAAAAAATGTAAAATAAATGTTTAAAAATTATAATTTTTGGTTATAAACTAATTTGGCTTATTTTTTTTTTACTAAAAAGATAACGGAATACATTTTGGCCAAGATTTATGATGAAATATTATTTATTTGAAAAATTTTATAAGAAAAACACTTTTTTTCTAAATTTTTGGACTTTCATTTACATAGCAAAAAAAATTAAAATCCCAGAATAAATACCACCAAAATAAAGCTTTATCTGTCTCAAAGAAAGGGTAAAAAATTCATATGGGTACAGTGTTGCATGACCGCGCAATTGTCATTCAAAGTGTGATAGCGCTGAAAGCTGAAAATTGCCCTGGACAGGAAGGGGGTAAAAGTGTCCGGACAGGAAGTGGTTAGTTTCTCTGAACCCTCTATAACTGCTAAGTTTGTCTTGACAGCTTGGTCTGTTAATGTTAATTGAAAGAGAACAAACTTACTGGCCGGATTACCAGGTGAAAAAAAAAGGAACAAAGTCTAAAAAAAAGGAATACAAATGCAGTCACCACATCTATAAATTGGTAAGTTGCAATTGAATAAGTTTTTGTTGTGGCTTTAATACTGCTTTAACTTTAGACACCAATATCCATTATTTGTTTTATGTAAGATAAATATGGCACTCCCTAATTTCGGCCAATGTGTTATGTGTTCTTCAGCCAGTTCCCAATTAACTGTTTGAAACTTTATTAGTTGGTGGCCCTGTCAGCCCCACTCCACCCAACACCACCCAATATCCATTTAGATGCAGACACTGTGGGTATTCTAACAGCCAGTGGCAACAGCTCTCACGATATAATAGCCGCATCAGGAGATTCATTAATCCACACTCGGTTTAGAGTGGATGGAAGAATTTGTTAGATTGCTTTCTTTCAGCCCACAGCCTGAGCAAAAAAAAAATCTACAGGCATATGGCCTGCTTAATTGGTCACGTCAACACTCATTATGCAGACTTGATTCACTGTTGTCACCATCAGGGAACTCACCTGAGGAAAGCAGAAAAGCAGTTTCTGGAGTGCATGCATGTGTACAGGAACTGGCTACAAAGAGGCTGCAGGGGACAAGCAGAAGCAACAACGGATTAAAACAAATCAGAAGTATATTATTCAATATAATGTCATTTGCTTATGATACACAGTACTTTAACAATCCAAATATTAATGTAGGGATTCTGCTTTCACACTTTAGTGCTAGCCCTCTACTAGGTAAACTCTACCTATAGTAACCTGTATCCAATCCTTTATAACCAGATTACAAAGCACTATGCATATTTTCCTGGCAAGGAAGGGAAAAGTCTGTTTTGGGGTACAAACCTTAATCTGTTAACTGGCAGGAACAATTTGGTAAAGTATCAAATATATATAAAGTGCATTTGTGGCCTATTCATTCAGGTGGAAAGTTGTACTATAGAAGTTGTGGCTTGCTTGATTCTCCATACATACACACACAAATACACAGATACAATAAAAGGTGCTAGTAAGTTGATGTAGCACCCTCCTAGTGGAGGATGCTAGGCACATTTAGTTTGGCTTGCTCTGTAATCAGAGGAGTAGTGATTGATCGCTTGGGTCTGCTCATGGTTTCAGAGGCTGAGACTTTGTTTATCCCCCCCTGCCTCTGAGCTTAGACAGAAAAATGTCCAGCCTGAATATTTACTATGCCCTGGCCAGTCACTAGGGAAGTGTGCCCAGAAAGCTGTCGGAGAGTGGGTAAATAGGCTGGAGCCTGTGCAGACTTGTCTCTTCCCCATCAGAGTTGGATCAGTGAGCTTCGGGGGGATTTTTGCCACCAAGACACATTTTGGACTGAATGCTGGACTACTCTCCAAGGAACTGAACCTATAGACTTATCCTACATCAGGATTTGTGAGTAGAGCCTTTATCTATGACGCAAACTATTTCATGGTCCTCAGCCCTGAAGCTACAGACTGCTTCAGTTTGCTAAACTACCTCATGGTTCTCAGTTATGAGAAATAGACTGTCACTTTGCTGCTACTAAGAGAAGAGTGTCCTTAGATCATTGTGCATTGACATTTCGGAGTATCCCATACCCCATTGTCCCTCCCCTGTTAAAGTTTTACAATCAATAAATCTTTATCCCCTAGACTGTTTAAAGGAGAAGAGTGACCAAAGCTCTCCTGGCCCTACTTCTCCTGGGAATCACAGGAGTGCACTTCGTTCTTCACTCCTGTGACCGGTATTCAGCCAACAGAGGGCTAAAGCCTGCTGTTGGCTGAGGTCACTCTGCTAATCCAGACTCTGGAGACATCCAGACTTTAATGTCAGGATCCACCCAGATGCCTGGACCAGCAGCTGACTCAGCTTCTCAGCGAGCCACTGTCGGTGTTGAGGCGCTGGGGGGGACGCCGATCGATGCTGCATCCACCTAGGTGATTATGTATGTTTGTTTTTTCATATCCCGCACTTCTCTTTTAATGAGTGTCTGCACTGATTTGGGAAAGAACTAGTCAATTACAGTGGCCCCTGCAAAGGTAGTGTTACACAAAATAAAACGTACAAAAAAAAAAAAGTTATATTAAGAATACTGGTACTTGGTTAGTGTGATCTCAGGTTATCTTGATTCTGTATCAACAGTATGGATAGTCCAAACCAGAGACTGCTTGATATACAAAATCCAAATATATTTTATGCTGTATGGTGTGAGTCACACTTGTTACTAATCTAACCACATTTTGTGGTGCACTGGAAGGATAGGAATGTAATACCATCTCAAAGGCTTTCATTTACCGTTTACACAACATCAATAGTAAATGAGAATGTCTAAAAGAGAACATTCACACCAAATACCCATGTCATTATTATATACAGTATGAATAGCTGCCTATCCTTTTTTTGGCATATTACAGACACAAACCAGTTATTATAATTGTGCTGATGGATTTATATCTCCTAAAGCAGGCTTTACATTCCCATACAATTCGCTGGGAGTGCAAAACCCACTTTAAGCAGGTTAAAGGCCAATCAGTAGAAGATCAATTACTGGTCAAATGTACCCATCACTGACTTCTGAATGATTGCAGAAGTGTCCCAAACTGATGTCATCAACACAAGCCCAAAGCCTGTTGATACAAGTCCTAACTCTGCAGAGCATGGGTGTCACTCTGTACCTTATTTTACAATGAAAATAAACAGTGTGAAAAGGTTAGGGTACATCCAAACTCCAATCCTTTTTTTAGCTGTGAATAGAATATGAAATGGATAAAAATAAGCCAGTTTCAACATTTTATTGCCATCTATCTCCCTGCTGAGGAGATTCAACCTCAGTATGTATCTTATAGACCAGGGGTGGGCAATTGTGGCCCTCCAGCTGTTGTAGAACTACAAGTCCCATGAGGCATTGCAAAACTGACAGTTACAAGCATTACTCCAAAAGGCAGAGGCATGATGGGACTTGTAGTTCACCAACAGCTGGAGGGTCACAGTTGCCCACCCCTGCTATAGACCATTGTCATCACAAAAAAAGTGATTGAAAATCCAGAATTTTACAGTTGTTACCCAAACAGGAGGTGAGGGGAAATCTTCCAATGGGACATCTTTTCTGGTTGGCGACTGTCTAATTAAGGATCAAACCTAATTTTGGAGAGGTTTCCTATCATTTGCTGTTGTATCTCCAGAATAGGAAGTAAAGTAAAATGTCCCCAACGGCTTGAAGACAAAAAAAGCTGGTGGGGTTTTAACCAATTTCTATTTAAACCCAAAAAAACACATTTCCCACAACAAAAGTCTTCAAGGTGGTCACGTGATAAACCTGAATCCCTATTTGTTCTCCTCAGCCTCACCAGTGGCCGATCCTCTGCTGAACTCATACTTTAAAAATGTTTACTTTATAGGTTTTTTTATGTCATAATTTGAATTATGGTAGCTTATGTGGTCTATTTTCTTATTTCTATATTTTTACTGTCACTTTTATTAATAGTGTTTTGGGTTTTTTTTTAGCATTGCTTTATTTATATTATAAGTGATTTGTACATTTATTTTTCTTAAATGGAGGGAAGGGACTTTAACCCTTTCTCTGGCAGGTCCGTATGACATACGACGACGTGACAGTGGAGGAGGGTTACACACAATCCGGTGCAGCCACCAGGATTGTGTCTAAAACTGACAGGCAGACTCCTGTGACATGGGTGCCGGCAGGTGGAGGGGAGAGAGGAAAGTGGATATGCATCTGCTCTGCTATCCTTCTTGCTGTGACCTGTATGACTGTACGGGCTTTTGAAGCGTCGCTTATAGAAAATATAGGGTACTGAAGTTTGTCACCATTTACAGGCGCATGCAAATTTAAGGTTTGACATATTGGGTAACTATTTACTTGGCACAACCCCATCTTTTATATTTTACCAAAAATATGGGTAATTTATTGCGTTTGTTTGCCCTAAAATTCACTTTAGTGTGTTTTGTAGTGAAATGTTGCATTTCCTAGACCTTTGCAGTAATATTGTGTGACATAAAAACTTGGAGCTACCACTATTTTATTCTCTAGGGTGTCTGCTTTCAGAAACTATATAAGGTTTGTTGGTTTTGTGTAATTTGTGTGCAAGAAATGCAAAAATGGCCCTGGCAGCGAAAGGGCTTAATGACAGTAAACTTCAAACAGAACTCAGTTTACATTTCTATTAAGTGTTCTTGCATGGCAAGACCACTTACTGTTATCTCACATATATATTCTTATTATAGCCAAATTTACCACCCTAACTCCTCCCACAGTTTTTATACTACATAGACAGTAATATACCGAAACGTGCGGATTGTTCCCGATTGGTGTGGAATGTTTCGCCGAATGGTTCACGAAATATTGTATTTGTGGTGAAATTCGTCCCATAGGAATGAATGTCGGAATGTTCAAAACTAGAGTGGGAGCTGAAAAATCAGGACATGATTTATAAACTGCCATCACTCCCTCATTTTCAAGCCCACCTACATACATCTTATATGAAACCGTTCAGCTATCCCTGCTGCCACTAAAAATGTCCACGGCTAAGCCATAGTCCTGATAGTTTTCACAATATGACCATTTGTTTGCAACTCACGCCGCCTATTGACATTCATTAAAACTCCACTGTAGCCACCTCAAATATGAAGGGCAATTTCTAAACTGCAACTGTGCCTTCATTTTTAATATTTCAGAGACACTATGGGGTTTATTTACTAAAGCTGGAGAGTCCAAAATCAGACTCCCTTCTGCATAGAAACCAATCAGCTTCCAGGTTTCATTGCCAAAGCTTCATTGAACAAGCTGAGGTTAGAAGCGGATTGGTTTCTATGCAGAAGGGAGTCTGATTTTGGACTCTCCAGCTTTAGTAAATAAACCCCTATGCATCAAAATGTAGGTCTGGGTCTTGTGATTCTCACAATATAAAGCTCTTCGGTGTAGGATTTATAATTTTTTAAACTACAACAGTTTGAAGATGGCAACCGCCAGTGAAGTGAGCAAGTTGGAGCAGTTTGTTTTTAACCGCTCCTCTGCCCTTGTGTAGAGGTAGTTGCCATAGGAACCCAGGTGTGTGAGCGTAATGTTTACTATCTTTACTCACTCCACACAGTTACTCTGCCCACTCCATAAAGTTACTCTGCCCAGTCCAACCTTTTCACAGTTACTCCAGCCACTCCGACCACACAACAGTTACTCAAGCCACTCCACCCAGTTGCTCCGCCCACTCCAGTTGTAGACTACTTGTGGAGGCAAGAACACTTCACACAATTTCCCCAGAAATTGTAGCTTTTCTAGCTTATCATGTTGTTTCATTTCAAATCCTTGTATATTTGGCTTTGTATTATTGATATATTTTACCTTAAAAATTTTTTTTATTTTTCAGGAAGGGACATTTATTTTACTTATAGCAGATGAATAATTATCTGTCTGTGCTCAGCCCGTCTACTTAGTTCTCCCTTTGCTTATTAACTGATATGTAGTGTTTGCTCCAGTATCCCTTTTGATGTAGTTGTCACTAAGTAACAAGTGTCAATTACCATGCAGTAGAGTTGCCTGGCAGCAAATGACAACAGAGCCGAACATTCTAAGGAAGAATAGTGACAGTGGAAACATTTGTTAGACTATCCTCTGTAGACACCACTGGCTCTCTCAGCCTCCTAGCATGGCCAACTATTCCGTCTACCACAATGCCAATTTTCAGTCATTTGTTCGGCATGACTATCGTCAAAGTACTCCTGTACAGACAGAATATGAGAAGATCAGACACAGAGCACAGCTACAGCAAAGTCATCTGGCCAAGAGAAAAACCAGAAGTGCCACCGTGTATGCTGGGGAATACAGGAGTAAGGACCTGGATGAAAACTGTCAGCCGGTTATGAGACCCAGCTCACCCACAAGGATGAACAAACCTCACCCGCCTGAGTAAGGTGTACCCTTCACTGTTGCATGTGTGTGACAGCTTGTACTGTTTTAGAAAGGCAGAAAATCATTTTCACACTAAGAAGGGGTCCCACAGTGCAATGTGCATCACAAGCAACAAGGATTAGGTATAAGTAAGACTGTTATCAGTCTGCTATAATTCTACGTGCCATTAGCCTAGCTAGGAACTAGAATACCAAGGAGGGTGGTACTGTCACCAGACTAGTTGAGCATTGTGAACATTCCATGCAAATTCTAACAAGACATGTTAGAATAGAAACCAATGATGACATGTTCAAAGATAACTAAACCCAAGAACAAAATGTTGATCTGTTGCAAATTACCAGTTACCAGTGGTGACTGCATTAGTTTTAATTTTTCAGGCTAAAACATTTTCAGCAAGTACAGAAAATACCCATTGATGCAGGAATGCAGTATTATTGTCCCTTCTTGTGAAGTGTACTGTAATCTCTCTTCTGTAAACTACTAATCCCTTCATCCCCCATGTAATTGACATGAACAAAACCAGACATATTTGAAGCCCACCCTGGATGACAACCATGGTGGCTGTAATAGATACAGTAGTGAAAAAAAGTGTGGACATGAAGAGACAGGAAATGTGTCATTAGGATAATTACAAGGTGAAAGCAAATGAAAAGGAAGTCCTGAAAAAAAGAAAACTAATGAGGCCACTTCCTCTAAGGACTGGTGAGCTGCAATATATTATATTTTGGATTTAGAAACAGTTAACTCCAAGGATGATACATTTTGCAGATTTACATTAGGTCACCTTGGTCCAATGTAAGCATGTGTAGCGCTACCCCATTAAGGACCACTGGATTTTGCTAAGCCATGGGTGCCCAACCTGTGACCCTCCAGCTGTTACAGAACTGTCATGCCCCATCATGCCTTAGCCTTTGGGAGTCATGCCTCATGGGACTTGTAGTTCTGCAACAGCTAGAGGGCCACAGGTTGAGCACCCATGCCTTAAGCTCTGCACAGCCAGGCAACATGTATTTTCCACACTTTCCCTCAGAGTCAGTAAAACAGTCCTTGAGCTTGTTTTTGTTGTTTATATTAGGGGTTAACAAGTTGGATAGGGTCCTGGGGTATATGTGATGCCCAAGGAACTGTAAAACGTAAGGACAACTTCTTAGCAGAAAAATTTACAAAAATGCGGACCAGAATCAACAACAGTCTTAATAAGGAGAAGGAGGCCTGAGTCTCCTTTGGTGTACCTCCACAGATCCTAGATTAAACTTTCCTTCATTTACCCGGGTGTCTTGAGGGTATCTCTGGGCAAAGGAATCCAGAATCTACTGAGAAGCAGTCACAGATGAGAACTTGTTGGGTATTGCACCTGACCGCCCTCTCACTTCTGTGTCCCAGGGGTTATAGAAGTACCTTTTCCTATAGCCTAGTGGGTTGCAGCAGCTTTCAGGCCTTACGCTGGCCTGGCTCCTTCCCTGCTGACAGGCTGTCCTCCCTAGGAGATTGTAGGGCAGTAGAGATCCTTCTGTCTGCTTCAGCCTGTAGGTAGGCCCCCTCCCAGGCTCCATGCTCCAGCACCTTCATTCAGTCCATCTTCCACCTGGTTCCAACTACAACTCCCCTACTGTTCAGGCTCTCACATTTAAGGCCTGTCCTAGTCACCATGTCAGGCCTCCTACCTGGAGATTGGCCAGATTCCCAAAAACATGCAAAGCCAGGCCTTCGCTCCTCCTCTGAAAGTTCCAGCAGTTTCTAGAAGGGTGGGAGGGCTCCAGAAGCCCTGACCTGTAGAGCCTCCCAGCCTGGTTGAGGTAACCTCATTGTCTCACTACCAGGTTGACTCATTCCAGGCTTCTAATAACCGTATGACTAACCACTAAAATCCTATCTACCTAGAGGGTGCTACACCTGCTTATGTGATACCTAATAGGCCTCTGTGTAAGTTGTAAATCACTGTGGAAGCCTGAGCTACTACAGTGATGGCCACGATCTTCTGGGTGCTGTGACAAGCAGCTGCATATTGACCAGCTTGACACAGCTGCCATTTAGAGAATGCCAAGCATTCTTCTCAATGAGAACTAAGTGTTGAGAGGGGGTCAGTGATGTCACAATCTTTACCTTGTCCAATCAGAGAACCCTTTGCATCCCAAGCTGGAGCAATGTAAATATGCAAAATATATCATCCCTGGAATTCATTTTTAAAGTTCCCAGTTATGATAAACCTATCAACTCTTTCTTCACCACTTCCACCACTAAAAGGTGAAAACAACAAATATTACAATATTGCAACAGCTTTTCTTGGAGGTATCAAGAATAGGTGCCTAGAAGCAGTAATATGTCCAGAAACGTTACACAGACTATTTCCCAAATGTTACAGTTACACTGCATAGCCAGATACGAGGGGAAACCTAATGCACCTGCAAATAAAACTGATATTAGGGGAGCAGGAGACAATGGTCAGATGAATAACAGACATAGAAGGGGATTGGGAGTGGGGGGAAATATTTTAGGAACAGAACTGCCTCATTAATAAATTTATTGGTGGTTTAATGCACCCTGACACTTGGTAGGAAGTACATAAGTGGCAATCATCTGCCCTAATGTCAGATTTGAGAGAGAAAGTCCACTGTGGGCTCTCTGGACTGTTGGCATTTGATGTCATGTCCACATCTATGCAATTTCCTGCTTCTTGATTGTCCAGGCCATGGTCCATCCAGCTACCTGTGGTAAAGACAGGATCTTCACTAAGTGTTGTGTTCTCCTCAATGATCCATTCTCTTCTATCTAACTATTACCGTGCTGTTTCTCTTGGTCTGCTAAACATACCATAGATAGTGTTTTGTTATTTCTAAACCACAAGAAAAAAGAAAAATTCAAAATTGGATTTATCCAGAGCTGATGCCTTCCCTGATCCTGTCAGAAATTTTGTCAGCCAGTAACTTTCTCTCTCTGTGTTCTGCATTCTTATTAGGTGCAATGTTCCCAGCTATCTAAAAGAACTACAAAAACCCTCCCTTCTATATTTGGAGAAGAGGAAAGATAGAGGTCTTTGTAGTCCTGTCCTAGGGTGACAACCAATTGCTCTTTCCATATATACAGTGGAGGGAGTAAGTGTATCCACCCAGGGACAGGAAGTATTTGCCAGTGTCAGGTAAAAAAAATAAAGGAATAAGCCTTAAAACAGAAAACTAATGCAGCCACCTCATCTACAATACATTTTGTCTTTGTTCTTGAGTTTACATATGCGATAAGACTTGTGGGGGTTTATTTACTAAAGCTGGAGAGTCCAAAATCAGACTCCCTTCTGCATAGAAACCAATCAGCTTCTAACCTCAGCTTGTTCAATGAAGCTTTGGCAATGAAACCTGGAAGCTGATTGGTTTCTATGCAGAAGGAAGTCTGATTTTGGACTCTCCAGCTTTAGTAAATAAACCCCATAGTGTCTCTGAAATATTAAAAATGAAGGCACAGTTGCAGTTTAGAAATTGCCCTTCATATTTGAGGTGGCTACAGTGGAGTTTTAATGAATGTCAATAGGCGGCGTGAGTTGCAAACAAATGGTCATATTGTGAAAACTATCAGGACTATGGCTTCTCCAGCTTTAGTAAATAAACCCCGTGGTGTCCATTGCTCCTTGAGGGTGCACCAGGTACTGCTGATCCAGCCAAATAAATTCACACATGCTTCAACTGCCCAAAATAACAGGTGAGCGGGCGTATTATTAGCAGAAGAGTAATGCTCTACTTACCCTCTATGATTTGCCTAAGCGCTGTGCTATGGGATTTGAGAGCAAAGCCTATATGTCCACATTTTAATGTAAAACTGCCTATTATACATGTATGTGTTTGTGTATAGATACTGTATATCAAAGATAATTTTACTACCTGATGGCCTGAGGTGGGTTCTCGCAGGGTTTCATAGGTGCTGCAAGCAAGGATATCCAGACAAAGCTTGGTTGTGCTGTGTTGTTGTCACGATATAAGGTCAGGTTCAGAGACCAGTTGCTACAGCAGTTGTAAGGCTTACCTGAAACCAGCAGGATAGGTACACCAGCGGCCCACCCTGGGAATGACGCAGGCTCACCTGAGGTGCGGGGTCTAAGCATCCACCGGTCTTCCCCAGAGCTCCTAATGGTGGAGATGGATTTGGCTGCGTGTGAATGCCAGGTCGCAGATCTCAGGATCACCCCACCAGGGAATGAGTAGGCTGGAAACCAAAAGCGGATCAAACAGTTCAGGGATCAAACAGAAGCGGAGTCAGTCACAAGCCAAGGGTCGGTCACCAATGGTAGTAGATAGGATGAGGCAGAATCGTAGTCAGTAGCAAGCCAAAGGTCGGTAACGTAGATGAAGACAGCAGCAGGAACAGTAAGCGGGATATTGGCTGGTAAGGCACAATAATCTGGCAACCAGGAAGTGCAGAGACATGGCTTTTATAGGAAGTTCATGGGAGGAGCAAGGAGTTCAAGGTTCAAGACAAAACAGGGCAAAGGCAGGATCATCCAAAGAATTGTCAAGGGAGCTGTCCAGCATTCCAGGTGGCTCAGCGAGAAGAAACACTGTCTCTCACCGCAGAAGGCCCAGGTTCGATTCCAGGCTCTGACAGTTGTCAGGCTTTGGGCTTGTCCCGATGACAGTTTGAGACACTTCTGAGATCATTCAGAATTCAGACAATGGATCCATTTATGACCTGTATTTGACCTGCTCTAAGCTTGCATTCTGATGGATATTCTGGGCCCACATAATTAAACTGGAAGGCCTGAACATATCCCTACGTGGGCATGCTAGAAACCATTTTGTTTGGTGTATTCTATTAGTATTCATGGTTTCTGAACACAGATTCTAAAAGCATTCCAAGGTTGTTGCAGCTTTTGCTCCCAGTTTATACATTTGGGGGGGGGGGTATAGTGGTACCAAACAGCTACAAGATAAAGACTGGACATGATACCAAGTTGTAAGATTAATGGATGTCCATGTCTAGATTGAATAAAGGACAAAAGAACTGTTCACAATGATGTTTTCTTCTCCATGAACCTCTGGAAAAAGAGTGCATATTAAACTTTACATTACATATGGTGTTATTATTTTTTGACAGGAATATTTTAACCAAAAATGTCAATTGTATTATCATTAGTATTGCATGAAGTGAATACTTGCTTACTTAAGTAATTCAGGTTTTATAATACTATATTCAATCTATATTAATTGGTTTTAACAATGAATACGTATTGGTATATTGTGGATATTATGTTTTCAACATTATAAATAATTCAGTTTGAATTAAGTATATTATAATGTCTGCATTCCACAGAAGACGTGAGATAATAAGAAACCTCAGTACTAAATCTCAACAAATATCTAGATGTATAGGTAGATTTTTTTTCTACAGAATCACTTAGGTAATACATTATTTGCTTTCACATGGGTACCAGTCTGTCTGAACCAACCCTGTCAGAAAAGCAGTTATCTCTTAATTTAGTGTTTTCTTACTAGCCAACTGATATTATAGCCAACCTTTGACATGCTACAGAAGGCATGTCAAAGAAAATCAAAATCATTCCCAATTCTATACTGTCCCCTTCAGGAAATTGAAATCAATTAGGAAAGAAAATGACACCTCGTGTGACGTCATAATTAGGCGAGATGAGCTATGCCCACCTAGGTTTATTTGGAGGGATAAAATTAGGAGACAGACAGAGACAGGCAACACATCACAAGAGAAGACAGGAGACAAGGGACAACAGACAGACACACACTGAAGTGAACTGACTGAAATCTGACATCACTGACACCATAGACTCCATATTGGTAACTATAACTTTAATTTTCTTCAGCTAACTTGTACTCACATATCTCCAGCTAAACTGTTTAGTCTGCTAATGGTTATGGTTAGCACAGGAGTTGATGTGAAATAATTTTAAATGCAGTATAAATTAATTTCATTTCAATTCTCTGGGGAAAAGATTTTATTTTAACCACTTCTATACCGGGCGCTTTTACCCCTTTCCTGCCCAGGACAATTTTCAGGTTTCAGTGCTCTCACACTTTGAATGACAATTGAGCGGTCATGTAACACTACCCAAACTAAAAGTTTATCATTTTGTTCACACAGCTACTGTAGAGCTTTCTTTTGGTGGTATTTAATCACCACTGGGGTTTTTATTTTTTGCTAAATTAACAAAAAAAGGCTGAAAATTGTGAAAAAAAACCCCACGTTTTTCTTTGTTTCTGTTATAAAAGTTTGCAAATAAATAATTGTTCTTCATAAATTTAGGCCAAAATGTATTCTGCTGCATGTCTTTGGTGAAAATAACCCAGATCAGTATTTATTATTTAGTCTGTAGGAAAGTTATAGAGTTCACAAACTATGGGATATATCTAAAAATTGATCAATCCTGAAGTACTGACAGCCAATCTAATTTCTTGAGTCCCAAAAATGTCAGAACAGTACAGATATCCCCCAAATGACCCCTTTTTGCAAAGTAGACGTTCCGACGTATTTCATAAGAGGCATTGCAAGTTTTATGAAGTTGAAATAATTTTTGTCATAATTTTTCGGAAAATGAAGAAATTAAAAAAATGAAAGTTTTTTTTGTTGTGATTAGCTGTGATTGGCCACGGCTAATCACATGACACAGATGGGCTGTGATTAGTGCAGCCTGTGCATGTGATCGCCGTGACCATGCACAGCTAGACACACTTGTATACAATGGATGGCATGAAAGGAAGCCATCCATTGTATACAACTGTCATGTGGCCTGCTGTGATTGGTCACAGCAGGTCACATGGTACTGGCAACGGGACAGGTACACAGATCTGTCATCGGCCGTGTCCGAGGTACACGGCCGGTGACAGATCTTGCCGCAGTGTGGCCCTGCTGGCACACGCAAAGCACAATCCGGGAGGGCCGACATATGACGCCCTCCCGAAGGGACAAAGTGTTCACCCTGCCATCATTTGACCATAGGCTGGGCGGCAAGTGGTTAACTATCCCCAAAGCTAATCTCAGCTTCTAGTCAATGGTTTAGCTGGGTATATATGACAAAGTAGACAGCTTAATGGAACAGTTGATCTTGACCTCAGATAGATTCTAAGCTTATTGGATTGGCCTCTGTATGGTATTCTAAATCAATTCATGCCAAGGTACACTTTGAGCTTTAAATATCTGGTTGTAGAGAGATCACGTAGTTGATTTGCATATTTTTGTTATATGTTACTGAGTTACTGAAAATTACCTACATTAATATTTGAAAATAACTGCTGGTTCGAATTTCTAACCATTATTTTGGAGTAGTTCATTGTACCGTTATTTTGATTTGTTTATTATTTATCATCACCTATTATATTTCATTACTGTTTTGCACTGATTTTTATTATTAATAAATATATATTTTTGCACATTATTGCTTTTTATTTCATCTTCAAATTAGCGCAAATAAAAAACTCAGATTATCAGTTGATTTATGAAAATTAGTAGGGAATTTACGCAGTGCTTTACACATATATATATATTGTACATTCACATCAGTCCCTAACCCTCAAGGGCCTTACAATCTAAGGTCCCTAACTTACATTCATACATACACATACTAGGGCCAAATTAGACAGGATCCAATTAACCTACCAGCATGTTTTTGGAGTGTGGGAGGAAGCTGGAGTACCCGGAGGAAACCCACGCAGGCACAGGGAGAACATGCAAACTCCAGGGAGGTGGTGCTGTGGTTGGGATTTGAACCAACGACCCTAGTACTGGCAGGCGGAAGTGCTAACCATTTAGCCACTGTGCTGCCCATATATTATATACTGATTATTTTCTCAGAGTTAAAGTTCTGACAATTCCTACAAAAGTTAAACAACACAGGCCCCTTAGGCCCTATTCACACTAAGGCATTTTGAATCGCAGGCAGAATCGCTATAATTCTGTCAGCAATTTCAAAATGCTTTGCTAAAATAACAAATTGCACAACAGCATGCAAAGCAGCAAACCGAATTGCGCAAAGCGTGTCGCCAAAAGAAGTTCAGGAGCTTTGCCACAAATGCAGCATGATTTATTGTGCGACAATCGTGTCAGCACAGCATCGCATTTTTAGGTGCCATTAAAATGAATGTCACCTGAACACACTGTTGAATCTTGCCGATTCTGCCCGCAATTCTAAACGCCACGGTGTGAATGTGGACTTGCGTGCTTCCATGCTGGAACTTCTATAATTACACATACTTATTCTTTGGTGTATTACAGGATATTTTTGGTCACCACGCTACATAACCTGCCTGGATATTACAACTGTAAGAAAGGAAACACTTCAAAAGAAAAAGGTACAAATGTGCATCTACCTACTGTGCATTCCATTGTACACAGTTACCCATTATTTGCTGGAGAAATTGTTCTCCTCCTTTTGTACCTAAACATTTAATAAAGATCTATATCTTCCTGACTACCTGCTTTCTACCAACAAATCTGATCACAATTCAGTGGCTCACTTGCAGCAATGCAGTAAGAACTTTGTAAAGGCGCCTGTAATAGGCATGGTGTAGGATGTTAGTTTGAACGATCATATGTACCAAGACATCCACATTATTAATTCTGTATGTGTTATTATTTTATAATATTTAATTGATCAATGGCTATTTGATGAGATTATTTTATGATTACAATCTGCAGGAAAAATCAACACTGGAAATGTACATAAAGACCCGAGAAGGGCGCTCTATGAAGACAACAACCAGGTATAGTACAGAAGAGCCAATCTTGAAAGCAGGCTTTATTGTATATTTATGCTAATATCCTAACTAACCAGAACTGTGCCTTTTGATATATTCTATGTTCCTAAATATTAACCGCTTGCCGCCCTGCCACTGTGTATATACGTGTGCAGGGCGGCAGTGGAACGCAAAACCACGTTTTAAAACAGGTTCCGCGCTCCCGACACTTTCGCCGGCAGGGGGCGCGCGCGAGCGCTCCCGCCGACCCGCGGGTGACACGATTTGATCCAGGAGGGATCAATCATTAGATTTCAGCCAGTGATTTCTGGCTGAAATCACATGATCGGTCCCTGTCCTATCCTGTCCTGTGTTGACAAATACACAGGGCAGGATATGATGTCATTCTTCTCTGCCTGGACACATTCCGTTCCAGACAGAGAAGAAGACATCCAAAAAGTGAGTACACAAGCACTACACTACAGTTAGAACACTCTAGGACACATTTAACCCCCTGATCGCCCCCCCCCCCCAGTTAACCCTTCACTGCCCTGTCACCAGTGTCACTGATCAGTGAAGCGATTTTTACTGATCAGTGTCGCTGGCGAGTTAGCGCCCCTCCCAGATAGCGCCAGTTTGCCCGCCAGTACACCAGTAATCCCGTTTAACCCCTTGATCGCCCCCCCCCCCTCCAGTTAACCCCTTCACTGCCCTGTCACCAGTGTCACTGATCAGTGAACCAATTTTTACTGATCACTGTATCAGTGTCGCTGGCGACTTCCGATAGTGTTAGCGCCCCTCCCAGATAGCGCCAGTTTGCCCGCTAGTACACCAGTAATCCCGTTTAACCCCTTGATCGCCCCCCCCCCAGTTAACCCCTTCACTGCCCTGGCACCAGTGTCACTGATCAGTGAACCAATTTTTACTGATCACTGTATCAGTGTCGCTGGCGACTTCCGATAGTGTTAGCGCCCCTCCCAGATAGCGCCAGATTGCCCGCTAGTACACCAGTAATCCCATTTAACCCCTTAATCCCCCCCCCCCCCAGTTAACCTCTTCACTGCCCTGTCACCAGTGTCACTGATCAGTGAACCGATTTTTACTGATCACTGTATCAGTGTCGCAGGCGACTTCCGATAGTGTTAGCGCCCCTCCCTGATAGCGCCAGTTTGCCCGCCAGTACACCAGTAATCCCGCTTAACCCCTTGATCGCCCCCCCCCCCCCCAGTTAACCCCTTCACTGCCCTGTCACCAGTGTCACTGATCAGTGAACCAATTTTTACTGATCACTGTATCAGTGTCGCTGGCGACTTCCGATAGTGTTAGCGCCCCTCCCTGATAGCGCCAGATTGCCCGCTAGTGCACCAATAATCCTGTCTAACCCCTTGATCGCCCCCCCCTGAGTTGACCCCTTCACTGCCCTGTCACCAGTGTCATTGATCAGTGAACAGATTTTTACTGATCACTGTATCAGTGTCGCTGGCGACTTCCGATAGTGTTAGCGCCCCTCCCAGATAGCGCCAGTTTGCCCGCTAGTGCACCAGAAATCCCATTTAACCCCTTGATTGCCCCCCCCCAGTTAACCCCTTCACTGCCCTGTCACCAGTGTCATTGATTACAGTGAACAGATTTTTACTGATCACTGTATTAGTGTCACTGGTGACTCCCTCCTAGATAGCGCCAGTTTGCCCGCTAATGCACAGGATTTTTTTTACCAAAAACATGTAGCAGAATACATTTTGGCTTAAATTTATGACTAACTTTGAGTTTACGATATATTTTTTATAGCTGAAAGTAGAAAATATTGTTTTTTTTCAAAATTTTTGTGGTTTTTTTTGTTTATAGCGCAAAAAATAAAAAGCGCACAGGTGATCAAATACCATCAAAAGAAAGCTCTATTTGTGTGAAAAAAGGACGTAAATTTCGTTTGGGTACAGAATTGCATGACCGCGCAATTATTTGAATTAGTGCAGCGCTGTATAGCAAAAAAAGGCATAAATTACAGCATCTATACGATAGTTTGTAGACGCTATTACTTTCACACAAAGCAATCAATATACACTTATTGGGATTTTTTTTACCAAAAACATGTAGCAGAATACATTTTGGCTTAAATTTATGACTAACTTTGAGTTTACGATATATTTTTTATAGCTGAAAGTAGAAAATATTGTTTTTTTTCAAAATTTTCGTGGTTTTTTTGTTTATAGCGCAAAAAATAAAAAGCGCACAGGTGATCAAATACCACCAAAAGAAAGCTCTATTTGTGTGAAAAAAAGGACGTAAATTTCGTTTGGGTACAGCATTGCATGACCGCGCAATTATCATTTGAATTAGTGCAGCGCTGTATAGCAAAAAAAGGCATAAATTACAGTATCTATACCAGCAATGGGCAAACTACGGCCCGCGGGCCGTATACGGCCCGGCGGACCTTTTAATCCGGCCCGCAGAGCTAGGCTCCCGCTAGGCTCCTCTCACAGTCCGCCCTGAAGACCGGTGTAGCATGAAAATCTGTCTCCTATGAGGATCTGTCCCCCTCGACGTATCTGCGCATGTGCCGGAGATCGCCGATCGGCTGCTAATGCCTGAAACTGGCACATGCGCAGATACGTCGAGAGGGACAGATCCTCATAGATTTTCATGCTACACCGGAACGACGCGGGAACACGGCGAGAGGAACGCGCGGAGCAAAGGTAAGTGAATTGACACAGGGGGGACTTGGGGACTTAATATGGGGGATGAATTAATATGGGGAATGAATTACTATATGGGGGATGAATTACTATATGGGGGATGAATTACTATGGGGGATGAATTACTATATGGGGGATGAATTACTATATGGGGGATGAATTACTATGTGGGATGAATTACTATATGGGGGATGAATTACTATGGGGGATGAATTACTATGGGGGATGAATTACTATATGGGGGATGAATTACTATGGGGGATGAATTACTATATGGGGGATGAATTACTATATGGGGGATTAATTACTATATGGGGGATGAATTACTATGGGGGATGAATTACTATGGGGGATGAATTACTATATGGGGGATTAATTACTATATGGGGGATGAATTACTATGGGGATGAATTACTATATGGGGGATGAATTACTATATGGGGGATGAATTACTATGGGGATGAATTACTATGGGGGATGAATTACTATGGGGGATGAATTACTATGGGGGATGAATTACTATGGGGGATGAATTACTATATGGGGGATGAATTACTATGGGGGATGAATTACTATATGGGGGATGAATTACTATGGGGGATGAATTACTATATGGGGGGATGAATTACTATATGGGGGATGAATTACTATGGGGGATGAATTACTATATGGGGGATTTATTACTATGCTTACTATGGGGGAATATTACTATACTTACTATGGATGACACATACACATCATTCATCTACTCTTGGTCCGGCCCCCGGGTCCAATATATGAACCCATTGCGGCCCTCAAGTCAAAAAGTTTGCCCACCCCTGATCTATACCATAGTTTGTAGACGCTATAACTTTCACACAAAGCAATCAATATACACTTATTGGGATTTTTTTTAACAAAAACATGTAGCAGAATACATTTTGGCTTAAATTTATGACTAACTTTGAGTTTACGATATATTTTTTATAGCTGAAAGTAGAAAATATTGTTTTTTTTCAAACTTTTTGTGGTTTTTTTGTTTATAGCGCAAAAAATAAAAAGTGCACAGGTGATAAAATACCACCAAAAGAAAGCTCTATTTGTGTGAAAAAAAGATCATAAATTTCGTTTGGGTACAGCATTGCATGACCGCGCAATTATCATTTGAATTAGTGCAGCGCCAAACAGCAAAAAAAGGCCTGGTCATTAAGGGGGGTAAATCCTCTGGGGCTCAAGTGGTTAAGTTGTTCTTTC
Organism: Staurois parvus; assembly: GCF_062004578.1. Classification (NCBI taxonomy): domain Eukaryota; kingdom Metazoa; phylum Chordata; class Amphibia; order Anura; family Ranidae; genus Staurois; species Staurois parvus. The sequence continues at coordinate 24,906,778 of NW_028317886.1, read as the reverse complement.
TAGTGCATCTTCCTTGACCTTCAAATCCTTCATTTCAAGCAGGCTTGTCATCATTATACTATGGAATCTAAGTACTTCACTAAAACTGAATCAGCCTTCAGCAGATGTTTAGTTACAAACATATTCTTGTTATTAATCTGTAGAACATATTGCTTTAACCACTTCCAGTCCGGACACTTTTACCCCCTTCCTGATCAGGGCAATTTTCAGCTTTCAGTGCTATCACACTTTGAATGACAATTGCGCGGTCATGCAACACTGTACCCATATGAACCTTTTTACCATTTTTTTGAGACAGATAAAACTTTATTTTGGTGGTATTTATTCACTGCTGGGATTTTTTTTTTTTTTTTGCTATGTAAATGGAAATGTCCAAAAATTTTGAAAAAAAGTGTTTTTCTTATAAAATTTTGCAAATAAATAATATGTCATCATAAATCTTGGCCAAATTTTATTCTGTTATTTTTTTAGTAAAAAAAAAAAATAAGCCAACTTAGTTTATAACCAAAAATTTTAATTTATAAACTTTTTTTTATTTTATTTTTTACATACTGTCACCCTAGCAGTACAGTGTCACCATGGTGACACTGTACTACTTTTGGGGGGTGATGAAGATTTTTATTTTTTTTTTACACTGATTGCTTTTACACCCATATAGGATGCAAAAGCAATCATTTCTCTTTCTCTCTGTCTGCATTCTTGCAGCCATTGAGAACTACTGAGTGAGCTGTGATTGGTCACAGCTTGTCACATGGTACAAGGCTGTTGTGAATAGCCTTGTACCATGTGACCTCTGTGATCATTCACAGATTTCACACGTAGTAAGCAATGATGTCACAAGTGACATCTTGCTTACTACTTTGCATGTGATCACTGATTGGCCAATCAGTGGTCTATTTCTAATGCCTGACACTACCCTATCTCAATAAAGTGTTCTTTTTATAAGATGCAAATTCTTTACTGCAATAACACATAACAACCAATCAGAATACACTCTGCGAAATTCATAACAGTTTAATATGGATTTTTATTGGTTGCTATGACTTATGCAGGCCATAGATAGGTCGAATTCTGAAAATGTTCTTTCGAAAATCATAACTAAGTTTTTGTTCAAATTTCACACCATTAGTGGGCCACAGCATCGGCCATCGAATTGGAGTGATCAGGCATGTTGGAAATTTTTTGAAAAACAATTGAATTTCTAATCAATGATGGGAGAATTGTGCAAGAAATATAATCGAAAAACAAATGAGCACGAACTGTGACCTGGAAAGAAAAGAAGATTCCAGGCCAAGAAAATTATTTTCTTCATGAGGTGAAATTGAAGGCTTGGTTGGTCGAATTTCAATATCAATGGCGGCACCATTAGATTACAAAATTTCAGATTTTCTGAAGAAAATCCATTCAGAATTCGACCCATGCATGGCCTGCATTCTAAACTTACAACTGTTCACCTATACAAGGGCCCTCCACGCTGCCAGCATGCTAAACACTCCGGTCTAGTGTTTGGGCAGTTGTCAGTTTTGGGCTGCAGTGAGGAGCAGCATGGGGTGGTGGAAAGTGTGTTTTAGCGCATCACATAGTTCTCTTTTTATGTTAACTGTATGTGAAGTGCTCAAAGGGATAGGTCATTCTTGTCACCGCACAGCAGCACAACGAGTAGCACTGCTGTGCAGGGACATATAGTACCTTCCTGTGAGCTGGGATAAATTGCAGCATGTCTTCATTTATTGCAGCTCACTGCACCATACCTCCAGACAGCATAGCAGTGTGAATAGGGCACATGGAAAACAATTGTTTTCTATGTGCCCTTGCGGTGACTGGCGTTCTTCCAGTGTTGAAAAGTGACTGGTCACTGGTCTATGTGTGAACGGGCCCTAAATTATTTGTCCAGCAGTAAATTGCCAATTGCTTTGTGGAACACAGGCCTTTCTTAACCTTGTACAGTTCAAAGTGTGACAAAGAACAAAACATATTTTTGCAAAATGTACCCGAATTGGCTTTGCTCTAGTTTCTAGCTTTCTCCAATAATGTTTTCCATAGGTCCATATTTTCCATGATACAGATTCCAATGCAGCAGCTCGTGCTTGGCTAAAACTTGCAAGTGATAAAGGTAACAAGTATTTAAACATTTGGAAACCAGGAAAACTTTTTTTTTTTTAAATTTAAACTTTATATAGTGAATAATGCCACCTACAAGGATGGATTGGATGATTAGTGGCTATATTTGGTCTGTTAAAGTGTTACTAAATCCACAACAGTGAAATCAGCCTGTATATGCAGTAAAGCATGCTTGTTATACTCACTGTGGAAACTAAGGGGTTAATCCTCTTCATTGTGTAAAAAGGTTGTTTGATCCTGACTTCTCTGATTCTTCCCTTATTCCACTCTCCCTGACTCTCCTGATAGAACAGAGCCTTGGGGGCAAGCTGCACATGCTCAGTTTGGTGTGTATTGCAAGAGAGCTTTTTTTTCTTGGGAGAGTGCATGTGATCAGCACAGGGCCAATCAGCATTGTCCAGACAGAGGGTCAGGGGTCCTGCAGTCTCATAGGACAGTGAAAGGAAAATGAAGACTCCTCCTAAAATCTTTAACCAGTGCTCTGCTGGACACTGATAGAAGTCACAAGACTGCTCTAACTGCTGATAAGAAAAGGTATTTAGCAGTTTATATTTACTAAAATAATTGCATTTCCATGTTGTGTGTACTGTGAAAGACCAGATAAAGTGAATGCAGGGTCCTGAGTTTAGTGACACTTTATGCCCTGTTTACAAGGAACATTTACTGTCCGTTTTTGCCCACCTCACTTCTAGGGTGAAAAGTGGTGTGTTTTCATTCAGCATGTGAATCCTTGGATTCTTGTTCATGTTTTCCTCTGTTTCATTTATTACAAAAAGCCTAAAAAATGGAATATGATAGTGATGGGACTTTAAAAGAGCCAAAATCATTACACAAAAGTAATACATATAAATGGATATATTTTATTGATATAAAACATGTCTAAAAGCGCACAGCTGCAAATTTGCTGAATAACATATTGACTTATTCATTCTCAAATGTATTTGTTTATTCTGATCAATAATCCAGATTGTGATGCTATCAAGAAAATGATAACATTTGTAAGTTCGAAACAAGAAGAGATCCTAAACACAGAGGAAAGTAGGAACACTCTCTATCAGGTAAAGGAATAATACTCCTAAAATCAATTGTTTGGAAATTGAAATTTGTAAATCTGAAAAACTGACCAGGCCAGCCACTGTCATTTTTGGAATTTTAAAAATATAATAAATGTCACTGAGACCTTGATTTCCCATTGAACAGTAAGTAATGCAGATATGTAGTTAGCACTAGCAGAAGAGACCAAATCAAACATTTGGGTGAATTTCGTCAGCAAAAGTGTTTTATAACCATGGCAAGAGATTTGACTGATCATGTGCTATGCATATATATAAATAATTTATGTAATTCCTTTGAACCCATGTAGCAGATGTTCGAACAATCTTTATTAGCACAAAACTGTCCTTGTTCTCTGCTAACATATGGAGTGTCATCTAGAAGCCCTAGGATCCTGGCAGATCGGATGGGTTCCTCTTTTCTTTTTTTTTTTTGCAAAACTTTATTGAAATGTCATAAGTGATATTCTAAAACAATTTACTTACCACAGTGGTATTGTGGTGTGTTTTTGCATCACAACAATGTGGTATGACCTGACAGAGTAGGAAACAAGGCTTTTAGCACTGTCTATGCATTTGGTCTGAGCTGGAAATAGCTACCAGTATCACTGTCCATTCACAGATTGGGGACAGATCCAGGGCAACCTGGGCTCAGAGTAAAGCCCCGTACATACGATGGGAGTATTGGACGAATGATCGTTCCTTTTGTTTTGGCATGCTAGTCTCATGTTGAAAATGAAGAGGTTACTAAAGTTACAAAAATTCTTGTACGAGAGAAAAAAATTCGGAAGCGATGTAATGTATTGTATTTTTGGACAAAAACTGTACTGATCAAACAAAAATTGTATGATCTGGTAACGTGCAAGAAAAATGTTCGTGCTTGTCCCTTTGGGACGAAAGCTGTGTACTAACAATTTTTCGTACGATTTTCTGATCAAGTCTACTAGGCTTTAGTGGGTTGAATAATGTTGGTCATCAGACTGAGGACATCTAGTGGTAGAAACAAGTACTGCAGGGGAAGTCTCTGGATTGAAGGTGAATATTATAGCAAAACTTGCTTTTATTATTTCACCTTTAATGGGCTATTCATTCTTATGTTGTTGCTTTTGGCTGGAGTTATGCTTTACTTCTTTTTGCTGAAGTTTATATCTGTCACAGGTTCCAGAGTGCTTCAATTTGAACTTATGTAACCAGAAGCAGAAATGGTAGGCCACATAACCCTCATCCACTGGATGTTGAATGCTGGCAGTTTTCTTTCACCAAAGAACACTCCAGGGCCCTCCCTCTCCCCTCCACTTCCCTAATGTCTTAGTATTTTCTTGAAGTATTAAAATACCTAGATTTACAAATATTGTTGTTCAAGTTTTCTCCAGAAGACACGTGTCTTCATTGTCCATTTTTCATGGTGACCATCTTCTGAACATACTTGGCTACAGTGCAGGCTGATAGATGAAAATCCTGGTGCCCTCAAAGTAGCATTCAAGTTCTTGATTGTGCAAACATGTTTTCTCATGCGGCTTAGGCTTCTATTATCATTTGTTTTCTGAGCATATTTACAAAGTTATGGTTCTTATAAACAGGCATATGCTTGTGTCAGAACTGCCTTTCTCCCAATCAATTTAAAGTGATATTAAAAGCAGGTTTTTTTTTTAAATAACAAACCTGTCATACTTACCTTCTCTGTGCAGTGGTTTTGCACAGAGCAGCCCCAATTCTCCTTTTCTCAGGTCCCCCCGATAGCACTAATGGCCCCACACCCCACTCTCTCCTAATTGGCTCACTGACTGTGATTGACAGTAGTGGGAGCCAATGGCTCCAGCTGCTGTCTCAGCCATGGAAGAGTCCATGGAGAGCCGCTGCTTACATGCATATCGTTGGATTGAGATGAGGCTCAGGTAAGTATTAGGGGGTTGGGTTCTGCACACAGAAGGTTTTTTTTACCTTCAAGTATAGAATGCATGAAGGTATTGAGCCTTTAGTGATGTCAGGAGTTTATGTAGACTTAAGGTCTACATAATTAATTCTATGTAGAATTAAGGTATGATTTATAGGATATTTTTAAACAAAGTATTTTATGAATGGGGGGTGGTTTATTGTTAGATGTAATTCCACTGTGATTGATGGCTAGTTAGAGTCTAGAATCCAAAGAATCCAATGTAGGAATGACCATCCAAAAACAAAGAAAATGTTTCTCAAAATCATTTTTCATGTTTTCTTTTTGTTTTATCTGAATGTCTGCTTTAAAAAGCTTTATAAAATGTGTTAGCCGAAACAGTTCCACATATCCACAGCCACAAATTTTTCTTTTCCCAACAACAGAGGTTATCAGAGAAAGTGAAACCTGAATTCAAATCCTCAGCACAACAGTGGCTACTGAAGGCTGGAATACAAGGTAAATGATATTATGGTAATAACTACCATGCTGTAGGAATCACATCAAAGGCCTGTATAAGCTCTAAAATGTTATGAACATAAATACAACCTAGTGATAATTCTAACACATACCCTTGCTTCTAACATATCAGTTTATGTTGTGGCTTACCTTGATATTGCATCAAAAACCAACCCATATATCTGTACATGTAATGTGCCACTAATAAAACTCTTTATTGCAGAAACTACAGCACTGGAGAAGTTGCTGAGCACATTGTCTATGGATCACCAATCCCAGACATCAGAAGACAAGACTACATCCCTTCCTGTCTGCAGGCCATACAGAGCAGAGTATCTCATACATCCTGACTGGAGATCAGAACAGTAAACCGCTCCTGCTGCGTACTCATATGTCCACAAGACCATGTACTCCACAAGCGGCTACCTTTAAGTAAACCTGTGCTTACCTCTAACAATACTAGTTGCTGGGTCAGTGGCTCAGAAGGAATGAAAGAGGTCACATGTTACTTTTAATACCTTTCTCCTCCACCACAGACATTGCTTATATTAGCATATATAAAAGAGGAACTGTACTGAAAGAAATATGCAGCTGGCCATTGCTGACATTCTTCTAAAAGCGCTAGTTGCCTATCTGTCTCTGACATCATAACTTTCTGAATCACTGACCCAAAACAGGCATAAATTCAATGAAAAAGTTTAGTAGTACATGCTCCTAATCAGCCTACTGGTTCATGGTCAGAGGAAAAAAAATTACAGACTACTGGCATTTTAGAAGAGAAAAGTTAGCAGTCACAGTAAATATAACCTGTTAGTAGTCCTTTAATTAATACATTCATTAGATCTCAACAACAAGCAGATTGCTCATTCTTGCTAGGAATTAGTCTTAGGCTCCATGTACACTGCAGCTGATAAACTCACGTTTAGGAGCTTTTCTGCATATTTTTCAACAGCCCCTGAACTCTCCCTAATGTTTCCTATGTGTCCATGTACACTATGTCATTTACAGTCATTTACAGGCCATTGAGTTTACAGTCTTTTTTTTTAACGCAACAAACTTGCATTCAGGAGTAGATTTTATCAGCGATTCAAACGATTGTAAACGTGGCTAACCGCGTTTATAAGTGTTTGCGTTTGGAAATTTTTTTTTAAATCTTCCGTCTACAGATGCTGTCCAGAGCCTTTTTTCATCATGAAAAATGCATGCAAAGCATTTTCCCAGTACTCAAATGAACCTGGTACACCATAATTTGAGGTTTCGCATGACAGAAAATATGTTAGACACGGCTGCAGTAATTCCTGCACAGAAACGAGCTGGAACACATCCAAACACCACAAAAAAAAAGACAGCTAATCTCAACAAATACTGCTCTCTCTGCTTCTGCTCTCTCTATTTCTCTAAAAATGTCTGAAATAGTTTACTTTTTTACTGTTTTTCAGTGCATTCTGGGCATTTTGGAAGGTCTTCTGAGGTTATCTTTAAAAAACCGCTTCTAAACACAAACGCTCATAAACACGCATAAACGCAGTATGCAAACGTGGCTAAACAGACTTTTCCAGCAGCCAGTTTCCATTGTTCAGAAGTGTTTTCCAAACGTCCCGTGTACATGGAGCCTTATATTAGAAAAACAAACCACGCAAGACACAACCTCAGAAGGGGATATGCAATTGGGGTATAAGCTTACATGCCTCTAAAAAACTCTATAAGATTTGGAATATGAGTGATCAGACCAAACACATATTATACGTTATATAATTTTAATGCAATTTTTGGTAAACTATTAGGCGTTGCAGAATAGCACAGTAATTTATCAAACTATATCCTTAAAGCAAAATAATAAAAATGGTACTGTTCAAAAGTTTGCACACTCTTAGTCTTTAGTTTTGTGTATTTGCCCCTTTTCAGCATCAATGATGCCTTACAGTATTTTGTGATATTTATGAATGGGCTCTTAATTTTAATAAATGGTCTAGTTGCTCATTCGTCAAGGCAAAATGTCTCCAGGTACTGTAAATTTTTGGGTTGTCTAATATGAACTGTATGTTTGAGATATCCCCAAAGTGGGGTTAAGAGATTGTGATGGTCTCTCCAGAACCATAATTTTTTTATGCTACAGTCACTGCAGTATAGGGTTATCTTAGTTTTATGTTGCAAAACATTGCCATCTTGGAAAGTCCAAGTGCTCTCCATGCACAGCTTGATGGTTGCAAATTTTCCTTTCATATTTTCTGCTAATATTCTGCATGCATCTTGGCTTCAATTTTAACTAAATTCCCTGTGCCATTGTAGTGCACACACCCCCATAACAGAAGAGATCCAACTCCATGCTTCACGGTAGCTGTACTTTCGCAATGGTGCAGGGAAAATGGCTAATATTTTACAAATTTTGCCAAGGGTATATACACTTATGGTCACAACTGTATTATATAGGTGTTGGTAAAGCTGGATTAAACTACTACTACAATAGCTCAGTATAGAGCAGTAGAATTTTAACGTGACTTAAATAGGGATATGTCTCACTAAATCGTGTTGCTGGGATTTTTAGTGATTTTCACCACAGCTCAGCTGACAAACCAGGTACACGTTAGCAGGGGCGGACTGACCATTTGGAAACCCTGGCACTGCCTGAGGGCCCGGGGTCAATAGGGGGCCCCATGAGATGCCCCTGGTACCTTTTTATAGGCTTTTTTGAGTTTGGGCAAGGACACGGGCCCCATGATCCCCTATTGCCCGGGGGGCCCCATGAGTTGTCAGTCCGCCCCTGCACATAAGATTTTTTTTTCAATTTTAATCTCTTTGCAAAAAATAAGTTGATCTCAGTGAGCATCCCCTTGTACTGAGATATTATAATTCGTTTGAAGTGCTTAATGCACGCTAGTAATTCCTTCCGTATCCTCTCTCAAGTGTTACTAACAATACTTACAGTAAATCTAGTAAAGCTATTCAGCTATGTGTAGCCACCAGAGAACCAGTATGTAAGCTATGCCATAAAACCAGAACTAGATTGGAGCTCTGCCATGCCCTCAGCACTATGCCCTCAACATCATAAACCAGCAGAGGGTCTTGCTTTATAAGAGTTGTGTGCCTTGGCTCTGACTTTGGAGCTTAATATTTGCATTTGCCTATAGAAAATTCTGTATTTGAAAACTCCCAAGACACCTTAGAAAATAAATAAAGGTGCTTGAACCTACTGGTTCTTGTTTTTAGCTCTGTTGAACCACACACTCCTTACTGATCACCCATTTAGGAACTAGTGATCAGGATGCACCAGGGATACCTGGCTAATCCCTCATCAACCTGCATAAACATTTACTTGAGTGCATACCCCCAAATTTATACAATTATTTGTTATAAACTCTCTACTCATGATTTTCTCTTTGTATTTTTTATTACAACCTCTTCTGCTTAGTCAACAAACTTAAGTGTTTGTTTATATATCAGGAGAGTGGAGTGTAATAAGAAAGACAAAGAAAGATGACCATGAGCAGGGGGTATTGTACTTACTGGAGTGAGTTACATTGGAGGATTTGTAAGTGAATGGAGGGATCATTTACATCATTCTAATATCTATAATTAGTGTCTACAATAGTCTTAAAAAAATCATCTTATATGTTCTGATGGGCAGATAAAACCATTCCATTCTGTTCTTACCACCAGTGAAAATCTAAATAAAAATATGCAGATTTTAGTAAATCTTTTGGATTTTGGATATCTGTGTCCCAGGTCTTTCCGTAACAGTATACCTAGGAACTTGAACTTTACATTTGCTTCAGTTTCAAGATGATGTCTGTCAAGAATTTTAAGCAATAAAAATATTATTGCTTGGGACTAAAACACATGTCAGATAAATCACCTACCATCCATATATATGTCATTTTCTCACATCTTCAAAGCATGGTGTTCCTGGAACTTAGGAAGAGAGCTATATGTGTTTTCATAGGAAGATTAAAACTGTCTGGAATACAAAGAAATGAAAATATGTAACCTTATTATTAGTAGTAATCAGCAGAGTATACTTCTGTTACTGTCCAATCGTTTAGAAGTATTATCTATTTACTGTTTCTTTACATACAAGCAACAATATTGGCACTGAATACATAGGGGTCCATTTAAAAAGCAGCAGTATTACTATATTATTATTATACAGGATTTATATAGCGCCAACAGTTTGCTCAGCGTTATACAATATAACGGGAGACAATACAGCAACAATACAGTTCAATACAAGAGGGATAGTAGGGCCCTGCTGCTTGGAGCTTACAATCTAGGAGAATGGGCATTCTACAGTATAGGCATACAGTTGCTAAAAATATGCACATACATAAAGCACATTGATGTGTATTACAAATGTACATTGTGGCTTTAGAACTCCAGTTGAATGTGGTAAAAAAATTAAAGGGCATTTAAAAAAAAAAAAAATTCTGGGGTAAAGCCCCATCACAAATGACCATCGGAATTTACTGCCCTTCCCATTAACTTCAGCGTAATTTGCATTTAAAGTTCTAGATTGGTGAATTTATTGATGGACATGCAAAATTCAGGGTAAGGCAAATGTTGACAAGTTTACTTATCCCTAGCCACTACATTATGAAAGTTTTTATCACCGAGAAGAAAAAAAAACCTGTTGCGCTCAAAGGACCGGATATGGCATATGTGGAAGGATCTTCGTAGACCTTAGCATTCGAACCAATGAGGCAGTGCTGTGCAGCCCCTTAAGGGCTGGGGTAGCTCAATACGGCACAAAAAAAATAAGAAAAGAAAAGGGGCGCACAATCCTTGCGCATTACCACAATATAAACTTTAATCATACAAAGTAGCAGATGTATACTCACAAACAATGGTCTGAAATGGTGCATGAGTCCCACAAGAAAAAGAATGCTTGAGAATGGCTGATGCGTTTCGAGGAGCAATCTCCTCTTCATCAGAGGCTCGGATGAAGAGATCGCTCCTCGAAATGCATCAGCAATTCTCAAGCGTCCTTTTGCTTGTGGGACTCTTGCACCATTTCAGACCATGGACTATGGTCGGTCATATTATGCCTGTGTACATTTGTTGTGTGTGAGTATGCATCTGCTACTTTGTATGATTAAAGTTTTTATTGAGGTAATGCACAAGACTTGTGTGTCCCTTTTCTTTTCTTATTTTTTAATGACAATTTTAGTATTGTAGTCCAAATGTCCTTATTTGCCTTGCTATACGGTATAGCATGTCAATTCCTTCTCAACCTGAACTGACTGCAGAGATCCAGTTCCCTGAAAATGGCATTGCAGGTCATAAGATTCAGCTTGTTCAGTCATCTGGGGGGAGGGGGGGGGATATCAGGATGCTTCCTTGTGGAGCTCTGTATGTTAGAGTGCCAATTTGCCCAAAAATTATACTATTGTGAATTTGAATTGCTGTACATGGCACTCTATAGCAGGATACTCCACATTCACTTGTGCATATAATCTAATCTCTGCATGGTTTCTGTCCTATTTTCCAATGCTTTATCACAAATAACAGTAGAATGTAAAATTTGGTAGGTCTCGCTGATGTTACAATGTCCACATACTTCACTGTGTAATGTTAAGCTAATATTAAAAAGAGACCAAATCAAGTATTCCAAATATCTTTAGTGCAGGGGTCTCCAAATTCTTTAGTATGAGGGTAACATCTTAACTTTTATAAATATTTGCAGGCTGAATGAATAAACATGCTCCAAAAAATAAAGAAGTCCCCCATCACTTTTGAGTCTACCTTGCATCAGAGCCCCTATCAGAGTTCCCCTGCACATGAGGGTCCCAATTAGCGCTCCCCTTATATCAGGATCCCCATCAGAATCAGTGGCCAACTGATTTGAAATCTCATTCTGTATATAAAGGCTGAGGATATGCCATGCTTATCTGTAGAACAGATAACATCTCAAAGTGGGTTGGATATGGCCCACAGGCCATAGTTTTATCACTCCGACATCACAGAAGGTGGAAAGGAACTTCCATTCCTTTCACTCTTCACAGTGCATCCGATGCAACCGGTTAGAACGGTCCAGAGGCTCCTTGGTGAGACAAGAGAGCCGAGAAAGGCGGTGGAAGGGGGGACCCTTTTCCACTGGCTGTAAAAGTGATTGGGAGGTTTCATAGTTGCTTAGATCACTTTTACTTTGTAGGGATTTGCCTGCGGAAATGAACAATACCAGGATCATGGCTGCAGCTATGATCCTGGTATAACCAAAGAGAGGCACGGGGGATGTTCATTAATAAATAAGCTACCTCAAGCTCAAATAGGTTAGGTATGCCAATATTTAAGGGTGTAACATTTAGATGAAATGAAGAAAGTGTCAAGTCAGGTTTACATGTCTTTAGTGTATGTGATCACATACAGACCTACCAAATCTGATGATTTCTCTCATGGCAGGGCAGCCAAAATAGTCAGTGCTAGGGCTATCAGGTTGGCCTAATCTGGCAATCTTACCCTATACTGTATATGGGGAAAAACAGCAGTCACCTGTATAAATAATCCAATCACTTTACGTACACAAGGTGTAATCCAATCAAATGCACTAGAAAACTAATAACCTTATGGCTGTTTTTCATGTGTGTGGATCTAATTTTTCTTCCAAATAAATTCACCCAAAATAAAATAATGTATGTGTATATACACCCTAAATTTACTGCATTTTTCTCAGTGTTTGTCATCATGGCTAACCAAATAAAGTTTTCTCAAACCAATCATTTTTGCGTCTCTGTTGCAAAGTTTCTTACTTAATTCTGCCAGTAATAGAATTTGTTTTTGCATGCTGGGGTCTTTAGGGCTCATTCCGACAAGGAGTTTGGCCATTGGAATGAACGCTCAAGCGCCATAGACTTCTAGAGATTATGCACAGTAAGTGTTTTTTTCTGCCCAAAATCATCTCACATGAATGCGCTGGTGGTGTGTTTCTTTTCTGTAAACGCTCCTCTTTTAATATGCCTGTAAATGCCTAGGTGTGCATGGACACATATGCTTATGTAGAGGTGCATTTACAGGCAGAAAAAAAACACAGAACGCCTGTGAAAGTCCTGTGTGCATTGATCTTAAGCTGCTGCTTTTCATTTAGCAGCAGTGCTGTCAGCTTGCTGTGCACGCTGCTATAGTTCGCCATTGGGCTATCAGATCTGCGCATAAGCATCAAGAGACACTGTAATACAGACCTGTGCAAATTGTGGCCCTGGGGCAACATCTGGCCTTTTGGCTATCCCTATCTGGCCCTTAATGCTTCCACTGCGAGTATGCCAATTTCAGCTTGTCGGCTTCTTGTGGCCCAGCTGCCTGTTTTTACCACCCTCCGACCACCCGTCCAACACAAAATGCTTAACTTATTTTGCAAACATGTACTCAAACATTTTCAAATGGGGCTGCTAGTGATTACGTGCAGGAGACCCAGCATGTAATCGCAAAACATGGACACTCGCATGTAATTTCTCATGGAACAGTTACCTGTGAATGATCGGCCCTGGATGCAGACAGTCTGCAGACAGACAATATAGCGGCCAGGATTAGCTGCAGGAGCTGTCAGCTTCCCATTGCTTTCAATGGAGCTGCTGCCCTCAGCTCATTGCTGGGAACCTCTGCTCTGTCTCCCGCATGTAATCACTAATAGCCCCATTTGCAAGTTTTAATGGAGCCTTTCTGTCTTCCCCATGATGGTAAAAGGCAAATGAAAGTCATCAACATTACAGAATAAGTCCAGCTGAATGTGTCAAAGTACTGCTAGTACTGCTTGCCCTGTATAAATAAGAATCTTCACAGCCCAGAAGGCCGCTATAAGTCCCTATGGGGAATACAGGTCCAGCAAGGCAAGCAGTGTGGGACTCCATAATAGGTTGGCATTTCAAAAGCAAAGCCGTACCTTTTTTAATCAGAAATATTCTGAACTGCAACCTTAGCAAGAATCCCTGGTAAGCTTTATTACTTTAGAAACCAGATGTGTCGTAGACCCTGAAAGACTTGGACAGACTCTCCCTCTCCATTTAGAACATTCAGAACACAGTACCCTAGTGCGTAGACCCCAGGTGCTAAGCCTGCAGCCCTTTGGTATATGATGTGCGGCCCTTGGCCCATTCTGTATTGGGAACATTGATTAGGGTTATACCATTGATCTCTACTAGCCTTGTGTTCCCAATTTTGTACTGACTTCTGCAGCATTTCCCAAGCCAAAAATTGTAGCACTACCTGGTTACAAAGAATGTTCTTACAACCAAAACAACAAGTCCATCTCCATTTGTTTCTTCCCATAAATGAATTAAAGTGCAAAATTAGTACAGTCTCCTATTGTGCCGTGCAGTATCTTTGTGCTATGCTCCCAGCACTCACAGACAATTGTGAACTCTTAGGTATATCAAAGAGTCATAAGCGCTCATGTATGTCCTGGTGATGCTGGCATTTGTAGTCCTCCTCTCAGTGGCAGTATTCACAGGGCTGCATGATACATGTATCGAAAACAGTAGAAGGGACCATATAGTGTAAAATCGTTTTATTGTGAAATGTAGTTAAAATTAGTTGCGCTCACAGTATTATGAAGATATCAAGCCTAAATCACCAGACTGAAAGTGACGCACTGATGTGCATTCCACCGACCGGATATGACGGATGTTATCAATGCGCTCCAGCTGATGCGTTTTGTCTCTCCCACTGGGCGTCTTCAGAGATTGGAGCCATTGGTGATTGACAATGCTATTATACTTATCGTGCCCACCCTCTGGCCATGAAGTAACATCCAGTTCCTTTAGCAACCATCTTATGTCTCCCGGGAGTGTTTAACTACAAGCACAATTGAAACCTATTTATCTTCCATACTACTACACCCAATATCAGCCTACATAAAAAAACCCTTTAAAATAACAATGTGTATACACCTATAAAATACAAAAATATATTCACTCTGATGCCCCTGAAAAAAACAACATAAATAAATTAATAAAAAGAATAATAAACAAACATTAGTATAATGGACCCAATTAATTCTCTATCCTCTAGTGACTCACAATAATATTATTACTAAAAACAAATACACTATATTGCCAAAATTATTGGGGCACCTGCCTTTACACGCACATGAACTTTAATGGCATCCCAGTCTTAGTCCGTAGGGTACAATATTGAGTTGGCTCACCCTTTGCAGCTATAACAGCTTCAACTCTTCTGGGAAGGCTGTCCACAAGGTTTAGGGGTGTGTCTATGGAAATGTTTGACCATCCTCCCAGAAGCGCATTTGTGAGGTCAGGCACTGATGTTAGGCAAAAAGGCCTGGCTCGCAGACTCCGCTCTAATTCATCACAAGGCCAGTCAAGTTTCTCCACCCCCTTTAGCTACTGACTCTGCAGACAGTTGGCGACTTCTGCGCACTGTGCGCTTCAGCATGTTCTGATCCTGCTCTGTCATTTTACGTGGCCTACCACTTGGTGGCTGAGTTGCTGTTGCTCCCAGTTGCTTTCACTTTGTTATAATACCACAAACAGTTGACCGTGGAATATTTAGTAGCAAGGAAATCTCACAGATGGATATATTGCACAGGTGGCAAACTATCACGGTACCACGCTTGAATTCACTGAGCTCCGAGAGTGACCCATTCTTTCACAAATGTTTGTAGAAGCAGTCTGCATGCCTAGGTGCTTGATTTTATACATCTGTGGCCATGGAGGTGATTGGAACACCTGAATCCAATGATTTGGAGGGCTGGCCCAATACTTTTGGCAATATAGTGTATATCTTATTGTTGGTATAAATTACCTTTATATTTTAAATTTATAGAATTACCTACTACTATTATATTCCTAATATAAACATTATCGCTGTTAATAGACTAAAGAATAAAATGAGTAAAAATATATAAAACATGAAAAATTAGAAGTAAAACAATTTACATCAATTTCTACATTCAGTCCCTTTGGAGCCATTGTTGCTAACTGATAAATCCATATTGACTCATTTTGTGATATGGCTTTCTTCATATTGGTTCCCCGCCAATGTCTTTCTATCCTATCTATACCTGAAAATGTAAGCTGTGTTGGGCCCTATTATGGTGAGTTCTGAAATGGTTGGATAGACATTATTGGTGAAAAATCTTCTTATATTGGTGATGTGTTCCCTAAGTCTGACTTTGAACTCCCTTGTGGTTCTTCCTACGTATTGCAGACAACTGCATTCTAGTAAGTAGGTAACGTGCTACTGCATGTAATGCACCCCTTTATTTCGTACATTTTATTTGTGGCTCTAGATTGAAAATGGATAGTTTTCTTATTATTTTTTACACAGGTTCTACATGCCATACATTTGCCACAACTGAAAAAAAACAAAAAAAAAAACGATTTTCTTTGGTGGGTTGGTCAGGTATGCTTTTAACCACTTCAAGTGCAGACACTTTCACCCCAATACCAAATACTCAGGCATGCAACACAGTACCCAAATCAAATTTTATCATTTTTTTGAGACAGATAGAGCTTTCTTTTAGTGATATTTAATCACCACTGGGTTTTTTATTTTTTGCTATGGAAATGAAAAAAGACTGAACAGTTTGAAAAAAAACCCCCAAAAACCTGGTTTTCATATTTTCAAGATTTTAACTTTCTTCATAAATCAAGGCCAAAATGTATTCTGCTGCTTTTGGTAAAAAAAAAATACCCAAAATCAGTATACAAAAAAAATATATAATTATTTCAACATTTTTTTTTTTACATTTTCATTTATTTATAATTTAATTTTTTCATATGCCGTCACACTAGCAGTACAGTGTCACCACAGTGACACTGTACTACTTGTGGGGGGTAATCAGGATTTCTTTTTACACTGTGATTGCTTTTACAGCCATGGTGGCTTTAAAAGCAATAATTTCAAACTCTCCCTGGCTGCATTGTTGCAGCCATTGAGAAATACTGTGAGAACTGTGATTGGTAACAGCTCATCAAGGCTGTTGTGAATGGCCTTGTACCATGTTAACTCTGTAATCAATCACAGAGCACACAGTAGTAAACAATGATGCCAGGAAATTACATCCTGTTTACTACTGTGCATGTGGATTGCTGACTGGCCAATCAGCGATCTCATGGTACTGGGGCAACCCTAAACAGCCCGATGCAACAATCTGGAGTTCCACTGGACACAGCAGGCTCAGACGCACTGGACGCACTGCTGAGTGCTCTCAGGGCATGCGCACAGGTGGCAGATGTGGGGGGCATGTAGAAACGTCCACCTGCATAGGCGCTGTACCTGCCCAGTCCATCCACATAAATGGCCAGACAGAAGAGGTTAACCAGCCTATCTCTCAAAGTGGGTGGGCTTCTATATATGAATTTTGGTCACTTTTGGAGTACCTTGGCCAGTATCTGATCCTTTTGTAGAATGGGCCAATGTCTATTCATTGCCTTTTCTACCTGTCTATATTGCCTATTATATTCCATACTGAAAACTACCCCATATACTTCTTTCTTTTTTGGTTTTGTTTTCAATAGCTCTTCTCTTCTCATACCTCTCACTTGCTCTTTAACTCTTGCCAACCTTTCCTCAAATCTCCCCACTAGTATGTTTGCTTGTCTCTCAAAATCTTGATCCTGATCACAATTTCTTTTTATCCTCATTATTTGGCCTTTAGGTATAGCTCCCAACCACTTGGGGTGATCGGAATATATCCATTCTAGTATGTGCATGTGCACAATCTCTACCCTTGTGTATATATTTCCAAGTAATTAACCATATTATTGTTATAATTAACTTAAAATGTGATCTCATACTTACCATTCATTTTTTTTTACAAATTCCACCAATTACTTTTCTGACTCCTCCCATTCCAGAAACACATCATCTATATACCTTTGTACATTCTCAGCTCCTTCCTGTAGTTTTTGTAAATGTCCTCTGCATCCCATTTACTCATGAATTTGTTTGCTATCGAGGGGGCATACTTAGCCTCCATGGCAACTCCCTTCTTTTGCGCACAAAATGGTTTATCATGCCAGAAATGATTTTCTTTCATAGCTAATTCGAGCACATTAAGCATAAACTCTATTTGTTTAGTTTTTAATACAGTCTTGTCCTTTAAGGCCCATTCTATGGCTTCCAGTGCATCTTTTTGTTTTATGCTGGTATATAAGGAGTTTACATCTATGCTAGCTAATCTACAGTTCCCATGATTTGTAATGTTCTTATTAAATTAATAAGTTGCTTACTGTCTTTTATACAGTATATGAGGAATCACTGTGCAATGGGCTAGAGAAAATGATCCAAATATTCACCTGCTCTGGAGAATATTGAATCTACCCCATTAATAATGGGTCTGCCTGGGGGATTAGTAATATCTTTGTGTACTTTGGGGACCTGATAAATGATAGGTGTTTTAGGTGCCTCTGGTATTAAGTATCTGACCTGCCTTTTGTCTAAAATTCCTTCTTTTTGTGCACTTTTAACCAATTTCAAAAGTTTAGTTTTTAATTTATTTACAGGGTCCCCCTTCAATGTTTCCTCATCTGAGATTAATCAGTTTAATTCTTGTACATAGTCATCCTTATTCAGGGTGACTAATCCTCCCTCTTTGTCATCTGGTCTTATTATTATGTTTTTCTTTTTCTCCAGTTCAATACCTTGCTTAACCACATGCCCTACAGAAGATTTACATCCTTTCAAGACCAGGCCTTTTTTTGCTATACGGTACTGAGCTACTTTAAGTGACAATTGTGCAGTCATACAACACTGTAGACAAATAAAATTTATATAATTTTTTTCACACAAATAGGTTTTTTTTTACGCTATAAACTGAAAAAAAACAATTACAAAAAAAAATGTTTTACTTTTTGCTATAAAACATGTCCAAAAAAAAATCTTCAGAAATATAGGCCAAAATGTATTCTGCTACATCTCCTTGGTAAAAAAGAAATCCCAATAAGTGTATATTAATTGGTTTGCATGAAAATTATAGTGTCTACAAAATGGTACTGGATTTTTTTTTATATACTAGTAATGGCAGTGATCCGCAACTTTTAGCAGGAATGCATTCTGACATTGACTGGGTGGGAACTGACTAACTGCCACTGACATCTCCAGTGGCACGAATAGAGTGATCAGTGCTAATAAAATGCACTGTCGCTGTACTGACACTAGGCAGCAAGGGGTTAACATCTGGGCCAAACTCACAGAGTACAGTGTTTGAATATATTACAAGAGCTTTTGAGACTTTTCAGGGACTTGTGGCATATTATTTTGGTGTATATTATATGTGATGATATTATATGTGAAAATCACAGCACTACATGAGTATATGGTTATATTCACTTTAATAATATTTTTGAGGGGGATTAATGTAGCAGCAGCGTATTTTGTTATGAATAAGTATAGAAAATACACTTTACTTTTATAGTATTGTTTACTCATATTAGTTTGGTCATGAAATAATTTTTTTTTTGGATTAAGGAAGCAGTAGCAGGGAATATTTTTTTTCAATTCTCCAGTACAGTGAATATTTACAACTAGAGGTAAGGAATATGGTTTACACTTCAGCATCCACAGCAAATCAAGCCATTTTGTTTGAAGTGGATAAATGTGCATAATAAGTGATTTAGGGCACAGAAGTTCCTGTGTGCATTTGGCAGTGGTGGTCATCGCTATCAACAGTTACATCTACTCTGACTCAGGAAAAAGCTTTTCTACTAACTATAGCAGCCAGTCTGTGGGGGTGA
Source organism: Staurois parvus (assembly GCF_062004578.1). Taxonomy (NCBI): domain Eukaryota; kingdom Metazoa; phylum Chordata; class Amphibia; order Anura; family Ranidae; genus Staurois; species Staurois parvus. The sequence continues at coordinate 24,887,531 of NW_028317886.1, read as the reverse complement.
AGTGGATGGGCGGGTACTCTCCTATAAAAAGAAAAAAGAGCAAACAGGTGGCGCAAACACCTAGTGCATTATCCAAGGTTTATTAGAAAGTCAAAAAGACGAAAACATACTCACAGACGTAGCATGTTTGTAAAGCTTAGTATGGAAATTGAGAAGGCCACAACAGAGGGCAGGGTGTTCCCACTGTCAGTGTGGTCCACTTGGTGATGCGTTTGGGGGATGAGTCCCTTTCCTCACAGCTAATCAGAGCTCTAAGGAAAGGGACTTGTCCCCTGAACGTGTCAGCAAGCAAGATAAAGAAAGCTTTACTGCTCCCAGGGTCTTTTCTATTTTACTCAATTGTACATTTTGCAACTTGCAAGCAATTTTGCAACTCTTACTCTAGTCCCGCAATGTCTTTGCATTTACTTAACCAAATTGAATTCATCTGACAGGCAGCTTCTTTTCTGTACTACACTGCATAGCTAAGATAAAAGCAGCTATAAGCAGGTCAAATGCAGGCCAAAAAGAGGTCATTTGCATCTATCAATGAATTATAAAGCCGGCCATAGATGGTGCGAATCTTGGCTGGTTCAGCAGGGACCGGACAAGATTCAAACCATCTATGACTGATTGTACCAAAATTGATTGTTGAATGACTTGAGTACAACCAGCCTGTCAAATTTTTCATGTGATTATTGCCAATGGCTATAGCCGCTAGTAATAATCACTGTGTTCTTGCAGGAGAGAAAATCACATCACCTATGGCTGGCTTAAATGATCTCAAAAGGGTTTAAATCTGATGTTAAAAGCACGCTGCATTTCACCATTGACACAAACACTAACAAATAAAATATCGAGGAACAGTTTCATGATAGAAAAAATGCCAGAGCAATTCATTATAATATTAAGCCAGGCTGTCAATGCATGTTAAAGTGGAGTTACAGTCAGTTTTGTGTTTATTAAAAGTCAGCAGCTACAAAAATTCTAGCTGCAGACTTTTAATAAACACACATACGTGTCCCAGGGTCCAGTGATGTGCCCAACCTTCTCTGCCTCTTCTCTCCTTGCTGCATCACAATTGTGGGCACCAGGCTGTCTTTGGTACGCATATTTGCGTACCTGTCTTTGTGCTGGGAGCGCGCCGCTCGGCGCACTCCCAGCACAGAGACCATGGTGTCACTGAGAGCCCTGGGTCCCGTTCTAACGATCGAGACCCGGGTCCCGTTCTAACGATAGAGACCCGGGACTCCCGAATCCGGGTCTCGTGATCGCTGTGATGGCCTCTGATTGGCTATCACAGTGATCAGTCACTGTGCAGCCCGGCCCCCTTGCTTTTTTTCTCCCTCTATGAATGGAGAAGAGAGATACGTTGTATCTCTCTAACTCCTGGCAAAGAGAGAAAAAAATTTTGTTAAAAAAAAAAATATATATATATAAATATTAAAAAATAAAATAAAGAATAAAGAAAAATACCTAGATCAAGGTTTGATCTAGTTCAGTGCCAGGATTAAAACAAAATGGTATCAGTGTCCGTTAGTGTTAATGTCAGTGTCTAGTCAGTGTGTTTTAGGTAAAAAAAAAAAAGACAAAAACAAAATGCACACTTATTGTTTCTGGGCTGTACTACAGGTACAAACAACAAATAACATACACATATATGGTATTGCTGCGATCGTCAAGAGCTGGATAATTTATTTTGGGTTGTTCTTTGGTGGTAGGTAATGGTTGTAACAAGAAACACAGCTAACTAACAAAAAATTTTTTTTTTTTTACTATTTTGGGCCAGTTTTCCTTTGATAATAAAAAAAAAATTAGGAGCTATCCATTACCATTTACCACCAAATGAAAGCCCAATTTGTCCTGAAAAAATTAAGGTATAATCCACCTGGATGTACAAAGTAGTTGTGATAATATGTACGGTTTTACTATGACATGTCAACGTTGTAGAATTGTGCTTAGGCATTTAGATTTGTTTTAACCTTAGGCGTGAAGGGGTTAATATTTCAGTTTAGGATTCAATATTTACCAAAATCCACCCTAACCAGTAAAAACAAAGACAGGCACTTAGGTTTGAATTTTGGCTACCTTGGAGAGGGGGGTATTGCTTGCTCTCAACATGTTGTGAGTAGGCCCTATCCAGGTGGACCTTTTCTAGGTTTATAGGACAGCAGGATATGATACCGTTGTTATTAAGGGCTGGTGAGTATTTATGACAGCTAACACAGAGGGAGACAGGGGAGGGGAGCTTCAGCAAACAGCCTTAGACTGGCAGCCTCAGTTGTGCATGTTTCCCTAGGAATTTGTGTGGAGGGATGGTGTACATCCATTCTCTCAATTCAGGGCTCAGGTTCCAGTTAGCTCTGTAGCATGTGACAGCATCTCTGAGCTGCCTGTTAAAGGTCACAGATGCTGTGCAAACTGTATAATTTAGGAGGCTGTGCAGAAGAGGTGGCTGCATATAAAAGGTACAACTAATGTTGGAGGATTTGTTTCATTTCTGGGTATCACCTGTGGCTAGTCACTTCATTGGGTATACTGTATGTAAGGGTTTACAATCACTTTAAGGTCAGTTTAGCACTTATTTAATAAAGAGTTTACATTCTTCTAGTAACTCCTTTAAAGCGGTAGTAAATCTTTAAAAATATGCATACTAGCACATTACAAAAGACTTACCTGAGAATAGAGCTCTCCAGCGGTGCGCTGTCACTGCTGCAAAGGCTTTCATATTCACCCAGTCTTCTCTCCAGGTTCCCGGGCTTCGGCCACTTAACTGGCCAAAACCTTAATCAGGTCACTCCAGGCATGCGTGGGGGAGCTACAGCCACGGCACGGCACACAGCTCTGAAGGAACAGCACAGGTATGCCATTCCTTCAGACCCCAAGCGCCAGTGATGTCACCGGCTCCCGCTCACTAGAATATCTCATAAATGGTGCACGTTTAGGAGATATTCATTTTACCTACAGGTAAGTTTTATTAAAAGCTTACCTGTAGGTAAAAGAAAAAAAATAGTTTACTACCACTTTAAGTGTCTGTAGATTCCAATTATGAATTAACTTATTTATTTGCACCCTTTTGATCGTAAATATCCAATGAAAGTGTTTTATTTTATCTGTTTGAAAAGTGAAAAAAAAATGCCTGTTGACCAGGTCAGAATGTCAGAGCTGTTCAATGTGCACAATCTGTGTAATCCAGGGCTTGACAAATCCCAGATGCCAGGTCGCCATGGCGACTAGAAATTGTGTTCTGTTGCCTGGGTTCACATACTCCCATTGACTTCAATGCAAATCTTGTCCCATGGACTTCAATGCAAAATTGCCTCCCATTGACTTCAATGCAAAAACACCTCCCATTGACTTCATCACCTTGAATCACTGTGATCGCAAAATGCAGGTTCAATGGCACCTAAAACATGGTGCAGTTTTACTGTGACTGTCGCGCGACAGATTGCATTGTGTGAAGCTTGTTGTCCAAAGTTGCCTTGTCCTGGAAGCTGACAACCCATGCTACGCTAAAGAAAAAAAATGGCTCCTAACTTTTTAGCTGGCTCCTAGATTCAAAGCAAATTTGTCAAGCCCTGTTCTAATCATCCCTCCATAATTTCTTATCTTGGACTTTAGAACAATTAGTCCCCTGTGGTGTGGAGATGAAGAGATTGGGAGGCATTCAACAGTTTAGCAAAAGACAACTGGGCAAGGTTGACACCATTCAGGCCACAAAATGCTGTGTGTTGTCAGCCCACAATAGGAAATTAGGCTGTGTACAGCTGAGTATCTATCTTTCAGATTAATAGGCATTTTTCTGTATATAGGAGAATGGTTATATATTGTAGCAATGTACTGTTTTGTTTTTTTTTCTGCTTTTGCCATGACATGCACTTTAAAGTATAAGTGCCCCCCCCCCCCATAACATAAGTACTGGCAAGCAGATATATTGACAGGCCTGCAGGAGACCTGCATGACATCAGCAATCTGCTGATCGCTGGTGCAATGCTTTACATGCTCCTGCAACCAAAAATAATAAATGCACATTTTTTACATGCAAAAAATGTGCAGTTATTTTTGGTCAAAGGTGAACTTATCCTTTAAGTGTAGTTACCTATAGCAAAAAAAATCAGAACTAACCTGCAAATCAGTGGGGGTATTGGTTGGTTGTTATATGACCGCTCTTAGAATAAGAAATATTTGTGGAATAAAGCTGGCCATAGATAGAACAGAATGCAATGTCCCGGAGAGGAAATGGGGAAGTAAGATTCCTCCATCCACCTTGTTTGTGTGGATGCAGGAATAGGTTAGCTTTCTTTTGTTCAGCACACTGGCCAAATTAAAAAAAAAAAATCATCTATGGTCAGCTTAAAGTAGCAGTAAAGTCACGATAATGATTTTTACCTATAGGTTAGCTTAGAATATTATCATTATTACCTAAATATTTCCTAAACGCACACCAAGATATTTACTTTAGAAGAAGCCGGTGATGTCACCTCCACATGCGCACTGTGCTCTGAACGGACTCTACTGTCCATTAATTCTGTGCCGCAGCCGTGACTCCCGCACACATGCAGGGGAGCGACGTCATTGTGGCTCGGCCATTCATACGGCCAAAGCCTGCAAACCCAGAAGGAAGACTGGGTGAAGATGGAATCGTTAGGACTCGTGACAGCATGCCACTGGAGGGCCTCATTTACAGGTAAGTCTGTCATAATGCGCTAGTATGCAATGCATACTAGCACATCATTATAACTTAAATTGCTTGGTTGCTGTTTATTACTGCTTTGTGTGCGGTTTATTACCGCTTTAAGGTTGTTTGAAGTCATTTTGTGTTTTTCCTTTATTCCTCCATACAAAGTGAGCGTACGATAAACACATCTTAAATTCCTATGTACTCTAGCTCAAAGTGTGTATGTGTATGCACATATATAGCCAGTGTTGAGTTGATGGTTAAAGGAAATGTTTAAAAAGGTAACAAGGAAGGAGTGTTAGCATCGTAATAACAATACAAACAGTAGTTATATTTTACAATCCAATATAAGCTTACTTGAAAACTCAACCTTTCATGTTGTGAGTGCTGCCTGTCTGCTGTCCATCTCTTTCCAAAACTTCCTGGATTCTCTGCAAGCTTTACAGTGTTTCCTGATGTACTTTCAGTTTCTAAGAACTACATATCCCATGGTAATTTGCTACCTGCGAGAAGTGATTCCTGTACTGAGTCTGCCTCCTGAAACTTCTCCTCTCAGCACCTCGTTTGTAGTTCAGAAGGTAGCCTCCGTGAAATAGAAGATACAGAATTCAAGGAAGTAAATATGTGGGGAGCATCACAAAGTAAGTTTAAAAACGTCAAGATTGCTCAGATTAATAAGAGTAGGCTAGATATAGTTGTAATACAGTGTAGAAATTAATATATTATTTTACATTTTGACCAAAGAGGCACTTTAAATGGTGTGTGGTGTACAAACACAAACTGAAGTCACAAACCACATACAGAAAACTGAAAGCTTTAATTGTAAACATATTTGCTGCTTTTTTATACCTAATAGGTAACCATTCTCCCAGAAAGAAAAAAAAACATAGTATATATACCCAGTCTGTTTCATGCTCCAAGGTGAGCAAAATAACATAAAAGACACAGTGCTGTGAATAGCAATAATATCATATAGAATAATATCATATAGGAAAGCATTCATGGACACCAAAGTGTTTATGTTGTCAGATGGGGAGAAAGATCTCAGATCATAATACATTACAATGCACTTTTTTTTTATCAACATACATATCATCAAGGTATTTTCAGGCTTTCTGGTCTGTTTAACAGAAGACAAAGAATAGTTTATTAAATTCCTCAAAAGTACTACGTTTAGAAAAGAAACCTTTTTTTTTCTCTTAAAGGTTACTTCTCAATACCAACAGATTTTATGCAACCGTTGCTGCCTTTATTAGCAGTAAAGTGCAAGATAAGTTGCCACATTTAAATCATAACCATGCTTTTAGCATCATTTACAGAGGTCATGTTCAGCACCTCATCACTGGTAGAGGAGTATTTGCCTTGCTAAAAAATACATATTCCTTTAAGGTTAAGTTTTTGTTTTTTTTTTGTTTTGTTTTTTTTTTACTTCATGTTGAGTCCCTTTGTTATCATGTATCAAAGTGCCTAGTGAATAGCTTGTCTCATTCAGCAAATGGGAGAATCAGCCCACTTTCCAGCAGGAGGCATTGAAGCTTATAAATGCAACTTACAATTTCCCTCTGTGTGTCAAACCAACCAAGCATGAAATGGTGCCAAAGAGAAAACTAGGCCTGTCTATGTAAACTGGAGGAAAGGTAAAGTGGAAATGCTGCCCCGAGCAACCAGTATTTTCATTTTCTAACTAGCTACACTCTAACCGGCTGCTTTGGGCTATACACTTTCCTGCAGTTTTTTTCCCAATAAGGACCACTGTTTTATAGCTCTTTTGAAGGCAACCTAGATATCAAAAAGAAATGTCTGCGAGTGTAATTTGCTCCTTTAAGTGTTCTGTATGTAACCATTCCACTAGTAAAGGAATGCATTTGACAGAATTATTTTACTGAGAAGGTATACACAGCAATCTATCCTCTAAAAGGGACATGACCTGGTTGATAAAAGAAAAAAAAACTGTCAATCATACTCAGGGGCGGACTGACAACACTTGGGGCCCCCCCGGGCAATAGGGGATCATTTTCCTGAATATTCAAGAAGCAGCCATTATTACAGGTACTTATATAGCGTTGTCAATTTATGCAGCGCTTTACATATATATATATATATATATATATATATATATATATATATATATATATATATATATATAGTACATTCACATCAATCCCTAACTCGCATTCATACATATACATTAGGGGGCTAATTTAGACTGGATCCAATTAACCTACTAGCATATCCTTGGAGTGTGGGAGGAAACCAGTGTACCCGGAGGAAACACCCACAGGCATGAGAGAACATGCAAACTCCAGGCAGGTGGTGCCCTGGTTGGGATTTGAACCAATGACCCTAGTGCTGTCAGGCGGAAGTGCTAAGCATTTAGCCACTTCAATAGTTATATGCAGCTCTTATTAGCGTTAATGGCTGTTCTGAAAGAGGGGGCTTAGAGTGCTAAGGGTGGGGAAACAGCAGTATGCTCATCTTCCCAGTGAATGGCTGTGCAGGGTGGTATGTCAGCACAAGTCTGATCATTGAATAAGCAGGCTGTTCTCCCAGCACATCTACATAACGGACCATGCTGAGATGGATGTGCTCTCATGCCTAGCATGGTCAGTTTAAAATAGGAAAGCAGGGAGACTGGCAGGAACATCAGGTATTTCATACAAGGAAGCAATGTAAAGAGTACAGGTTACTTTTTAACACAAATACATGGTATAACAGACATATCAGGAATATGAAACGTTGGGGTAACATTCTTTAAGGTCTTAGAATGGTCTTTAAATATTCATCGTCTTTACAAAATTGTCACATCTATGGCCAAGCTATAAAAACAAGGTTTTTAATAAATTAACACACATTCAAAAGGCTGTTTACATTAACGTACAACTAAAGGCTCCTGATTTAAAGTTTAAGCAGGTACCAGATCCAGTTACTTCGTGATGCACAGGCTTCAAATAGTACATCAAAGACTTCCTTCACCTTCCCTGGCTGAACCGAATCCTCACTCATTTGGGTCTCACATTCTTCCCCTCCCAGACATTGCAGCTCACAGTGGGAAGGTTTCAGCAACAGAGACAGTGCTGTCAATCCAGAAAGCAGTGGACAGGGCTAGGTGTGGCTAGGTACTGAATGAAAAGCTACAGGCTTTTGAATCAGCAGTGACAATTCTGGCAGCCACATCCTCTGCAACATTCTTTGATTCCACAGTAGTACAAGCAGACAAAGCCTGAGAGTGGCTCTGAATTGAGAAGCAGTGCAGCATCCTTGGCCCCACCATCACAGGAAGCCGCACTATGTGGAATTCACATCACAAAAAGATATTTGTGGGACTTTGCAAGGGAAATAGGAGAAAACTGTAAGTGCAAATTCACTTCAAATTAAGTGCTGCAGAAAATATATATTTTTAAGGACAGGCCATAGTTTCAAGTTTTTAATTTTTATCTATTGTACATATCTACTTAATATTAAAATTAATTTACTGTAAAGAAAACTCCACTTTTGCTGAAGCAAAACATTTTTATGCATTTAAGCAAAGTTTATTGTGGATCCTTACTATTATATTTTCATTGACAGGCTTACTCAGATCTTTCTTTCTTGAGGTTCACACATACTGAGAAACATTGAGGCTGACATTCTCTTGAAAAAACTGGATGCCTGCCTGTCATGCTAACCTTGCTGGATAAAGCAGCACTAAATATATCTTAGCATACAAAATTAGAAAGCAGGTTTTTATTGCTGTTGTAATTACAGCACAAAGTTGATAATCAGGAAAAATGTACGCATATTCCTGCATTAAATGACCTAACTTTACATTGATTAACACTGGAATGATGCAACAAGCAAGTTCTAGTCAGGTACTCAGGAGATATTGATACAGAGGTCACCTATGGGAGGTTTCTGCTGCTTAATCAGCACACTCTTATATCATCTCACATTATGAGACAATTAAAGTTCAAATATTCTGATATAGAAATTATAGCATAATTGGCCTGCAATATTTTGCAACTATCTCATCATGTTTATCTGTATTAATGATAATGCCATTCTGTATGTGCAGGAGCTCCTATGCTCAGTCTGTGGAAATTCAATTACAACCCCAATTCCAAAAAAAGCTGGGATGCTGTATTAAAATCCACATAAAACAGAATGCAATGATTTTGCAAATCTCATAAACACATATTTTATTCACAATAGAAAACATCATATGTTTAAACTGAGAAAATGTCCAATAACGTCCAATAAAAAAAAAAAGTAATTTTGACATTGATGGCAGTAACATGTCTCAATGTAAAATTGCAAATACTTTAAATATATAATCATCTACAGTACATATCATCAAAAGATTCCAAACATCTAGATAAATCTGGATGCAAGGGAGAAGGTTGAAAATGCAATATTAGATGCCTATGATTTTGTGGCCCTCAGAGGTCACTGCATTAAAAACTGGCATGATTCTGTGATGGACATCACTGCATGGGCTCAGGAGTACTTCCAAAAATCACTGTCTGTGAACACAGTTTGCTGTGCCATCCAAAGATGCAATGTAAAGCTCTAACATGCAAAAAAGCCATATCTGAACATAATCCAGAAACGTCACCCTCTTCTCTGGGCCAAAGATCATTTAAAATGGTCTGTTGCAAAGTGGAAAACTGTTCTGTGGTCAGACAAATCAAAATTTGACATTTTTGGCAACCATGAGTGCTGTCTCCTTCGGACTAAAGAGGAGAGGGATCTTATGGCTTGTTATCAGCACTCGGTTCAAAAGCTTGCATCTCTGATGGTATGGGGGTGCATTAGTGCATATGGAATGGGCAGCTTACACCTCTGGAAAGGTATCATCAAGGCTGAAAGATATATCCATTTTTTACAGCAGCATATGTTCCCATTCAGACAATGTCTTTTTCAGGGAAGGCCTTGCCTATTTCAGCAGAACAATGAAAATCGCATGCTGCGCATACTTGGCGCATCCTAAAAATAAAAAAAACGACACAGGACAGTTGAGCAGTTAGAATCCCATATCAGGCAAGAATGGGACAACATTCCTCTCCCAAAATTCCAGCAACTGGTCTCCTCAGTTCCCACATTTACACATTTTCTCCTCGGTTCTCACATTTACAGATTGTTAAAAGCAGAGGGGATGTTACACCATGGTAAACATAGCTCTGTCCCAACTCTTTTTTACATGTGTTGCTGTCAAAATTACCTTATTTTTTTTTTCTTAGAATGATACTTTCTCTCAATTTAAACATTTGATATATTTTCTATTATGAATAAAATATAGTTTTATGCGATATACAAATCATTGCATTTTGTTTTTATGTAGATTTTACACAGTGCCCCAACTATTTTGGAATTGGGGTCGTATTTATATATACTTAACAAGCAATAAAAGAGCTTGAAACAATAGTAAGCAATAAAAGGGCTTTAAACAAACATTCCCCTACCTCTCTAGCAACATGTACTGTAATTAATTCCAAAAAGAACCCCAAAGCTCAAAACAAAGACTTTGAAGTAAAATTTAAGTGGGTTTCTAACAGCTTAGAAATACCTACTGTTTACATTAAAACGCTGCCAAGATTTGCTGTCTGTAGCAAGTAAAAGGGTAAAGAGATGTGACTTCAGTGCCTCTGTTGAAAAGTTGAAGATTCATTTTCTATGATGCTTATAGCTACAAAAATGAATAAGGGCTTGTTTTAAAGTGCTTTAACTGTTTGTTTGGCATATGGAAATACATAATTGTGCAAAGCCTGGGCGCAGATTTACTTTAAGCCACAAACAAAATTTGATTTATAATATAGTATACTGAGTTAGGATAGTACAAAACCAACCATTTCTTACAATCAAAATGAAAGAAAATTAGTTTGAAAAAAAAAAAAAAAAAGCTTGTGTTGCAAGCTTCGTAATGGCATCAAAATGAAAACACTTTCTATTTGTTATGGCTAGAGTGAGGAAGGTTTAAAACTCCCATTAGTTTTTTTCCCCCATTTGTTTCTTATTGGGGAATTTTCTCCATACTTCCTGCCTCATTGATACAACAGAAAGAAATGAAATCCCCTCTTACACAGTCTTCACTAAAACAAATATTCTCATTGGAAGATTTCCCCTCTATTCCTGTTCTAGTTACAACTCAGACTTGAAACTTTCAGTCCCGATGAAAATGATAAGAGGGCAAATCTCCCCAGCAGAGACAAAGACAGCAATAAATACATAAGGTTGTTAATTCATCCCTACGCAATATCAAAAACAGATGCTGGCTTTAGACACATTGTTTCACTGAAATTCTATATAATCTTACAGGATGTACAATTCATTTCTATGAGGTCAGCTTTAGGCTCACACTTGTTGAATGAAAAAAAGTTAATTGATTCTCCTCATTCATACATTCAATGTGGATGGGGGATTCAGTTCCACTGTGCTATTGTATTCTGATGGCCATGGCCAGTGGCACTGATCACTCGGGAAAAACCCTGCATGCTGGTTATACAGAAGTCAGTTGATAGACCAACTTCTGTATAACCAGCCGGCCCATACATGGATTGAAATTTGGCCAGTTCAGCAGGGATCCATGTATGGCTGCCCTTAACAGTGTCAGAAAAAATACTTCTAAATAAAAGAAGTAGACTTTCATTAACATATTTTCATACACAACACAGTTAAATAGTTACTCAATGGATGCTTTATATACAGAGTTGCAGTCAAGTGATTTACTAATTGGCTGTTATCTTAACAAGCTGGAATACTAAATAAAGTGGCCACTAAATGTGTTTCCCACTTATATATATATATACACACATACATACACACACACACACATATATATATATATATATACACATACATACACACACACACACATATATATATATATATATATATATATACACACATACATACACACACACACACAAGTTTAATTAAATGGAAAACCTGGCCAAGGACCTATATGCACAAACGTTTATGAATACGAATATATTTTTTTATCTTCACTATTACTGTGTATAAACTTCTCATTATAATCATTCTGTCAAATGACTGTTAGATACATTTTTGTTCTGGGAATAACATGACACAAGCATTTATCCACAAATGTACTAATATGGGGATATATGTGAAATAAAATGTCTTATATACATGTACATTTTAAATGCCTGAAATGTCAGCCTTCTCATGTTCAGAAGTGAAGTAATCTCAATTACAAGCATCATATTGTTCCTGTAACTGGGAAACATGAAATAGTGCAAGACAAAGCACTGTGCAAAACTGCCTTTTTAGCCTGGGAACCTGGTAGGACCCAGCATTTCTCCAACACCCTTTTTAATCCTGGTTAGTGGATTTCCTGATATCCATATCGATGGACACATCTCATCTCGGTACAGAAAGGAACCCACTGCATATTTACTACATTACCCTAAGATATTGCTCAAATATTAAGCTAACAAACATCAATTATGTGCAGTATAACTTATATTTTAACTGTTTACAGAAATGAGAACAATGAAGATGATTTGGTGTGCTTATGGGTACCAAACATTTTTCTTTGCCTTACTAAAAATGACCAAGGTGAAAAATTGCACCTAATCACAGTAGAAGCAGCCTATCTTCCAGTCTAAACCTACATTCATAAAAAGCAGCATGCCAAATTAGAGTGATGTCAAAAGTTTTGAATTGAGCGACACTCAAAATGGCAAGTCAGGCAAATAAAATGCCTGAGTTTACTGTGACAGGTACACTTTACTTTAGGCTCTCCAGAATAAGTGCTCTATTATGTACCATCCTGCTTTTGTTTTGTCTTAGTTCCATTTTTGGTAGCTTGAAGAAGTTTCTAAGTGTACTTCCAAACAAATACCATGAAACAATAGCTGTAAAAACACAGTTTCATCAGCTGAATTGAGTGGGCCCTTGACCTGTTTTCCAGCAGGAAGATCCTCAGTGAATGAGTAATAAAAACCTTCATGGTAAAACATCTCTGAGTCACTCTGAAATGGGTTGCAAAGTTGCCCGTTACACATCCGGGCTGGTGTGTCAGTCACTGATCACTGCGAGTTAACTTGTCAGCATAGCTGCTGGAAGACTACTGTAACCTGTTTCCATATATATATATGTATATAAATATATATATATATATATATCTCCATAATTCTCACTGAAGGAATACTTGTAGAAATGTACTGATTACAAGTAAATTGGCTATCTCCGGCCTAAGTGTCATGTGCAGGGTGTAGAGGTAATGTACATTGTTCACCATACAGTAGGTGTCTATATACAACTGTACACTACTATAAAATTAACAGTATATAGACGAACAAGGTATTTGAGTTGAAAAAGTGAAAGGAAAATATGAAAGGCTGTGCTCAAACTGAAATATATAGGACCATTAATGGTAATAAAGCCACAGACAAGCACTGAGTTCTGAATAACCTGCAGAACAATAAGCAATTCATTAATGAAGATAACGGAATGACCAAAGACGTCAAACTTGTTTTTTCATGTAAGCTGGAATTATATAGTTCAGCTTTATCTTGCAAACCAGTCCTATTTCCCTTTCCATGTCACTGAAACTTGCTGTTTAAAGAAATCATAAAAATGGTTAAAGTAATATGGTCAATGGTGTCACAAAAGAAAAAAAAAACCTGATATGACACCGCTTCCACAGAGCTTGGATTGTAGTTTGATAGACTGGCCCAGTGCACATAGCTGTACAGTGGACCAAAGAGACTCATGTTTACAAGTGTCTGAGAACACGTATACTGTATCTTGTCTGTATGCAATAAAATTATTACTGGCAGTGCAAACAGCTCTTACCTCAGACCATGCTAATCATGGGTCTCAGTTTCTCAATCTATAGTAATTTACTCCCTGACTTTTTGTTAGAGGCCTAGTGTAGAGAGATTCGGGGGGCTCCCCACAATCAATTGTAAACCAGCTGTGTGTAAATATGACTTTTCTCTATAAGAGAACAACTAATATTTTTTTATGTCTTTAAACGCAAGATGGAGACCTTGATATGTAGAAATATGCAGTAGGTTACCTCTCTGAATACTTAGTTAAGCAGCTTTATGCAAATGCCATATGTATACACAGAGCCCATAATTTAATCTTGCTAATGATATACAGTACACATTTTCATACCGTTCAGATCTATATTTTGCAGCAATGTATACCTGCCGGATTTCCAAGACAGGATAAGGGCCACCTTTAAACAGTTTTTGCCCTTTCTGTCAGTCCAAGGTAAGCAAGGAAGGAGTGCTTCGGTGTAGTGACACCGGGTGGTGCCGTCTGAGGTCTGGGAGGATGGAATGTGACATCATAATGGTTCTTAGGGAACAGCATTGTTAAGGGAATGAGATGAGCAAATTCAGAGTTCTGGTACCTATCCAAGGATGATAAGTTACCATTTACTGCAAAGGCTTTCAGGGCTAAATGCGTCTCCATGCCACTGCCCTGTGCAGCAGACATAGCCACCGTCTGGAGGGCCTGTGAGGCGGACATAACAGAAAGAGGTGACAGGAGACTTCTAGAGTCATTGACTGTGAGCAGTGGGGTAGCCTCTCTCTGGTTTGTAGTCTGGACTTTCTTTTCCTCTTCTATGAATTCACCGTTCTGGTGCTTCTTGACATGACGGCTGAAGACAAAAGGGTGGGTGGTCTTGAAAAGGCACTCCTCGCAGCTGAAGGTCTGGCGAGGGGAGTGCTTAAGCTTCTTGTGCAAATTGAGATTGTCTTTGCGCTTACAGCTGTAGCTGCACTGGTCACAGTGAAAGGGGCGCTCCCCTGTGTGGACGCGCACATGCTCAATCAGCTTATTGGCCGTCTTTGAGAGGTAGCCACACTGGTCGCACTTATAATGATTCCCGAGCCGATGCTCGCGGATGTGCACTTCCAGCTCCAGCTGGTTTGCCTTGACCGTCTTGCAGATTCGACACTTGTACTCCATCTTGTAGTGCGTCTTCAAGTGACATTCCATGGCTGCAGGGCGGTTTGTGGAGTAAATGCAGAATGGACACCTATTAGGAGAACAGACAAAATAAAGCGGATGTTTTCATTTCTGTAGTACTAACAATACTTTATAAATTTACAACTAAGCACTGCAAATAAATGCATGAAAAGAAAGGTGATCCCATACATTGCCACATATATTATTTGTCTGAGTCCAAAATAAAATGTTATTGTCTTTTACAAAATTTCATACTTCTCATCTTATTGTTTTTGACATTTTAATACATATTTTTTATTCAATTGTAAATATGTTTAATCAATTCAAAACCATAACATGACTAATAAATATTTCCCTGAAAAGGCAATCAAAGAAGTTGCCAGCAAGGGACACTATAAATAGATAAAGGAATATGTTAGATAATGAAACCCACTTAGAAACTCTCATGCTTTCCAATGTTAAAAACTTTAGAATTTTCTTAACCAAAAGCCGTTTTTAGAGAAAGAACTGGAAACCGAAATCAGACCAACTAATGAACCTCCATTAGTATTCACAGTTCAGTACATGTCATGTCATCTCCCCATTACCTCCTTTAAGACTTTTTCTGTTTATGTTTGATTTACCAGTACATTGTAGGATGAAAAATTCCAAAGCACTTGATCGATGGCCATTCTCACCCACAGCCTGACAAAAAAGACTGTTCCCCATGTATACATGGGAATATTTTGCGATGATTAAGTTGCATACTTTTGTAGAGTGCACAATTCTTGACCCATGTATGACTGGATTTCCCTATACTGATGTAATGGTAACATATGTTAGAAAATTTAGAGTCAATTAAGAATATCACATACTTTTTAGTTAAACAGTTTGGAGCCATGCATTTTTAGCATGGCAAATTCTGTTGTAATGGTCCTATGAACAGATTTGACGCATACAGTAGCCATTTTAAAAAAAAAATCAATGTTAATAAAAATGCACATCTGCAATTTAGTAGGAACAAAAGGAAACCCCACATATGTGCATGTTTTATCTATAGTAACAACATTTTTTTAAGTAGCACTGAGCAAAATAGAAAAAAGTGAATCTGTTTTTGTTTTGTTATATCTTTTTGAACATAGATTAACCGCTTCCCGTCTGCCCTATAGCAGAAATACAGCTACAGGGTGCGCAAAATCACGTATATATACATGATTTCGCATTTCTGGGTAGGGAGCACGGGAGAGCCGTGCACGCGCCCTACCCGCGCCGCCATTCGCGACCGCGGCTGTCAATCACCGGGTCCCAGCCGATAATTACTCGCCAGCACCCGGTGATTTCCGAAGATCTCTGACGGGGAGGAGGACTGTTTTGTTTACTAACAGTCCTCCTCCCTGTCAGCTTGGGCACACTGCTCTCGATGGCTGTGTACAGCACAGCCATCCAGAGCAGTGTGATTACAGTGAAGCACACTGACACGGCTCCCTAGTAAAACACTCCCTGCACACAGTTAACCCATTGATCACCCCTCATGTTAACCCCTTCCTGCCCAGTACCATTAGTACAGTGTCTGTGATTTTTTTTTATTTTAGCACTGATCACTGTATTGGTGTCACTGGGGATGTCAGCAGGGCACTCACACTATAAGTCGCTGATCGCCGCCATTACTAGTAAAAATTAAAACAAATTCCAGTATATATACCGCCATTTGTAAATGCTATAACTTTCACATAAACCAGTTAATTTACATGTATTGGGATTTTTTTTTAGCAAAGACATGTAGCAGAATACATTTTGGTGAAAAGTTATGATGAAATTAGATTTTTTACATTTTTCTACTGGACATGTTTAATAGCAAAAAGTAAAAAATATTGTTTTTTTCTCAAAATTGTCGGTCTTTTTTTTTTTTGTAGCACAAAAAATAAAAAATGCAGAGGTTATCAAATACCACTGAAAGAAAGCTCAATTTGTAGGAAAAAAAGGGACAGAAATTTCATTTGGGTGCAGTGTTGCATGCAATTGTAGGTTAAAGTAACGCAGCGCCATAATGCAAAAAATGGCCTGGTCAGGAAGGGCGGTAAATCCTCAGGAGGGCAAGTGGTTAAAAATAAAATATGACAAAAAAACACATGTATATAAAGTATCCACAGCCTTGCCATGACACTCAAAATTGAGCTCTGGTGCATCCTGTTCCCACTGATCATCCTTGAGATGTTTCCACAACTGGATTGAAGTCCACCTGTGGGAAATTCAGTTGATTGGACATGATTAGGAAAGGCATAAACCTGTCTATATAAGGTCCCACAGTTAACAGTGCATGTCAGAGCACAAACCAAGCCATGAAGTCCAAGGAATTGTCCGTAGACCTCCAAGACAGGATTGTATCAATGCACAGATCTGGGGAAGGGTATAGAAAAATTTCTGCAGCATTGAAGGTCCCAATGAGCACAGTGGCCTCCATCATCCGCAAATGGAAGAAGTTTGGAACCACCAGCGATCTTCCTACAACAGGCCGCCAGGCCAAAATGAGCATTCGAGGGAGAAGGGCCTTAGCCAGGGGGGTAACCAAGCACCCGATGGTCACTCTGAAAGAGCTCCAGCGTTTCTCTGTGGAGAGAGGAGAACCTTCCAGAAGAACAACGATCTCTGCAGCACTTTACCAAGCAGGCCTGTTTGGCAGAGTGGCCAGATGGAAGCCACTCCTCAGTAAAAGGCAAATGGCAGCCCTCCTGGAGTTTGCCAAAGGCATCTGACGAACTCTCAGGCCATGAGAAACAAAACTCTCTGGTCTGACGAAACAAAGATTGAACTCTTTGGCCTGAATGCCAAGCGTCATGTCTGGAGTAAACCAGGCATCGCTCACCACCTGGCCAATACCATCCCTACAGTGAAGCATGGTGGTGGCAGCATCAGGCTGTGGGGATATTGTTCAGCGGCAGGAACTGGGAGACTAGTCAGGATCCAAGGAAAGATGAATGCAGCAATGTACAGAGACATCCTTGATGAAAACCTGTTCCAGAGTGCTCTGGACCTTAGAATGGCGCAACGGTTCATCTTTCAACTGGACAATGACCCTAAGCACACAGCCACATAACAAAGGAATGGCTACGGCCAACTCTGTGAATGTCCTGGAGTGGCCCAGCCAGAGCCCAGACTTGAACCCTATTGAACATCTCTGGAGATCTGAAAATGGCTGTGCACTGATGCTCCCCATCCAACCTGATGGAGCTTGAGAGGTACTGCAAAGAAGAATGTGAGAAATTGCCCAAAAATAGGTGTGCCAAGCTTGTAGCATCATACTCAAAACAACTTGATGCTGCAAATGGTGCTAAAGGTGCTTCAACAAAGTATTGAGCAAAGGCTGTGAATACTTATGTACATGTTTTTTATTCATTTTTTATTTTTAATAAATTGCAAAGATTTCAAAATGAACTTTTTTCATGTTGTCATTATGGAGTATTGTTTGTAGAATGTTGAGGGAAAAAAATTAATTTAATCCATTTTGGAATAAGGCTGTAACATAACAAAAGGTGGCAAACGTTAAGAGCTGTGAATACTTTCTGGATGCATTGTAATTATACTTTAAGCCTGTTTCTAAGCCATCACTAAACTAGGCAAGTTATGTATTGGATGTCAACCAATGGAAGACAGGGCTTCTGTTGACATTTTGTTCAGGAAAGTTCATAAACATGTACTGCGATAAAATTACATATACAGTATATAAATGATACTGTTACTTTCATAAGCATATACAGATATGATCATACAAAGTACAACAGGACATCACATGTGCTTAACACAGGAAGAGTTTTTGTACTTGCTTTCCTTACTTGAGCCCACCGGTAGGGACTGTGTGGCATTTCTTGTGTTCTACCAGCTGCTCTGGGGTCTTCATGAACTTATGACACACATCACACTCATACATTCGTGTGATCAGGTGAATCTGCAGGTGTCGTTCAAACATGGTTTTTGTTTTGCAGACAAAATTGCAGAAAACACATTCAAACCCTGCAAGGTAAAGGATTACAGAATGTTACTGTTACTTGAAACAACAAAGCTGCCTTAAGCGAACCTGTCACAAAGCTTGGCAATTCAAACAGGGCATACAATGAAAAAATACATAATCAGAAGTTGTTTTTGGTGAAAACTGCTTGTCAAGACGAGCTGAAGATCTGAAGTTACAGATAGAGGACTTGTGGACTTATAGTGGAATGGCTGGCCTTACTGACTAATACAGCAGAGGCCTAGCAGACAGGAAAGGGCAGGACCAAGCCTAACGTTAAAAAAAAAAAAAAAAAGCCAAAATATTCATATAAATCTAGCAGTCTACATCTCTGCCAACAATGGTTAACACCATATTTATTTCACAAGAGCACCCTTTAAGAGAAAACGAATGCACAGGAGCTGCTGCAAACCTTTCTAAAACCAACTGAAAAGCATAACTATATAGTGTCTTAAAATGATCTCACTTTAGGCTGACCTCACATACAGATTCTCACTGACAATGATGGGCAGTGAGAGATTTACTCACTGGAATCACTTGCTGGTGGCAGAGGCAATCCTAGGCATTTTGATTATGAATACTGCGTTGAATTTCCCCCCACTTTTGGTCCAACCAATGTTCCTGCTTGTCTAAACACTAAGGTAACAGTAAGTGGATGTAATTTGCATGACACTGTTTTCTAAGCAGCCAAAGCAATAGCAGGAAAATAAGTGAAACCATCAGAAACTAGAAAAATCTCTTTCTTTAAATCAGACAGCCATTGAAGTTTTCAAAAATATTTCAGTGTAGTAGATATTTCAAATGCTCAAAATGCTTACCATCATTTCCAAATAACTCTCAAGTGGTTATTTATTGCAAGAAAAGCCTTAAAAAAACATCTTGTAAGTGAGTTTTAGTTACAGGCCAGAACTGTCTACCAGATTGTTTTCTTCTGCAGACTACCAGCAACATATACCACCCATTGCAGTCACTGTGAAGTTGTTTTTCTCTGAATTGGGCACAACACATAAATAAACAGTTGGACATTGATGTACATCATTTGAAAGCAGAACTTACATCCACAATTCAGCAAAACAGTGAAGGATGGCAGATTCCATAAACAATATTGTTAAATGTAAGGCCTTTGCCTATTTTGGCTATCTCTGAGATCAATTGTTATTGGGAATGAAGGGGGGGGGTTGGGGTTAAGGGAAAAGAACCAGTGTGAAGGGGAGAGCTGACAGGAGGCAGATATCAATGGGGAGGATAAGGGCACTAATTGGATGAGAGGCAAGAGGTCTATTACCACAAGAGGGGAGGGGGAAGCCTTAGAGGTGCTGCCAAAGCCAGGCCATGGAAGGGCCCTGAATGTTGAATCCCATTGCATTGCCATACAGTCAAGGCACTCAAGCCAGTTGATCCTCAATCATTAAGGTGGGTAGAAAGGGTAGCCATTTTTAGAAGATTTGGAGGTGGGGGGTCAGCATAGTTGTGTAAGTAGATAAGCAGGTGAAGTCTAATCATGGGAACCATGTATTGTGATACTGTTCTTCACAGTTATGGGGAAAGACTGTCAGGTCTTCCATTGTTTTGGTCTTGTTGGTTTTGACAAACCACATGTATATAGAAGAAGGTAGTTTGTTTCCATAAGGCAGTATTGCATGTGCAAGCTATCACCAAATCCTTCTGGTGGTGTGATAAGGATGTTGAAGAGAAGGGACAACTAATGAGGCATGGTAGTTGCATCTCAACATAGAATTTTGAAAGGGGAAAGAAGTCTTGAGAGGTTGTTGTGGTCTGGTACAGACCTCAAGAAGTGTCAGAACAGGTATGAGTCCCGAGGATCCAAAGGTGATGAAAGAAAATTTTAGAAATGCAGGTTACACAGCACAGGAGTCATAGAGCAGGGGTGAGGGGATATCATTAGTAGGTGAAAAATCTGTTAAACGTCTTTGATGATGGCCCCTATATAGGTGAGACTTCAACTGACTGGAAGGGAGCCACGGGACAGCGAATAATGAGACTGGAGAAGGAGCTTGTTCTACCTGCACCTACTCAAGCCGGATTTGTTCACTTATTTTACAGTATGGAAACTGCATATAGAGTGTGACCCTTTGGCAGGTAGAAAAAGGGTTTAAATCTATACAATGGAAATGTAATTGCAGATGACTGATACTAGCAACAGCCATTCAATGTGAAAAGTCGATTTATGAAATTAACCTGTAATAGGTATGCATCCAGTAACTTTATGAATTATGGTTACCTTTGTCTGGCTTTTCTTCACCGCTGACACAGGACTGGGCGTTAGGCCCTACTGAAATAACCAACAAGTTGTTTGATGTCTGGCTTCTTAAAGGGGTGTCTGAATCTTCTTTACTGTTGGCTGAGTCACTAAGTGCAGAAAGTGAGGAGGAAGAAGGGCTTATTGATTCACTGGGGGTCTTTCTTTCATCACCTGGACAAAATATAATTAGGGTTGTACAAATCTTGTTAGAATTATTAAACCAATATATCAAATAATATGCTTTATTTACTATGTAGGAAAGCAAAATATAAATATAATTACATTACAATTTGGCTCCTTGAACAATCCCACCTGTGTATCTCCTTTAGAAAAGCTTCTTCGATCCCCAGGCTCCAATAGAATGATCTCTGACTACTACTTGGCACTATGTGTGAAGGCTCGCCCTAGACATGCACAAGCTCAACTGAAATGGACTTCGACTGATCTTTCACTTGATGAGTCAGATTGGTCTGAATTTGAACTTTATTATACTAAGCCGTTTATAGCCTCCAAGGACCGCATAATTCAGGTTAAACTGTTTCACCATAGTTATTACATTCCTGCCAGACTACTTAGACTGATTCTGTGTTCCTCACCAGCTTGTTTTTGGGGCTGTGGAGTGGACACGGATTTCCTTCACTGCCTATGGAACTGCCCCATTGTCTCTGCCTTCTGGTCGGAGGTTAACACTTTTCCTTCCTCTGTTCTGGGACTGCCCAATATTTCACACCCCAAGAATTGCCTTCTGGGCATTTTTGGAGATTTACAGTACCTCTTTCTAAGTATAATAAAAGGCTGTTACAGGTACTCTATTTATATGCATAGAAAATTCCATTACTTTTGTAATGGAAGGGTGCTCCTCTCTATGGTCAATGGTAACCTCCCCCTGTATAGGTTAACTTATAAGCTCTGTAAACGTCCTAGGCTCTTTAAAAATGTTTGGAGCTGTTGGATAGACAGTCCTCGTACGGCTGCTTCTGTAAATCCTGGATCTTAATTGTTGAATGTCTACACCCGAACAATTTCTGGCATTATGACTGTTTTTGAAAGCACCACACCTGTCATATGGACTACTCTGTATGCTGCATGCTATATTGTATGATGGCTAACTGAGGCTGTATTTGTTTGCTTTAAGAGAGTTTTTTTTCTCACCCCTTCTTCTGTCTACCCCCTTTTGGTGTGTGTTTTATGATGATTTCTTTTGAATGGCAGCTCCTTCCTTCATATACAGCCCTGGCCAAAAGTTTTGAGAATGGCACAAATATTTTTCGCAAATTCTGATGCCTTAGTTTTTATGATGGCAATTTGCACATACTCCAGAATGTTATGAAGAGTGTTCAGATGAACTGCAAATAATTGCAAAGTCCCTCTTTTTCATGAAAATTAACTTAATCCCCCCCAAAAAAAACATTTACACTGCATTTCAGCCCTGCCACAAAAGACCAGCTGACATCATGTCAGTGATTCTCTCATTAACACAGGTGTCAGTGTTGATGAGGACAAGGCTAGAGATCACTCTGTCATGCAGGTTGAGTTAGAATAACAGACTGGAAGCTTTAAAAGGAGAGTGGTGCTTGAAATTATTATCCTTCCTCTGTTAACCATGGTTACCTGCAAGGAAACACATGCAGTCATCATTGCTTTGCACAAAAAAGGGATTCACAGGCAAGGATATTGCTGTTACTAAGATTGCACCTAAATCAACCATTTATCATGATCATCAAGGATTTCAAGGAGAGAGGTTCAATTGTTGTGAAGAAGGCTTCAGGGCACCCAAGAAAGTCCAGCAAGCGCCAGGACCATCTCCTAACGTTGATTCAGCTGCAGGATTGGGCACCACCAGTGCAGAGCTTGTTCAGGAATGGCGGCAGCAGCAGATATGAGTGTATCTGCATGCAAATTAAGGTGAAGTCTTTTGGCCTAGTGTCAAGAAGAAGCTACTTCTCTCCAGGAAAAACATCAGCGACAGACTGATATTCTGCAAAGATACAAGGATTGGACTGCTGAGGACTGGGGTAAAGTCATTTTCTCTGACGAATGCTTGTCTGGAGAAGAAAAGATGAGCACTACGATGAGCACTACGATCAGTCCTGTCTCATGCCAACAGTAAAGCATCCTGAGACCATTCATGTATGGGATTGCTTCTCAGCCAAGGGAGTGGACTCGCTCACAACTCTGCCTAAGAATACAGCCATGAATAAAGAATGGTACAAAAACATCCTTCAAGAACAACTTCTCCAAACCATCCAAGAACAGTTTGGTGATGAACAATGCCTTTTCCAGCATGATGGAGCACCTTGCCATAAGGCAAAAGTGATAATTTTGGGTCCATGGCCAGGAAACTCCCCAGACCTTAATCCCACTTAGAATTTGTGGTCAATCCTCAAGAGGTGGATGAACAAAAAAAAAAAAAACCCACAAATTCTGACAAACTCCAAGCATTGATTATGCAAGAATGGGCTGCCATCAGTCAGGATGTGGCCCAGAAGTTGAATGACAGCATGCCAGGGTGAATTGCAGAGGTCTTGAAAAAGAAGGGTCAACACTGCAAATATTGACTCTTTGTATAAACCTAATGTAATTGTCAATAAAAGCCTTTGACGCTTATGAAATATTTGTAATTATACTTCAGTATATGATAGTAACATCTGACAAAAAGGTCTAAAAACACTGAAGCAGCAGACTTTGTGAAAATTAATATTTGTGTTATTCTCAAAGCTTTTGGCCACGACTGTATACTATATATGAAAAGCAGAAGAAGCAACTGAACGTCCTCTTTTCACTAAGGCTGGACATACATTATACGATGTTCTTACAAATTTCTGTACAATTTCCTTTAGATTTACCTTCAACTATTTATTGCAAGGGCATGCCTAACTGGATACAATTGAAAGTGTTGTTTAGGTTTGACCTCATATTATACAGTCAGGTCCATAAATATTGGGACATCAACACAATTGTAACATTTTTGGCTCTATACACCACCACAATGGATTTGAAATGAAACAAACAAGATGTGCTTTAACTGCAGACTGGCAGCTTTAATTTGAGGGTATTTACATCCAAATCAGGTGAACAGTGTAGGAATTACAACAGTTTGCATATGTGCCTCCCACTTGTTAAGGGACCAAAAGTAATGGGACAATTGGCTTCTCAGCTGTTCCATGGCCAGGTGTGTGTTATTCCCTCATTATCCCAATTACAATGAGCAGATAAAAGGTCCAGAGTTCATTTCAAGTGTGCTATTTGCATTTGGAATTTGTTGCTGTCAACTCAAGATGAGATCCAAAGAGCTGTCACTATCAGTGAAGCAAGCCATCATTAGGCTAAAAAAACAAAACAAACCCATCAGAGAGATAGCAAAAACATTAGGCGTGGCCAAAACAACTGTTTGGAACATTCTTAAAAAGAAGGAACGCACCAGTGAGCTCAGCAACACCAAAAGACCCGGAAGACCACGGAAAACAACTGTGGTGGATGACCGAAGAATTCTTTCCCTGGTGAAGAAAACACCCTTCACAACAGTTGGCCAGATCAAGAACACTCTCCAGGAGGTAGGTGTATGTGTGTCAAAGTCAACAATCAAGAGAAGACTTCACCAGAGTGAATACAGAGGGCTCACCACAAGATGTAAACCATTGGTGAGCCTCAAAAACAGGAAGGCCAGATCAGAGTTTGCCAAACGACATCTAAAAAAGCCTTCACAGTTCTGGAACAACATCCTATGGACAGATGAGACCAAGATCAACTTGTACCAGAGCGATGGGAAGAGAAAAGTATGGAGAAGGAAAGGAACTGCTCATGATCCTAAGCATACCACCTCATCAGTGAAGCATGGCGGTGGTAGTGTCATGGCGTGGGCATGTATGGCTGCCAACTGGTTCTCTTGTATTTATTGATGATGTGACTGCTGACAAAAGCAGCAGGATGAATTCTGAAGTGTTTCGGGCAATATTATCTGCTCATATTCAGCCAAATGCTTCAGAACTCATTGGGCGCCGCTTCACAGCGCAGATGGACAATGACCCATAGCATACTGCAAAAGCACCCAAAGAGTTTTTTAAGGGAAAGAAGTGGAATGTTATGTAATGGCCAAGTCAATCACCTGACCTGAATCCGATTGAGCATGCATTTCACTTGCTGAAGACGAAACTGAAGGGAAAATGTCCCAAGAACAAGCAGGAACTGAAGACAGTTGCAGTAGAGGCCTGGCAGAGCATCACCAGGGATGAAACCCAGCATCTGGTGATGTCTATGGGTTCCAGACTTCAGGCTGTCATTGACTGCAAAGGATTTGCAACCAAGTATTAAAAAGTGAAAGTTTGATTTATAGTTATTATTCTGTCCCATTACTTTTGGTCCCTTAACAAGTGGGAGGCACATATGCAAACTGTTGTAATTCCTACAACGTTCACCTGACTTGGACGTAAATACCCTCAAATTAAAGCTGACAGTCTGCAGCACATCTTGTTTGTTTCATTTCAAATCCATTGTGGTGGTGTATAGAGCCAAAAATGTTAGAATTGTGTCAATGTCCCAATATTTATGGACCTGACTGTTTATGTTTTTGATAAATCTAAAGGAAAATTGTACAAGAAAATTGTATAATGTATGGGCAGCCTAAGGATTCTGCTAGTGTTTTTTGTGAATGCTCAATTTATAGAGCAGAACCTAGATCTGATTGCTGTTTAGCTGCTCACAATACATGATGATTCACAGGTTTAAGCTTGCCATACGTGGGTCGAATTCCGAAACAATTTTCTTTCGAAAATCTTTTCTACACTTTACACCATTAGTGGGAAACAGCAACATTCGAGCGACCATCGAATCTGAGTGATCGGCATGTTGGAAATTTTTTTAAACTCAAATTAATTTCTAATCAATGATGGGAGAATCATGAGAGAAATGTAATTGAAAAAGAAATGAGCATGAGCTGTGACATGGAAAGAAAAGAAAATTCTTGGCCACGAAAATGATTTTCTGTAGCAACATTACGTGCAATTAAAGGTTTGGTTGGTCAAACTTCGAAATCAATGGTGGCACCATCGGATTATAAAAAGCACAAAATTTCTGATTTTCTAAAAAACACTTGTACTGAATTGAACTCATGTATGGCCTGCATTAGGCAGCTATTCAAAAGACAAACGAGGCAGAATCATTCTCACTGAGTGTTATAAAGAGAGACTGGAATTTTCTTTCACTGCTTTAGGCTAGGTTCACATCTGAGCAGGTGCAAGAAAGCGTGTAAATCACACCCCTTCCTGCACCAAAAATGCATTGTTGTTCAGCAGATGTGTGGGGGCGCCACAGTGTGGTTACTCGTGATAGGAACTGCACTATGTGATTTCCCTGTGTTTTTGGAAAAGACCTTTTCCCTGCATTTTCTGTAGGTACAGCAGCCCATTCAAATGAATGGGACACATAGTAAACAACTGATTCCTGTGTGTCCTTGCAGTGAGAGCCATTTTGTAATGCAGTAAAACACTGGTAACTGCACACTGTGTGAATTAGCCCTTTTATCTTTTAGTCAGCTGAAACTCTCACCCAGCTAGAATTTGGGGAATTTTAAGATGCTTTAAAAAATATTCAATTTTACTAATCATGTGCTTAGACAATAGATATACCCTGACTTGCAAATGCCTGCGACTATCTTTTGAGATGTTTGAGATGAAATAACAACCTCTGTATGGTTGTCATTTCCTTACTTATGAGTTAAATCAATACAAATGTTAAAAAACAGAGAAACTACAACTGAAACGTGATTTGTGACCTTTCTACGCATTCTTCATTATCTAAACAAATTATCTCAATCATCAGAATCCTTGTACAGGATTTCTATAGTTCACATGGTTTCTCTTTTTCCACAGTTACTGTAAGACCTCACAGTTAAAACTGAAGTTTATTGTGCTTACAAATTTGCCTTCCCCGGTTCATCATTTCTCCCCTCATCAAAAGAAGATAATAAATAAAATAAAAATAATAAATCCATTACATTATCATTGCATACCTTATTTTTGACCTATTAATGGCATCACTGGGTCTCTGCACTTCTCTATGAATTGCAGACACATAATGGATGGTGGAAGAGGCCAGCAGAGTGCCGTAAATAGCTTCCTGAAAACATCACAGATCCTTAGTACTCTGCTCATGAGCCCCTCAGCCCTGATACAAGCAGTGGGATGGCTCTTGGGAGGAGTTATTCAAATATCAAAATGCCTTGACAGGTAGATGTCATTCTTGAGGAGTAAGTATTCCTAGGCAGGCTTTATTTGCATGCAGACTGTCCTAGTTAACACCCACATGTGATGCTGAGCCTCCATGACTGTAAGAGCTGAAATCCAACGAATGAAAGAGGTGGGTCAGGGACAGTCAGGCCTGGGAGAAAAGCGCTAGATGATGTTGGATGACCTCCAGCCAGGAAATTAGGTGGCTTCTATCTGACTATATAGCTATAGCTTGAATTGCACAGTGTGAAAAGGTCTTAGTGTGCAGTGAAATCATACTAAGCTATCTCAGTACAGGAGAGGAGCCAATATAACTTTGCATGACTGAAGGAGAGGCTGGAATTAACCTTATTGCACTATAAAGGTTAACAATACTAGGTAGATGCCAGTGGCTTAAATGAAACAATCTTCTCAAGCCAAGGACTCTGCTCTTGAGGTCCCATGAGTGTCCATCTGTCACAACCATTACAAGGGATTCTATTTACACAGATATATATATATATAACCCCTTTACGGCCACCTAAAACATGTGCAATGGCAAAGGGTGGGTTTTAATGCCCATGCACCGCTCACTCTGCACAAAAGACCAAGCTGTTGTGGACAGACCTAAGTCTGCGCTAAAGATTGGTAGCTGGAGGGACTGGCTTCCGATCATGTGACCACTGTCACAGTGGTCACATGATCGCCAATTCTTCTCACCCCCTGAGCGTTCTGAACTGTTTAAAGGGACACTGGAGTGGGAAGGAAGCAGTTAAACAGCAGCTCCGCTTTTGTTGAAAAGCAATCCCCTCTGGGTGATCTATGCATATCACAAAGATTTTAACAAATTTTGCTGCAGATTCCTACCTTGGTCTGTGTTTATTATAATCAATTGGTACACTCTCAATGTTCTGATGTGAAAAGTTGCAGTGTCTGCATCCCTTTAGATCTACTGTAATTAACCCTTAAGGAGTATCTCACCAAAATGTATTTCTGTTGTAGAGGATGCGTAAAATCTGACTTGTATCTTAGTGCAGGTTTCCAGGAAAATCCGTGAACCAATCACACAAGCAGGAAATTACATTTTTGGAGGCAGTGTACACCAACAGTGTGCAGATTGCATTCAGATTGCCATATCAAATTGAATTTTACAGAAAATTACAGTGGCTGCAGATTGAAATAGAATGACCATTTTTAATAACATTACAGTATGGCATATGTGGCAATTGTATAATGCCAGAATATTATTTTCTTGTTTGGTATATTTTTTTCTCACAAAAGTGGAGTTATCTTTTACGTTATTTTAAATGTAATAGAATGCACTGGGAACAAAGAGACGTATCTTGTTAAATGATGTAGCAAAGCCAAGATCTATAGTGCAGAACATCAAACTCTGTCCTTACAAATACATTATTCAACCCAAAAGTATTCTAGCAAAATTGCAATATCAGTTTTAAATGCATTTCACCTAAGAGCTTCAACAGCAGACACAGCAAAACAAAACATATTCCATCATTCTATTAGTTGAGGTTTGTTTCCAGGCTACAATCATACAGTTTTGTAAGATGACACATCACTGACAGGGACAATCAGCCTGCCTTCTTACCTGAGTGTTTGGTGCTGATGTGGGTCCTCATATCAGATTCCTCCATGGTAACAAAGTCACAAGCACTGCAGCAAATTGAATACATCCATTGTTGTTTGTCTACATGGAGGGACATGTGGCTCACAAACTGGACATTCAGTTCAGTTTCAAAGCCACACACATGACAACTACAAAGAGAATCAGACGTTAGGAAACATTTTTATTACACAAAAATATCAAACTAGTAAAAAGGCCATAATAGGTAACACTATGATAACCCAACAGAGAAATGCTGAAAGAAAACCTGCAATGGAAAAAAATCTATGAAATTCAATAAAGTTCGCAAGAAATAGCTGCTCAATCGCCTGGCATTTTTTGCTGGCTGATAGCCAAAGAGTGGGAAATTTGAGTGGAGAGTGCAAAAGGTTTTACTTTTGACTGCTGGTGATTGCTGGTGCTTGTAGTTGTTTTTTAATGGTTGAACTGGATAGACTTTTGTCTTTTTTCAGCCAGACTAACTATGTACAGTTGCAAGAAAAAGTATGTGAACCCCTTGGGATTACGTGGAGTTTTGCATGAATTGGGCATAAAATGTGCTCTGAACGTCATCTAAGTCACAACAATAGAAGAACACAGTCTGCTGAACATAATACTACACAAACATTAGATGTTGCCATGGTTTAATTGCACATAACATGTAAACATTCACAGTGCAGGGAGGAAAAAGTATGTGAGGCCCTAGCTTAATGACTTCTCCCAGAGCTAACTGGAGCCAGGAGTGAGCCAACCTTGACTCCAATCAGTGTGATGATATTGGATGTGTTGCTGACAGCTGTCCTGTCCTTAAAAAACACACACCTGTTTTGGGTTTACTGGTTTCAAGAAGCACTGTCTGATGTGAACCATGCTTCGCAGAAAAGAGCTCTCAGAAGACCTACGATCAAGAATTGTTGACTTGCATGAAGCTGGAAAGGGTTACAAAAGTATCTCCAAAAGCCTTGATGTTCATGTGTCCACGGTAAGACAGACTGTCTACAAATGGAGAAAGTTTAGCACTGTTGCTACTCTCCCTAGGCATGGTCGTCCTGTAAAAATGACTGCAAGAGCACAGCGCAGAATGCTGCATGAGGTAAAGAAGAATCCCAGAGTGTCAGCTAAAGACCTACAGAAATCTCTGGCACATGCTAACATTTTTGTTGACACATCTACAATAAGGAAAACATTAAACAAGAATGGAGTACATGGGAGGACACCACGGAGGAAGCCATTGCTGTCCAAAAAGAATATTGCAGCACGTTTGAAGTTTGCAAAAGAGCACCTGGATGTTCCACAGCACTACTGGCAAAATATACTGTGGACAGATGAAACCAAGATTGAGTTGTTTGGGAAGAACACACAACACTATGTGTGGAGAAAAAAAGGCACCACACACCAATATCAAAACCTCATCCCCACTGTAAAACATGGTGGAGGGAGCATCATGGTTTGGGGCTGCTTTGCTACCTCAGGCCTGGACGGATTGTTGTCATTGATGGGAAAATGAATTCCAGAGTTTATCAAGACATTTTGCAGGAAAACGTACGACCATCTGTCCACCAACTGAAGCTCCGCAGAGGATGGGTGATGCAACAGGACAATGACCCAAAGCATACAAGTAATTCAACAAAACAATGGCTGCAACAGCACAGAATATGCCTTCTGGAGTGGCCGAGTCAGAGTCCTGACCTCAACCCGATTGAAATGCTGTGGCATGACCTTAAGAGAGCGATTCACACCAGACATCCCAAGAATATTGCTACACTGAAATAGTTTTGTGAAGAGGAGTGGTACAAAATTACTCCAGATCGTTGTGCAGGTCTGTTCTGCAACTTCAGGAAACGTTTGGTTCAGGTTATTGCTGCCAAAGGAGGGTCAACCAGTTATTAAGTCCAAAGGTTCACATACTTTTTCCTCCCTGCACTGTGAATGTTTACATGTTATGTGCAATTAAACCATGGCAACATCTAATGTTTGTGTAGTATTATGTTCAGCAGACTGTGTTCTTCTATTGTTGTGACTTAGATGACGTTCAGAGCACATTTTATGCCCAATTCATGCAAAACTCCACGTAATCCCAAGGGGTTCACATACTTTTTCTTGCAACTGTAACTATGTAATCGTGTAAACTATCCGGAGTAGGAAAGCCCATGCACTTACACTCTAGCAATGATCCATGCAGCAAAAAAGAGCTGGCAACTAGGTATCATCCACAAATACAAAACTTTTATTGACTATATGGTTCTTATAAGCTAGCCAGCCTCCAGAAGCTTCACAATCCAGTTCTGTCCTCCATGATGCTTTAGACCAGGGAAGTATAAAACTCAAAAAGAGAAAGAAAACATAGTGCTCTCTGCTTCCAACGTAATTTTTTATTTAAAAAAAAAAAAAAAAAAAAAAATGGATATACTTAGCTTAAAAGGTGCACGAAGCACCAGTGCACTGTGGTAGCAGGCATAAGATACAGGAGAACTCCCAATAAAATGAAATGGCTGTTTGCACACTTCCAAGTAGCGGCATGACGTCAACCCCTCCACCAGTGTGATGGATTGTGGTTGTATCCTGGAAACGCGTTTAATGTTAATTTAAAAAGGTACACACGGACAATTTTTGGTACACATGTAGCGCTACCCCCTTGAGGGCTGCTGGATTTGATTGGTTCCCCCTACACTCTGCACAGCCAGGCAACATGCATTTTTCATATTTTCTCTCTGAGGCAGTAAACAGTCCTTCAGTTTGTTTTTATTAAAGGGTTAACAACTTGGATGAGGTCTAGGGGTATATGGGAAGCCCAAGGAACTATAAAACTTGAGGATAACTTCTTAGCAACTTTGCACAAAATGTGGACCAAAAAAAAAAACATTAGCAACTGTTTCTTTATGGAGCACTGAGTTCCCTTTGGTGTACCTCTTCAGATCCCAGATAAAAATCTCCTCATCCACCCGACTGTCCTGAGGGTATCACTGGGCAAGGGATTCCAAGATCTGCAACTAATTAGTCCCAGATGAGAACTAGTTGGATATTGCACTTGACCGCCTTTCCCTTCTTTGGACCAAGGGGACTGTCCTGTTAGCTTGTCGAGTTGTAGCTGTTTTTAGGCATCACGTTGTGCTGGCTCCTTCCCTGCTGACAGGATGTCCTCCCTAGGAGATGGTGGCACAGTGGATATTCATCCATCCAGCACTAGCCTGTAGGTAGGCTCCCCTCCCTGGGGGGGCCATTCCAGACTCCATACTCCAGCACCTTCTCTCAGGCCATCTTCCACCTGAACACAACTACTACCCTGCTTCACAGGCTCTGCCACATTTAAGGATTGCTCTTAGCCACCATGCCTGGCCTGGGGATCAGCTAAGGTCCCTTAAACATGCACATCTAGACTTCCCCCCCTCCTCCGCCTATCTACTAGAAAGTTCCTCAAGTTTCTAGAAGGTTGTGATGACTCCAGAAGCCCTGACCTGTAGAGCCTCCCAACCTCTCCTGAGGTGATCTCTCTACCTTACTCCCAGGCTGGCTTATCCCAGGTTTCTAACAAGCCTCTGACTCACAAAAATAGCAAATCCTATCTAGCCAAACTAGAAGGTGCTACACATGAATATTTCATAATTTTATTTTAAGACATGGTGTATATTTAGGGGAGTATTTAGACAGTTTACACTTTATAATTTTTTTCTGCTTTGCTAAACTTATGTAAGAAGCATTATTGGTAAAGTAGTACGCGGCACTATATAGTTACATAGTTAGTCTGGCTGAAAAAAGACAAATGTCCATCCAGTTCAACCATTAAAAATAAAAAAGTTATAATCCTGTACCCACAGTTGATCCAGAGGAAGGCAAAAAGAAACCCAGCAAAGCATGATCCAATTTGCTCCTGCAGGACATTCCTTCCTAATCCCCCGAGAGGCAATCAGATATTCCCTGGATCAACTATACCTATAAATGTTAGTATCCAGTTATATTCTGTGTATCCAAGCTCTTACTGTGAAGAAACCTTTCCGTATTTGGAGATTAAATTTCTTTTCTTCTTCAGACGTAAAGAGTGCCCCCTTGTCCTCTGTGAATAACTCTACACCGAGTTCACTATATGAACCACTGATGTATATATATTTATGGGCTAGAACATTTACCTTTTATAATATGTAGAGCTGGTTAGTTTCTGCAAATAGCTCTTGTATTATGAATTGTTGTTTCTAGTACTATGAACTGTTGAATAATATTGGAAGTATTCTCATTGTATAATGGTATAGAAGTATGGTTTTTTATCAGGAAATTCTCATGAATGCCACAACATTGGAACTGTGCTTGATGAGCATGCCCTGTAAAGATTTGGAGCTTTGTCACTGCTGTGCTGCTCACTATTCTTGCCAGGAGGAGGCTCTGAGCCCTGCCTCTACCAAGATGTAAGTACAGCAGGGACCAGAGGGCTGGGGAAGGTGTACGGCATTAGTTCACCTTTTAATTTTTTTCAAAAAAGGTTAACTGTAAGATTAAAGTAGAATTCCAAATATTTTTAGACTGCCCTCATTCCCCGCTGTCTTGAAAATTTCTAATTACCATCTCCAAGCTCCAACACTGTCCCCAGCTTTTACCTCAGTCCAGCACTGGAGGTACTCTTCAGGTAAAACAGGTACCTCATTCAGCCACTTTACTGTGATCCCAGCTTGTTGTTTACACACCCCCATGGGAGATGCGTCATTACACAGGCTGGGCTCATATTACTCCAGAGCTCATATGTAATCAAGTTGGCCTTACACTGATATTTTTTTTTTCAGATATACAGTGCAGATGAATGAATCTCATGCTGTTGTCAATGCACTTTAACTGTACTGGCTGCATTTAATTGGATGCAGCCACCATTCAGGTAAATATTGTTTACTTTTGTTGAATCAAATGAATCTGGCAGGGCCACCCACTGACCAAAATCCACAGTGTATGGCCAGCTTTACATAACTGCACTCAGTCCAGGAAATAGGATGTTGCTGTCACCAGCTAGAAGACTGCAGAAAGGGGGAGAGCTCTCCTTCATCAACAAATTAATAATATTTTTAAATTCTATTGGATACCTTTTTTAGATCCAGTAATTTGATCACTGGGTCTCTGTAATTCTCTACACAATCCAGGCAAATCATGGTTGGTGAGAGAGGCCAGCAGCGTGCTGTACATAGCTTCCTTAAAACACCCTCTTGAGAGCCCTCAGTCTTAATGCAAGTAGAAGCTGTCTTTTTGGAGGAGTTATGTAAATATCAAAATGACTCGATGGGTGGACATCAGTTTGAAGGACTGGGTGTTCCTAGGCAGGCTTCACTTGCATGTACACTGCCCTAGGTAACATCCACATGTGATGCTGAGCCTCACTGACTGAGGGAACTGAAATCCAATAAACGAAAGGGGAGGGCCATGGACAATCAGGCTGGGAAGGAAAGAACTAGATCAGGGGTACACAACCTTTAAGAGGAGGAGATCTACCTAAACAACATGGAAGAGATCAAATATAATGCAACACCCTTTTAAAAAAAGGAAATTAACTAGCAACTCTCCCAGTAGAATTCCTGCAATAGTTGATTTTTTAGGCCCCAGTGTGTGACAGGGCACAGTGGGCCCCCTTTCCCTCAAAGTCCATGTGCAATGCACACATTTGCACACTGGATGATAGTCATTGGTACCCACCTGCTAGAGCACAACAAAAACACAAGGCAGCTAATCCGCTCAGGTGGCTTCAGACAACAGTCCAAAGCCACCGGAACTATCCCAGGGAGAAGCACTAAAGACTGACAGCTAATCAGCTGCCTGTGATTGGCTGTCATCTTTGAGAGCTTACCAGTGGCATAACTCAGGTGGCCTCAGACTAATGTCTGAAGCTGCCTGAGCTCACCCCTGTGATCTACCTGTCATTTGCCTGCGGGCAACCAGCGGATTGTGATCGACGGGTTGCTGACCCCCACACTAGAGGATACTGGATGTCCTCCAGCCAGGAAATGAGGAGGGCAGTGTCTGACTTACTGAAGCTTCTAATGCACACTGTGAGAAGCTCACGGTGTTCAGCAAACTCAGAGAATGCAATTTTAGTACAATGGTACAAGACTGAAGGGAAGGCTGAAGTTCATCTTTAATGCATAGTTTTCTGAGTATGGTCCACAGGTAAAAATTGTACTAAAATAGATTAAGTAAGTAATGCTGTAATACATCAGTTTGCAGATTTTCTTCTAAGTCCTGTT
The DNA here is from genome assembly GCF_062004578.1 of Staurois parvus. NCBI lineage: Eukaryota > Metazoa > Chordata > Amphibia > Anura > Ranidae > Staurois > Staurois parvus. The sequence continues at coordinate 24,852,666 of NW_028317886.1, read as the reverse complement.
TCTGCTGTGCATGCACAGAAGGAACGTTATTCTTGGCATCTATTAGTGAATTGCTTTTTGTGGGATGTGTGCAGGCATTGAATTATGTCACTTATTTCCCAGCCTCTGTGTCCATTAAAATATGCAACCCTTGACATTTACAAAAATTATTTTACACGTTTTCCTTATAAAGTCAAGTCAAGTCATTTCAAAATGCAATAGGTTTATGTCCAGCAGAGGTGTACTGCACAGAAATTACAGCAATACTGAACTCTACACGAATGCATGGGAAAGAAAGGGTGGGAGTGTTTTTTAGTAACCCATTCCATACTTGCTGAAGCTTCAAGAGCTACACTGTTTTTATTTAGAGATGTTTTGCACCATGTGTAACAAGGCATTACACTGCAGAGTATAATGATGATGTTAATTGGGAACTACATGTTCCAGATGCTGCACATCACCTAGCGGATTCCTCTGGGCAACAGAGAAGCAATGTAGCCTTGCCAAACACAGTTGTAAAGGCTGGTTTGTTGCTAAGTAGAGAGCACATGGCATCTCAGAAACCAATTCAAACAATCTGGACAGCTTCCCAGGTTACACTGCACTATTTCACGAGCTTCCAGGAACTTCATGTCCCAGTCAGTGGTGGATTATGAACACAATGCTGCCACCAGCTGTTATCTACGCGAACAAGACCTAGCATGGAGGAATAATCATCTAAATTATTCCACCAAACAAAAGATTTGCAATATTCCTTGTTTTTTTTAACAGAATCACATTATTTATTAAATGTAAAGATCCTCTATCCCACTTCAAGCAACCATGGGTCAGCTATCTGGCTACTCTGGTATAAGCCTGAATTACTGACATTTTAGGGAATTTGTAGACAGAAAATGTTATGGTCATCTATAAATATTGATTTGGTCCAAAATACTGTAATGAGCCAATACTGTTACAAATAGTTAAAGTGGTATTAAACGCAAAAACAAAAGTGTTATATACTGCCGTTTACCAATCCTACTAAACTACTAAGAAACATTTTTTTTAAATTCTGTTCAAGTATGTATCTTTTGAGTTCATAACCCCCAAAAAGTACTTTCTATTACTCTCAGCCCCCTCCAAATCACTAAATTAAATTTTTCGTTGCTGTGATCCGACTTCTTGTTGGAGGGTAGCTATGTTCATTCTCTGTGGACCCCACTGTAAGTAGGGACATAGTCACTCTCTCCTATTGGTCCTGAGATGGACTAGTTATTATGGACTATGGGATTTGTAGTGTGCATTGTTCCAACTAAATTGAAGTGAAGGAAAAAAGGAAAGGTGTGGGAGCTCATGGACAACGTTACAAGGAGGCAAAAGGAACAATTTTGTGAAAAATAGATTGAAGGGTTACTAAAGTAGAATTATAGACAAACTTTTTTTTTTATTATGGACAGTGTTTATATATATATATATATATATATATATATATATATACACACACACACACACACACACACACACACACACACACTATATTGCCAAAAGTATTGGGACACCCCTGCAAATCTTTGGATTCAGGTGTTCCAATCACCTCCATGGTCACAGGTGTATAAAATCAAGCACCTAGGCATGCAGACTGCTTCTACAAATATTTGTGAAAGAAAGAGTCGCTCTCAGGAGCTCAGTGAATTCAAGAGTGGTACCGTGATAGGTTGCCACCTGTGCAATAAATCCGTCGGTGAAATTTCCTTGCTACTAAATATTCCACGGTCAACTGTTAGTGTTGTTATGATAAAGTGGAAGCAACTGGGAACAACAGCAACTCAGCCACGAAGTGGTAGGCTACGTAAAATGAGAGAGTGAGGGCAGCACATGCTGAAGGGCACAGTTTGCAGAAGTTGCCTGTTTGCAGAATCAAAAGCTAAAGACCTACAAACTTCATGTGGCCTTCAGATTAGCAGAACAGTGCGTAGAGAGCTTCATGGAATGGGTTTCCATGGCCAAGCAGATGCAACCAAGCCTTACATCACCAAGTGCAATGCAAAGCGTTGGATGCAGTGGTGTAAAGCACGTCGCCACTGGGCTCTAGAGCAGTGAAGACGTCTTCTCTGGAGTGACGAATCACACTTCTCTGTTGAAGCTGTTACAGCTGCAAAGGGTGGGCCAACTCAAAATTGAACCCTACAGACTAAGACTTGGATGCCATTAAATTTCATGTGTGTGTAAAGGCAGGCGTCTCAGTACTTTTGGTAATTTAGTGTATAAAACCCCCATCATCCTGCCTAGGTTGCTAGGAAAGCAGCTGGACACATACTCCCAGCACTTACAGGAGCCAAATCTAATGCTTTTTTGAGTACTAGCAACAAGGATGGATGAGGGGTTTGCTAACTAGGAGTTTTTTGGCCAGATTTCTGGGGGGTGGGGGCAAATGGCCTACAGGTACAGCAATAAAATTAATGAACATTATACAAAGATGCACTGTTTTTATACTACCAACTGAGGATCCTTGACTACATAGGCTTTTTTATTGAAAAAGTGAACTTAAAATGACTCTAAAATTACATTTTTTAAATAAAATAAAATACATGCAGTATGTCTAACGATAACTAGAATATACCTTCTATCTCTCTTTTCCTTTGTTTCATCTCTCAGATGCAAGATTTGTTCTGCTGTTCTCAGACTTCCTGTTCTACGGTGGCTACATTTGTTCTCCTTGTCCCCCTTGTGTATGTGAATGTAGCTTAATTGAACAAGCTGAAGTTAGAAGTTGATTGGCTACCAAGCACAGCTGCACCAGATTTTGCACTCTACTGTTTTAGTAAATCAGCCCCATAGAGTAGAGCATGTGAACAGAAATAACAGTATTGCTCACTCTACTAGTAGCAGTGATGCGTATCAGTGGAGGATAGCGAACATGCACAGGACAAAAACAAAGCCTGAAGTAGATATTAAAAACCAACTAATGTAATTATATATGTATTATTTAAAATAATTCAATGCTTTATAAATGCAACTTCTGTAAGCATTCAAATCTGACTTGGTGTCAGTCTTTTGAAATTACAGCAGAGCAGCATTCAGGCTGGGAAGGGAAGGGGCAGCAGTAGCGGCCAGTTAGGAGTGATACATACATATGGAGTAATTTGACAGGAGTAGAGTGATGAGCTCATCTGTCTGCTACTGCTCCTTCACTGTCCAATCATAGGTTGAGGGCACGGAGGTAACCTAAATGTAATGCTAAACTGCAGTAAAGAAAAGTAGGTTTAAAAAGCTAGCTCTGCTGTTTGGCAAGACTGTACAACTCTCCGGGTACAGATGGACAGAAATACACATCATTTGGTATATAAAACAGCTCCCATATTTCAAACGTGTATTTAGCACTTTGCCTGGAGTTCAGCTTCAAGGGGCGGTTGTGCTGTGGTTAACACTACTAAATTCAAAATACATTAAAGCTAATTTTAAAGGCATGCACAATAATGTATACATAAAGGTTTCTTACCTATAGTAATATGGATTCTTCTTTTTGTCACTCGTCTCAGAAATGACAGCACTGACAATGTCTTCTGTGTCAGTGCTCACCAACTTCACTGCATGGACAGTCAGGTGTTGGTTCAAGTTAGCACGGCACTTTGCAGCATATGGGCACAAATGGCACTTATACTTTCTCTCTTCTGTGTAGAGAAACAAAGTGGTAATAGTCATATTCCTGCAAGTATTCCGATAGGACTGAAGAAATTTGTATTTGTTGGTCAAAACCTACTTTACGTTTGAGATTCTACTTTAGGTTCCATTTTCTGAGAAATAAGTTTTAAAACAAAGCTCTACTCAAAAATTGGCCTTATTAAGGATGACAGAAGCCTTTAAATAGCCTCATAAAGAATTGAATACGCCCACATGTAATCAACAGAGCAAGAAACATCAGACAGACAGCTTTATTTAAAGAATGACAAATGAAAATACATTAGCATGTTCACTATAAACAGCAGTATTGAACAACTTTGTACATATGATCTTTTACCTCTGCCTTTTCTTTCCCTGTGTCAGGAAAGCTGTCACGCAAGTCTTGTCCCATGATAAATATTAGTTTGTTTTTGTTCACCCATCCTGCATTTGCACTGCAATTGCAGACCAGTACAACATAGATTTTTACTTGTCTGATTTAAAGGATAAGTTCACCTTTTGGAGCATGTTACATGTTCTACCCATGTTTAGGGTAGAACATGTAACGTATTTCCAATGCTGCAGCGGCTTCTTGTTTCCACCCCTCTCTGTGACAGGAGTTCCTTTTACTAACTGTCACTTTTAAAAACAGCTCGGGCCGTACTGGGCTCCACCCACAGTGCTGGGTCATTCATTCACAGTGTTCTGTGAATATATGAACTACAAGTCTCAACAGCCTTAGTGGCTGTCGGCTTGTAGTTCTCAATGAACTACCACAGCGCTTTGGAGGGCTTAGGTGGTTCACTGAATCTTCCTGTCAGTATACAGTTGCAAGAAAAAGTATGTGAACCCCTTGGGATTACGTGGAGTTTTGCATGAATTGGGCATAAAATGTGCTCTGAACGTCATCTAAGTCACAACAATAGAAGAACACAGTCTGCTGAACATAATACTACACAAACATTAGATGTTGCCATGGTTTAATTGCACATAACATGTAAACATTCACAGTGCAGGGAGGAAAAAGTATGTGAGGCCCTAGCTTAATGACTTCTCCCAGAGCCAATTGGAGCCAGGAGTGAGCCAACCTTGACTCCAATCAGTGTGATGATATTGGATGTGTTGCTGACAGCTGTCCTGCCCTTAAAAAACACACACCTGTTTTGGGTTTACTGGTTTCAAGAAGCACTGTCTGATGTGAACCATGCCTCGCAGAAAAGAGCTCTCAGAAGACCTACGATCAAGAATTGTTGACTTGCATGAAGCTGAAAAGAGTTACAAAAGTATCTCCAAAAGCCTTGATGTTCATGTGTCCACGGTAAGACAGACTGTCTACAAATGGAGAAAGTTTAGCACTGTGGCTACTCTCCCTAGGCATGGTCGTCCTGTAAAAATGACTGCAAGAGCACAGCGCAGAATGCTGCATGAGGTAAAGAAGAATCCCAGAGTGTCAGCTAAAGACCTACAGAAATCTCTGGCACATGCTAACATTTTTGTTGACACATCTACAATAAGGAAAACATTAAACAAGAATGGAGTACATGGGAGGACACCACGGAGGAAGCCATTGCTGTCCAAAAAGAATATTGCAGCACGTTTGAAGTTTGCAAAAGAGCACCTGGATGTTCCACAGCACTACTGGCAAAATATACTGTGGACAGATGAAACCAAGATTGAGTTGTTTGGGAAGAACACACAACACTATGTGTGGAGAAAAAAAGGCACAGCACACCAACATCAAAACCTCATCCCCACTGTAAAACATGGCGGAGGGAGCATCATGGTTTGGGGCTGCTTTGCTGCCTCAGGGCCTGGACGGATTGTTGTCATTGATGGGAAAATGAATTCCAGAGTTTATCAAGACATTTTGCAGGAAAACGTACGACCATCTGTCCGCCAACTGAAGCTCCGCAGAGGATGGGTGATGCAACAGGACAATGACCCAAAGCATACAAGTAATTCAACAAAACAATGGCTGCAACAGCACAGAATATGCCTTCTGGAGTGGCCCAGTCAGAGTCCTGACCTCAACCCGATTGAAATGCTGTGGCATGACCTTAAGAGAGCGATTCACACCAGACATCCCAAGAATATTGCTACACTGAAACAGTTTTGTGAAGAGGAGTGGTCCAAAAATACTCCAGATCATTGTGCAGTTCTGATCTGCAACTACAGGAAACGTTTGGTTGAGGTTATTGCTGCCAAAGGAGGGTCAACCAGTTATTAAGTCCAAAGGTTCACATACTTTTTCCTCCCTGCACTGTGAATGTTTACATGTTATGTGCAATTAAACCATGGCAACATCTAATGTTTGTGTAGTATTATGTTCAGCAGACTGTGTTCTTCTATTGTTGTGACTTAGATGACGTTCAGAGCACATTTTATGCCCAATTCATGCAAAACTCCACGTAATCCCAAGGGGTTCACATACTTTTTCTTGCAACTGTATCTGCTTGCCCATACATACCGTACAGGCAATAAGATTTACTGACAGGTCTGCAGGAGACCTGCATGGCACCTGGGATCTGCTGATCGCTGGTGCAATGCTTTACAGGCTCCTGCAACCAAAAATAATAAACGCACATTTTTTTTTTACCTGCAACAAAAATGTGCTGTTTATTATTTTTGGTCAAAAGGTGAACTTATCCTTTAAGGACTTCAGTGTCAGGAGCTGAAATACACCTACATAATCAAGGGAGATCACAAACTGCTTAAATCAAAGAAAATGTTCAGACCAGGACTGAGAACAACAAAGGCATAAGAGTTCCCTCTAGATCTAAATTCTGCAACTGTTTTTTCAGAATCACATGAAATAGAACAATAGGCAAGCCTTATCTAAATTTATTCAGGGGATGCCTCTTGCAGTTTGTGATGTCCACTAATTATCTAAGTGCAGCATATCATATAAATCATTTAAGGCTCATGACACTAAAGACTTTTAATTCAGAAACCTTCCCAGTACTCAGTTCTTCAACAGACAGTGAAGACATCTGACAACAACAGTGTTTACATTGTTCTGAGCCTATGATGAGCTCAGTAAAAAAAAAAGTTGGGTTATTTTGCAAGCAGGCTTATATTTCATTTTCACTGACAAGATTGGTAGTTTTATACACTAGTACCTGTGTGCAATAACAGATGTCGGGATAAAGTCTGCTGTCGGCCAAACACTTTCCCACAGACATCGCAGGGATAGAGCTGTTCGTTGAGTTTCCAGGCAGCTAACCCACTGCCTGCTTCCAGCCCAAGTGACTCTGCATCTGTAACATTAAAGAAAGCACACTGAGTGATCTGTTTTTGTGAATATTTGGTATACATCCCAACACAGTCTGCAGGTCTGCAATGAATAAAACAGTACTTGATCTTGCTTCCAAAAATTAAACTTGGGCTTTGGATATGTAATGAGGAGAGAACCTCTCTGCATACCTTTAAGGCGAATCCAGGAAACTTTGGAAACTTGAACTGTCTCCCTCCCCCTTTCCGTTGGTAAAAAAATAATGTTTATTGATAGGGTACACTTAAAGAAATGTAAACTGTACTTAAAGCAGAACCCCCACCAAAACAGTTTATTTTATTTTGGAAGAATAAGGCTGTGGTCAGTCTCTAATCAGATCTCTAAAGCTCTCTCCATACACTGTGCACATGATTTTTTTTCTAATCAATCATTGCATTGCCACTAAGTATGTATATGGTTTGCACTTATGTTGTGATGCAGCTGTATAGTTCCAATAATACACATCTGAAATACATACACTGTATGTTTGTTATTTTACCTGCTACTGCTGAGATCTGAATCATAACAGTGGCATGGCATAGCTAGAAGACCACCTTCCCACCTCCTGGTTCACCGTACTGCTATTTGGATAGAGCTGGTGACATGGATTTATTGTCCCACCAGCAGGCAGGAAAAAGGAAGGTGACACAGGAAGCCACATTACTGAACCAGAAAATAAGCATGTCACCTGCCTGGATGCAGGGGTGCATAAATCACTAGATTTACTATACAGAAATACACATTTTGGGGAAATAAAATAGTACACATACATGTATTTCATCTGTGCATTTGGTGGTTTGCATGGACTAGAACTTCATCAAAAACTTTTAAAAACAAGACCATTACCCCCAGGTGACACATTGGTGGGAATGTTTAAAACTGGAGCAGCCAGAATCTGGATGAGCTGTGCATGGCAACCAATCAGCTTCTATCTTTCATTTTCAAAGCTCAACTGAACAAGCAGAAGATGAAACCTGATAGGTTAATGTGCACAGCTGCTCCAAACTCTGTCTGCTTCAGTTTTGATAAATTACCCTCATTGTGTCCCTCCTTTCCCAAGGCATTGTCACGGTGCCTGCAGTATTACAACTCCTTTTTTCTTTTTTTTAGAGAAATCAATGTTTATATACAGCATTAATGCATATGTGCCACTTTGCATTGTGGAAAGTGTCTCAGCAGCAAAATTTCTGACACTTGGAAGTGGCATACTGTGGGAGGTTTCAGGGGATTCCAGACCATAACGCAACAATTCAATGAAAAAGAACAAATCGGCAACCAGCACTGATCTTGCTTTCAAAGCTTACTTTAATTTTTTGAGGGGTAGTAATAGGTATCTTGTTTAGCTCTGCATAATTAGCTTCATGCAATTGGTCAAGAAATGACACTTCCCTACAAACTGTATGGAGGGGGAAGGGGTGGGGGGATTTTACAACTGATATTTCTCATTAAAGATAGTGTGCGTGTATATGACAAATGACAATTTACACGGACCGTTGTCTTACTAGAAACTACCTTAGTACTTTTCATATGATGTGCTTTAACTTCTATTTGTAATACAAATGAGCAGGATAAGGGTGCTGATTGGCTGATTTTGAGCAGATGTTTGCCAAAATGTCCTAAACAGTGTTTTATTATATGGACCTAAACCACTTTTTAGTACACTCTGTACAAAGTGGAAAAAAACTAAAAATAAAATTATTCAAATTAATTCAATAAGTCATAATTATTATGTTTACAGTGTCTACATAAAATATCTTGCAGTACAAAATAATGCTAAAATGTAATATATAGGCTAAAGCATCCTCAAGATGTCTTAGCAAGGACTGAATGCCAAGTCTGATGTTTTTATTGAGGCCCAGCTGTCATAGGACACATAACTCAAAAGATGATCCATGAGGTCTGGCCAACACATGCATGGGGCTTATGTCTGAGAGCCATACCACCTGGACAGTCATCAAAAGAAATGGTTTGTGGCTGAAAACAGATGTTCTTGGCTAGAAAAGCATACACTGATCATTTTATATGTGTAAACAGCTTACAGGAGAGACATCAAAGGCACAGTAAGCCATCTAGAACAGCTCCCGACACTATTGTTCCAGTCAGACTGACATCAGCAGACATTAACAGACCTGAAATTAGCCACCAAAGACTCCACAAACTCTCTTCCAGTTTGTGCTGACCATGAATGGGCTGATAACCTAGGCAGCCAAATGGCCATAGCGAAACTGAATTTCGGCCAATTCAGCATGGACCAGCCAAATTTCAATCTGAGTGGCCTCTACCGATTAACAAAAGTCAATCTAACGATCGACTTCTGTTTAATGGCCTTGTGGAAAAAGTTTTCTCAATCATTGGCTGCAGCCACTGTTCAGTGTAGCAGAAAGTCCTGCTGTCAGAATATAATGTTTCAGTGGGCAGATTGCTCTATCCACCTTGATAGTATGGATGGAAAAATCAGTTTTTTTCTTTCTTTCAGCCTGCTGGCTAACCAAAATAAAGATCCATCTATGACCAGCCTTATAGTAGGCTTCCATTATATGCATCTGGAAAACATCAAACACGCACCAGAACTAATAAAAAATGTGTTGAAAACACGCATGCAGAAACGCATCTGGAACAGATTTGGAGTGCGTTTTTGTGGTATAAACTGGCCCTGAAACATTATTGCCATCTTTCAGACCTTACATATGGAGTGTTGCACTGTCATCGTTTTGCACTTATAAAGCTTCCACTGTTATTCATTATTGATCTAAGAAAAAAAAGTTTTAATTAAAGTAGATCTTTTGAAATAGTTTAATTTTATTAAACTATTTTAATTTATTTAACTTTCTTAAAATATACATATGTTTAAAAAATGATATATTTAATTTTGGCTGTTCAATTGTAGATGAATTATACTCACCGGACACTTTATAAGGTACACTTGTTCAATTGCTTGGTAACACAAATTGCTAATCAGCCAATTACATGGCAGCAACTCAATGCATTTAGGCATGTAGTGTGAAGACGACTTGCTGAAGTTCAAACAGAGCATCAGAATGGGGAAGAAAGCTGATTTAAGTGACTTTGAATGAGGCATGGTTGTAGGTGCCAGACAGACATTTCAAAAACTGCTTATCTACTGGGATTTTCACACAAACCATCTCTAGGGTTTACAGAGAATGGTCCAAAAAGAGAAAATATCCAGTGAACGGCAGTTGTGTCGATGAAAATGCCTTGTTGATGTCAGATGGTATGGTCAGAATTTGGTGTAAACAACATGAAAGCATGGATTCATCCTGCCTTGTATCAACAGTTCAGGCTGGTGGTGGTGGTGTAATGGTGGGGATATTTTTATGACACTAGCAAGGTGTACCTAATAAAGTGGCCAGTGAGTGTATATCCTAATTATGTTTACATGTGGCAAAGGTTTTCTTCTTCACATCTTATTATGCGGAAGTAACAGGTATTTTGAAAACTTCTAACACACAAATAGCCATTTAACTAAGAGGATTAGCTGCTACATACAGCATCTGTTCAACATCTGCTGCTACGGAATTATTTGAACAAACCATGTAATTTGTAGATATTACATGCTTTGTATATTATACATATACACACTCACCACACAATTTATCATATAGGGGAATATCCTGTATAGGCATTTACTGCACATGGATGCATATGTCTTATGTTATTTTATACAGTCTATCCTGTTTGTGATATGAAACAGATGATCCAAAGCTAAAAGGGCTCCTTTCTTTTATGCCAATTTTACAAGATTAAAGATCATTCAAATTACCAACTATATTGGTAAATTAATAAATAGTCACATCACCATCCCTGCCAGTATAGTATGGATTCTGTGGTTGCTATGCATTACTGCACTTACAGCAGAACTTCAGTTTCTCAATCAACTTTGACTATTTTACTATTTACTACTTAAAATTAAACTAGCCAAAACATTTTCCATGAGCTTTGGAAAGAGTTGGGTGTGTGTGTCTGTTGAAACCTGTGTCAAGTTTTTACGGCTATGCTTTTCCCCTCTGGAAGATATCACCTCACTTCTTGTTTAAGTGACCTCTGCCACCAAGATAGGGCACGAGAGAAAATCATCCAATAGTGGGGATCACAAAAAATCATTTACTGAGTGACAGAGACTTGAAATCTTCTCCAAGCTACTAAAAAAAGTGTTTTTTTTGCGGTCAGTGTCCCCATTGAATAGATTTTCATTCATTTCCTGTCTCATTCACCACTTGTTACCATAACAGGAAACAAAAACCTTAACAGATGTTCTAACCCTTTTTTACTCTGTCCAAAGATTTAAAAGGGTGGAATTCCATTTTAGGAATGAGACTTTTTTGTAGAACACGGTCAGTGATGACACAACACAAATAATTTGAGGCTTGTCTCAGGATATTGCTCTCAAGAAAGCACTTCAAATAAAACATTTAAACTAAAAATTAAATCCAAGTACTGATGGGAGCCAAAGCAGAGTAAAGCTGCAATGTTAAGGTCTCATTCACATAGGCAATTCTGTGTTTATATTTTCTAAATACAGGAGAAGTGATCCAAAACGTATGAACAAATTGTATGCCTCCCAGGTCACTTTTTCAGGTTTAAAGCAGGCTTAGCAGCATTAGGATGTGTTAAAATGGAGCTAAACTCCATCCTACTTACCTCCCCTCAATGGCCTGATGTCCCTCACACTTGTCAACATCTTCTACCAGGCTTCTTTTGGGTGCCAGGCTGTGGTTGTTTTCATTGGCCATCATGGGATGATGTCCCTCCTGCGCATGCGCAGGAGTGCACTCATCTTGGAACACAGAAGCTGTGTTGGAACGTAAACTGAGCTGCACAGCTACATGAACAAGATTGCAGGCAGGTATGTCGGTTTATTTTATTGCAGAAGAGACATTGCATATCTATTCTGCAATAAAGAGCCTGCCTGCTCACAGTTTTAAAAGCAGGACTTTAGTTTCACTTTAAGTGTTAACACAGAGTCTCTAATCAGATCCTGGATACACAGAATTCTATTTTCTCTAAATGGAGTGAAATTGTCCACATCTACACATAGGTAAAACACACAGTGTGAATGTAATCATTGAAAAATCCTTACTTGCATTTAAATGCTTTTGGACATGTCTTCTAAATGCATATAAATGGAGGTCTGACAGTGCCAATGTGAATGAAGCCTAAGGGTGTTTTTTAAATGCACACATACTGGACAGGTGCACAGCTTTTAATCCCCAATGCTGGCCACATCATTGCAGTAGTATTACTTACACTCACCCCGGTCTGCCTTCCTACACTTACAGTTTATTTAACAAAATGATGGCAGCAACAAAATATAAAGTGCCAGTCAGATATAACATTGTGGTGGTTTGGCTTCAGGAAAGTTCATTGTGATTGGCTGCTATGGGTGACTGCATTCTGGTTCTCGTCTTTAAAATACAGCATATTATTTAAATGTAAATCACTACTCTCACAGCATACTTGTTTATAATGAAAAAAAAAAAAAGAAAAAAGAAATTTTGATTATACTGCAGTGTAATATGATACATGGGTGCAAAAGATATGAGAAGAGATTCAGCTTTTTATCTTTCACAAAAGAAGATTGCAATGTTTTAATAAAAATTCTAAGCATAAAACATTTTCTTGTTGTACTCCCAAAGGTCTTCTTCTCTCATGTTTTCTTGCCATTGCTGTGGAGGTCACCTTCTCATAAAAGAAGAGTCTGGCATGGAGAAGACTCTAAATTAATTTTAGGCATTCAATAGCTATTTTCCGTATGTGTTTTCTACATGCTATTGTGACACTCACTACTGCCACCTTGTGGCATTTTACATACTCAAACCCTTTTAAAGACTGCAATGAGTCATTCCTAAACAAATCATATTTGTATGTATACAGTAAAGCAGTACTCCAGGCATAAAAGAAAGTCTATTTAGCTATTGAATAGAAATGAAAATGAGCACAATTTTTGTTGAGCAGTTTTCACTTTTTCCGTAACCCTACTTCCACAATCTGCTTCCTCTTTCTCCCACTCTAGCCATGATCCAATCCAAATTATTATTATTATAATATAGGATTTATATAGAGCCAATAGTTTACACAGAGCTTTACAACATAAGGGCAGACAGTACAATTACAATACAATTAAATACTGGAGGGATCAGAGGGCCCTGCTCATTAGAGCTTGCAATGTAAGAGAGAGGGTCAAGAGATACAAAAGGTAATAACTGTGGGAGATGGGCTGATGGAGAAAATACATGTACAGTTGTTTGGTAGATGCAGGATAGGCCTCTCTGAAGAGATGAGTTTTCCGGCATTGTCTAAAAGCGGACAGAATAAGAGATAGTCAGACACATTGGGGAAGGGAGTTCCAGAGGATTTGAGCGGCGAGCATGGGAGGAGGTAACGGGAGCTAGAGAGCAGGAGGTCTTGGGAGGAAAGAAGAGAATGATTTGGTTGGTATTTTGAGACAAGATTAGTGATGTAGCTGGAGTCCGAGTTGTGGCTGGATGGCTTATAAGCTGTTGTAAGTATCTTCAATTTAATTTGTTGCGTTAGCAGAAGCCAGTGAAGGGTTTGGCAGAAAGAGCTGTCAGACACTGAATGGTTGGTAAAGTTGATAAGCCTGACAGCAGCATTCATGATTGACTGAAGGGGGGATAGCCTAAAAGCAAGCCAGTGAGGAGGGAGTTGCAGTAGTCGAGACAGGAGATGACCAGGGAGTGAGTTAGAAGCTTTGTGATGTCATTGGTTAGGAAGGGGCGTATCTTAAAGATGTTGCGGAGGTTGAGGCAAGCTTTGGACAGTGATTGGATGTGGGGCAGAAAGGATAGTTTAGAGTCCAGGATTACACCTAGAACCGGGGTGTATTTACCACAAGGCAAACAAGGCACTTGCCCAGGCCGGCATTTTTCAGGGGGGCAGCACCTCCCCTCAGGAGAAGAGATGGAAGAAGGGACATGTGCGATGAGAGCCAGATGGGATCTGAGAGAGGCTCTTTGATGGTGTAAGTAGAGCCTGACTCTCCTTCCCAGGAATGTCCAGAGGTGTGAAGATGAGTGTCTTTCTTTTTATCTATATATGGGGGGGCAGGGGTGTTGTTGGTCAATTTCCAGCTCTCTCTGTGGGAGAGGGAAGGGGGAGTGGTGTTGGTTGGTGTCCATGGGGGCAGATTATTATTCTGTTGCCTAGGGCAGCACAAAACCTAAATACACAACTGACCTAGAACCTTGGCACGCAGGAATAGGTTGATGGTTGAGCTGCTGATTTTGACAGAGAAGTGAGGGGAAGGGGCACGTAGGGGAGGAAATATTGTGAGCTTGGTTTTGGTTACATTGATTTTTAGGAAGTGGTGTGAAATCCAGGCTGATATGTCTGTTATTAGATTAGTGATGCATGAGGAGAATGATGGAGTGAGCTGAGGGTTTAGAGAGATAGATTTGGGTGTCACCAGCATAGAAATGGTATTGAAAGTCATGGGAGGCAAACAGCTGACCAAGGGTGGAGGTGTAGATTGAGAATAGGAGGGGTCCAACAACAGAACCTTGGGGAACTCCAACAAAGAAAGGAAGAGGAGAATAGGAAGTAGAATTGTAAGTGAAACTGAAAGTGCAGTGGAATAGGTAGGATGAGAACCAACAAAGAGTACAATCACAAAGATCAAAGCTGTGGAGTTTTTTTTGAGGAGGAGGGAGTTGTCCACTATATCAAAAGCAGAAAGGTCCAGGAGTAAGAGTACAAAATAGTGCCCATTAGTTTTAGCCATTAGTAGATCGTTTGTGAGTTTAAGGAGAGCAGTTTCCATGGAGTGTTGAGGGCGAAATCCGGACTGAAGGGGATCAAAGAAGGTTGTTCACAGTAAGATGGTAGCTAAGTTGGTTGTAGACCAGGCATTCAAAGAGTATGGAGGAAAAGGAGAGTAAGGAGATGCATTGTAGGTTAAGATTGGTGGGGTTTAGTGAGGGCTTTTCAAGTATGGGGATGACTAGTGCATGTTTTAGAGAGTTGAGAAAGATGCTGGAAGAGAGGGAGAGATTGAAGGTGTGAGTTAGAGTGTAGGATAGAGACAGAGGGTGACCGTACCATTTGTGACGGAACAGGGTCCAGGGAGCAGGTGGTTGGGTGCGCGTTAGAAAAAAGTTTACCAACCTTGTCTGTAGTAGTGGGGTTGAATGT
This sequence comes from Staurois parvus, assembly GCF_062004578.1. Classification (NCBI taxonomy): domain Eukaryota; kingdom Metazoa; phylum Chordata; class Amphibia; order Anura; family Ranidae; genus Staurois; species Staurois parvus. The sequence goes on along the minus strand of NW_028317886.1, from coordinate 24,837,608 downwards.
GTAAAGTAGTGATTATACCTGTGAATATGGAATGTTAAGTGGAGGAGGAAACTGCGCATCGGAGATCTCCTCATGAATTGTATCAATCTTCTTTTTGAAGTGATTGGTGATCTCCTGGGCAGTGAGTGAGTTAGTGGGTAGAGGCAGTGGCGGACGAAGAAGAGTTGAAGGTAGAGAAGAGTTAAAGGGGGCTGGATGAGAAGGTGTTAATCAGAGTGATGAAATAGGTCTGCTTGGCAGTCAGGAGGCCAAAGGCGCTCAGGAGCATGGCTAAATTTTTTAAGACATCTGGTGTCATCTGTTTGCCAAGGTTGTAGGGCTCGGGGCTTGATTGTGTGAGTAGTGAGGGGGGCAGGCTTGACCTGAAAGGATGTCACTGACCTGTTGTAGACAGAAGTGACTAGATTGCGGCAAGAGAGGAATGAGATTTTGTCATGGAGGTGATCAGCAGCAAAGCAGAGAAGAGAACGGTTGAGGTGGTGAAGGCTTCTGGGTAACTGTTAGGTGGCTGGAGGGAAAGGAGGTGGAAAACAGGTAGAGAGCGAAACTAATAAGGCGGTGATCAGAGAGTGGGAGAGGATTGTTGGAGAGATTGTACGGAGTGCATAGATAGGAGAATACAAGGTCAAGGGTGTTGCCATTGGAGTGAGTAGAATCCTGTATCCATTGCTTCAGGTCAAAAGAGGAGGCTAGACTAAGAGGTTTAAAAGTAGCAGGAGTGTTGGCATTAACAGGGAGAATGATTGTGGGGATTTCAGAAGAGAGAACGTAGAGTAGCCAGCCAGAGAAGTCATCAAAGAAGGTTGATACTGGTCCAGGGGACTGGTAGATCACAGCAATTCTTAGAGAAATTGGAGAAAATAGACGAATACAATGTGCTTCAAAAGAGGAGGGTGCAAGAAAGGGAGGTGGGTGAAGTAACTGATAGGTGCTCTGTTAGGCTATGAGGATTCCTACTGCACCTCTCCTCTGTCCACTGGGTATAGGGGAGTGAGTCCAGAGAAGGCCACCATAGGAGAGGGAAGCAGTGTTGGATTCATGAAGCCAGGTTTCAGTATGTCTTCTTTTTCCATCTCTGCTGTTTATGATCTGCTTCTGAAGCCTTCTCTCCTATCCTCCAGTTCACAGTCTTCTCCCTGTTAACCCATGATCTGCTCTGGCTTACATTCTGTCTTACAACCATCACATCTGCTCTCCTCCTCAGATTTCTCAACACTCCTCACCACCAATATGCTTGCATATAAGAAGGTATACATATATTCAACAATCAAATGGGTGCCTGGGTGCTTCTGGTTCAGCATTTGACGTCACTTCCTAATGATATGCTGGACATTTTCTTGAATTTTTGAACTGAGTACGCCCAGGGGTGTTAAGTGTTCAGCTGCTTGGGAGATTCTGGGAGGCACTTGTGCGCTGGTGGACTCTTTAAGTTTGCATTATAATTTAAAACATAGTGTTCTATGGCATTTTTTATTGACCAATTCAAATACCCCAAATCAACTGCAAAATTTACCCCAATATTATTTGGAAATACCGTCCCTAATAAACTGTTCACAACACAGTACTGCATGTAAACTATACAGCACAGAGGTCTTTTTTTAGATGAAAGTGGGTAAGAGAAAGGATTCTGTGCATGCAACAGATGCTGCACACAGATTTCACACCAATAAGGACTAGTGTCTCAGAGATAAGGCTGCAAATAAAATTTTGCTAACCATACTGTGTGCCAGGAAGAACTTGCACCAAACGTACCACTGCAAAACAGTCAATGCAATACTGTGCCCTTAATAGGGATAAGCTGATGCGTTTCAGGAGAAGAACCCGCTTCCTCAGAGCTAAAAACTTTTTAGCTCTGAGGAAGGGGGTTCATCTCCCGAAACGCGTCAGCTTATCCCTATTAAGGGCACTGTATTGCATTGACTGTTTTTGCGGACTACTTATTCTGCCTTTAATATCCTTTTGTTTGTGAGTATATATCCATTTTTTTACACAATAAATACGTGGTGTACCACGGTAATGCACGATGAGAGTGCGCCCTTGTCTGCTTTTGTTCACCAGTGTCCAGATTTCCCGATCTTTGAAGGGCAGCACCTCTTCGTTTGGCATTCTGAATTTCCTTTGGTCTGCATGAGGATTTGAGCGCTGGTTTCGTTTGTATTTCAGAATAATGTATCATGTTTTTTTCAAAATAAGGAACCTAAATTGATATAAAAATATGAAAATGCCCCTCTGGATTACTGCATTTGTATAATTACCAACATTTAAAGTAACTTCGAGACACTAGCATTGCCTGAAATATATATGATGCCATCTTCTACAACACTTACTTTTAATAAAGAGTGTGTCAAATAAGGAGGTAAGAGTGACATACTTCAGAGCAGAGCCGCACAAGGAAATTGCTGTGGGTCAGCAAAGAGAGCAATGGCACTTCCAATCTGTCACCGGCTCTCACAGGTAATTATACCAGTTGCCATTTTCTTCTTTTGCCTTACACGGCTTCTGACCATTCTAGCCCTGACTGCCATTCCAGCCATTTCTACAAAGGTAAGAAAGAAGGGACCCCAAATGCTGCACTGAATGCTCATCCACTACACCAGTGATAGAAAATGATCAAAAACAAGTAAGTTACCGTATATTACTATAAAAATATGATATATTTTTTATTGTATGATGCATTAAGTGCAACATGTACTGATACATTCTAATCGGTTGCAGCTTGCACATTTTGCAAATACTAGGATGTACAGTTTGAGACAATGATTCACAAAAGGCTGAGCCTGCCTATGTGAGGTTTTCTGCCCCCCCCCCCATAAAAAAAAGAATATACACTTCAAATGCAAAAACCTTTCATGCCCGAATGTTAACATAATAATTTTTAATAGAGGCAGAAGGAGAGATCAACAGGACACCTTACATCATGACCTGCTGAGGCTGATCAATCAATGTAGTGGAGTGGGATTTGCACAGAAGACAGGCTGCATTCAGTAGCTAGGGTACTTGCCACATGAAGCAGTGGTTGTAATGCCTAAAGAGTACAACAAAAGGGGCAGTAGGGTGACCCATGTGCAGCCTTCTGGAGTAACCAGTCACCATTAGGGCTCTTTCAGATAGGTGGTAATGCTTAAAGTGATTTGTGCTGGCCTGCTTTTCAGAGGGTGGTATAGCACTGGCTGTCAGATGTTCAGAAGGCATTACTGCTGCCTCCTGATGCCTGTTTTTTTTTTTTGTTTTTTTTTTTAATTGCCAAATGCAAAACAACAGCTCAGCCTACTGTTTCTACTGCCCCTCAGCTGCCAGTGTGAAAGAAACCTTATAAGAAGCACTTTATGTACATTGGTTTCTAAGCAGTGAATTAAAGGGATGTACTTGAATAAAGGCTGGACTTGTTTAACTAGGAATCATCATTTTAGCTAAAACAATACTCCTACACATGTCTTCTTACCATTAAGTGCCTGGAGTTCAGCCTTAATAGACTTAACTTATCGCAGGAATACATCAAGAAAAAGCCTGCATCTCTACTGAGAACTGCTTTTTTTTATTATAGATTGTTATTGAAATAAATTGTTGCAGGGCCAAAAAATAAAACATTTAATTAATAGTTATTGGAGGTATTTGTCCCAATACTTAGCTATAACTGAAGATTTTATGGCCAAAAATTCTGCAAAGTGCAAATGGAAAGTCAATTCTAGGTTTTATTAATCTTAAATTCTTTCTTTCCATTATTTAACTGTAATAGAGCTCTGCAGGCCGAGTTCTGAACTCTGCTTTAAACGGTGTAACCTCCGTCAGTGTCTGATGTTGCCCTCTCTCACACTGTATTTCTTATACCAAGTTTTTACTTTTAATGTACAGCGGCTGTGAAGCTATTCTAAGTCCAGCTAGTCATTAAAGTTTGGGTTCTTACAGATCTCCTTGCAGGCGAGCAGTCCATGATTAATCACTGTGCAGATGTGCCTCTCCCTTGTCAGTATACCTACCACAGCAAACTGTGGCAAAGGTGAAATTCCCACCAAGCTACTTTTATAGCAGCCAGCTTCTGACTGGAATGGGCCTATTGCTACAGCTTATACCTGCCATGATACAAGCTCATTAGTCTTTGCTAAATGCCATGAGCAGCACAGACCTGGCAAACATAGAATAGGCAAGCATAAACAAATGAGTATACATATTTTGGTGATTAAGCTGCTGCAGCTGCTTCAGCTTGAAGCAGAGGTCAAAATATCTTCTTTTTTTTTTTAAGGCCAGACAATAATTTGTGTCAATTTTAAATGCTAGTCCACTTTTAAATGCAAAATATAAATACTATGGCCTCATATACATGATTATTTGTGACAACCTATTGTGCCTATTTTGACTTTAGAGTGCACAAGAAAGCTGCTGAAAGATACCAGTCTTCTAAGCATTACTGCCACATTATGACACCAGTGAATTTTACAACATTACTTCTGCAAAGAAATGAATGTTTACAGGTGTTCACAAACACCATGATAATTCAAAGCAATGTTACCAGTTTTAAGCATTGCTTGTTGTTAGACTACTTCTGATCTTCTAGGGTAAGAGTAGGCAATTAATTTTCCCAAGGGGCCACATGAGAAATTGGGACTGTTGTGGATGGACGAACTTAAATCTGCTCAATAATAGTTTTGGACCTGGGAAGTTGTGTAGGTATGTAAATAGACAGAAAACAAACACCTGAAGCTATGAACGATAGGTACAACCGTATATCAAATATGTCTCTTTCAGATGGGTGGTCGAAAGGTGGTAAAAACGAGTGACTGAATTGAAGTTTTACTGCCCTCTGAACTGTAATACAACAGCCAGATGGAGCGGTTCACATGTTGCTGCATTTTTAACTTGAGCTGCACAGTTTGACAAGTGGCAGTGCTTGTCAAACTCACCCATTGAGTTCAATAGGGCCGCAGTACCGATTGCAGTGAGGTAGTGCGGCATTATAGGGTTACATCAGGTGGTGAGGAGGCGATATAACACCTCCTCTCCACTTGTCAAATGTCCTCTGAAAAGAACTATGACTGGAAGGAGAGGGCTCTGTTGAAGAGAGTTTTGTCACTGGAAACGTGTTAGCTGGCAAGTCTCGTTAATGCCAGTCTGTAGTGACACATCCCTTGTTGAGGGTTACCCTGCCGCTCAGGGCTGATCTCATTGCCTATTAGCTTTTGGCTTTTGGGAGTAGACTGTAAGCTCCACGAGCAGGGTCCTCCTATTCCCTCTGTACTGAAATGTATTGTAATTGTACTGTCTCCCTTTATATTGTAAAGTGCTGCGCAAACTGTTGGTGCTATATAAATCCTGTATAATTATAATTTTTCTGTTTTTTCTAATAAACTGAGTTACTAGAAGGTGTTATGAAGCGATATTTTGAAAGGCCCACAATGTTGCTCTGTTGATCCTCACAATCTCTTTAGCGCTACAGTGTCATTTGGAGATCGTCTCATGACTGGAAGCAGATAGCCGGAGATCAGTACAGTGGAGATTTCTGCAGATCCTGATATGTAGTGAAGAACAGGTGCACGATTCCTGTGGTTTGCAGTGTGCAAGAACTATTTCAGGTAGAGCTTGGCCTGGTAGCAGAGTGGCGGGAGAGTGTCAAGACATCTCTTAGGCAACACTCTCCCACAAGAATAGAGCCTCCCCACTGTACTGATCAGTTCCTCAGGCTCTCTCCTTCCAGTTCTTGCAGCTCTCCACACAGACATCTGTTAGCGTCTTCTGTGAGGAAGCTGATAGGCTCAAAGAGGCATGCGGACAGTGAAGGCATTGAGGGCTGGGTAGGGACAGCCAAAGGAATGGATATGGCCCTGGGTCTGCACTTTGTCCAGGTCTGTTCTAGGGGGAGATTTTCAAGGAGCTCTGGCAGTCTGAGGTGCTTGTTACTGCATAGGTAGTTCCAATTTGTTTGTAATTCGTACAGAAAGTAGGACTTGTCATGCCCTCCCCTACAGAGAAGTGGGGGAGGATCAAAGCACAGTGTTACCCCCAACAGCAATTAGTCACAATTCACGATAGATCCCAATGAGACATTAATAGGTCTTACAGCCACACTTGGCTGCAGTCCAACAGTTTTTGGAATGGCTCATTTAATCTCTGGATTGAAATTTGCTGAGCCAGCTGGATCTGGCAGGTTCTGCCTACCAAATTTCAGCTGCTTTTGGCAGCAAATGGTCAGAATGAGATCTATGTATGGCCAGTTTAAGGCGCCATCTATGTTACTGCTCTGCAACCATACTTGTTACCATGCCTGTTAGCACAACACAGGGTTTATGTGTGTTGTGTTGTGTTATAGCGCACACATGTATGAGGGATATTTATCAATTCTGTTGCTGTTAAGGAAAAGTGGCCAAACATTTTTCCGACTCAGTTATCAGAGACCATTGGGCAGTTATGCAAAATAACAAGAACATATATTGCTATTTTTGTTCAATACATTTTTAAAGGCATTTTTCTTGTGTTTTTATTCAAATATATCACCTTTTTCTTTGAATAAAGATCTATTGTTTCTGTTCAAATACATTAAAAAAGTCAAGTCCGTATATCAAATAAGTTGCTACTGTCAGCTTGTCTGTAACAGTGGAACCTCCAGGCTGTCCATATCAACATTCCTTTATTACCTAATGGGTGACTGACCCTAAGCAAGTATACAGATCAGGTATTCAAAAACTCCATTGCCTGCAGTGAACCAAAGATAACCATGGCCTGGAGCCTGCATCTTCAAAAAAAAAAAGCAATTGCAGTACACAATTATATCCTGACAAGTTTCTTGGCTTGTGTTTTTGGTTTAACAAAATTTAAACACTATAGCTTTTAAACTGAATCTGTGAGCAGGCTACAATTTTTTTTAGCAGTAAATGAGCTTGAAAACAAGCCCTCATTGGCCTATGTAGCTATTTTCACTTTGGAGCAATTCATCCTTAAGTTTCACAGTAGGAGTAACGTCTCCACACTCTGATCCCATTTTCCTGTGCAACTTTTCAGCATTTAAATTAGAGATTAGTAGGATGGTGGGTTGCCAATTCACTACTGGGATTGGGGAGAAGATTGGGCTATACTTCTGAAAGTGTTTCTGCTGTAAACTTAGATGATGAATTATTTCACAGTGGTTGCAACTACAGAGGTCAGTGATGACTTGGTAAAAAATAGCACAGCGATCAGGACATTCATAAATGTAAGTACTACAGCGGGGCAGTAAAGGAATGTAAACAGCAGCATCAGCAAATCTAGATGTGAGGTTATTTTTAAAAGAAAGTGCTGGCCCTGTTGTATATAGTAGAAGTGATCTGAAAACTGTCTGAGCACCTATACAATGTGGTGCAATGAAGTCTATAACTCCATTGCTGAGATTTTCTTTACTTTTCTATTCCTGTGACACCAGAGCAAGAAACACGGAAAACAGGTACACCAGGACAGGAAGCATCACCACTACAAGTATGATAATAAGTTATTTAAAGTTATAAACAAGATCATAGCTGCAGCTGCTGTCGTGAGTTGTTTTTTTAGCAAGCTCCCAGCTTTTTGGCAAAAGTGATCCACCTGCTGTGGTTTCTGGGCTTTCCAGTCATACCCTGGCTGCTGTGGCCAACAGCTAATCAATCACAATGGGTGCTCGATTAGCTACAGTGGATGGCAGAGGTGATATCGGGTGTCTGATCACCTGTAAAGATGACCTTTCACCTGCCTTCCCATTCTATCACATGGACACATATCCATTGATCATGGGTACAATGCTTTATAGGCTAATTGATAAGATAGAACGAGTCCAGAGATGGGTAACCAAAATGGTGAAGGGTCTGAGAGATAAAACATATCAGGAAAGACTTGAGGAACTTAATATGTACAGTCTGGAGGAAAGAGGGGAAAGGGGAGAAATTACTTAAACCTTTACATAAATCAAGGAAGTAAATAAGGTTCAGGAGGGCAGTAATTTTAATAAGAAGCCACTTTTCCATGACAGGCTCCTGTGGGAAAAAATAACAAATGCTCATTTTTTTCTGCAAAAATATGTGCATAATTTCCCTAAAAGAAAAATAAAAATATATTTTTTAAAATGAAAAGTGTTAAAAATTACGTTGTAATAAAATAAATAAAAAATAAACCAGAGCTTAGACAGTGTCCAGAATATGGATATTAAAATACTTAACTTTATCTTAACACGTAGATTTAAAACAAGCCATCCCTGACCTCTCTTGCTCTCTCATGTACTGCTATGTAATTCATCCTGAAAGATCCTCAAAATAGCTCTAAGGAGCAGGGCCCTCCTATCCCTCTTGCATTGAACTGTATTGTCTCCCGTTATATTGTAAAGCGCTGAGCAAACTGTTGGTGCTATATAAATCCTGTATAATAATAATAATAATAACAACATAGATTCTAAAGTTGGGTTTCATGTGGTTTCTAACAGCTTAGAAACATCTGCTGTCTGTTTATATTAGAAGGTTGACAAGATGCCAAGATTCTGCTTCCATAGAAAATAAAGGGAAAGAAGCTGTGATCTCCATGCCTCTGTTGTGAGGTTTAATTACTATGAAAGATATAGAGGGTGAATCTACCCAGTGAGGCACAGACAGCAATACAAACCTACCAGTGGTTCCCCGTTCTATACAAAAAAAAGGTCTGGTTACACATACACTACAACTTTAGAAGTAGAACAATGGTCTCCAATGAAAATATTTGTGTTGCTGCACCTAATTATAAGTGCATCTGCACTTTTCTTAGCCCTCCTGTAAAGTTCTTTAAATGCCTGTCCAATCAAATGATCTATCCAATGAAATCTACCTAAAGTTTCCTGTGATGGTGTGATAACAATGCGGCACTGCTAGTGAATTCAAAGCAGAGTTTCTACTCTCATGTGGGCTGTACCTGCTTGGATACAGTGGGATGAAAAAATGTTGCAGGGGGCATGACTATCAGAATCTCCTTCAGTACCTTACCACACCAAGCCCTGCCCACTACTTTCTGGATTGACAGCACTGCCTCTCGTGAGCTGCGGTGTCTGGGAATGGAAAAATAAAAGATACAAATGACGATTTGGCTCAGTCAGGGAAGGTAGAGTTTTGTTTTGTTTACTATATGAGGCTTGTGCATCACATAGTAACTGGATTTGGTACTTATTTAAAATGTCATTCCGAAGCCTTTAGTTGTACTTCAAGCTATAGTACCTTTTGCTGCTCCAAGGAGAACCATATTTCCTCTTTGGATTGTAAGCTCTTATGGACCGTGATCTAGTTTCTATGTATATATGTATGTTGTGTTTTTGTGCATCCTCCATTTCCTTACGCTCCATGCACACTTAGACATTTCAAATCGCGGGCCCACGATTTGAAACGCCCTAGTGTGAATGGAGCCTTACAGCGCATAGTACAATGAAGATGTTGCTACATAAACTAAAGAAACCACAAATAATTTCAAATAACAATTACAATAATAGTTTTATATAATACATACAGTGCATACAAAAAAGTAAAAAAATTTTCCTGCATTTATCTGGTACCTGGCAAGGAAGGCCGTCCTTGAAGAGAAGTGTCATTTTTTGGGAGCTCTTTTGAGGTGAATGGTGATTGTCTAAACTTTTCTTCTGAGAAAAATGGGCTAAAAATGAGAATGTATTAGTACAAAGACTATTGTACTTTCAGTATTTTTCTTCAAATAAATACAAGCTACAGTAGTCATATGATTAGCAAGGCAAACTATACAAAGTCAACGTAGATCATCATAGAAAAAATTGTCATGCTGTTAATCTGGAGCAAAAAATACTGACTGGCAAATAATTCTACAAAGAATCAGAGAATCATAACGATAACATACCAGCTAAAAGCCCCTGAGGGTTAAGCTTTTGGGTTGCAACTCGCCTACTTTGTCCAGATATGAAATCAGCGCATCAGGGGCAAGTAATATAGTACACAGAATATCACTGACAGCACAATCACCTATGGGAAACTAGAGTGCATGCAAGGCAGGTGGCAGAGGGAATTACACAGACAAGGTCTGATCTCTGCTATGCATGACTTCAAAAGGCAGATTCAGGTACTTACACTGCTTGCATATCAAGTTTTAACATTTTCACAGCATTCCAACAATAAAACAATACATTACAATTAAAGAACCCACTATTGTTGTCCCTCATTTTCAGAAAATATTCATTGGTATAGCCTTTCGTACATACACAGGTTTGTTAATATTTTGGGAATAAGAACACTGATGACTTTTTAGTGGAAGTAGAACACACATTATTGCAATGTGCAGATGCATTCTCAACAATTCTGAATGGTATACACCTATTCCGCATTATTGCAATGTGCAGACACATTCTCAACAATTCTGAATGGTATACACCTATTCTGCCTATCAATCTATTAAAGAACAACACATGGTCTATGGAATCATAGACAAAGCTTACAGCAGTGATCTCATAGACAAGGAGACAGTAGAATTTTTGAAAATTGAACATCCTAGGGTGCCTGTCTTTTATGCATTACCCAAGGTACATAAATCAATGACAGATCCCCCAGGGAGACCCATCATCTCTGGGAATGGATCTCTGACTGAATCCATCAGTGAATATATTGATAAGATATTACAACCCTCTGTGTGTAATCCATTCTCCTATGTGAGGGATACCCTTCATTTGTTAACCCTTTTTGCACAATGTATCAATACCAGCAGGCACAATATTGCTTACATTGGATATTGAAGCACTTTACTCCTCTATACCTTATAACGAGGGTGTACAAATAATTGAAAAAGTACTAAGGAGTAGACCCATAAACAGAGAAGGGCACAATGAGTTCATAATAACACTCTTGACGTTTTTATGAACACATAACAAATTTCAATTCAATGGCAAATTTTACTGCCAGGCTCAGGGCACAGTCATGGGCCCCAAGTGTGCCCCGGCATATGCCAACCTCTATCTTGGAGACTGGGAATCCTGGGTATTTGCTAGAGGGGAGTCATCTGTGTGTCTGTCCAGGATTTTATCCTGGTACAAATACATCGACGACGTCCTCATCCTTTGGACTGGTACAGTGAAGAAGATAGGGGATTTTAAGGAACAACGTTCGGTCAATCCCTACAACCTTTGTTTCATGAGTAGTTGGCACCAAAATAAAGTTACATTTTTAGACTTATCAATAGAAATAACATCCCAATTAACCATGGAGACAACTCTATACAGAAAGCCGACTGCTACAAACAGTTTATTACATTCAGACAGCTTTCATCCACGCCCCATAATCAAGGGCATTTCGGTTGGCCAATACTTGAGAGCTCAAAGGAATTGTACGGGTTTGACTGACTTTGAGATAGAATCCAAGGAATTACGGAGGAGATTTCGTAGGAGAGGATATAAGGATAAATGGTTGGTAACAGCCTATAAACGGGTCAAAGAGAGCGATCAAGAGGAATTATTGTTCAGTCACAGAGCGTCTAATGACGTGGATGACAGGAACTAAGTTAAACTGTGCCTTCAATAAACAGAAATAACCAAAGCAGTTGAGAATGTATGTACAAAACATTGGCACCTCTTATCTCAAGACCCCATTGTGGGGAAATTGGTATCAGCAAAACCTAAATTTATATGTCGTAAGGCCCAATCCCTTGGGAACTTATTGGTCCACAACAACATTACATGGAAGCCTTCCATTCGCCTCAGAAGAGTTGTTTTTCTTAAGTGTGGACAATGTGACTATTGCAGTTACATGGTCGAGAGCAATAGGATAGCCTTGCCAAATGGAAGAATCCTCAGATGTAACCAAAGGGTTACATGTAATACCACTGGTGTTATATACATATACTTACGCCTGTGGAACCTTTTATATTGGAAAGACTTTTAGATCAATATGTAGATGCTTTCAGGACCATATTTATGATATTGAGACATACCATTTAAGAGCTCCCTTGGTGCACCATGTCTGTTTACAACACGATAGTAACCCATTATGTCTAAAATGCTGGGTGATTGAGGTTGTACCCTAAAACAGTCGGAGGGGGTGATTATGATAGATTGCTATTAAAGCATGAAACCCGGTGGATATGGGAATGTAATGCAACCCGATCACCTGGTTTAAATGATTACCTGAGTTTTTCCCTGTTTCTGGGGTGATTCAATGGGGCGGGAGGAAGGGGTCACTGGTAAAGAGAGAGGATCCTCCTTTTTTTTCTCATTATTTTCAGTCAGCGCTGACTGGATAAATCAATAAAAGGATAAATACAATATGTACATTTCATTGACAGAGACTCTGACATGCAGGAATATATTTCCCGTATATTATATAATGTTTGTATTTGAGGTATATGAAGCAGGAGAGATGAACAAACTGTAGGATAAGTTCCAATTGGGACTGATACATACATGCTAATCTTGGCAATCTGAATAGGGATCGTTGAATGTCAGCAGAGCACGTTACAAGCTTCTTGTGAGAAAATTTATTCACTCCTCATTACTTGTGCCATTTATTTTTTGTATTTTTATTTTTCCATATATGCAAATGTATACATCTTTAACTATACAGACATTCATATAATGTGATTATAGCATACAATCTCCCTTGGATGATAGGCTGTTTTGACTATTTTGGTCGCATTTGGATCTATGATGTGTATATGTACCATGGACTGATAAGTACCATGGACTGATAAGTACTTTTCTCTCTCACCTTGACAAGAGGGACTATACTCTGAATTCATGGAATGAAATGTGGCTATTTTCATTGCACCATCCATGAGATATGTGCCTGTTTTCTGCACCTGAATTATTAATGTTTACTTGCATGGAAGCATACCAGCTCCAAGTGGCTTTATGTATGAGGGAGGTATCTGTCTATACATATATGAAAGTGGATTTACATTCATAGGCAGTTTTCACATCTTATTGTCCTCCTCTGGATTGCATCAGTTACTCCTTTCCTGACCGGGATACTCTACAACCATACACATGCATTAAGGATGGTTCAATGTGGTTGATCTAGTGAAATCACTATTTGGTCATTTTTATTTTATTTACCAGTCTATTTCGTGACCTCCATTATATTTTGGATCCTTATGGCTTATCAAGTATATCTTCACACAAAATGAGCAACGGACAGAGACGAATATATAAATATAGCAGCTACATTTTTTAGTGGACAATCCTTTTTTTTCTGCTTTCCTTACTTTCTATGTCTGTTCCTCTTCTCTGAGAACTCTCAGTCCAATCAACTATTATATATTTATGGTAAGTGTATGTGAGCGCACTAAAACAAACAACAGCAGCTGTGCACAAAATAAAAACCTCAAACAGTATAAAAGGAAAGTGCAGCGCTAAAACAGTTTATATTATGAAGGTAAAAAGTCCATATACTGAATAAAACGACATAAAAAGGCATAAAACATTAATAGTTCAAAGGTGACTTTTCAGTGCTCAGAAAGTGCCGGTTTCCTTGGCAAGTCGATGCTTGTGCATTAATTGTGGAAGAATTGCGCACACACTGGACAGGCAGTGTAAATGCGCATATAGATAAATATTCAGATGTCATTAAGGAATCATCTAAATAGGACAGGTGTTGGAGTAACTTCCCTCTAAGGGTGGATGGATCCTGGGACTTTAAATGATGATCCAGGGACAACCAGAGTTCTCCTTAAGGGATGGATGGGTGCAGCTCACAGGGTGAATAGGAGGCTCCCTCTCTGGATACTGGAATGCTGGGTTACTCTGGGCGTCTGAAAATCAATACTCCTCGTGGGAGTTTAAAACAGAGAAATGCCCATAGTGTAGTAAAGTTTAACATAATTTATTGGGGGGTTCTTGAATAAAAAGATGCATCAAATCAAAGTAAAGCAAACAGTGTTAAAAGAAAGCAGTGTCTGGACTAACCGTCCACAACTAAAGATGGCCGCCGGAGCTCCACGATGCTCCGGCGGCGTGACGTGCACACGCACGTCTTCAGAGGGGATTGCCAAAATTTTAACACTGTTTGCTTTACATCGATTTGATGCATCTTTTTATTCAAGAAGCCCCCAATAAATTATGTTAAACTTTACTACATCTGGATATTTACCTATATGCGCATTTACACTGCGCGTCTGGTGAGTGCGCTATTCTTCCACAATTAATGCACAAACACCGACTTACCAAGGAAACCGGCACTTTATGAGCACTGAAAAGTCACCTTTGAACTATTAATGTTTTATGCCTTTTTATGTTGTTTTATTCAGTATATGGACTTTTTATCTTCACAATTATATATTTATGAAATGTAATTACCATTGAACTATATGGATATTATATGGAAAACATTTGATTCATTGGAACCATGGTCACTACCTCTGACCCATAACTTTCTGTTATATAGGGTTAATGTTATTGTGTTTATGTGTTATTTTAATTATAAATGTGCTATTGCTGTCAATGATCTCTGTCAATATTCAACTACAAATGAGATTCCTTTTTTCAGATACTTTGGGTTTGAGATGTTGAGCAAAAGCCATCTTTTATGTGTAGAGTATTTTTGAGCTTGGATTTTGTGGTGAATACTCCTCCCCTTATTTATATATATTCCAAGATATAAGCCTGGTAGGATCATATTTTCTTTTAATTTTTTTTTATAGAAGACACATTATACTAAGGATTATAAGTATTCTAAGTTACACAAGGGACTGTGAAGGTAGTGGCTAACCAAAGTCCCCGTGAACAATCAAATAGTTTTGTACAGCCTCTATTTTCATTATTAATTCTATACAGGAGGTAGGATCTGGTCAGTCACCAGTTTCTATGGTTGGGTGAGGAGGGTCCTTCATGTTAGAAAAACAGCCCTCTTGACAAAAAAAAAGGAACAATTCTTAATACTTTCTTGCTATGTTGTTTACTGCAACAGGCAAAGGGCGGACCGTAAGGTTACACATATTTGGAAAGCCAGAATTGTCTCCAAAATATCTAAAAACACACCTAAAATTTGCTGCTTTGAAACAGTTTCACATGAAAAACATAACTGTAAATACGCCTTATAGTTAGAAGTGAAAAACAGGAGTCATTCAAATCATTCTTTTATAGAAAATATAGGTAAACAATTACCTGGTTGTCCTGATGATATTTGACTTGTTATGATTGTGTTCTTTGCTGACTTTCTCTGCAACACAAAAAAACGATAAAAGTGAAGCAACAGCAGTGAACAATGCATTTACCAAACATCTTTAAAATATCAGATGCAGTTGTACAGCAATCCAGTCTATAAAGCAGAAATATACATCATGGGGCATATTTATTGTATAAGACCTCATGCACATTGCGTGCTTAACCACAGTGAATTAAACTCCAATGTTTAGCTGCCACTGATTCATTTAGGGCAGTATGTGCCTCGGGACGAATGCCCAGAACACAAGCAGCGTGAGTTCTGGTCATTCATCTTTGGGCGCATACTGCCCTAAACAGAGTATTGCTGAGTACACAACCCAACCCTGTCCAGCCACAGCAGGTGTCATACTCTCAGAGAGTTTGACAGGCTGACGACAGTATGGCTGGTGATACGTCTGTGCCCTTCCTGCCGCAGCTAAACATCAGAGCCTCATACATCAGGACTAAATGCCCAGTGTGCATAAGGCTTAAAGCAGCGAATCTAACATTCAGCAAATGTTCTCTGCAGGGGAATCCTCAAGTTGACTGTGTTTTAAATGATAGTTATTCATTCTCCACCATTGAATGCTTGGTGAAAATTAAATTGACTGCTTTATAAATAGACCTGTATGTAAACCTTCTATACTTCTACTAAAGTCCTATTTGTTCCCTTTTGGTCTGCTAAATGAACCATTTGTTATATCTGCCAGATACTGTAAATGCAGAAAATAATTATTAATCCTGTAAGAACTCCAGTCATCTCCTAACTTTCTGTAGTGAGCTCACAACTCCTCTGTTGCACTGAAATCACAGCCCACTTGTGAACTACAGAAGACCTCACCCTTATGTTATGTAGATGAGGAGAATGGAGGTGTTCTGCGGTCCTAACACACTTCCTGTCCTAGGGTGACAATGCTGTTCCTTTATAGGTACAGTATAGTCAAGGAGTGTTGTCACCCCAGGGCACAAAGTGTGTTACTGGCAGCATCAGCATCTGAAAATAAAGTAGTAAAACCTGAAAAAAGAAAATCAGTACATCCACCAATTTACAGGACTGAAATACTGTAATATATTATTTTTGATCCTGGATTTAGAAACACTCTAATTATAAATGTTTGCTTTTCTGATGCCCAAATTACTGGGAGGAGATTAAGGCCCCTTTCACACGGACGGTCCGATCGGGTTCGCCTTTCAGTTTTTCTGGCGGACTCGATTGGACCATCCATAGACCTCTATGGACCAGCAAGTGTCCGTTGACACCCGCAGACTTCCGATCCAATCCTGTACGCCAAAAACAGATGGATGGGGATCCCCATCTGTCCAGCGGATCGTATGACAGTTGGGTGGAAACGGACAGGTGGTCCATTTCCATCCGACTGCCCATTGCAGCAGTGGAACAGACACAGACCTGTCATTTTGCCTGCTCAACGGAGAGCCCCCCGCTGAGCAAACATATCCAGTGGCGGGTCTGCCTCACCTGAAAGGGGCCTTATATTACAATTTCATTGTATTTCAGGAGACTAGCAAACATATGCCATTCAGAAGTGGATGCCTTGTATTATTGAACTCTTTGATTTTTATACTTAATGAATAACATTTTTTCTTTTATTAATCTTTTGAGTATAAACTAACCCTAGCATACCTGCTTAACTACCCCCCTCCAGAAATTTAGGCTCTCCCTCTGGAAAATAAGGTTACCTTGATGTCATGCTCGGCTTCAATATTGAGTTACCCATCTGGAACATTTATGGTGACAAAGATTTTAGACCTGTCCCTTATTTCTAATTGCTATATGTTTGTCCTAGGCCTCTAATTTGTTAGCACAGAGACAAACAAGCATTTGGCAATTTCAGAACAAAGCCTGCATTGCTCCTCTATAAAACTTTAAAAAAAGGTGCATTTTAACCCTTAACACAGATATGTCAAACTAGTAATTTTGCACTCTCTGTGGTTTTCCACTGGAAACTGCTCCCACACCCTTTTATTTATTTATTTTTTGTGATGCAGAGCAGAATGCCTCCTTGCCCATACCCTTTTAATACCTATGCAAACTACCCTGTAGAAGAAAGGTTCATATACTTACCTATTCTCAGGCCGCTCCGGTGTGGTCACATGATTGGTTCTCCACTGTCAGCTAGCAGTGGCTTCAAGGGAGAGAAGGAAGCCTGACAAAGGATGGCCAACAGTAAGCCTATGGGTAAAATCACTGCTCAGGCATTCCAGCAATTGTCGTAGCACTCTCTGTCCTCCCCTGTTGCTGGTGCTGCCTGACACAGGGGAGATCACATGACTAGACCAAAGTGACCTGAGAAAAGGCAAGTATATGCATCTTTCTTCTACAGGGTAGTTTGTATAGGTATTAAAAGGGAGTGGGAGCAGTTCTAAGATTAGCTTTATCCCGGGATTCCAGTGGAAAACCACCAAGAGTGCAAAATTACTAGTTTAACATATCTGTGTTAGGGTTAAAATGCACCTTATATATAAGATATAAAAATATAGAAGATCTTTCTTTCACAGGGTACTTGGTATAGGTGTTAGAAAGGATGTGGGAGCAGTTTTAGGATGAAATAGTCTTATCCTGGAATTCCATTTTAAGAATTTAAATTGAACAAGGACCCAACTATTCTCCAGTTTCTAAAGGCTACACTCCCTTACATAATTTTACTGAAAAGGTTAGGAAAAGTCTTATGGTCCTGTTTTTTTTTTTTAAGATGAAATGTAAGTTACAAATGTAACTAAATTTTAGGTAGCTAAATTGAAATAATCTTTTTCTAGGTTTAAGCAGGGCCCTCAGTAGACACAATGAGGCCCTCTGATCACAAAGTGAATGCTGTGCATGGGCAACACCACCTGAGAAAGGCCCCAGAGTAGCACAAAAAGAGTTGCAACAGATGACTTCTATTTAACCACCCTGTAGGTATATTCTCGCTCGATCAGCGCTGCAGGCAATAGTGCTGGTGGGGGAGTCTCCAAAATGTCTGAATACTATGACACAGCAGGGAGGATTCCTGCATCTGCTTTTAATGTGTGGATAGGGGAATCAGGTCATTTTTTTTTAGTTCAACCCACTGGTTAAACAA
The DNA here is from genome assembly GCF_062004578.1 of Staurois parvus. Taxonomy (NCBI): domain Eukaryota; kingdom Metazoa; phylum Chordata; class Amphibia; order Anura; family Ranidae; genus Staurois; species Staurois parvus. The sequence continues at coordinate 24,819,431 of NW_028317886.1, read as the reverse complement.
AAAAAACGGACGCATGTATGACCAGCTTAAGGCAAAAGTGGCCAAATTATTAGAGAGCTGTAACTGTGGGTAGTGGGTTAAAACCACCATCCCTCCATAACTGCTTCAATGTATTCCTCAGGAGATTTTCTAAAGAGCAGCTCACTTTTAAAAGGAAGGGACAAAAGGCATCTTTCTCAAGCAGGATCAAGCGAGAAATGAGAATATCTGAAGCACTATAAGGTTACACTAATCCTAAAAAATGTATATTTCCTTTAAATTGATAATCACATATTGTTTGATAACAGAGAAATTTGAATTTTTATATTTTTGATTGTGTGTACGAGTATATATTCATCACCAGTATTTTGCGTTTGTATTAATATATATATACATTTTGTACATAAATAAATTTATTTATTTATCAAAAAGGCAATTTTTGATAAATAAACATTACAGACCAACCCTGCTGCTGCAGGGTCTGGGTACGGTTCCCAAGATGTACATTGAGGGTAACATACATTCCTCTCTAAGCTAGGAGTAAGTAAAGTTAAAGAATATATCTAAACCCAAAAACAAGAATGTAATATATTGCAGCTTACCAGCTCTTAGATTTAGTGGATGTGTTAGTTTTCACTTTTCAGGCTAAGAATCTTTTCAGCAAGTACAGAAAAATACCTGTTGATTTTGCCTGATGCAGTGTCCTTGTCACATCTTGTGAGCTGAACTTAAAGCAAAACACTGTTATCTCCTGTAAACTACTAGTCCCGTCAACAGCTCTGTAGTATATTTAAAAGATTGATGAAGACATGTTTAAAGTTCAGCCTAGGTGCCAACCACGGTTCCCTCCACAGATACAGAGGGGTGGCTGAGCGTAGCCACCCTCTTGCAGGCCATAGACGGGTCATTTATCGGCCACATTGCCGGCCGAAAAACGAAAAATCGGTCATTCTGTTGCCACCAATGCTTACGAAAATTGGCCATTTTTCGTAGATTTTCCAGCATGACCGATAAAAGAAACGAGAAGGAACCGCGAAAATCGGCTGACGACATTGCCCACTAATGGTGCGAATATTGGACGATTATTCTTTCGGACAGAAATTCAGCCGATAAACGTCCCGTCTATGGCCTGCATAAGAAAGGTAGTGTAGGTAGGTTTAGATATGCTTTAACAGAAAGGGGATATAACTGCCTGTAAACTGGGTTTGTGGAGTATTTTTAACAGAACATCATGAAGTGGATGCTTAATATTGATACACTATGCAAAATGCATTTTGGGATTATTAGGCTTTGCTTGTGCACTTGTGGGAGGTGAAGCAGCAGAGTAAATATACAAAGCTACAATTACTAAGTACACATAGCAATATTTACATGGAAGGTAGGAAAAACCTGTGTGTGCAAGTTGCTTTCATTATCTGGCTTCCATTTATCTTGTATAAGTTTGTCTTATTTTTCTAAATGCAATTATTACTTTGCCTAATTTTTCTCTCATTCTTCTACATTTTCGCCAAAGTATTTATTTCAGTTCACACTATATGAAAAAAAAAACAAACACAGAGGGCAAAGCTGGGCTAAAAAATGAACTGTTAGTAACAGAGCAGGGCATGCACAAAACAAATACATTAACATTTTCGAAACGTCATTTGAAGCATGGCATTTATTCTAAATTAGGTAACACTTCTGTGTACATCGGACAGCTGAATGTACAGAAAAGACATCAAGCATGCTGTTCTTGGGTATTTTGTCTGTTATAGATGTCTGCAAGGAGATTTTTGTAAACCTTCCTGCCCGATAGTTAGAACCCTTTATTATTATTATACAATAGTTTGCTCAGCACTGTACATTATAATGGGAGACAGTACATGAGACAGTACAATAACAATAATTTGCCACACACACACACGCACACAGATGTCGCTGTCTGCAACTTGCTCAACTCTCCATTGCAATCTAAATAAGTAAAAGAGCAGCATCAGAAGAGTGAGGTTGAGTAAACCTTTCTTTCTCACATGATCAGACCAAGCAGGAACCTTAAAGCCTCGTACACACAATGAGAATATCGGATGAATGATGGCCTGTTTTTTTATGCATGCTAGTCTCATATTGAAAATGCAGAGGTTACTAAAGTTACAAAAAATTTTGTATGACAGAATACAACTTCAGAAGAGATGTAATGTATTGTATTGGGCACTGTACTGATTATAATGAAAATCGTTTGTTCTGGTATTGTATGAGAAACATTTTCGTGCTTGTTCCTTCGAATAATTTCACATGAACTGTCGTAACGGTTCTCGACAGCTGTGTACTAACAATCAGATTATAAGACGGTCTCTCCGAAAGCGGTATTTTTCAACTGATTTTCTCATTGTGTATACTAGGCTTAAGAAGGAAATCTGGAAAAGGATGGAATAACTAATCGCTGAAAAAGTCTCCATACAACATGCAGTGGAGGTCAGGTGAGTAGTCAGAGCAATGGTAATGGCAACGTCTTCTGCCTACTATGATATAATCAATGTACAAAACTGTAAAAAAGTAACAGGTTGCCTTTAAAGGGAAATAATTACTGTAAAACAAAGTAACAATTTGCCTTCAATGGGACACTATTGCCATTTTTATTTAATTATATCAGAAACCAGCACTGTTATTTTTTAAACTGTAAAATGAATTAAAATGGACCTTTCATTAGTTTAAAAAAAGTGATGTACAATTATTCCTGACATGTCACAATATATGGCAAAAAGTATGATTTTTCAAAAAAGAGATGACATTTGGGAGAATGGCATCATCAGTGTGCTGCAGACAAAAGGAAACAGGACAGTTCTGACCATTACCTTAGTGGCTTAGTGGTTAGCGCATCTGCTTTGCAGTAAATGGGTCATGGGTTCGATTCCTGACCATGGCGCCTCCTGCATTGAGTTTGCATGTTCTCCCTGTGCTTGCGTGGGTTTCCTCCCACACTCCAAAGACATGCTGGTAGGTTAATTGGATACTGTCTAATTGGCCCTAATATGTGTATGCATGAATGTAAGTTAGGGACCATAGATTGTACACCCCTTGAGGGTTAGGGACTGATGTGGATGTACAATATATATGTAAAGCGCTGTGTAAATTGATTGTTAGGCTGGTTGTACACAGAAGGCAGTCTCTGTTACCTCTCTGAAAAGCGATCCATGGTGGATTATATTTTCAGAGGCAGTTTGCAGGCTTTCAGAAGATGGCAGTACTGCATTGTTGCTTTTCCGGCTGAAGGGGCATTTTACATTGAAATACCACACTGAAACTGAGAGCCAAGCATTTTTAACTGACTTCAATGGGCAGGACTGGCAGGCAATGCTGCTTGTCAAAATTGACCTGCCTGGTTAAATTTTCCATGGTATGTATACATGTGACAGCAATCACCAAGCACCAGGCACTATAACATAGGAGGGAAGCGAATCATATGCTCCCCAAACCTGTATTTTTCCTGGCAGCCAAAAGGTAGTGGTGGTTGGTGGTAGTGGGGTGGACCAGTTCATTTGCACTTCATTACCCTACGCCGATATGCTAGTAAGTAAATGAAATTTCATGGATTTCCACATTTTTAGGATAAAAAAAATTCAAAGCTTCAAATCGATAATGGATCATCAGCTGGAAATGAATTTATCTGTGTGTTCATACACCAAAATTGCTCCCTGCATCAAGAACTTTAAATGTTAACCTTAACAAAATGTTGAATGTAAAGACTTTTATTAACTCTCACTGCCAGAGGTGCAAACGCTGTAGATGACTCCACAGAACCTGCTATGCGTCAAAGAGGTAAATTCTGATCTGGCGTGCTGCCAGACGTCACTGGGAGTATTATACATCTGTCTTTTCGGCGTCTGACATTTAAAAGGCCGTGCTATAAATTGGCGTATTACCTGACAATTTAAAGAGAAGTTCTGAAGCCATCTTCACAGAGATGTCTTGGCTGAAGAGGTTCCCCTCGGGAATAACTCTGCACTCTGGCATCTTCTGCAAGTGCTCGTTTTTTTCTTGCCTTAATAAAGTGCTGTAACCAATGTTTTGTCTGGGGGAGACGGAAGAGTCAGGGATGTCAACCTCCATGGGTTCTTCTTTAATCTTCACAGCCTGCATGTCCTTACAACTTTCAGCTACACAGGGTAGAATAAGAAAATTCAATTACAAGCCGCATCTAAGTAAAGCAGGGCAAAGACTGAAATAGTTAAAGATTTAGCTGCCATGTCCTGTGTAAGAGAATAAGTGTGGTAAAAACAGCACAACAAAATATCAAATTAATTTGGCTGAAGTATGTTAACACAAGTCTCCTCTTTGACTCTCTATACACTATCCAATTTTCTCTGAAGAAGTGAGCAATTTGAACATTGACAGCAATTTAGAAATGTATGAAACAACAAAAAAAGAAATAGGAACACTATGGATATACAAACCAAGATTACCATAAAAATGCTTGAATTGTTTTTAATAACTTATCCAATAATATAGAGTTTGGAAACAGTATAGTTGGAGTGGTCTTATTGCCCAGGCAAAGTAAAAAGAGACTTTTCTCTGTCAATACTTGGCAGGACTTGAAGGATAACTGTACTTTGAAAACGTTATTCCTTTTAATACAGTACAGTATATGCAATATACCAAGCAGCTTTGCAAATACACCCTCTTGTGTATGCCTTTAGTTTCCCTGTAGTTTGACAGCTTTCAGGCCAATGTAAACATTGCATTGTTAGTTTGCATATACATAGTGACTGCACAGAAGAATGGAGAACCAGGAATCTGCTCCACATACCTGTTTGATTCAGTCTCAGTGACAGGAGCCTGATGCCTTATTTTTTCTAAGCCCTTTCTGACACAGAGAAGCAAAGCATAAACAAAACAACATTTACACTGGTTTTGGCCTGTAATAAGAGCTTTGGTGTACAGAGGAAAAAGTGAGGTAACATGTAAGTGGTAATATTTACAAAGTTGCTTGGTATCCTCGATATTTTATAAGAGAAAATGTGATCTGTAAGTACCTGTATCTGCAGACAGGCTGCAATCAGTCTGTGGACCACTAATATTCCAAAAGCTGGTCTCTGAGAATTATATCTACTTTGTTTGATGTCTAAGGCTAGGTTCACATCTGTGCGGGTGGTGCCGCTACGGATCCGCACTAAAATCTGTGCAGCCGCACCACCCGCATAGAGAAATGTGGACCTGCGGGCAGGTGCCTTTAGTTCTAATGGCATGCCGCCCGCACTGGAAAATGCGACCGAACTGGGAACCGAGGTTCCCATGTGAGCTGCGTTTTTGGAAGAAGTGCGGGGACTTCTTCCCTGCGTGTCACGGGGCACGGGAGACCATTCAAATGAATGGGCTCTCGTGCCCATGCAAAACGTGGACTGCATATATGTGAACTGGGGCTTATAGTCCTAATTATCCCTATAGGACCACATAATTGTGTAAAAAGAGCCCTATTCAATAAAAGACCTAAAGGCAATCTTTTTTTAGGTTTTGTGAGGTTGAAGTGTTGTACATGTATCTTTTCCAATCTAGTTAACTAGGTATGTCCATTCAAAATTGAGATTTCAAAAATAGGTAGCTCTGGAAAAGCTCTTGAAAAAGATGAGTCATTCTCATATCTTTTGAAAACTTCATGGGTGAAATTTTCTGCCAGAAGTCCTTGCTCTGTTACTGCCCACCTTGAAGACCTGGATGTTAGCATCCACTATTGTGTGTTTCTTTTGCATTCTCTACAATATAAAACCAACAGAAAATTCAACAAGCAGAAGTGCTCCAAGAACTGAAAAGCTGGCCATAGATTTCACAAAAGTCGAATGTTGTCGAAGGAGCCTGCTGAAAATGTTTTGGTATTCGGCATTAGCAATAGGAGGACATGGAGGAGGAAGGATGGAGGAGAGTGTCAGTTACCACGGTGTATATGCCCACCTGTGTGACTCCATAGCTGTGTGGCCTGCACATATAAGAAAAACGAGGAAATTAAGAGCATAGAAGGGAACTGAAACTGCTCAGTAGATGGCAAAAGCTGGTCTACACAATCTCAGACTGCAGTGGGAAGACAGAGGAGATGGCAGGGACAGCTGAAGTCAAAATCAACCAGGTATAGTTCACTCTACAAAACAAATGCCTTAGTGGCTTTGTGAATATGCACACACTATTATACAACATGTAATGAGAGTTTTTCATAGTCTGGGTTTATTGACACTTTAAATCTCCTGCAAAAAGCCAGTAGCTTTAGCTGTACAAAACGTTTGCCACATTTTTTCATACTCATTTTGCCACATTAGGGGTTTTTAGTGTGTGTGTTTTTAGTGTGTGTGTTTTTTTTTAGGCAAAACAAAACACCACTCTGCTATTTTTAACTCCCACTTTCCCACAATGCATTCCTGAATAGTCATTGTGTAGTTGTTTAGTCACCATTTTGAGATCAGTTTTGTCTGTGTGGAGCACAAATATGCAGTTGGCCATGCTAACTGCATACATGAGCTGCACAGAGGAAAAAAGGTTCGTGTTTCGTCTGCGGGGAGCCAAAATATGTAGTTGGCCATGCTAACTGCATGTAAGCTATACGCAGATGAAAAAACATTCATGTTTCAGGTCAGACAATGAAAGCAAGAGCAGCAAAGCACACTGGTAATTTATTGCATAATAAAAATTGCTAGCATCCATTGCTTAAAAAAATGCTTGAGGCTCATAAACACGCCTAGTCACGTTTTGAGGAATGTTACCGTGTTTAACAGCGTTAGAGCATTTTTACAGCTGAAAAATTCCACTTCAAATGCGGTAGTCCTGGGTTTTCTTCAGCATGAAAATGTCCCTGACAAAAAATGCTCATAAAAGCCCATGTGTGCCATAGGAGAACATGCTGAGGAGTTTATTAGCTGTACAAAAAAATGCCTTACGCCAAAAACAGCAGCTGTAAAAACATCCAGTGTGCATGAAGCCTTTGGGTCCATGAACATGGGGCTTGAAAAAAACGCCAGTCCCCTTGGTAGAAAAAAAATGCTCATATAGAGCATGTTTGTACACAAATTTGTATTTAAAGGTTATACCCATATCCCCCCTATCCTTTCTTTCCTCAAGACTATAAAGTCTTTGCATTCTCTCCTGATACGTTCTGTCTTAGGTCTCCTGAACACAGTATTCTAAGGCTCCATGCACACTAGTATTTTTTTTTTCTAGTTAAGAAATCGCTGGAAGAAACGCTGGATTAAAAAATGCTGTTAATAGAAGTGTTTAGGAGCATTAGCGTTTTATTAGCGTTTTTACAGTTAGTGTAAGGGAAAAAAAAGCTAGAAAAAAGCTGTTTTAGCAGAATTTAGTGTTTTTTTCTGCCGGAAAAATGCTCCCAAAAATTCTACAAAAACAATTTTTTTTTCTGCTCCTAAACACTGAAGCTTGAAAAATGCTGCCAGCCTAAAATAGTGTGCATGGACACATAGGATAACACTATTAGCTTCAAGGAGCAGAAAAAAAATGCTGATTGTCACGATCGCGGCGTCAGACCCCAGCCCTTCTCACCCAAACTCGTGACCGAAGGACTAGCCGATCTAAAACCGCGATGTGAAGTGCGTAACAATGCCACACCCAGCTGCACCCTGCACAACGATTTTCCAGCTAACGGACCACAATCAATGTACTGGCAGCCTGGGCGATTCTTACTGGGTCAGGTTATTTACGCAATTAACCCTTCACACTGCCACCACCTTCTTTTTGTACAGAGAAAGAGGAAACTCGGCGTTATCAGCTATAACACTATAATGATTGAAATAATCGACTGCATAGCACGGTCATAACACAGGCCTGTTATACAGAGCCTATACAAACAGTAGCGTTCTCTTTAGAGGCAGGGATTCCTAAGTTGCAATACATAGCTATAGAAACAGTTCAACACTTTCAGAAAGAAAGATTTATTACTAAAAACGGGTGCAATAAAAATATTTACAGAAAAAAGATGTAACTAAGATATATATATAAATATACAGAGAACCACAGCACAGCAAAGAGATATCAGAGAGAGGTGAAAGTGTTAAAGTAGTTGCCAAAGTCCTGGGTTAGCAGATCCAAGTTTCAGAGCAGAAGAGTGCTTTGATCTCCCTATGTTATGATGGTCAATCAGAGAATTCTTCAACTTCCTACTCTTAGGCCTGACAGCCTGTTTTGTAGTCCCCAGCAGAGGGTGGCTCTGCAGTCAAGGACCAATCTCCGCTTAGGGCGTGGAGAGATGGGTGGATGCCTCAACTAGAGCAAAAATCTCCCATAACTCATATTTGGCCTATAACTTTTCATCTGCACAAGTGACACTCCACCCGCGGGTAGATTATTATGCAGACAAGTCTGAGGATTGATTAGATATGAATTATGAAAGTGTACACTGAACGGTTCACGAGATCTATTTTTCTGCTTTCCTGTGTGTCCGAGACAAGGCGAGTGACCCACCAAAATTTTCGGCTCCTCTTAGCCCATCTGACGATATGCTCGGTTTTTATGTAGGTCTCTTCTATTCCAAGATATGAGACATAAGGAAAAAATGGTTTTAGCAGAGGTTATCTGATTCTGTCACCTACCCTGAGTTAGGTTTATTAGGTTGGAATCTCTCTCAACTCAGGAACTCAAGCCTTATCTCTTCCGAGGTGTGAAATGGGACAGCTCGCCCAGACAGCTAGGCACCTAGCTCAGAGATGCCTTGGCCAGCCAGTGACCCACAACCAGCACACACATACACACGCTGGCCAAATGTCTCCTCTCAGAGTGGGAGGGGGAGGGAGTGAGGGAAGAAAATTGGATACTCTTAACAAAATGGCGGGTTGCGTCAGTCTCTGTTGCACATGTTTGCGACACTGATAGCTTCTAGAAGCTTAAAAAAACACTTGTGTGCATGGAGCCTTAATATGGTCTAACCAAAGAACTACGAGGGGCGTTCAAGTTAAACCGGGACTTTTGAGTTTATATAATAAAAACAAATTTCAAGGAGTTGAAACTGCATTTATTTTTCAACATACTCCCCTGCTACTTGTATACACTTATCCCAGCATTTAACTATGCCTGGAAAGCTTCTGCATAGAAGGATTTGTCAGTTTGCTTGAACAATCTGAAATTCTGACAACAGAAAGATTTGTCTCTTGTGCAATTTCACAACAGGTTATGCGTTGATTATCTAGGAACAGGTGTTCCATGCACTGAATGTTCACAGGAATGACTGCTGGGAACCACCACGGTTGGGGTCGTCACTGATGGACATATGGCCATCTTTGAAATGTTTGCACCATTTAAATGTCTCACTGCGGCTGAGCATCTCATCACCATACTGTGCTTGATGTCTTCTGTAGATATCCGCGGATTTTACACCTTTGTTCACAAGAAACTTCACCATCACACATTATTCCATGCACGCACTAACACTGTTGTCTACAATCTTGATTAGTGGTCTCTGGACTGGCCTGCGACACGTGCACCACCTATCAGTAATAGGACACACTTGCCACTTACTACTGCGTGTAGTACCACCACTCTAGCATTCCTTTTTATACCTGTAAAATTAAAAGTCCAGATTTGACTTGAATGCCCCTCATATATAGGAAAATGAGGACCTCATTTCTTCCTGCTGATGATCCCACTAGTCATGCATTCCACAATTCTATTTGCTTTTCTCACTGACAGGTCACAGTGTCTGCTCATTTTTCAGTACTAGCTAATTCTTTACTTGCTAATTCTTTAGCAAACTACAAAACTACTGAGCCACCCAACGGTATATCCTAGCCCGTACATACAGTTGTGTTCAAAATAATAGCAGTCAGACATCACTAACCTGATCAATCACTGTTTTTGGTAGAAATGATATTTCTACATGGCAAATAATTTACTAGCAGGTGTAGTAGAGTAATAGAAATCCAACAGACCCAACAGTCATGACATGCATGCTGCTGATTCTGTGTAATTGAATCACTAATTGAAAGGGGCATGTTCAAAATAATAGCAGTGTGGAGTTCTATTAGTGAGGTCATTCATTCTTTGAAAAACAGGTGGCAATTATTGCCCTTATTTAATGAAGGAAGGCAGCAAAGGTTGTACATGCTGGTTACAGTGCATTTCTCTCTGAAATTCTGAGGACAAAGGGTCATTCTAGACATTGTTCAGAAGAACAGCGAACCTTGATTAACAAGTTGATTGGAGAGGGGAAAACATATAAAGAAGTGCAGAAAATGATAGGCTGCTCAGCTAAAATGATCGGAAATGCTTTAAAATGGCAACCAAAACCTGAAAGACGTGGAAGAAAGCAAAAAACTACCGTTTGAATGGATAGAAGAATAGCCAAAATGGCAAGGACTCAGCCAACAATCAGCTCCAGGAAGATCAAAGAAGGTCTAAAAGTTACCTGTGAGTACTGTTACAATTAGAAGACGCCTATGTGAAGCCAAGCTATCTGCAAGAAGCCCCCGCAAAGTCCCACTGTTGAAAAAAAGACATGTGCTGAAGAGGTTACAATTTGCCAAAGAGCACATTGACTGGCCTAAAGAGAAATGGTGCAACATTTTGTGGACTGATGAAAGTAAGATTGTTCTTTATGGGTCTAGTGGCCGGAGACAGTTTGTCAGACGACCCCCAAACACTGAATTCAAGCCACAGTACACTGTGAACACAGTGAAGCATGGTTGTGCAAGCATCATGATATGGGGATGTTTCTCATACTACGGTGTTGGGCCTATTTATCGCATACCAGGGATCATGGATCAGTTTGAATACATCAGAATACTTGAAGAGGTCATGCTGCCTTATGCTGAAGAGGAAAAGCCCTTGAAATGGGTGTTCCAACAAGACAACGACCCCAAACACACCAGTAAACGTGCAACATCTTGGTTCCAGACCAACAAGATTGACGTTATGGAGTGGCCAGCCCAATCCCCGGATCTTAATCCAATAGAAAACTTGTGGGGTGACATCAAAAATGCAGTTTCTGAGGCAAAACCAAGAAATAGAGAAGAACTGTGGAATGTAATCCAATCATCCTGGGCTGGAATACCTGTTCACAGGTGCCAGAAGTTGGTTGACTCCATGCAACACAGATATACAGCAGTTCTCAGAAACCGTGCTTATACAACTAAATATTCATTAAGCGATTCAAAGGAAAGCAAAATCTTCAAACATTTTTCAGTTTATATAGTGAATGTTTGAGTTTGTAAAGAAGAATACAAACACTGCTATTTTTTTGAACAGTCTAATATTCACTTTTCTTCAATTTATTTTAGAGCAACAACACAAATTTGATATATTTTTCTTCATGTTTTGATTTGGAGTAGAATGTGTAGTGTTCGCAATGCATTTGTGTGTATGGAAATGAAAGCTATTAGAAGGATTTTGAGTTTTATTCACTTTTTTCAACACACTGCTATTATTTTGAACACAACAGTATGTGAAATTATATCAAATACTTTGCTAAAATCTAGATAGGCTATGTCCACATCACTACCCTGGTCCAAAATATTTGTGATATAGACAAAAAATTCAGATTAGTCTGACATTTCCTGCCCTCAGTAAAGCCATGTTGCTTTGGGTCCAGCACGTTGTGTGTTTCTAAATGATCACAGAATCTGTAGGTGCCAGCTTCTTGCTTACTACTTACTTCTTATAAATAGGTACAATATTAGATGTCTGCCAGTCAAGGAGAACTTCTCCTGTCAGAAAAAACTGATTATAAAGATCAGTTAATGTTCCCACAACTCTATACCCCAAAGTTCTCTTAAAATTCTGAGATGAATACCATCAGGACCCACTGCTTTATTAAGCTTTAAGTGGGCCAGTTTATCGGTTACCTTTGCCTTTATTTCAGAAAAAACTGAACTGAAGTTATTGTTTAAATAGTCTGATACATCCAGGTATCCCTCAACATAAGTATTACACCAGGTTTTCATTTCTGTGATCCCATAGTATCTTTTGCTACTGTCACTAATATACAAAAAATAAAGGTTATACTTTTTTTCTTAAAGTGATATTAAAGGCAAATTAAAATAAAATTGCAAGCATGTCATACCTACCTGCACTGCACAATGGTTTTGCACAGAGCAGCCCTCATACTCCTTTTCACAGGCCCCCCACTGGTGTTCCTGCCCCCTTCTGCCAAATGCCCCCACAGCAAGCAGCTTGCTATAGAGGAACCTGAGCAGACTTACTCCCAAGCCATTGCTGTTTGTCCATTCACATACACAGCACAGCTCGGCCCTGCTCTGCCCCCCCACACACTCTCTTTATTGGCTCACTGGCAGTGATTGACAGGACAGGAGCCAATGGTACCCGCTGCTGTTTCAGCCAATGAGGGAACGACCCCAAAGAGACACTGTTTTCACACGTCACTGGACCAAGATGGGGCTCACGTAAGTATTGGGAGGGGGCTGCTGCACACAGGTTTTTTTTTACCTTAATGCATAAAATCCATGAAGGTAAAACACCTTGAGCCTTTACAACCATAGAATAGATTCAGCTATGGACTCCTCTTTTATTGCTTCAGCAGTACTGATATATTTGTTTTAAACACTTCTGTATTAGCTACAAATTCTGTTTCCTTCTCTCTCTTTTACTATCCTACTTACCTCTGTAGTGAACCATTCTCTTCTGGTTAATTTTACTAGTTGCATACAGGATGGCACCCACCGATTACAGACCATTTTACTCTAACTTTTTAATTATTTTTTTTAGAAATTTGACTCAGAAACAAGTGAAGATCACTGGAGTAGCTGTGTCTACTTCTATGATTTCCAGCTTCCAGGGGCATCAACCAGGATTGGTACATAAATAGCTGGACCAATGTAGCTATGTATAAAAGTGATGTCTGTGATTATTTTGGCCATGGATACGCTTTAAAAATAGTGCCTACATATACGTGAGAAAAACTGTGCCTCTTGTGGCTTTCCAAGAAGGTCTACAAGCTGCTGTGCAGGACCTGGAATCTTCTCTGACCTGCTGGCTAAACAGTCATCATCTCCCACTAATGTTGATGAACAGATTAGACCACATATGTGTAATTAAATGAATTAAATAAACAATAATGCAAAAGGTTCTACAGATTTGAAACTATGCCTGTGTGCACAATTCTAACTTGCAATTTCACATAGTTCTACTTTAAAGCATATCTAAAGCCAAAAAGTTGTATCATCCCTTTGGATTGAGTAGTAAACCTTGAGGGGAATTTTTTAACACTGGAGAAGACAGAACCTGGAGTAGCTGCTCATAGTAACCAATCAGATTCTAGCTTTAGCTTGCCAGGTCTATTCAAAATGAAAGCTAGACAATGTTTGGTTGCCATGCACAGCTGCTCCAGATTCTGGCTGCTCTAGTCATTGTAAATTCCTCTACTGCTTTTTTTACTCATCTGTGTTCCATCGAGATGATTTCCCTTTACTTTCTGTCCAACAGACTCCACAGGAAGTGAGAAGGAAACTCTCCAAAGTGAAGGAAATCACCTTTTAGACAGTTTTTCCCCTCTGCTGCTGACCTGGTGACAACTCAAAATTTTAGATATTCCCTCATTCAAAAATAGAAATAATAATATGCACATATGCTGTGCTGGTCCTTCTTGTCCCATGAATAAAATGACACAAAAAAAAAAACTGGCCAGACTTCTACTGAATCTTTCTGCTGCAACATTTTAGAAAAAGAAGGCACACAGAAAGATAGCAAATGTATTTTTTTTCAGCTGTTATGAAGCTAATGCTACATGACATGTAAATGTGAATGGATCAAGATATGTTCATTTGCTTTCAAACATTCTAGCAGGAGGAAGGCAAAATGATTAAGATTAAATTAAAATCACCAACTCCAAAAATAAATCGCTCATGGAAGCCAAGATCCAAAGGAGCTTTTAAAAGTGATGTTCTTGTCGTGAATCCGGTGCAGAAATGTTAAGCAGGGTGGCTGGGGTCAGCCCTAATGTACCTAGCACTGTAAGGCTTGCCTCCTTTGTCAGCTGTGCTTGAAATAACTTGAAAGGTGACCTCTGTTCCAATTAAGATGGCAATTCCATTTCTCTTGACCTTAGCAGAGGCCAAAAAGATATGCTGAGATTTCCAATCTCTAAATTTAGGATAGTTGTGTTATTTAATATGTGTTTCTGACAATACTTTTATGAGAATGTTTTTTTCAAATACCAGATATCCCACAATACGGCTGCCTTCAATACTGTATGGTTTGTTTTTTTATAAGTTACCATACAGAAACTTAAAGGGACTATCCACCAGATAAGGACATTTCAATTATAGGTGGAATCTACTGGCATGAGACACCTACTGCTACATACATCTTGAAAATAATGTTAATTAAAGTAGTTCTAAAGGCAAAAGGGTTTTTTTACCTTAATGCATTCTACGCATTAAGGTAAAAAACCTTCTGAGTACAGCTCCCTCCTCAGCCCCCCCTTATATTTACCTGAGCCCCATCTCGATCCAGTGATGCGCATGAGAGCAGCGGCTTTCCCAGGTCTTTCTCTCCTCATTGATTCCTGCTGCTGTCAATCACACATAGGGTTCCACCATCCTATACTACCCCAGTATGCAATAGTGGGTTCTACATTTGGGTACAGTGTCTCACATATAATTGGTTTAAAGACTTCTGGATCAGACAAAACAGAGTGATGCAGAAGGACAAACCTTCACACAAACTATTCTATGAAAAATCCATAAGGCATTATTTTCCAAGCCAATCAAATTGCACTGAGTTAGGAGTCTAACACTATAAACATGCTTATGGGGAAGATATATTCATTCTATTTTTTTTACTGCTTTTCCTATAGTATAACTGTCAGGGCAGGAGCGGTGGAATGGGCAGGCAGGCCTTATGGTAAGGTCACGCACCGACTGACGACAGCCACCACCCACAGGCCGGAGTCCCTCAGGGCGCGGAGTCTAAGCCCCAGGCTGCCTTTCACTAGGGCCCCTGATGGTGGGGATGGACTTGACGCAGCCTGAGACCAAGTCGCGGCCCCCGAGTAACCCCAGTTGCGGTAACGGCTGCCGCCAATGGCGTATAGCTGGTGGGACCAGATGGCAAGACGTATAGCGTGGTCGGACAGGCCAGGTCGATAACAGCGGAACAGACAGAACAAGGCGGTAGGCAAGAATACTCAGGTCACGGGCCGGGTTCAGCAATGGGAGGTCAGGTAATGGGATAAGGCAAAGAATAGTCTTGTCAAAGTCGAGTCGGTTTCCAGGAAAGTCATGAGAGCTGAACGAGAGCTTGCTGCAATGTAACATACAGGGCACGAATGCAAAGAGCAACTGCAGACAGCAGGCTTAAATGTGATCAGCCACACCCTTCTGGAGGAGGAGCCGCAGAGGCCTGAAAGCATAAAGGCTCCCACCATACTTTGCAGAAACCTAAGATGGATGTCAGCACATGGCGCAACACAAGCTCTGAGGAAAGGCAGGACCTTGACAGTACCTCCTCCTCAAGGACCCCTCCCCCTCCACGGCTCAACGTAAGGCTTCTGAGGAAAGCGGGCATGAAAAGCGCGGAGGAGGGCAGGAGCATGAACATCCGCGGAAGGAACCCAGGAATGCTCCTCGGGACCGTAACCATGCCAATGGACCAGGAACTGCACCCGACCGCGGACCAACCGAGAGTCCAGGACAAGGCCTTGTCTGAGAGCAGCAAGATTAGGAAGCCCACCTTTGACCTCTCAGTAGGAAAAGCGTGGGGTATTAACTCAAAGTAAATGCCCACTTGGTTAAGGAAACCACGACACTGACTCGGCTCACCACCAAAGCGCTGTGGAAGAGGGGCAGAACCAGTCATACCTCTAGGCACCGTGGGTGCAGCAACAGATGTGGAAGTAGGCGCAACCACCGGAGCAACAGTGGGAGCGACCACCGGAGTGACAACCGACCTAATAACCCCAGGGGTAAGGTGCGGTGTGCGTGCAACCAGAGTCTGCAACACCTGAGCGAACAAGGTAGGACCTTGACAATAACTAAGCTTTACATTTTGTAACAGATTGGCTGTCAGCCTTCTATCACCCCGTCCTTTAAAGTGGAGTTCCACCCAAAAGGGGAAGTTCCACTTTAAAGACTGGTCCCCCGCTCCCCATTAAGGATTGGCACCTTTGGGGAGCGGGGGGCAGGGGAGTGGATACCCGAAATTGACAGGTACCCACTTCCGCTGCGATCACCTAGGCGATTGGAAGTGGAAGTTGTCCTCCTACACTCCCTCCCGTAGTCTTCTGGGACACATGACAGGTCCCAGAACACTACAGGGCCATTAAGGAAGCACAGTGGTACTTGCACATGCGCAGTGGGCACCCGGCTGTAAAGCTGCAAGCTGTCACACTGAAGATACTGGCACCTGGAACACAGGACAGCCAGTGAAATGGACTGTGGGAAGGACACCAGGGGATCGGTGAGTGGCTGTTTTTTAAAAGTCAGCAGCTAGTTTTTGTAGCTGCTGACTTATTTTTTTACAGTGTGAGTACTTTTTTATGTAATGTGCATGCAAGCAATATATTGTGTAACACTTGCTAGCAAAGAGATGATGCAGTCATATAAACTCCACTGCCTGCACCGTTATTGTATGTTATTGGCTTTGTGTACACATTTTGTTTCACACTGATTAGCTACCCACTACCTCCCACCTTCTGACCTCTCAGACAGTTAAGTTGGTCATACATTTAGGTAAATGTTTATTAAAGTGATTCTAAAGCCTAAATGTTTTTTTGAAGAACAAACATGTCTTACCTACTCTGTGCAATGGTTTTGCACAGAACAGCCCTGATCCGCCTCTCCTGAGGTCTCACACCGCCACTCCTGTATCCTCGTCTTGGGCAAGTCCCCCCATAACAAGCTGTTTTCTGCGAGGGTACTCATACAGGCTTGACCCTAAGCTGCGCTGCCTGCATCCATAGACAGACAGCAATGCTCAGCCCTGCCCCCCGCTCCCTCATCACAGGGTTGCATTGACAACAGCGGGAGCCAATGGCTCCCATTGCTGCCTCTCTATCTTGTGAGGAGAGAGAAAGCGGTAAGAACTGCAGGTCCTGGGCACAATGCTGGATCAAAATCGAAAGTATAAAGGGGAGCTGGGGAGTCTTAATAATAGAAGTGTTTTACCTTAACACAGAGAATGCTTTAGGGCAACCTTTAAAATCACTTTATTGTGGGATAAGCTGCAAAAGTGACTATCGCTGTTTATCTAACTGGGCAGCAGTCTAATAAGTTGGGACGAGCAGGGCTGTCTTATTTCATGGGCATCCCTAGGCACTGCCCAAGGGCCCCAGATGCATGGGGGCCCCATGATAATCTTGCATTACATCATACACTGTATTGCCAAAAGTATTGGGACGCCCCTCCAAATTATTGGATTTAGGTGTTCCAATCACCTCCATGGCCACAGGTGTATAAAATCTAGCACCTAGACATGCAGACTGCTTCTATAAACATTTGTGAAAGAATGGGTTGTTCTCAGGAGCTTAGTGAAAAAGTATTGGGGCACCTGCCTTTACAAGCACATGAACTTTAATGGCATCCCTGTATTAGTCCTTAAGGTTCAATATTGAGTTGGCCCACCCTTTGCAGCTATAACTGCTTCAACTCTTCTGGAAAGGCTGTCCACAAGGTTTAGGAGTGTGCCTATGGGAATGTTTGACCATTCTTCCAGAAGTGCATTTGTGAGGTCAGGCACTGATGTCGGACGAGAAGGCCTGGCTCACAGACTCTGCTCTAATTCTTCCCAAAGGTGGTCTATCGGGTTGATGTCAGGCCAGTCAAGTTCCTCCACTCCAAACTCACTCATTCATGTAAACCTTGCTTTGTGCACTGGTGTGCAGTCATGTTGGAATAGGAAGGCGCCATCCCCAAACTGTTCCCACAAAGTTGGGAGCATGAAATTGTCCAAAATGTCTTGGTATGCTGACTCCTTAAGAGTTCCCTTCACTGGAACTAAGGGGCCAAGTCCAACCCCTGAAAAACAACCCCACACCATAATTCCCCCTCCACCAAACTTTACACTTGGTACAATGCAGTCAGGCAAGTACTGTTCTCCTGGCAACCGCCAAGCCAGACACATCCATTGGATTGCCAGACAGAGAAGCATGATTCTTCACTCCAGAGAACATGTCTCCACTGCTCTAGAGTCCAGTGGCGGTGTGCTTTACACCACTGCATCTGCTAAGTCAGCATGGCCTTGATAGCCCCTATGTCAGGGGTCAGCAACCAGTAGAACTTTGCCAGGTGACTGGTAAATCTCATTCTGGGCTTGCTGACACGCCATCCCAGAGCATAAAACAGAAGGCAATGCAGAGGGACTACTTGTAAAGTTGGAGCTGTAGTACGGAACAAGAGACAAATAAGTTGATGTCTCCTCTGTAGTGCTGCTCCTACACCCTGTTGTGTTTGGTGGGTGTAGCACCTGCCAAGCATGACCCATTCAAGTGAATAAGGCCGCTCTGCAGTTGCCCTGCAACCTTGTGCAGTACAGTAAACAGGGGTTAAACAGGCAGCGGTGTGTTGCTTTCTTACCGCTTGCTTTAATCCCTTTGACCTTGCGGAAGCAAAGCAGTTGCAGGGCACTTGCAGAGTGGCCCATGTACTTGAATGGGTTTCGGATGACAGGTGGTAGCACCCACTAAAAGCAACAGGGGGTGTAGTTTCTATTGTGGTAGGTGTACACTTTTGGCTGCTGCCTCAGCAGCTAAAGGGGGTAGGAACTGGGGGGGCAGTAAAACCATAATTCAACCGCAGGGTTTTACTACCCCCAACTTTACATGTGAACAAGCCCTTAGGGTGTCGCTGCCAATTACAACTAAGGGTTCATTCATAGGTGCAGTAGGCACTGCTGCCCCTCTACAAAGCAATCCCAATGCATTTGACAGGTGGCGAGGAGGCGATATGTTGCCTCCTCATCACCTGATATAAACCTATGATTGCCGTGCAATGCACATGATTGTGACACGGTAGTATGGCAATTAGAGGTTTAAATCAGGTGTGAGGAGGCAACACTGTGGCCAGTCATCTTTGACTTCTCCTATGTTGTTCGGGCAGATCTCCACCTCTTTAAGGTTGCCTACCCCAGCCCTAGAGAATTTGTCCTGCAGCTGGTTGAATCCATGCCACCAAGAATCTGGCATAAACAGACAGACATTGAAGGCAATTTACTAAAGGATTTCAGAATCTTCACTCATTAAACTGAGTATTCACTTACACCTGAATTCCAAAACGCTAACTTTCAAAAAACGCTAAATTTCAAAAACGCTAACTTCAATAAGCTGTGATCCTTACTACAGACACAATGGGGTTGCTTTACCAAAACTAGAGTGTGCAAAACCTCGTGCAGCTGTGCATGGTAGCCAATCAGCTTCTGACTTAAGCTTGTTCAATTTGGCTTTGGCAAAAAAAAAAACTGGAAGATGATTGTTTTCTATGAATAGGTGCACCAGATTTTGCACTCTCCAGCTTTAGTAAATCAACCCCTGCTGATTCTGTGTGAATTGGCCTGGGACACTGTGGCTCCCGGTCTAGACTATGATGATTGGGATGATATCTAGGAGGCCCTTTCACCTGTTCAGTTTACATCAGGGACTGCTTGGTACACTTCAAATTCTTACACAGCATTTACTTCACACCAGCTAGACTAGCCAAAATATATAGGGTCCAATCCTCTTTATGTTGGAGATGCTCCACACCAGCTGCAGATTTTATGCATATATTTTGGGAATGTCCTGTTAAGAAACCCTTCTGGCAGGAGGTTTCAATGTGCATCACCTCCATCTCCATCCCTCTTTCTGTTGGAAGTCTGTTTGTTAAGCCTGGTCAAGTTTCCAGCTACCACAAAAGCAGTCCGTACCCTTCTTACACTAATATTATTTTATGCTAGGAAAATAATGAATCTCTCATGGAAGAAATCCTATGCAGTGACTGGGGGCCTGGAAAACTTTAGTAAATTAAAGTAGTCCCTTTATATAAAGCCACCTACCTAAATAGAGAAGCCTTTGCCAAGTTTGACAAAGTGCGGGGTGGGTAGCTTTCTTCTACATTAGCTGAGGAATGACAGCTGTGACCTCAGAAGTGACATAATAAATGTAACTTCCATGGTCATTAGTCACAATAGGGATCATGGAATGGATGTTTCCCCAAGTTCCCTCTGCTTTTACTGGGGAAGCTGTTTACAACTGGTTCTGGGCTTCCTGGAGAAATGGGAGATCCCAGAAACCACCACACGTACTGAGCTTGATTTAACCTCTTGTTACCATGCTGTTTATAAATATACCTTTGTAGAGAAGTGGTTAATGTAAACAAATCACCAGGTCCAGATGGCCTACACCCATGAGTCCTTAGAGAACTTAGCTTAGATATAACCAAGCCACTATTTCTAGTTTTTAAAGACACTTTACTGACTGGAATGGTAACAACTGTGTACAGTAAATGTAGTACCACCTTACAAAAAAGGATCAAGATATATACCAGGAAACTACAGACCTACAGACCAGTCCGCCTAACATTAATAGTAAGAAATTTGAGGGAAATTTAGGGGACTCTATACAGAAATTTGTCTGAGATAAATGACAACCAGCATTGATTAATGAAGCACCGTTCTTATCAGACCAACCTGTTATCGTTCTATGAGGAAGTGAGAATTTAAATGATGGAAGTCCAGTGGACAAAATTTATCTAGATTTTGCTAAGCCATTTCATACTGTACCATCGTAAACATTTAATCGGGGAAAAAAAAGGTCTGTTGGAGTTCATGAAATTGTTTGTATGATATGATGATGGTATTGTTTGTATGATATTGCCGGGATAGGAAACTTACATGAACAGGTTCAAGGTGTAATGATAAATGACTCATTCTCTGAATGGTCTAAAGTGGTGAATGGTGTGTCCCAGGGTCCTGTCTTGGGGACAATGCTGCTCAGTTTATTAATGATGTAGAGGCTGGAATCAAGGGGCTGAAATTCAGTGTTTGCAGATGATACCAAAGGATGCAGGGAATTAAATTTGAAACAGGATATAGCAGCATTACAGGAAGACCTTGACAAAATATGGAGTTGGGCAGTTACATGACAGATGAGGTTCAATATTGAGAAATGTGCCAAAAATACAGATGCAAACTACACATTAGAAGGAACTTCCCTGGGAGAATCAATGATGAAAAAGGATCTGGGGGAGCTTTCAGATCACAGACTTAGCAATAGCATTCAATGCCAAGCCACAGCTAACACAGCTAGCAAAATACTATCATATATTAAAAAGGACACACACATTGAAGATGTAAATCCAATAATTCAACCCCTATACATAATACTGGCTTGACCCCACCTTAAATATGCAGTTCCAATTTGGTCACCAATACACAGAAAAGACATTACTGAATTAGAAAGAGTTCAGCAAAGGGCAAAAAAATTAAAAAGGGTGATGGAAGACCTCAGCTATGAGAATTGATTACATAGGTTACAATTATTCACAGTGTACAAATATATCAAAAGGTGACTTCAGTAACTGTAATAAACTGTTTAAGCCCCCTGAAGTAGACATGTAGCCATGATTTAAGGTTAGAAGAAATGAGGTTTAACCTTAGATTGTAGAAAGGCTTTTTTGCTGTTAGAGCAGTGAAAACTTCCTCCTTCAGGAAGTGGAACAAGCTGAGAGTGCTAACAACTTGAAAAAACTTTTGAATTCTTCCTCAGGAAGCAGAATATATAGGGCTATTGGTATCGTTAAAGAATGAAAATTACATACACATACACACATACGTTGAATTGGAAGGACCTATATCTGTTTTCAACCTTATAAACTATATAACTATTATACAAATATGAGAATAAAATATCACACCCTCAAAACAATCTTTGCTGACCTCCCGAAAAATTTTGTTTTTCCATAATATGTTTATTTACAGTTTTACCAGAACACAGTTAAAGAAATATATCAGGAAAGCATGACTTAAGTGTTACATAAAAGAAAATCAAACAGTCCCCATAGCCGCTGGCTCTTCCTGGACTGACCAAGGGCACACCATTACAAACGGAAGAATATATCCAAAGAAAAAGAAAAAGAAAGCAAGGTAACACATCAGCTGCACACCAGTCATCCCATCAATTACAATCCTGACTGAAAAACATTGGACATCCTTTAAAAAAAACTACAGTATATCTGGCATCCTAGAATGTTTTCTTTTTATACGTGTGATTATTATTCTTCCAACTAATAATAGGTCTCTTGCCTGTAATCTTCAGATGTATACGTCTTTACGGCATGTTTAACTGCATGACAAAAACATGCACAAATTCTGTGAATGTCAGTTGGATAAATTTTACAAGGAGGAGGCTAAGAATGCAGAACTGTGAACACAAAATAAGAAAAGAAAAACACAAGGCCTTTATGCTTTGTTTCAAAGGTGAACACTGCTCTAGTCTGTGCAAAATGTCGAATTGCTGCCAGACACTCGGATAGAGGAATTTGCTTTAAACATCTTTAAATAGAAAGTTCAGCATCAGTTCATAGGGGCCGACAATTCTTTCATGTTCAGTAGCTCACAATTATAAGTCACTTGGAGGAATGTGTACGTCTTTAAAGAGGTGCTTGTAACTAGACACCGCTACAGTAATTTAATGAGTCACCTTTAACAATCAGTTGATCATTTTGTGGGAATGACCTTTCTGGTTTATTCATTGTTCCCACAGACTAGTGGGTAAAATGTATAATTTGTATTTGTGCAGTGTTACGGATTTCACCGTCCTTTCGATTTAGATGGCCAGGCTGGCCATATGTGCTCCAACACCTTTGTTTAGATCAACCTTTTTTAACTTAAGTGCTATGCCACCCTGGGGTGCCCTCTTGGTTTTCAGGGGTGTTTAGGCAAAAGGTCTAAAAACTGCCCTAAATTTCCCAAAAATTGTCAACAAATTAGCTTTTTTAGTTTTTGAGCAATTGTAAACAATGATGTTGATCAAGCCTTCCTTTTTGTCGCAAATCCACAGGGTTTTTTTTATGCACCATTACAACCACTGTGCTAACTTTGGTTGATGGTAGGTTAATTGGCTCCTGTCCAAATTGGCCCTAGTATGTGTATATATGAATGTAAGTTAGGGACCTTAGATTGTACACCCCTTGAGGGTTAGGGACCGATGTGAATGTACAATATATATGTAAAAAGCGCTGCGTAAATTGATAGCACTATATAAGTACCCAAAATAAATAAATAAATAAGGAAGATGTCAGGTGGCTCTACAGCTTTATAGTTTGCCCTTTCCCTGCCCCTTTTCAACAGCACTGGGGTCAGATTAGCAGAGTGAGAGAAAGAAACTGAGGGAGAAAAGAAACACTGGGATAATAGTCAGTACCAGAGTACAAAGGTGCATTTGCTCTGTAAGAATAAACCGCCTCTTATATTGGGTGTCCGAAGTGTGTGGATGTTGCTGTGTTATGTAAAACTAATAGTTTTTTACATTGTAGAATGGGGTACCTTGAGATTGTGCAGAATTTTGAAGGATGCCTTAACTGAGAAACACTGGTTTAGATATCCACAGCATTATTTAATAGAATACAACATTTTAGAACTGTGCTATATCAACATACATCATGTCAAATATCTAGCATATATAATTACTAGTGATGGTCTGAACACCCCCCTGTTCAGTTCCCGGTAGAACATTCGAACCTAAAGAAAGTTCTACCTCGAATATCGAAGAGAATGCAAGTCTGGGACTTGAACTTGTAAATTCAAGAGTGCCCATTTTGAAGGCTTATATGCAAGTTATTGGCCATAAAAGGGGTGTGGAGACTCGGGTAATGCCCTGAGAGACATAAATCAGTGAAAAAAAAATATTTTTCATAGCTTAAAGTAAAAAAAAAAAGAAATTGAAAAATTCCTTTGAATATCATGCCTGGGGAGTTCCCTTAAACTACCTGCAAAGTTGCATATCTGTACAATGTATAGAACCTGTTGCAGCAAGACTGACATTTTTTTAAAAATAAAATTTTTATTAAAAAAAACAGTGTGGGGTCCCCTCCCTTATCTATGCCAGACCCTTTAGGTCTGGTAGGAAGGTTAGGAGGGACCCCACAGTAATTTGTTTTTGAAAGTACATGGGGTTCCGCTAAAAAGCCATACCAGGCCCTTTAGGCCTGTTAGAGGGAACCCCACCCCCCAAAAAAAATAGGGGGGGGAAAGCGTGGGGTCCTCCCTAAATTCCTACCAGACCCTTGATCCGAGCACAGGTCTGGCAGGCCAGGAAACGGGGGGGGGGGAGACGAACGAGGCCCCCCCCAGGGCCTTACCAGGCTACATGCCCTTGGCATTGGGATGGTGTCCCCATGCCGATGAGGACAAGGGCCTCTTCCCCACAACCCTGGGCTATGGCCTCCACATCCCAGCCCCCCCCCCCCCATGTGAATGAGTATGGGGTAAATGGTACTGCTACCCATTCAAAAAAAAAAGTGTAGTGTAAAAAATTACAGGAGACAGTCTTTGACAAGTCCTTTATTAAAAAACAAAACTAAAAAAAGCCCCCTGATGTAAATCCAACGTCAATCACGATGCCCGCCGCCGCCGCTACCTGAAGAAAGAAAACCTTGCTCCGCCTTTGACACTGGCTCCCGCCGTCTGATAGCTGCACCAGGCTGACAGTTCTTAAATAGGGTGATGATGTCACAAGGGGGTGTGATTGCCCCACCCCCTTGTGACATCATCATGCCCTGTGATTTTCCAAAACATAGCACCTGATTGGTCAGTCACAATGCACTGTCAGGACGCAGTGCATTGTGGGGTGCAGTGACTCGAACATGTAGACCATCACTAATAAGGAAACATGTATTACACATTTTAGTTAGTCATAAAATAGATTAGCTGATTCTCCCTGTGTTTTAAGAGCACTTATGACAGGCCCAGGTTCACTTGTGATATTAAAGAGATTGTAAAGGCTTTTTTTTATTCATTTTTTTTTAATAACAAACATATTATACTTACCTACTCTGTGCAATGCACGGTGCAGCCCCAATACTTCTCCTTCGGTGGTCCCCTACTGGCGCTCTCCGCTTCTTCGAGTGCCCCCATAGCAAGGTTTTTTCTAAGAGGGTACTCTTGTAGGCTCGATCCCAAGCCTGGCTGTTTGCATCTATAGACACTCACAGTGAGGTCTGGCCCCGCCCCATCTCCCTCCTCACAGGCTTTGACTGACAGCAGCATGGCTCCCTCTGCTGCCAAATCTTGAAAAAAGCTGCTGCAGATGGGCACAGTGATGGATCAAGATCAGGCAAATGTTGGGGGAGGGGGGCTGGGGGGAGAGAGAAGCTAATGAAAAGGAACCATGAGGTAGGGGAGAAGGAGGAGTGGGGAAAAAGGGAGGGGGGGGTAGTAGATGACGGATAAGTAGAGAACACCTGGAGTGAAACTGGGAGATCCTCGTCTGTAGAGGAATAAAAGAGGAAGATGTGTGCTGGCATGAGGGAAGGGGGAGGAGGGCTAACTAGATGGAGGTCAAGGGGACTGGAGAGGGATGGTCAGGGATGGACATGGGGAATACTGCTGGCTGGTGAGGAAGTATAATTAACCATTTGCCCTCCTGAGGATTTACCCCCCTTCCTGACCAGGCCATTTTTGGCATTTCGGAGCTGCGTTACTTTAACTAACAATTGCGCGGTCATGCAATGCAGCACCCAAATTAAATTTACGTCCTTTTTTCCCACAAACTGAGCTTTCTTTCGGACATATTTGATTGGCTGTGCAGTTTTTATTTTTTGTGCTATAAAAAAAGACCGCCAATTTTGAGAAAAAAACAATATTTTTTACATTTTGCTATTAAACTTGTCCAGTAAAAAATTAAAAAAATCTAATTTCGTCATAAATTTACACCAAAATGTATTCTGCTACATGTCTTTGCTATCCCAATACATGTAAATTTGCTATCCCAATACATGTAAATGCCTGGAGCAGGCGTTGGGTTCGGAGAAGGGAGAGTGGAGAGAAGTAGGAGGTGGGTGCTGTACTGCAGCATGGACTCTGCCTTGCCCCGGTCAGGAAGGGGTCTGATTGTGATTGGATGGCTGGAGGTGTGTAGGACTTCCCTCCGCCCCTCCCCCTCTTCTCGGCGCTGTACCCTCTCACTGCATGCACTGCACTGTCCCCATCCGCTGAGCCTGCACTGCATGTCAGCCTTTCCTCTGCCGGCTCCGGCCACGATGAACGGACAGCCATAGCCGCATCCCGCTTCCTGGGCAAGGAGGCTGCTGAGAGAGTATATGAGTCTGGGGAGGATCCGGTGATTCATCTGAGTGGTGTTTTATCCTAAGGCAAGCTGACCCTGTGGGGTCTATGTAAGGAGGTGAGGGGCCACTGCAGCCATTCTTTGGATTTACACAGTGTGGACACTTGTGATCACATGCATGAAGATTGAGAGTTTCTTGGTCTTGTTTGGACACTATTTCTCATATGGACTTATTTTGAGTAGTATATATTTGCAGTGATTTTGTATTATTGATTGCTATCACTTTGAACACTTTTAATATTCCCGGTGGGAATACACGTGTTGCACTTTACTTTATTTGCACATTTTGCACAGATTTTTTTAGCACCTATTTATATATTGATTATTATATATAGGATTTTAGGTTTAGCGCTGTATTGTGTATTATTTATTGCACAGATAAATATTTTGCACAGATTTTTAGCATTTATATATATATTTATTATTACATATAGTATTTTAGGTTTAGCGCTGCACTGTATATTATCTATTGTTTATTCCCTCATTTTGGTAGGAGGTTTAGTGTCAGCAGCTTTTACGATAGGGCCCCATTTCTAGCGCAGGAGGTTCGTTCTTTCAGTATGTAAATTAATTGGTTTACATGAAAGTTATAGCGTTTACAAATGGCGGTATATATACTGGGATTTTATATTTTTTTTACTAGTAATGGTGGCGATCAGCGACTTATAGTGGACATTCTGACACTGGGTGAACTGACTTGGTGTCACTGACATCCCCAGTGACACCAATACAGCGATCTAAAAAAAAAATAAAAAACACTGACACTGTACTAATGGCACTGGGCAGGAAGGGGTTAACATGAGGGGCGATCAAAGGGTTAACTGTTTGCTGGGTGCGTTTTACTAGGGGGCTGTGTCAGTGTGCTTCACTGTAAGCACACTGCTTGGGATGGCTGTGCTGTACATTTGTTTTGATGGAAGATAAATGCTGAAAATCCCTGTGGAGGGGAAAATCTCATGTTTTGTGTTTTCTAGAACCTTTTTATAATAAAAGTGGGCAAAAAAGGCTAAAAAGAAGAATGCAAGTGGCTGAATCCTTAAAGCTCTACATTGGTGTGAGTTCTCACATTACTCACCTACAAGCCAAGGAAACCATGGAGATCCTTGGCATGGAAAAGCAGTCAATGCAGATTCCAGACACTACATCAAATACCATTCTAAATTACTCTTCTTCCCTATGGGTGAGCATGTCCCTCTGCCTCATGTGACAGTGCCAAGTGCCTACGGATTGGCCTACCATTATAAATTCCTCTACCAATAGGACAACCCAAAGGTTCCAGCACCAATTTTCCTTCTTCCCTATGGGTGAGCATGTCCCTCTGCCTCGTGACAGAGGCAAGTGGCTACTGATTGGCCTAGCACTGTCACATGGGATCATGCAAGGAGTCCATAGCTCTGTATTGGCTCTAACAAGTCAAATTAAAATTTATGGGCTTTCTTTCCTAGTTCTCAGTGGCTAAACAGACAGGCATGGGAGTGAGGAAAGGTGAGCATATGCTGTTATATAAGGAGGAGCTAAGTGAATTGTTCATATTGCCCTGTAGTTTATGTTATTATACTAAATTTGTACTGGTTATTGGGAACTTGTCTGATTTGTTTTTCCTATGGCATGAGGCAGGGGTGGCCACTCTTCCCATTGTGGTTTGTGTTGGAACCCATGGCCACACCCATTTGACAATCAAATGACATAACATGACTTAGAAGAGGGGATAGAG
This sequence comes from Staurois parvus, assembly GCF_062004578.1. Lineage (NCBI taxonomy): Eukaryota > Metazoa > Chordata > Amphibia > Anura > Ranidae > Staurois > Staurois parvus. The sequence goes on along the minus strand of NW_028317886.1, from coordinate 24,791,508 downwards.
AGGACAAGGTGGCTCCCTATGCGAATGATGCCTTTATTGTGCCTGGGAGATAAAGATTGCTCCTTGTCCTCACTCATGTCACTCGTTATCTGCTTTGGCTCTTTCTGGGGCTTTGTCGTAAACTGAGATGGTTCTTGGGTATTGGAGGTAGCCCAAACCTGGACAATTACTTACTGAATAATTTACATGCATTGATAGGTTTAAACAACAGCGGAAGTGTTGGTGCAAACTTCCCTTAACATTTGTGGGTAGGGCCAATTTCCTGAAGAAGATTTGGTCATCAATCCTTTATTTGATGCACAATTCTTTTGTGTGAATCCCTCAATTGTAGTTTAAAAAAAAATAAAATCAATTATATAGGAACCTAGATTTGTAAGGGGAAAATCCCACGAATCCAGTTAAAGGGATTACAACTGTTAAAAGACAGAGGTGGACTGGTGGTTTTGAACGCTAAGCTTTATTATCTTCCTTTCCAACTTCAGCACATGGCAGGATGGAGAAATATTGATCGTTGCAGATCCTAACCAAGGAAATCTTTTAACAAGACCCTCTAAATATCATTTGGTGGCACAACTAGAGGCAGATATTGTGAGTTGATTCCATACAATGTCTGACTCTCACCCTATTACATAAAATCTGGCTTAAGAGGAAGCTATAGATAATGCAATATAACTGGATTTTTACCATTGGTTGTGGGATTTGACTACTGGTACCAGGTTGGGATCCATTATGTACACCAATTATATAGTGGCAATACCCTGAAATCATTCCAAACATTACAAATGGAATACTAGTTGCCAAACAGCAGATTTTACCACTATCTCCAATTTAGGCATGCTTTGTCTGCTCAAAATAAGCATCTTTCTTTATCTCTGAGGACTACCCCATTAATTAGTAAACTAGTCTGTGCAGATACAAGGAGGGATCTTATTTCTGATCTGTATGCCTATTTACAGTATATGGTAGTGTAAGTTGGTGTTACCCTGCAGGAGACGGTGAGAGAGATCTTTGGAATATTTTGGAAGACACCTTGACAACACTTCTGGAACAGATAACCCTAGTGCCATTGTCACCTACCCAATGGTTGGTGCAATTGTTAATACTACATTAGTTATAACATACCCCATATAAATTATTTCAATGGCCCCATAGGGATAACCCATGCTGTTCGAGATGTCAGGGAGGACTGAATGATCTTCTACACATGCTGTGGAAGTGTCCTAACTTATTTTGTTATTGGAAGATGATTGTAAATACTATAAACAAGGTATATCAGACTCAGATGTCCATAGCTCAGAAACCCCTTGCTTGTTTTCTAGGAGGCCTGGCTCTAGAGCTATACCCTCCAGAAATTTTGGTCCCACTTACCAGGCTACAATCTTTGGCCATACATTCAAAGCTTTAAATTGGCCTTAAAACTGAATTTCTCCACACCCTCCCACCCTGGAGGAATGACGTAGTCAAGTGAACTCTATACTTCCTAGAGAAACATAGAGGGTGCCTTTAGAAATTTTACAAACTTTGGGATCCATGATTGTCTACTCCAGGTTTAGCTCCCATGTCCATGGTGATAACTTCTCTGATAAAAGGGTCATGGGCTTCAACAGTATTGCAAATATTTGTACTTGAGGTGATTATACAATTTCCCCAGTGTCAAGTAGTGGGAGAGAAATTATTGGGACGAATGAACGTACCCTGTGTTGAGTGTGAGAGCTGAGAGCAAACATTTATTGTGTCTCATATTGTTTTGTAAGAAATACAGTGGAACAGAGTAGCCACTTAAAGCGGAACTTTACCCATAACAACTTGATAAAAAAATAACGTTCTTTAGCAAGGAAAATACATTACACATTAATAATTATGCTACCAAAATTAGTGTGTGCTGTAAATTGCCTCCAGCATTGCTGTTTAATCTTGCTGGAGGCTGCCATTTTGCTGAAGCTCAGAGCCCCTGAGCGGAATTAAATCATACAGCGAAACCCATTGATTTAACAGTTTAAAAAAGTTACATTCCTGGAATGCCAAGATTGTTAATTGTCACATTTGCTTGTTTCCTCAAACTGTCGAACCATCAAGTGACTGGTGTCATGACTGATAACAAGTGCAGCACCATGGCAGTTGCAGATCAAACAGAAGGAGCTTCCTTGGATGTAAAGGATAGAAGAGTTTAATCCTGCTATAAGGCTGTCAGCACATGGGCCTCTACAAATTCGCCAGTGCCTAAAAGTGCCTAAAAATGGAGATCAACTAAGCATGTGAAGAGCAGGGTGAGACAGTGTATTACTGAATTTTAAACAGTATAGGCACTTATTTTTAAGATTTTACATAGCTATACCTGCAAATAGGGCAAGCATAAAGTGATTTAGCAGTACTTAATTTTCTGACTAAGGTTCCACTTTAGGTTCTCTACATGAATACGGAGGAATTCTTTTCTTTGAACTGTAGATAATTGTATGCTTGAGAAAAGAATATTGCATATATCTATTGCAATCATATGCACAAATTTGTCCACTTATTTATTTTTACCCATAATATGGAGGCCGCATATGTTGTAACGTGGCTTTACTTGTATTTGTGGCTTAAATTTGAAAAACCTAATAAAAATAATTTTGAAATTATTGTACTAAATTCATGTTAAATCTACAATAAGTTTATTGATTTTGCACAAGATACATAGATCTGGCCTGACATGTGGATATGTGGTTATAAAGTCTGGAACAATGAAAGCAATGTTAAATTAATCCAGCCCTACCAGATATTCTATGCTGCAATTCTCAATAGAAGATACATATAACAATAGCAATATACTTTGGACCTATGAAACAGGGATGTTAACAATAATATTTGTAGATTTTGTGCCACAAAAAATAGTTTACTGATGAGGAAAAATAGATTCAGCCATATTCAACATATGAACCATCAAAAAAATATGAAGCACAAAAAAGGTGCATAATATATCAAGACAGCTATTCAAAAGCAATCAAAACCTAGTAACAAGAAAATATTTTGTAGCAGAAATGTAGGCCAGCACATGCAGGGGAGTCCATATAAATATATTTAAGTAAAAGCAGTAACCTTAATCTCAAGCTAAGGAAGGCCCCCAGGTGTGTCTCATACATTTATAATAAGGGCTCAGGTGGGTGACTCAAGGTGATATATAGGTCTAGAAATCCCTTGTGTTTACACCCCCACTGCATAATATCAAGTGGTGTCCCTCTCACATATGCAGAGCCACCCAGTAGAGAAGTCCGATATCACATTTTAACCATCAAATATGACAGTCCTCTGTCATCACCGCTGTGTTTCACTGTCTGGACTCTAATGTCACAGGTAACAGTTATATGTGGATCTCCAAACTGGTTATTTGGGGTTATAAGGAGGGGACCATTTTCTACTCAAAGTCCTCAAAATAAAACAGATTTCCATTGTACTTGGAAATCCTCTTCACTATAAACATGCCCTATGCTACTATTAAAGTGACACTAAACTCTGGTCTAACCACTTGCCTACTGGCACTTTTACTCCCTTCCTGCCCAGGCCAATTTTCAGCTTTCAGCGCTGTCACACTTTGAATGACAATTGCACAGTCATGCAACACTGTACCTATATGAAATTTTTATCATTTTTTTTCACACAAATAGAGCTCTCTTTTGGTGTATTTAATCACCACTGGGGTTTTTAGTTTTTGCTAAACAAACAAAAAAAGACCAAAAATGTTTTTCTTGGTTTCTATTATAAAATTTTGCAAACAGGTTTTTTTTTTTCCTTCGCTGATGTGTGCTGATGAGGCTGCTCTGATGGGCATTGATAAGGATGCACTTAAGAGGCTGCACTGATAAGCGAAACTGATGGGCACTGATAGGCGGCACTAATAGGCAGCACTGAAGGACACTAATAGGCAGCATTAAAAGGAACTGATAGGTGGCACTGACTGGTAGCACTGATTGGCAATGACAGGCAGCACTGATGGGCACTGTTGGGCTGCACTAATAATACGTGTCCTGATTATCAGTGTAGATGTCTCCTTTCACACTTGCCGGTTATTGGAAAGTGCTGCCAATAACCAGCAAGCGTGTTTACATCATGATCAGCTGTGGTCGGACACAGCTGATCACGTGGTAAATGGCTGCTGTGATTGGCCCTTTACCATGAGATGTGATCAGCTGTGTCCGAAGGACACAGAGATCACAGAGAGCACTAGGTGTGTGCTGCAGCGGGCGCACGGTTCTGGAAGGCCGTCATATGACGCTCTCCCAGAGCTGGACGACCACGCTGCAGACATCATTCTGCTATAGCATGCTCAGCAAGTGGTTAAAAAAAATTCTATTCATGCATTCTTAACTCAAAAAATCCCTTATATTGCTCTCAGACTCCTCCAAATCTCAGAATTTGTTTTTTGCTGCTGTGGTCCATATTCCTGTTACAGGGTGGCTATATTCATTCTTCATGGTCCCCCTATATGTAAAAGCATAGCCACCCTTTTTTTGCTTGTTCCTAACAAGGACTAGGGACTATGGGATTTGATTGTGCATAGAGCATTGCACATGATCGCAACTAACGTACACAGCTCCAAACAAAGGGAAATGAGGAGGAAAAGGAGAAGTTTAGTAACTCACAGAGGGCATGACAAGGAGAAAGAAAAACACAGTAAGAAATTATTTCATGAAAAAAACATTACAGGGCTATTAAGAAATGGATGTGCATGGATTGTTTTCATGATTAAGGATATTGTTTAATCTCATTTAGAATCAATAGAATATAGCCTGATCAAATTTAGGCCAAATTTAGTGAAAAAAGTGTGGTCACTGTCTGTGTATTCAATAGAATAGTATGCAGTGGAGTTTCCTCCATTCATGCTGTTTCATGTGGATGAAGGAATGGATTAACTTCTCAAGAAAGAAAAAAACAAATCATGCCATGTATGCCCAAGCCTTAGGATCCCCATATTCTGCAACCAAAGCTCTTTTACCTGATGTTATTCTTGCCAAGGTTAGAAATAAATGTAACATAATAAATGGATAGGTATGCACTTTTTTCTGATAGCGTTCTTCAGGGTCTTTTCTTTCCATTTATAAGTTCACCAGTAAAGGAGATGAATGCAGATATAATACCACTTAATATATAAGATGAAAATATTCACACTTTAGTACAGCACTCCCCCTGTCCATACAACCATCATTTTACAGAGTCATTTGTCTTTGTCAACCTCAGGTGTCATATGCCATTATGAAGATCTTTTATCTGGAACCCTAATCCTGAAAAGGAAAAAAAGAGAACTTCTCTGTTCTGTACTTCTCAGGTAAAAAAAATAGTGTAGAAATCATAGCAAATATGAACATAAATGAACACCATGTGATTAGTAAATAACAAATTAGATTTTGATTTAGATTTATTTTAAACAGGTTCTGTAGGCAGAGTAAATTGGAAAATATTATCAATGGCAACTAATTTCTTGTTTCTGTGGTAACACAGAGTAGCAGTCTTTTTAACAATAACTGTAGGATAGAGGACTTCTTGTACATCTGCCAGGGCATGAAAGGATTTAAAATGAGAGCAGACTAAACTATAACATATTCTCAGAAAAAGGAAACCTTTCCTTACAAAACAGACAAAGTGGCTACATTAATGAAAATAAACCTTTTAGCACCTTTTCCAAGCACCACAGGAACTCCAAAAACTAAGGTGCTCTAATATGTAACTATTAAAAACACAGCTGGTCACTGAATCTGACCAACCATCCAGTTTAACCACCTCAATACCAGCATGTTACACCATGTTAAACTCATTGTAATAAATATGTGTCAAAGAAACTCCACCAGAGAGACAGAGATGGCCTGGTCAGCAGAGGTCATAGCCATGTGAGGGACAGCCAGAGGGTATAGAGTATGACCAGAGTACTGAGGGACAAAGCTACCTACCAGAGTCGTCACAGGCATCCCAGAGTGAGCAGATACGCGATCGGAGTGACCACTGCTGCTGTGTCACTGGGTCTGGTGAGAGGGACTTGTTACCACTATTAGTGACTGAGCCATTAGGCACTACCTTCAAGTTACTCCACAGATTTAGTACTACCTGCAGGCCTTATTGACTGCTTTAACATGCACCAATGGGCCACAAGATTTAGCCGGCTGAAGGCTCAGGACTAAAGACTACCCCTAACAGTTGCTGCCCTGAAGCCTTATTTATTTAGTTTTTTTTGTTGAAGAGGTACCTCTTAAAAAACGCTGCATCCCAACCAAACCCAAGAGTGCACTCTAACCTAGTGTAGCGTTATCATCCTACTGCATTTAACGTTTACGAATATTGTTTATTGTTGATTTACTTACTTACTCTCCTGATTCCAGTTAGGGATAGAAAATCAGAATTTTTGACAATTAACCATAGTTATTATTTTGTCTAGCCTGAGTTATAATCTATCAGCTGTGTGCTCATTTATTCTAATCTGTATCAATAGATTAAGAGCATTTACCACTCAATGGCTGTATGTCTTTCACAGCCATGTTAAATGTATTTTACACTTGTGCATTTATCCATGGTTGCAGTGATTCTTAGTCAAACAGGTGTGTGTCAGAGGGGCCGAGGTTGTTCTTATTGGCACAGAACAGAGAACCCAAAGTTACCAAGCGGCTCCTTCGGGGGTGGCACTACTAATATATATGAAAAGATTTAACAAAAAAACTGTTTCCCATTCTTTCGGTTATTAAACATATTAAATAAATTTCTGAGACGTTACCAACACCACCAAAATGATACCTTATTAGAAATTGGACACCCCAAGGTGATTTTATTTGGGGGTGTTCACTTTCTTACAAGATTGGTGATCAGTGGCACTTTGAATTGAATCCTTGCACCAATCCTCTTTCCTTCTACCTCCTCTATTGTGAGATGAAGGGGAGGGCTCTCAGTATTGTTGTTTACATCTGTGATTGCTCTGTTTAGCTAGAACTGCTTTTTTAATGCATGTAAAACGTTTAACTCAAAGGGGAAAAAACTGTTGCTGTAACTGCCTAAAAAGTGTTAGCTGAAGTTCAGCTTAAAGGATAAGTTCACCTTTTGGACAAAAATAATAAATGGTATATTAAAAGGATATGGACTAAGTCCTGGAAGTGATGAAATGCATCAAGGGAAGTGACGTCGGATGCACAAGAGGAACCGGAAGTGGCGGATCGGCCATCTTGGACACTGGAAAATACATGCCAAACAATCCTGGAGGCTGCTCGGCGACCCTAGAGGTTTGATGCCATGGGAATAAGGTGATTTTATTATTAATTTAATGTGAGCATATAATAAAGTATATTTGTATTAATCCCACGGAATTACACTATATCCTTTTCATATACCATTCGCATATGTTGGCGCATGGGTACTATAAGCACTATGGAGTACTTCCAAAAAAAGCCATGATGACATCTAGGAGAAAGTTGTTGATGACATCATAAGGAGTGTTTACTCAGGCTTGGAAGGCATTCATTGGAGCGTGGTGCATATTTCCCCAGCAATATTAAGGCATTTTTTGGTTGTTTTCTGGTAAGGATATTTATGCCTTACACTTTAGAAGTTTACACTGAATGGTCACTTGGATTAATTTATTCACAGAGTGACGCACAATCACGGTTGTTACGCTGTGTTCACTTTTCACTTTTAAGGTCACGTTTTTTGAAGTTGCACAGTGCATATTGTTTTTTATTGGTATTCATTTATTTATCTTATAAAGTTAATGCACTATATGAGTTTCCCTTTTTTTTGAGGTTCACATTTCCTTTGGGAGCCAATAGGAGGGCTCGTTATTAAGGATCCAGAAATTTTCCATATTGGAATCAAAGATTGGAATGACTTTTACTTTTGGACACGAGTGACTTATTCTATTATTATATTTATATATTTTGTTGGGTTTTTACTTATTATATGGTATCTCAAAATTTATTTTTTTTTCAAAAATTTGTTTCACATTTTGCATTTGTAGGGTAATATGTTACAGCATATTGGGGTATCATTGAGATAGTTAAGTGATCCTGTTGCTTTGTCCTGCATAGTTCATATTAAGCTGATAACAGCATTTTAGTGTGAGTCAGGTTTAGGGCTCCTGAGGCCAAGTGAAGCGAAGTTTTAGAAATGTTACTTTTTGTATGAGCAGTATACAGTCATGGTCAGAAATATTGGCAACCCTGCACTATTGTCAGATAATGCACTACTTCACCTGCAAAACAGTTACAATTACAAAATGTTTAGGTATTATGTTAATTTTTTTTTTGTTTGTATTGGTATGGCACAAGAAAATGGAGAAACAAAAAGCCAAATATGACATATTCCATGCAAAGCCCCAAAAATGGTTTGTACAAAATTATTTGCAACCTCAATTTAATATTTAGTAACACACCCCTTGGAAAAATAACTGAAATCAATCGCTTTCTGTATACCTCTATACTCAAATTTTGGACCACTCTACTTTCACCAACTGTTTCAAGCTTTCAGAATGGAAAGGTTTCTTTTCCTAATTGCGGTTTTGAAATCACTCCACTATGGGATTGAGATCTGGACTCATTGCTGGCCAGTTCAGTACTCTCCTGCGCTTTGTCTTAGACCATTTCTGGGCACTTTTTGATGTGTGCTTTAGTTCATTGTCCTGTTGTAAGACCCATGACCTCTGATGAGGACCCCACTTTCTGACACTTGGCCCTGCATTGCACCCCACAATTTTTTGGTAGTCTTCAGATGTCATAATGCCATGCACACGGTCAAGACATCCAGTATCTGAAGCAGCAGAGCAACCCAAAAGCATCAGTGAACATCCACCTGTCTAACTGTAGGGACTGGATTCTTTTCTTTAAAGGCCTCATTTCTTTTTCTGAAAACAGTAGAATTGTGGGCTTTACCAAAAAGCTGTAATTTTGTTTCGTCTGTCCACAGCACGTTCTCCCAAAAGGATTTTGGCTTCCTCAGGTAAGTTTTGGCAAACTCCAATCTGGCTTTTTTATGTTTGTCAGCACTGGGGTCCTCCTGGGTCTCCTACCATAGTGTTCCTTTTCATTCAGATGGTGACAAATATTGCGAGCTGACACAGCTATACCCTATACTTGAAGGTCAGCTTGAATTTTCCTGGAAGTTGAACGAGGTTCTTTCTCCACCATTCAAACAATCCTTCGCTGCAATCTTTGATCAATTCTTTTTTGTCCACACTCAGAGAGATTATCTACAGTGCCATGGGCTATAAACTTCCTGACAATGTTGTGCGCAGTGGACACAGGAACATTAAGATCTCTGAAGATGGATTTGTAACCTTGTGGTTCCCCATGCTTTTCTACAATTTTTGTTCTCAAATCCTCAGACAATTTTTTGCTGCTCTTTTTCTTCTCCATGCTCCATGTGGCACACAGAGACACACAAAAGAAAGGCTGAGTCGATTTTTTCACCATTTTAACTGGTTGTCGGTGTGATTTCGATATTGTCAGCAACTGTTAATTGATACAGATGAGTTTAATTACAAGAGCATCACAAACTTGGAAACTTACAATTTTGAGAAGGTGCCAATTTTGTAGCGTCAATTTTTGGAGTTTTGTGTGGAATGTGAAAGATTTCTCTTTTTGTTTCTCCACTTTTTCGTGTCATACCAATATGAACAAAATAAATAAACATGAGAATGCCTAAACATTTGTAATTGCAGCAATTTACTAGGCAAAGTGGTGCATTATCTGACAGAAATGCAGGGCTGCCAATAATTTTGGCAATGACTGTATGCCTTTGGATGATTTTAAGCAGCAATTATATAGTACTATGGAAGGGACATGCATAAAAAAAAAACGTGAAGATTTTTTTCATATAAATATAAGATGCAGTTGGTATTGGTATTTGTACGCTTGGGTGAGTGTCTGTTAGGTTCAATAGGCATCTGTAAGCTACAGTTTAAAATGCTGGCAAACAATACATTGTATTGAAACTTTCTTAACCACTTTCTGACCGGCCGTTGTATATAAACGGCTGGACAGTGGCACTGCAGGGTTGGGTGGCCATTTATGACTGGCCTCCCCGCACCCTGCTTGTGCGCGCTCCCCGGGAGCGCGCAGCACCGCAATCCGGTGCCCACTGTGTCCTCCGGACACAGTGAAACACCGATCGTCGGACGGGACCTCTGTACGAGGTCCCGATCATGTGATCACTGATTGGCCAATCAGTGATCACATGCAAAGTAGTAAGCAAGATGTCACTTCTGACATCATTGCTTACTACATGTGAAATCTGTGAATGATCAGAGGTCACATGGTACAAGGATATTCACAACAGCCTTGTACCATGTGACAAGCTGTGACCAATCACAGCTCACTCAGTAGTTCTCAATGGCTGCAAGAATGCAGACAGAGAGAAAGAGAAATGATTGCTTTTACATCCTATATGGGTGTAAAAGCAATCAGTGTAAAAAAAAAAAAAAAATCTTCATCACCCCCCACAAGTAGTACAGTGTCACCATGGTGACACTGTACTGCTAGGGTGACAGTATGTAAAAAAAATTAAAACAAATAATATAAAAAAAAAATAAAAAAAAATTTGGCCAAGATTTATGATGAAATATTATTTATTTGCAAAATTTTATAAGAAAAACACTTTTTTTCAAAATTTTTGGACATTTTCATTTACATAGCAAAAAAAATAAAAATCCCAGCGGTGAATAAATACCACCAGAATAAAGTTTTATCTGTCTCAAAAAAATGGTAACAAATTCATATGGGTACAGTGTTGCATGACCGCGCAATTGTCATTCAAAGTGTGATAGCGCTGAAAGATGAAAATTGCCCTGGTCAGGAAGGGGGTAAAAGTGTCCGGACTGGAAGTGGTTAAAGTGTACCTTTAAGACAATCCGCTCATATACTGTATGCATATACTATATAGTGTTAGAAAATTCTACTACAGTGCCACTCTGCAATTCCCAATCCAACCACACCAGCAGATCTTTGCATTAACATAGACATCCTGACCCCAACTCAAAGCCAAAGCCTTGTGATACATCCTGCAGGCTCTAGGCATTGCATAACAGCATAGGGGGGTAGAACAGACAAGATGAGACATTAGTAAGTAAAGAGTGTTTGGTTCCAGGTGTTCCAGGTAATGCTTTGTTGTGCTTAGACATATAAAATGTATCTTTTAGTTTTATTTGTTACATATCTGAGAATTTGTTTTCAAGTAAATTCCATAACATGCTTGTGAAAATCCAGATCTTATACTGTATATTAGGCCATATTCATTAAAACATATTCCCACTCTTGCAGTCAAATTTTAGAAAAACCCAATACATGTTTGTTACAGTATGTGTTCCAATTCACTCAGAATGCCTAAAAGCATTTTTTACATGTTTCTTGCCTTTCAGATGTTATTCTAGAGAAGGTACCATGGCTAACTGCAAGGATTTCTGAACAATGTGTGAGCATGTACCAATTCCGTGCTTATTAACTGCAATAAGCCCAGCTTCTGCACCCTTTTTTATGGTTGATTATATTTTTATTGAAGAGCATTCAAATAAAACATTCACAGCAAGTACAGGCTATAAAAAAAATCAACAAAACACTGAATTATAGCCATGGGCAGAGTAATACAACTTAAACTGAAACCTTACAGCAACATTAGGTGCCCATCTCAATCAGACCCATATACACTGCTCAAAAAAATTAAAGGAACACTTTGAAAACACATCAAATCTCAATGAGGAAAAATATCATGCTGGATATCTGTACTGATATGGACTGGGTAATGTGTTCAGAATGTAAGGATGCCCCATCGTTTGATGGAAATGAAAATTATCAACCTACAGAGGACTGAATTCAAAGACACCTCGAAAATCAAAGTGAAAAAATTATGCAGCAGGCTAGTCCATTTTGCTGAAATTTCATTTCAGCCACTAAAAATGGTACTCAGTGGCTTGTATGGCCCCCACGTGATTGTATACATGCCTTACAACATCGTGGCATGCTCCTAATGAGACGACAGATGTTGTCCTGGGGTATTTCCTCCCAAATCTGGACCAGGGCATCATTGAGTTCCTGGACAGTCTGAGGTGCAACCTGGTAGCGTTCGATGGACCGAAACATGATATCCCAGAGGTGTTCTATTGGATTTAGGTCAGGCGAGCGTGGGGCCATTCAATGGTATCAATTCCTTCATCCTCTGGAAACTGCCTGCATACTCTCACCACATGACGATGGGCATTGTTGTGCACCAGGAGGAACCCAGGACCCAATACACCAGTGTAGGGTTTATGGGTCCAAGGATTTCAGCCTGATACCTAATGGTAGTCAGGGTGCTATTGTCTAGCCTGTAGAGGTGTGTGTGTCCCTCCATGGATATGCCTTCCCAGACCATCACTGACCCACCACCAAAACAGTCATGCTGAATGATGTTACAGACAGCATAACGTTCTCCACGGTTTCTCCAGGACCCTTTCGTGTCTGTCATATGTGCTCAGGGTGAACCTGCACTCATCTTTGAAAAGCACAGGGCACCAGTGGCGGACCTGCCAATTCTGGTGTTCAATGGGAAATGCCAATCGTACTCTAAGGTGTCGGGCAGTGAGCACAGGGCCCACTAAAGGACATCGAGCCCTCAGGCCACCCTCATGAAGTCTGTTGCTGATTGTTTGGTCAGAGATATTCACACCAGTGGCCTGATGGAGGTCATTTTGTAGGGCTCTGGCAATGCTCATCCAGTTCCTCCTTGCATGAAGGAACAGATACTGGTCCTGATGATGGGTTATGGACCTTCTACGGCCCTATCCAGCTCTCCTAGAGTAACTGCCTGTCTCCTGGAATCTCCTCCATGCTCTTTAGACTGTGCTGGGAGACACAGCAGACCTTCTGGCGATGGCACGTATTGATGTGCCATCCTGAAGGAGTTGGACTGCCTGCGCAACCTCTGTAGGGTCCAGGTATCGCCTCATGCTACCATTAGTGACACTGACCCTAGCCAAATGCAAAACTAGTGAAAAACAGTCAGAAAAGATGAGTAGGAAAAACAAATGTCAGTGTCCTCCACCTGTAAAACCGTTCCTGTTTTGGGAGTCATCTCATTGTTGCCCATTTAGTGCACCTGTTGGTAATTTCATTAACTCCAAAGCAGCTGTAATTGATTAACAACCCCCTCTGCTACTTAATTGACCAGATCAATACCCCAGGAGTTTAATTGACTTGATACTATACTCTGCTTAAAAAGTGTTCCTTTCATTTTTTTGAGCAGTGCATAATAAATGTGATCCAGAGTACACTTATAGAATGAACAACATTTTGAAGAGTGATGTAAATGTAATAAAAAAAAGCAAAGAGAAGTGAGCGCTCGGACTATCATAAAGCAGCTGGCATAAAGGATGAACCCCTATATCCTCAAAACCATGAAAAACGTAGAATGCAGCGCTATATGATATTATAAAAACAAAAATGCTACTGAATAAAGTGACAATAGTGACATACTCAAAGTGAAGGCGCTGAATTGGCGCTAAAAGTGAATAGTATTGCTAGAGTGTCCAGCAAAATATCAGCGAGTAAGTGATATTTTCAAATAAACATAAATATAAAGTGACATAAGTGAACAGTCCAATATAAATAAATTGATGAGACAATTCAGATGAATGTTAAAAAGTTCCCAAAAATCTCCGAGATCAATAGGTGAAAGTGACTCCATGCTTGAAAACTGCTATATGAATGCACTCACCAGAAGTGCATATTAAATGCACATAGAAATATATCCAGCTCCTCCACCGGTATGGATGACTTCCATCAGGAAAATCATGGTATGGAGACAAGGAAAATACCACTGGCCTCCGACAGCTTTACAGGGATGACTCCGGCACCCCCACTGGCCTCTCACTGTCTCCAGCACTGCACCTGGAGACAGTGAGAGGCTAGTGGGGATCTTCATCACAGAGATTTTTGGGACGTTTTTAACATTCATCCAAATTGTCTCATCAATTTATTTATATTGGACTGTTCACTTATGTCACTTTATATTTATATTTATTTGTAAATATCACTTACTCGCTGATATTTTGCAGAACACTCTAGTAATAGTATTCACTTTTAGTGCCAATTCAGTGCCTTCACTTTCAGTATGTCACTACTGTCACTTTATTCAGCAGCATTTTTGTTTTTATAATATTATGTAGCGCTGAATTCTATGTTTTTCATGATGTAAATATAATAGAAAGGGAAGAAAAAGAAAGAATAGTAAGAGGAGTGTGGAGGAATCTGGAGCAACCCCATGGAATTACATATTTGGTGTAACTAACCAAATGAAAGGAGGGCCAGTGATGCACACCTTAACTCTGTGCTTCATGCAGTTTTTGTTTTTAGGGTTCAGAGGAGGAATAGAAGATACAGGCCATCCATAATTCAAGAAACTTTTCTGAGGTTTCCTGTTCCTGGGTGAGGAGTTCTTCCATTCTCATAATGTCATTCATCACATGTACCCAATTGAGGAGGGACGGTGTACAAGAAGACTTCCACAAAGAGGGTATTAATTGCCCGCCTGCCGATATAAAAAAAAACGAGGGAGGCAAGACTTTTGACTCCGTAGGGGACCTGGTAGGATGGATAGGAGGGCCGTTTCAGGGGAAGGAGAAAGTGACTCACCATAGATGTCGTTGTAGACGTCAAAGATCGTCCGCCAAAAAGGCTGGATCTTGCTACAATCCCAGCAGATGTGTAAATAAGTGCCTTTAGCTTGGCTACACCTCCAGCACATCTCTGAGAACTGTGGGAAGAATCGATGGAGAGAGACCGGTTCCCTGCCATCTAGGGAGTAACTTGTAGTTATTTTCCTTAGTATAACAGGAAACACTGGATTTATGGGTAAAATGAAAGGCCTTATCCCAATGAACCGACTCAAGTTCTTGGCCCATGTTTTTATTCCATGCCTTCAGGAAACTTAAATTGTTTGGTTGTTGTTGGATTGAAGAATATTGTAGATCATGGACAGCATGTGTCTGGGAGGTTCTGAGAGAGAGTACAGTTGTTCAAAGTCCAAAAGGGGTTGACTAGTAAAGTGCGAAGACCTAAGGGATTTGTGGAAAACTGAAAACTGGTGCGCAGTCAACCAGTCTAGGCCTGACATGGGAGAGTCTGTCATGGGAGAGGTGAGAAGATGTCTTGCTTGAGGCCAAGTGGAGCAAAGGAAGTTGCCTATAGATTGCATACCATAGTCCCCTAAGAAGGCTGGGTTTTCAAAAATAGAAGAGAGTGGACTAATGTCTGAGGATAAGGCATGGGAAACCCTATACTTGTAGCAAATCATAGAAGAGGCATTGGAATAAGGGTACGCAAACCAGTCAGGTAAGCGTGCTAGGATTGTGGCTATGTAGTAACATTCAAAGTCCGGAAGCTAGCAAGTTTAGGTAGATATAAAGTGCAGAGTTTAAGTCGAGAGATTTATTTATGCCAAATAAGCTGAGAAGAAAGCAAACAAAGTGTGTGGAAGAAAGAAGAGGGGAGAAGAATGGGTAAAGTTGAAAGGTAAAAAAGCTTCAGGACTGTGTCCAGTTTTAGGGCATTAATTCTTCCAAACCAGGGAATGGATTTGGAATGCCAAACATCCAAATCCCTATGGATTTAGAATAAAAGAGGACCATAATTAAGATAATAAACATCTGAAATATTGGTGGGGATGACAGTGCCTAAATACTGGAGGGAGTGGTCTGACCAATGAAAGGGAAAATTAGAGCATAGAAGTTGGAGGGAGGCAGGAGGGAGTGAGATATTAAGGGCTTCAGTTTTCGAGATATTAAGTTTAAAATTAGAGAGATCACCGAACCATTTGAATTTGTGGAATAGAGAGGGCAAACTGGTGTGTGGTTGCTGAATATAAAGGACCAGGTTGTCTGCGTAGAGGGAAAGTTTATAGTGAGCTGTAGTAGGGATACCTAATATAGTATCATTTTATCTAATGGCCTGTGCTAAATGTTCAATTACTTGGACAGAGAGAAGGGGAGATAGGGGGCAGCCCTGTCTGGTTCGAATTGAAAGTTGAAAAGACTCGGAGCGGGTACCGTTTACTAAAACCTACGCTGATGGAGAGGAATAGAGTGCCACAACTTTGGCAAATAAAGTTGGGACCCAGGCCTATTTGTCAAACGGAAAGACGTAAAAAAGCCCAACTGACCCTGTCAAAGGCCTTTCCAGCATCTTAAGACAGAATGCAGGATTGGATATTGTGTTTGTGAATGTAGGAAATTAGATTTAAGGTTTTAGTCGTGTTGTCCCTAGCTTCGCACCCAGGGACAAATCCGACTTGGTCGGTGTGAATAATAGCGGGTAATAAGGGTGATAATCTAAAGGCCAATATCTTAGAGTAAATTTTTAAGTCTATATTCAAGAGTGAAATAGGTCTGTAATTACCACATTTTGCAGGATCTTTTCTGGGTTCAGGAATGAGAGCTATATTAGCTGAAAGAAAGAGGGAGAATAAAGAATGAGTGTCTTCGATGGAATGGAAGACAGGAAGGCATGAGCCATAATAGGAGCGGAATGCTCCTCAAATTTCTTGTAAAAATGGGGTGTGAACCCATCAGGGCTGGGACATTTACCTACATTTAAGGATTTTATCATGCCAAGAAATTCTGGAATGGATAGAGGTGTATCCAAGTCCTCTGTCTGTTGAGGATCAATAGTGGGAAGTGCCGTCTCCTGGATGTAAGAGGCTAGAGGAGTAGACGCAGTGATAGGAGTTGAGGAAGTGAAAAGAGTACATACAGGTAGGAGTAGAACTGACTAAATTTGGGGGGAGGAGCCTGAGCATGGCGGCAGCGGAGGGCTCGAATGTAGGAGCTCTCCGATAAGCTCCTCTACGTGCCTCCCCAGGGTCCCTGAACAGAGAATGAGAGCCGTGCCGAGACCTACCTGAGTGCCGGGGGAGTCTGCGAGGGAGCGGAGGCCCTGGGCAGCAAAAGAAGGAGAGCGGGTGACAGGCCCGCCTGAAGTCCGGCGGTTCAGACAGCCGGGTTGCCGGGAGCCGGGAGGGCGGAGTGGCCACGTGTCTGGCTGCAAGGGAGTACTGGGAGCGGAGGAAGCCGGCCGGCCAGCGTGCCGAGAAGAGAGGAGGGAGGCTTACTGCTCTCGGCTTTTTGCTTTCTGCACCCTGCTCCCTGGTTTTCTTGCTGGCCGTGCATAGTAGTAAGGACCTGGACACTGGCTTTCGGTTGGAAGACCCCTATGGAAACAGGAGAAGCAGCCTTGTGGAGTCCCCCCCAGGAAAAGAACTGCATAGAGGAACTGGATTTCTGAAGCCCCCACCTGCCTTGCAGCAAGGGACGAAAGACGTGGGTGAGTGAGACTGAATGGAACTTTTGCATACCAAATGTCCCATTGTGCTGTGAAGGAGAGCAGGGGGTGAGGGAGAGATGAGGGGGAGTCCTAGGGGCTTTGGAAATAAAAAAAAAGGAAGAGAGGAAGAGTAAGCAACTTAAAAGAGGAGGAAGAGTGGTCACCAGCTGGGCTAAATTGGGACTTTCTCTCTTTTGTGTGAAATATCTATCTCTATAAGAGAGTATAGAGGAGAATAAGGCCCATAGAAGCAATGAAGAACAAAAGTAGTAAAGGAAATGGGCCTAAAGGGTCCCAAATGGGAACGATTAAACAATATACATCCCAGGGAAAAGTGACTCCAGAAAGATCCCAAGGCATAAACAGAAGGGGTAAAGGGGATATCAGTCTGGAAAACAGCCCTAGACTATCGTTGGGTCTAAATGTTAGCAGTCAACAAACAATAGGAAATATGGAGATGAGAGAGAGAGAAAGCGAATTACAAGTACCGAATAAAAAAGAAATGGCAGAGATGTTTAAAGGACTAGAGAAGACAATAAGGCAAGAAATGGCAACTATCCGAAATGATTTGGGGCAGGTGTTGGTGAGAGTGGAAGAAACGGAGGAGAAAGTTAAAAATCAGGCCCAAACCATAGCGGAATTAGAAAAGAAAATAAGGAATATGGGGAAAATGCAGAAAAAATTGATATATAAGATAGAGGTACAAGAAAATTGGGACAGGAGGAGTAATCTTAGGATAAGAGGAGTCCAAGAGAACGCTAAAGGGGAAACACTGCAAGAATTAGTAGGTAAAATCTTAAACTCCATAATGGACAGACCTGCCCCAGAGCTGATCGATCTGGAAGATATCGTGAGAATAGGAAAGCGCCAACAAGGCACTGGGAAGGAAAAACCAAGGGACATAATTGTTAAATTTAACAAATATGGAGATAAAAAAGTGATTTGGAAGAAGATCAAAGGAAAAGCATCAATTAGATATGGAGAAATGGATATTCAGATATTTGCAGATCTTACACTGGAGACTCTGTGGAGAAGGAGATCCCTGATGAAACCCCTTTTAGAGCAGATGAGGAAAAAGAATGTGTTTTATAGATGGGGGACCACAGTGTGCCTAATTGGATGGAAAGATGGAGTTACAGCTTATTTAAGATTTCCGGAAGATTTGAGAGATTTCTGTGAAAAACTTGAGTTGCAAAGAATGGAGATTGCCGGATGGGAGGAGGCGGAGAGATAAATAGGAGTGATAAGACAAGAGGACTGGCAGCCTGCTAGAGGGAGGAATTAGGGTGGGGGGGGGAAAGAGGGGAGAGGGAGTTTTTTTTTTCCCCTCTCCCTCCTCCTTCCTCTCTTTCTCTTCCATTTTTCTTCCTTATAGTATGTTACTTGGAGTTCTGTTTCAGGGGGCATGTGAAATTTTAAAGAGTTAATTAAAAGTTAGAGGGTACTGGGGAGGTGGGAGGGAGGAGGAGCTGTCCATGGGCGGAGTTTGACCCCAAGTATTAAATCAAAGGTGGGGATCTTGACCTACAAATGATTAATAGGTACATTAGTAAAAATGGGAAGGGGGGAGGGGGCGGTTGGGGGGATGGGAGGGGTATTAGGGATAACACTCTGCAGGATTGACGGAGGTACAAAAGCAAGGGAAAAGAGGAAAAGGGATGGATGGGAGAGGGGGGAGGGGTAGTATTATTATTAGGGTTAACACTCTGTAGGATTGAGGAGGGTGCTAAAGCAAGGGGAAAAGAGAAGGAGAGTTGGAGGGGAATAGGACGGACATAAGAAGGATGGAAGAACTACAAGTTGTCACATATAATGTAAAGGGGTTGAATTGTCCTGGGAAGAGATTTAGGTTATTTAAAGAACTTCATCATAGAGTATCTTCAGTGTTTTTTTTGCAAGAGACACATTTTGAGATAGAATCCAGGGTTAAGTTAAAATCAAGATATTATCCAACATGGTACTATGCAGATTCCCCGATTAGGAGAGGAAAAGGGGTGGCAATAGGGTTCAAAAAAAATATAAGGTTTGAGTTGGAGGATAGAAAAGTGGACCCAGAGGGGAGATATTTGTTCTTGAAGGGTAAACTGCAGGAGGTGGAGTGTACAGTAGCAAATATATATTGTCCAAATAAGAAACCGGAGATATATCTGAGAGGGGTGCTAAAAGAATTGATGGACTTTAAAAAGGGTCGTTTGATATTGGCCGGGGATTTCAATTTTTGTATGGACCCAAAAAAGGATACAACCTCTTCTGTGCAGCGCGAGGGGAGTAGGTCTCTGAGAATATTAAAGAAGGTGATCCATGAGTCCCAATTGGTAGACACATGGAGAATTATGCATATGAAGGATAGAGACTATACATTCTTCTCAAGTGCACATGAGACGTATACGAGGTTGGATTACATATTGATAGAACATCAATTTATTGAATCAATGGTTGAAATAGAAATAGGAGCAATGGGGTGGGGAAAGTAGAAAACAGGTGGTGTAGGATGGAGGTTGAATGAGGCACTTCTCCAGGATAAGGATACTGTCCAGAAGATTGGGAAAGAAATTGAGAGATTTTTTTAGAGAGAATGAGACAGAGGATGTGTCGATAGCTACAGTATGGGAGGTTCATAAGGCATATATAAGAGGTATATTGATTTCAATCGGGGCAAGAAAGAAAAGAGAAAGGAAAGAAAAAATGTGTAGACTTTTAAAAGATATATCTAATCTGGAACAGACACATAAAAATAGTATAGCAAAAGAAATCAGGCAGCAGAAGATAAAAAAGAAAAGAAGAGCTAGAGACTTTAATGGAGGAGGAGAGATGGAGAGTCTATAATAAAGTGCTAAGTGAGAGATATAGGTGGGGAGATAGGCCTGGAAAACATCTAATGAGAGCCATAAGGAAAAAGAAAAATAGGAATTATATTGAAAAAATAAAAAGCTCCAAGGGAGAACTGGTCCACTCAAATAAGGAGATTGCAAAGGCGTTTATGGATTATTATAGAAAGTTGTATAACATCAATCCCTATGACTCAGTAAATAATATGGAAACTGAAAAAAAGAGAAAAAAGAAGGATATATTTAAAAAATGCGGGTCTACCGAAATTAAAGGAAGATCAATTAAAATCTCTAGAAGCAGAAATTACACAAGAAGAAATAAAAGTAGCACTTAAAAGCACAGAGACGGGGAAAAGCCCGGGACTGGATGGCTACACTGTGAGGTATTATAGAAAATTTAGCGAATTACTAGTTCCCAAGCTGGAGAAGTATATGAATGCTTTGGGAGGAGAGATGGACATGAGCACAGAATCTATACATGCTCATGTGGTGTTATTACATAAGGAAGGAAAAGACGCTACACAGTGTTCTAGGTATAGGCCAATTTCATTGTTGAACTCAGATACCAAGTTATATGCAAAAGTCCTAGCAAATAGGTTGAAAGAGCTTATGCCTGAATGGATACACGGGGACCAGGTGGGTTTTGTCCCAGGGAGGGAGGGGAGGGACAATGGGCTGAGAACCCTGATGCTTATTCAGAAAAGTAGAAAAGGGGATGTACCGACTGTAGCTCTTTCGATCAATGCTGAAAAGGCCTTTGATAGAGTAGATTGGGGCTTCATGATGGACACCTTAGAAGCCCTGGGAATTGGAGTTAGAATGAAAGAATGGATTAGAAAGTTGTATAGGGAGCCCTCCGCAGTAGTTCTAGTAAATGGGGAAAAAACAGAGCCCATTGGGATGTCAAATTGAACAAGACAAGGATGCCCTTTGTCCCCCTTGTTGTATGTCATGTCATTGGAGCCCTTATTGTCTACAATAAGGAAGAATAGCGATATAAAGGGGATTCAGGTGGGAGATATAGAGCGTAAAGTGGCGGCCTTTGCAGATGACTTGCTATTTTATGTGGGGAATCCCAGGTTAACACTCCCAAACTTAATGAAATCGCTGAAGGAATATGGGGAATTATCAAACTTAAAAATCAATCCAACAAAAACTGAGATACTAAATATAAATATCCCAAAAAGTGAAAAAGAGAAAATACAAAAGGAATTCCCCTTCATCTGGAAAGAAAGAGATATAAAATATTTAGGAGTAAGGCTCGCCGTGGCGTATAAGAACCTGTATAAACTAAACTATATTTCATTATTAAATGAAGTGAAGGAGGAATTAAAAACTTTAGAAAGAGGAGTCCCGTCATGGATAGGACATATAAACCTGGTAAAAATGATAATTGTACCTAAAATCTTATATAGGTTTCAAATGATCCCAATTAAACTCCCAGAAGCGTTTTTCAATGTAATAAAAAGAATGATAACAAGATATATATGGATAAACAAAAGACTGCGGGTGTCTTATGAAATATTAAGTAGAGATAAAAGGAAGGGAGGTCTGGGAGTTCCAGATATCAAGAGATATTACAAAGCAGTAATATTAGGGAGCATTTTTGATTGGACGTTCAATTTAGAGGGGAAAAATTGGGTAAAAATTGAAAATGCACTGAGTGGAACTAATTTGAATAGAATCATATGGTTACTGGCACAATATAGAGGATTGAAAGAGGATCAAAGTACACTGTAAATGTATTAAGGGAATGGGATAAAGTACACAAATATATGAGGTGGGGATTCAATTCTATATTGATGCCACTAAGAAATACAGAATTCTTTCCCCCAGGTAGAGAGGAGATAACAGGTAGATGGTTTAAAAAGGAAGATATCCAACTGAGAGATATAATGGGAGAGGGGGAATTAAAG
Source organism: Staurois parvus (assembly GCF_062004578.1). NCBI lineage: Eukaryota > Metazoa > Chordata > Amphibia > Anura > Ranidae > Staurois > Staurois parvus. Next base: position 24,769,476 of record NW_028317886.1, on the reverse strand, counting down.
CCCTTTAAGGATGTGGAAAAGGAAAAGGGAAAGATATTTACTAGATTAGATGAGTGGCGTTATCACCAATTAAAAAGTTTTTGGGGAAATTTACCAAAGCCTCTGAGAATGAAAAAAGATTGGAATTTGTTTGAAAGGTTGTTGGATTCATGGGGGGATGGGAAACACGGCACAGCTAAAATATATAGAATTCTCACAGAGCTAGACACAAAACCAATGCACATAGTGAAATGGGAACGAGATTTGGGGGTGGTATTAGATGACGATAAACAGCAGAAAATAAATAGATTAGTCCACAAAAATGTAAGTTTGAGGGAGGTAGAAATAAATTATAAATGTTTGATAAGATGGCACTTTACACCAAGTGTAGAATATAAGATAAGTGGGGAAAAATCACCATGGTGTTGGCAAGGATGTGGAGAAGTAGGGACAGTTTATCACATGTGGTGGGAATGTCCAAAAATTCAAGTATTCTGGAAAAAAATAGTACACTTAATTGAGATCATAACTGAGATAAAGATTTGGATAGACCCAGGGATGTTTTTGCTGCATAGTTCAGAGCAATCAGTTAGCAAATATAAGAAATTAGGTTTAGGGTATTATTTGAATGCTGCAAAAAGTCTGATCCCTAAGTATTGGAGGAAAACAGAAGTACCGAAAGAGGAGGATTGGATAGAAAGAGTGAACTGGATTAGTAAGATGGAGAAGCTTTATTACATGTAGGAAGATAAGATGGAGATATACTATACGAAATGGGAAAAATTTGGAGTAAACGCGAAAAAGTGAAATGTAGGACGATATAGAGTGGGTGGATGGGTAGGATATTCTTCTTGCTTTGGATGAGATGCTGGGAAAGAATGCAGAGTGGGGGGTGTTGGGGGGGAGGGGGGAAGGGGGAGAAGTTTTAAGAGGGAAAAAAGAAAAGTAATAAGAAATAGTTATGTGTATTTATTATGAATATGATGAAAGTGTTTGTTATTATTTTTGCAAAATTAATAAATATTTAAATAAAAAAAAAAAATTGACTAAATTCCATAGAGATATCTGACGTTTTGTGGCACGTTATGTGGCACTTAATATTGGAGGATGACCGAACAAAAGGGATAGACGTTCTTGGAGGTCTGGGGTGTAGGGCCCTAGATAAGGGTTTGTTGCATTGGTTATCGAAAGCATAATAGGACTTTGCAGGTCCTATCCCTTGCCACGAAAGAATATTGCTCTAGGAGGCGAAGAAGTTCCTGACCAGAATTAGAGAGTTCAAGTAGGATAGATGCATTAAGGTCTGTTTTGTGGAGATATTCCAGCCGAGAAATAGTGGATAATGCGGGAGAAATGTTATGCATTCGTTGTTTTTGTGAGTTGCGCCCTGTGTTGAATGAGCACCCTGCGAAGGATGCATTTAAGGGCCTCCCACTGAGTCCAAGGGTGAGTAACATCCTGGGCATGAGTGATCTTAAAGGTACGGAATGTTTGAGTCTAACAAGAGATTAACATTGAGGCACCAAGACCCACTTCTCCGACCAGTAGGAGGGTGCCCAAAAGATATGGGGGCATGGTCAAACCAAATCCTCATATCTATACTATCAGAGTCAAGCAGGGCTTGAGAATTAAAAAAGTAGTCGATCCTGCTATAGGTGTTGTGGGGATGGGGAGAAGTAACTGTAATCTTTCTCAGAAGAGTGGAGAACACGCCACATGTCAACCAGAATTAGCTTATGAAGGAGAGTCTTGATCCTTGTAGAGAAGAACAAGACATGGAAGACTTACCGGAAGAAGAGTCAAGCATGGGGGTGAGGACCAGATTGATGTCTCATCCGAGAACCAGGTTATGGGTACCAAAGGTCTCAAGTTTCATGATAATGGTGGAGAAGAAACGCACTTGGTCCTGGTTGGGGAAATACACATTAGCGAGAGTATAAATAGCATTTGCAAATTTCAGCTTAAGAAAGACAAAATGACCAAGATCATCTATGATAGAGTCAACAATCTCAGGAGTAAAGGACCCGTGAAAGGCAACCAAAAAGACCTTGGATTAGTGTTATGGTAGCAAACTGGATAGTATTTATTGTTGAATACTGGGACTGAACCAGAACGGAAATGGGTTTCCTGTAAAAATAAAATCTTAGTTTTACATTTGTGGAAGAGATAAAAAATTTGACGTCTCTTCTCGGGCATATTAAGTCCTCTACAACTGAAGGAAGAAAAAGATAAAAAAAAACAGTTCAGGTAGAAAGAGATCTGTGAAGGTCAAGGTAACTATATGTGAACATAATAACTCGTTTAATGCCAGAAAGTGGCTCAGCAATCCAGGAGGGTTCAGTTGCATGGTAGAAACCCAGCAAAGGAAACCAGTACTGGGTATCATGAACAGTAATGCAAACAAACACCACAAAAATGTAATACAAGGAAAATAATACTTGTAGGCCTAGTAGGGGGAAGCAGAAGGCACATATCGCGGCCTGCTCACCCTGGGTCGCATGGACAAATGATAGAATGATGCGAGGCAAGAAAAAGAAAAAAAAGGGGGGCGGATAGGAAAGAGGGAGGGAGTCAAAAGGAAGGGGGAGAGGGAGAAGGGCAGGGGATAGGGAAGGTGGAGGGAGAGTGAGGATTAAGAAGAGAAGGGCAAACAAAAATCTAAAAGCCCAAAAGCAACCCGTATTTATCAAACTAACAGGGGAAAGATAAATGCTTAATTCGCTGAATTTGAGGCTATATCAAGGCTAGGCAGCCTAGCACAGGTAGGAATAATGAAAAAGATTATTGACGAACTAGAGTCAGCAAGCCCATTTAAGGGACGGTGGGACAGAAGCATAGCATAGAGCACAACAGCCGTTGGTGCACAAAAATAGTAGGCAGGGTGCAGTCATTTCAATCATCAGGTGATCTCCGAGGAGTAGAACAAGGATGATTCTTCTTGGACTGGTGTTGACATTGGTGATCAGAAGAAATTAGGGGCAGACCCAGAGTTGGTGATTTCAAGGGCCAATCCACAACACTGATATTCAGGAGATCCAGTGTCCCCAGGAAATTGGGTAAGTCCTCTCAAGGTGCGAAAAGTAGCAGACTTGCCATTGTGTGTCACCCACAGTTAAAAGAGGAAGCCCCAGGAGTACTTGATATTTTTGGATTGAAGAACTGACGTGACTGACTTGAGAGCTATATGCATAGCCAGAGTTTGGCGAGGTAAGTCAGGCAGCAGAAGGACTGGGATTTCGTTGGATAATATCTGGACCTGGGTACGAGCCACTTGAAGAATCTCAGCTTTAATTGTATAAAAGTGGACACGACATATGATGTCCTTTGGGAAAGCAGCATCTAGATTCTTGGGACCTGAGGCCCTGTGGACACAATCAAGCTTGATAGGAGAGACCTTGCGTTTTTGGAGAAACTAGTTAACTATTGCTAGGGCTACAGAGGCAGGTCTTTTGTTTCAATGGATTCCAGCACCCCATGAATCCTAATGTTGTTGTGACGGTTACGGTTCTCTATGTCGTCTTATTGATAAATTAACTGATGGATCAGGACTGTGTGTTCAAAGCAGCCTCATGAGAATTCTGGGCTCTGGCATATTCCTCTGAGACTTGTTCTAAATCCCCTAGTCTGGATCATAGCTGTCTGTTTGTATGTGTGTTCAAGCCTGGTAATGAGAGATTCAAAGTCCCTTTTAGTTGGCAGGGATTTCAGGTAGGATTCAATGTCCAAACCCTCTCTGGAGCAGATGGAGGCTTGAGAAGCACTTATGGAGGAGAGGGAAAGCCTGTCTGAGATGTGAGAGGAAGGAGTACGAGCCACTTGAAGAATCTCAGCTTTAATTGTATAAAAGTGGACACGACATATGATGTCCTTTGGGAAAGCAGCATCTAGATTCTTGGGACCTGAGGCCCTGTGGACACAATCAAGCTTGATAGGAGAGACCTTGCGTTTTTGGAGAAACTAGTTAACTATTGCTAGGGCTACAGAGGCAGGTCTTTTGTTTCAATGGATTCCAGCACCCCATGAATCCTAATGTTGTTGTGACGGTTACGGTTCTCTATGTCGTCTTATTGATAAATTAACTGATGGATCAGGACTGTGTGTTCAAAGCAGCCTCATGAGAATTCTGGGCTCTGGCATATTCCTCTGAGACTTGTTCTAAATCCCCTAGTCTGGATCATAGCTGTCTGTTTGTATGTGTGTTCAAGCCTGGTAATGAGAGATTCAAAGTCCCTTTTAGTTGGCAGGGATTTCAGGTAGGATTCAATGTCCAAACCCTCTCTGGAGCAGATGGAGGCTTGAGAAGCACTTATGGAGGAGAGGGAAAGCCTGTCTGAGATGTGAGAGGAAGGAGTGCGGCATGGAGAACCTACCTGCAGAGTAGGAGCAGAGCGTGCTAGAGATGGAGGAGCTAGCACCATCTTGGATGAATACTGGGAGGCAGAAGCAGAGAGGGTGAAGAAGTTGTTTATGGGAGCTGATCCGATATCTTTTCTTGCCTTCCCTGGTGCCCGCTTTACCTATCTGTGGGGTCTGCTGCCAAGACCAAGGTCTCGGTGCCCTATAATAGCCACTGGGTGAACATGAGCCTGCAGTCAAGGAATGTCACAGCGCCATGCCCCCCTTCCTCTACACCCTTTTTTATTATCAAATTCAGTTTATTGATTTTAGGCACAAGGTACAATCTAAGGTACGACCAACAGATCTGCTTGTACAGTAGACAACGCAGGTTGTGCCGCAACCCTTAAACACCACATTTCAAAGCATTATCCACAGGTCAGATATAAACATCCAAAGCCAGGAAAATAACATACGAAGCCCTAACTCCCAGATACTGTACACAGTCTGTATCCTTCATAAGATACCATTTATATAACAGCAGATGATGAGATTTAAATAGAAGAATAATCTGTAAACAAACATTAAGAGTCCAAAGAAAAAAAAAAGGGGGAGTGTGGATAAACATAGTGTGTGACTTACATAGCCACATAGCCAACACATCAGAGAAAGTAATGAGAAGGAACTCATACTAGCTAGGGACGCTGTATTTGAATTTTTCACCCAGGGAGACCAAATGTTATCAAATTTATTGAAGCATCCCCTGCCATTATAGGTAGCTTTATACAGAAGAACAGAATTTATAAGGGTATTCCACTTAGTAAGTTGGTGGGGTTACGGATTTAAAGAGCAGCACAATCACTTTTCTGGTGTAAAAGAGCAGCAGACCAAGTAACATTCTAGTAGTTCTATCTGCCGAGGGTTCAACAAGACCCAATAAAAAGACACAGAGCCCAGTAATGACTCATCACAGGACAGGTCCAGAAGATGTGGAGGAAGGTTGGATTTAAGCTGTTGAATCTCCAGCATGCAGTGGAATGGGCTACTGAAAATTTCCCAACTCTCTCTGGTGTGTAGTAATGATGTATGATTTTAAAATGTATAAGCTTATCCCTGTTGCAAATTGGTTGCTGAAAAGGATAATCCCAGACATCATCCCAATCACCATTGTCAAGATAGGGAATATCAGCAGTCTACTTTTCTCTACACGCAAGTAATCCCTGCAAGATGGGCTGTTGCAAAGCCTTATATAGAGTCGAGTGGGCCTTGGCTCACAGAGCAGATTCTAGATTTGAAGTGGATAAGCTGATAGGAGCTAAAGCAAATTGAACGACACAGGCATTATGGAGTTGAAGGTAACAAAAAAAGTTAGGGAAGAATATTTAGACCATAGCACCCTGAAGGAAGGAAATTTATTAACAATAAGCACATCACCTAAAACTAATTGCCTTTCCAAATGGTTGGCTTCGGTAACTGAAAATGATTGTGAAGATTCAGATTGTTACACAGAGGTACTGTATGTATGGTGACCACCGACCATAGGCATCTGTATGAAGTACGCCAACCCTATTCCAAGCCTTAAAGTGTTTCTAAATACAGAAGGGTTTTTCTATTCTATACAAGAAGGTAAAAACTTCTGGGTGCAGCTCCCCCTCAGCCTCCCTTAACCACCTGGAAGTGGAAGTGGTTAACTTACCTGAGCCCCATCTCGATCCAGCGATGTGCATGACATCTGGGTCTCTCTCCTCATTGGCTCACAGAGCAGCAGGAGACATTGGCTCCTGCTGCTCTCAATCACAGCCAATGAGCCAATGAGGTGAGAGAAAGGGAGCAGACCCAAGCCTTGCTCTCTGTGTGAATGGACAATACCCATTCACAGGAGCACAGCTCAGGAGCGAGCCTGGTCGAGTGCCCCCATAGCAAGAGGCTTGCTATTGGGGGTCCTCGGCAAAAGGGAGGAGCCAGGACAGACAGCGGTGGACCCAAAAAGAAGAGAATCAGGGCTGCTCTGTGTAAAACCATTGCACAGAGAAGGTAAGTATAACAGGTTTGTTATTTTTTTTTTTAATTCAACCTTTAGAATCACTTTATTAGTTCTCATGGTGTGGGTAGTGGGTAAGAGACTCGACAGTTCATGTAAAGGAGACAGTTCATGCAAAGCATCATACGATCCAAATATGACAGCTTCCACCACAGCTGCAGCATTATCCCAGCTGATAGTAAGCTAATTGTGGGTGTGAACAAGCTGCCCAGCCAAGAAGTAAAGAAAAAAAATTCGGGAGTACAAACCCATCAGAGGCTAAGGCCTGTTTGAACGTAGACAGACTGAATCGCAGTGGTCCATCATTATATAGGAAGGAGGTACATGAATCTAGTTGTTTACAGAGGGACAGCGGAATCCAGCTAGGAGTGTTCTAAACCAAAAAAAGGGGGAAGTAACTTCATCTTAATCAAATTTATCTTACCGATTAGGGATAATGGTAAGGACTTCCAGTTATAAACCAGGATATGACCAAGGTCAGGAGAGGTAGCCTCTAAACCTTTAACCCTTTGTTAAGTTAGGCAATCTTCAAATTTACCTACAATTGATAATTAAGATCAGCCTGCACAGTACAGACAGAGCTAATTGTAGCAAAACCGCTGCCTAGCACCTTCATAAACAAAGAAAACAACCTAGAATTTTCTTGCTAGAGAGTCCAGAATAGAGCATCTAAAATAAAGTAAGCTGCAATTTCTAATTAAAGTAATTGTATGTGCATAGGGACATGTAACAAATATAAAGCAGGTGTTATCCAAATTTGGTTGCAAAAGTGAAAAAACACTTTGGGGGATATTTGCTACAGTAGACTGTGCAAAATCTATTGTAGTTATGCATAAAAACCAATCAGCTTCCAGGTTTTGTCAAAGCTTAACAGAACAAACAAATTGAAGTCATAAGAAAATTGAATACCATGCACAGCTGCACCAGATTCTGAGATCTCCAGTTTTAAGAAATCTCCCCCATAAAGTCTTAAAAAGAAAAGACAGTCCCAACCAAGGTCAGCTGGGTGAGCCTACTGTATCACTATGGTTGTATAAAAAACAGGCAAGATTTCTTTTTTAACCACTTCCCTTCCGGCCCATGTACATAAACGGCCGGACGGTGGCAGTGCAGGGTCAGGTCGCCTCCCCGCACCCTGCTTCTGCGCACTCCCTGGGAGCGCGCAGCACCGCGATCCGGCGCCCGCTGTGTCCTCTGGACACAGTGGAACACCGATCGTCAGACGGGACCTCTCTGCGAGGTCCCTATCATGTGATCACTGATTGGCCAATCAGTGATCACATGCAGAGTAGTAAGCAAGATGTCACTTGTGACATCATTGCTTACTACGTGTGAAATCTATGAATGATCACAGAGGTCACATAGTACAAGGCTATTCACAACAGCCTTGTACCATGTGACAAGCTGTGACCAATCACAGCTCACACAGTAGTTCTCAATGGCTGCAAGAATGCAGCTAGAGAGAAAGAGAAATTATTGCTTTTAAGCAATCAGTGTAAAAAAAAAAAAAATCTTCATCACCCCCCACAAGTAGTACAGTGTCACCATGGTGACATTGTACTGCTAGGGTGACCATATGTAAAAAAACAAAAACAAAACAAAACAAAAAAAAACAAATAATATAAACAAATTAAAAAAATAATGTTTAAAAATTATAATTTGTGGTTATAAACTAATTTGGGTTATTATTTTTTTTTACGAAAAAGATAACGGAATACATTTTGGCCACGGTTTATGATGAAATAGTATTTATTTGCAAAATTTTATAAGAAAAACACTTTTCTCATACTACGGTGTTGGGCCTATTTATCGCATACCAGGGATCATGGATCAGTTTGAATACATCAGAATACTTGAAGAGGTCATGCTGCCTTATGCTGAAGAGGAAATGCCCTTGAAATGGGTGTTCCAACAAGACAACGACCCCAAACACACCAGTAAACGTGCAACATCTTGGTTCCGGACTAACAAGATTGACGTTATGGAGTGGCCAGCCCAATCCCCGGATCTTAATCCAATAGAAAACTTGTGGGGTGGTATCAAAAATTCAGTTTCTGAGGCAAAACCAAGAAATAGAGAAGAACTGTGGAATGTAGTCCAATCATCCTGGGCTGGAATACCTATTCACAGGTGCCAGAACTTGGTTGACTCCATGCAACACAGATGTACAGCAGTTCTCAATAACAGTGCTTATACAACTAAGTATTAATTAAGTGATTCAAAGGAAAGCAAAATCTTCAAACATTTTTCAGTTTATATAGTGAATGTTTGAGTTTGTAAAGAATACAAACTGCTATTTTTTTGAACAGTCTATTTTTCACTTTTCTAGAGGAACAACACAAATTTGATATATTTCTCTTCATGTTTTGATTTGGAATAGAATGTGTAGTGTTCCCAATGCATTTGTGTGTATGGAAATAAAAGCTATTAGAAGGATTTTGAGCTTTATTCACTTTTTTCAACACACTGCTATTATTTTGAACACAACTGTATATATAAAGTCTACACACGCCTGTTAAAATATCAGGTTTCTGTGATGTAAAAAAATTAGACAAAGATAAATAATTTCAGAACTTTTTCCACCTTTAATGTAACCTATAAACTAACAAACTGAAATCTTTTAGGTGGAGGGAAGTAAAAATAAAAAACTAAAATAATATGGTTGTATAAGTGTGCACACCCTTAAACTAATACTTTGTTGAAGCACCTTTTGATTTTGTTACAGCACTCAGTCTTTTTGGGTAAAAGTCTATCGGCATGGCACATCTTAACTTGGCAATATTTGCACACTCCTCTTGGCAAAAACACTCCAAATCTGTCAGATTGCGAGAGCATCTCCTGTGCACAGCCCTCTTAGATCACCCCACAGATTTTCAGTCGGATTCAGCCCTGAGCTCTGGCTACATCATTCCAAAACGTTAATCTTCTTCTGGTGAAGCCATTCCTTTGTTGATTTGGATGAATGCTTTGGGTCGTTGTCATGCTGAAAGATGAAGTTCCTCTTCATGTTCAGCTTTCTAGCAGAAGCCTGAAGGTTTTGTGCCAATATTGACTGGTATTTGGAACACTGTTCATAATTCCCTCTACCTTGACTAAGGCCCCAGTTCCAGCTGAAGAAAAACAGCCCCAAAGCATGATGCTGCCACCACCATGCTTCACTGTGGGTATGGTGTTCTTTTGGGGATGTGCATTGTTGTTTTTGCGCCAAACATATCTTTTGGAATTATGACCAAAAAGTTCAACCTTGGTTTCATCAGACCATAACACATTTTCCCACATGCTTTTGGGAGACTTCAGATGTGTTTTTGCCACTGTACCCCATAGCCCAGACAGGAAAAATACGGGAGATTGTTGTCACATGTACCACACAGCCAGTACTTGCCAGATATTCCTACAGCTCCTTTAATGTTGCTGTAGGTCTCTTTGCAGCCTCCCAGACCAGTTTTCTTCTCGTATTTTCATCAATTTTGGAGGGACGTTCAGTTCTTGGTAATGTCACTATTGCGCCATATTTTCTCCACTTGATGATGAATGTTTTCACTGTGTTCCATGGTATATATAATGCCTTGCAAATTGTTTTGTACCCTTCTCCTGACTGATACCTTTTAGCAATGAGATCCCTCTGATGCTTTGGAAGCTCTTTGCGGACCATGGCTTTTGCTGTAGGATGCGACTAAAAAAATGTCAGGGAAGACCTACTAGAACAGCTGAACTTTATTTGGGGTTAATCAGAGGCATTTTAAATGATGGCAGGTGTGTACTGACTCATATTTAACATGATTTTGAATGTAATTGCTTAATTCTGAACACAGCTACATCCCCAGTTATAAGAGGATGTGTACACTTATGCAACCAGATTATTTTAGTTTTTTATGTTTAATTTCCCCCCCTAAAAGATTTCAGTTTGTTTTCCAATTGAGTTGCACAGTTTATAGGTCACATTAAAGCTGGAAAAAGTTCTGAAATTATTTAGCTTTCTCTCACCTGTTTACATCACAGAAACCTGACATTTTAACAGGAGTGTGCAGACCTTTTATATCCACTGTGTGTGTATATATATATATATATATATATATATATATATATATATATATATATATATATATATACATACATACATACATACACACATACATATACACATATACTGCAGTATAGAACTCAAGAGGCTGCTGAAACACGATCCTGATGGCAGGGCTCATATCATTTATCTTTATTTTATTTGTGCATTTTAGCATATTTAAACCACATGACATTCAACAACTGTCTGTCAGTAGGTGTTGTGTTCACTGAGCTGTATGATCCGTGCACCAGCCTGACCCCGGTGATGTAATAGCAGCCGCTAATACAACAATCAGCAGAGCAGTGAGATGGGCTTGATCAGACAGTCACAGATGGTAGTTTCACTCTGTTATGTTTCATATCCCCAAACTCCTTAACTGTGCACTGCTGGGTGGAATCATGCCAATTTTGCCAAGGTTCTACAAGATGGGGTTTTTTTTTAAATTAATTACAAGTATCACACATTACATGCAGACCATTTCAGCTACAGCCTCGCCCCATAATGTTTCATTTTTATGTGTAGATTGCAATGCTGTTTAAAAATATGTGAAAAGAAATAACATTCATAGTTCTCTACCCAAATATTCACTCCAGGAACAGTTACATCTTTTGTAGTATTATAACACAAACAGCAGTCCATAATGTTGAAGTGGGAAAGGATCTACAACCTTTTCTAACTAATTTACAATAAATAAACTAGCCTTGATTGCATACATTTTCCCCAATTTAGCTGTGAAAACACCAAATAAGCTCAAGTGCGACCAGATGCCTTCCAAAGACAAGTTTAATCAAATTTACCTGTGCAAATTTAAGTGTCACGTGATCTCAATATAAACACACCTGTTTCTGGACAACTGTACAGTTGTTAGAAAATTAAAGAAATAGAATCATGATAAGCTATCAGATCATCTGAGATAAAGTACTGGAGAAGCACCAATCAGGGTTGGGTTTCACAAAAATGTATCCCAGACACCTGATGCCTGAAGCATCACTAAATAGATAATTACAAAATGCAAAGGATGCACAACAATGACTCTGCCCAGAGAAAGCCATTCAACAAAACTCAATGGCTGGGTAAAGAGGGCATTAAAGTGCATGTTACCCCAACATTTCATATTCCTGTGTTACCATGCACTTTAAAAAGTGTTCTGTTCTCTTTGCATTGCTTCCTTTGTGTGAAATACCTGCCTGTATTCCAGTGGCCAGACCTGTGCTGACACGTCCCTCCCTGTACAACTCTTCGCTGGGTAGATCCCTGTACTGCTGTTTCTCTTCCTCCTGCTGACACACCACTCCACCTCTCTAAGCTCCCTATACAGCTAAGAACAGAGGGCTATATATATATATATATATATATATATATACACACACACACATACACATACATACATACATATACACACATACACTGTATGATGTTTTCCAAAGTCAAGGAAGATATGCCAAACATGGAGAAATAGGTTATCTAGTATGCTATGTGAGGACGATAACCAATACAGTTTATCATCTCCTGTTCACACATTAATGTATGTTGGCAGTAGCATCAGGTTGTGGAATTTTCATTATCAGATAGTACAACATCAGTAAAGGCTGAGGGCAAGATGGATTAAGCCAAATATAGGAGGTAAACCTGTTTTCATCTGCAAGTATGGAGTACGGGTTGACCTTCCTCGTAGACACAGAAAGACCTAAATATACAGTTGTGCTAAAAAGTCTGAATACCCTGGCAGAAACTGGGAAATATTGGCATTGATATTGAAAATATGACTGATCGTGCTATTTAAAGATAGTGATCACATGAAGCCATTTGTTATCAGAGAGTTGTTTGGCTTAGTTTTAAATCATAATAAGAGAAATCACCTAGATGGCCCTGATCAAAAGTTTACATACCCTGGAATGTTTGGCCTTGGTACAGACACACAAGGTGTCACACACAGGTTAAAAAAATGGCAATTCAAGGTTAATTTCTCACATCTGTGGCTTTTTAAATTGCAATTAGTGTCAGTGTATAAATAGCTAATACGTTTTTTTTAGCTCTCAAGTGGATGCACTGAGCAGGCTAAATATTGAGCCATGGGAAGCAAAAAAGAACTGTCAAAAGACCTGCATAACAAGGTAATGGAACTTTATAAAGATGGAAAATGATATAAAAAGATATCCAAAGCCTTAAAAATTCTGAAAACTCTTGATACCAAGCCAAGGTCAGGTAGACCAAGAAAGATTGCAGCCACAACTGGCAGAAGAATGCCAATGCCGCAAAAAAGCACGGTTACAATATGCCCGACAACACCTTGACACACCTCACAGCTTCTGACACACTGTAATCTGCAGTGACAAGACCAAAATAGAGCTTTATGGTCACAACCATAAGCACTATGTTGGGAGAGGGGTCCACAAGCCCTATAGCGACAAGAATACCATCCCCACTGTGAAACATGGTGGTGGCTCACTGGTGTTTCAGGGGTGTGCGAGCTCTAAAGGCACGGGTAATCTTGTAAAAATTGATGGCAAGATAAATGCAGCATGTTATCAGAAAATACTGGCAAACAATTTACATTGTTTGGCATCAAAGCCCTGCATAGGACGCTCTTGGACTTTCCAACACAACAATGACCCTAAGCACAAGGCCATGTTGACTCTTCAGTGGTTACAGCAGAAAAAGGTGAAGGTCCTGGAGTGACCATCTTAGTCTCCTGACCTTAATATCATTGAACCACCCTGGGGAGATCTAAAATGTGCGGTTCATGCAAGATATCCAAAGACTTTGCATGACCTGGAGGCATTTTGCCAAGATGAATGGGCAGCTATACCACCTGCAAGAATTCATGGCTTCATAAACAACTATTACAAAAGGCTGCACGCTGTCATTGATGCTAAAGGGGACAATACTCAGTATTAAGAACTAAGGGTATGCAGACTTTTGAACAGGGGAATTTCATTTGTTTACTTGTTGCCATGATTTGTATTATGATTGTGCCATTTTGTTATGAGCTACAGTTGAATATGAATCCCAAAAGAAATAAAAGAAATGTGTTTTTCCCACTCACGTTTTCGTTAAAAATTTGTACATATTGTACACTATAGAGAAAGAAAACGGAAACTTCGTGATAAACAGCCATCATCCCCAGAATATAGAACAAACATACAGAAGAGACCCCCCTAAGTTAAATGGGACTTTGAAGGCATAAATACATTAACTAAAAATATATGAAATCTTTATTTTCCATCAAAGTTTCACACATATAAATATTATGGCATGACAAACCATTTCCAAAAGATCATATTGTAACATGACATCACCATCAAAGGATATTGTTTGGTTACAGAGAAAATTTATAAAGATCCAACGTGTTTCTGAGTAATTTCATTCCTTCCTAAGGGAAAAGAAAACTCCACAAAGGTGATATAATCTGTAAGAATGAAAATAGATTTGTTTAGAACACAACATATGTCTATAAGAAATATTTGCATAGTTCCAGGTATATGGATATACTCACAATATAGAGAAGTAAAAAGACACATGAATAAATCATCAACCAAACTGAAAAGCAAGGCTTCAATTTGCAACCACCTCCCAGCCAGAGCACTGGTGGGTCTCAGATACCCAGGACCCCCCCAGAACAGAACACTAGGGCCACCCAGATCACTGAAAAAAAAGGGGGGCTTGGATAGTAAAGAACAATGAGAAATTCAAACAGTGGAAAAAAGCAATTACATACAGTAACCTCTGAAATAAGCCCATTGTACTTGTGAGCATTTAGATATTTCAGAAAAATCATTCAGATCTATACAGATAAACCAGAGAACGTGTAGGTATGAATCTTCAAAAATATGTATCCGGTCAAGCCACATGGACTTTTAAAAATAATATCAACGGGGAAACCAATAAATATATGTATCATTGAACCAACAAAAATGGAGAAAAATGCATAAATACAAGGCCCTAATTCCCAAAAAGAAGGGGAAAACTTCCTAACAGATATAAAATTCTACATAATGCTCGCCACGAAAAAAATGCCGTACCGCAATCTAGGAGAATCCACACTGGCCAACAAGAGCAGGGAGTATCAAAGTGTGAAAGGCAAATATCCCAAATATATAGGAACCTCATTAAGAGGTCCATCCAATCATCTGGCAGTGACTGGCAGCATCTAAGTGGGCAGACGGCGAGAAAATGACACCTAGACACCAATCCCATGGTGCCTCAACAAGGAATGCCGCTTGGATCCGCCACCCGGTGTGAATTTCTCATTGGAGATGTTCTTTACTATCCAAGCCCCCCTTTTTTTGCAGTGATCTGAGTGGCCCTTGTGTTTTGTTCTGGGGGTTCCTGGGTATTTGAGACCCACTGGTGCTCTGGCTGGGAGGTGGTGGCAAATTGAAGCCTTGCTTTAAGGTTTGGTTGAAGATTTATTTATGTGTCTTTTTACTTCTCTATATTGTGAGTATATCCGTATACTTGGAACTATGCAAATATTTCTTATAGACATATGTTGTGTTCTAAACAAATGTACTTTCAATCTCAGATTATATCACCTTTGTGCAGAGTTTTCTTTTCCCTGAGGAAGGAGTGAAATTACTCAGAAAAGCGTTGGATCTTTATAAATTATCTCTGTAACCAAACAATATCTTTTGATGGTGATGTCATGCTGCAATATGATCTTTTGGAAATGGTTTGTCATGCCATAATTTTTATATGTGTGAAAAGTTGATGGAAAATAAAGACTTCATATATTTTTAGTTCATGTAGTTATGCCTTCAAAGTCCCATTTAACTTAGGGGATCCCTTCTGTATGTTTATTCTATACTGTACACTAATATTGTACACTATATTACCAATTCTCCAAGGGTATGCAAACTTTTGAGCACAACTGTAGTTTAGACTTCATAAAATATTTGCCTCCACCTGTGAAAGCGGCCATTATTATTACCATACATGACATAAAAATTCAACTAGGATGGTGCTTTCAGATGATCAGTGAGGCATCCTACATACTAAACTATTACAAATAGAATTCTACTGGGTATCTCAACTGCATCAAACTATATTTTCCTTAACCACTAGCCTACAGGGCACTTATACCCCCTTCCTGCCCAGGCCAATTTCCAGCTTTCAGCGCTGTTGCACTTTGAATGACAATTGCGCGGTCATGCAACACTGTACCCATATGAAATTTTTATCATTTTTTGTGACAGATAGAGCTTTATTTTGGTGGTATTTAATCACCTCTGGGTTTTTTATTTTTTTTCTTAAACAAACCAAAAACCACTGAAAATTTTGAAAAAAAAAACGTTTTGTCTTAGTTTTTGTTAAAATATTTTGTAAATAAGTGATTTTTCTCCTTCACTGATGTGCGCTAATGAGGCTGCAGTGATGGGCACTGATAGGCTGCACTGATGGACACTGATAGGTGGCACTGATGGGCACTGATGAGGAGGCACTGGTAGGTGGCACTGATGGGCATTGACAGGCATCACTGATGGGCACTGAAAGGTAGCACTGATATATGGCACTGATATATGGCACTGATAGGCGGCACTGATATATGGCACTGATAGGTGGCACTGATAGGCGGCACTGACGGGCACTGATAGGCGGCACTGATGCACACTGATAGGTGGCACTGACTGGCAGCACTGACTGGAACTGATGGGTGACACTGAAAGGCAGATCAGATGGACACTGATATGTGACATTGATGTGGCACTGAAATGTGGCACTGATGGGCACTGGCAGGTGGCATGGGTGAGCACTGAGAGATGGCACTGATGGACACTGACAGGTGGCGCTGCTGTGGCTACACAGATCATCAGGGCACACTGATCATCAGTGCTCTGATGATCTGTGTACATGTCCCCACCAAGGAATGCCAATTACCGGCTCTCCTCTCCTCACGAGCTGTCAGCGTGACAGCTCGTGGGGAGAGAAATGCCGATAACCAGCATTTCCTTGTTTACATGTGATCAGCTGTGGGAGCTGCACATGCGCGGTTAGAATGGGAGGACGTCATATGACGTCCTCCCAGAATGAGAGAACCACCTTGCATCCGCCATATTACTATATGGCGGGCAGGAGGCGGTTAATAAAAGGCAAACATTTTGTAAGTTATATACCTTCTGGTGTGGGCAGCTATAACACCTGCAAGAATTCAGAGCCTCAAAGGCAACTATTACAAAAGACTGCAAGCTGTCACTGATGCTAAAGGGGGCAATGCATTGTAGTAAGAAGTAAGGGTGTGCAGACTTTTGAACAGGGGTCATTTCATTTTTGCAATGTTTTGTTTTATAATTGTGCCATTCTGTTATGACCTACAATTGAATATGAATGTCATAAAAAATAAAAGAAATGTGTTTTGCCTGCTTGTGCATGTTTTCTTTAACCACGTGCCCTCCTTAGGATTTGCCCTCCTGAGGATTTACCCCCCTTCCTGACCATGCCATTTTTTGTGTTACGGTGATGCGTTACTTTAACATTTGCATGGTCATGCAACGCTGCACCAAAATAAAATTTACGTCCTTTTTTCCCTACGAATTGAGCTTTCTTTCAATGGTATTTGATCGCCTGTGTGGTTTTTATTTTTTGCGCTATAAAATAAAAAAAAGACCAACAATTTTAAGAAAAAAAACAATATTTTTTACTTTTTGCTATTAAACATGTCCAGTAGAAAAATTAAAAAAATCAAATTTCGGCATAAAATTTAGGCCAAAATGGATTCTGCTACATGTCTTTGCTAAAAATATCCCAATACATGTAAATTAATTGGTTTAAGTGAAAGTTATAGCATTTACAAATGGTGGTATATACTGTATATACTTGAATTTGTTTTCTCTTTATATATACTAGTAATGTGATCAGCGACTTATAGCGGGACTGCGGAAGGCATTCTGACACTAGGGGGAACTGACTTGGTGTCACTGACATCCCCAATGACACCGTATTGGTGATCAGTGCTAAAAGAAAAAGCACTGACACTGTACTAATGGCACTGGGCAGGAAGGGGTTAACATGAGGGGCGATCAAAGGGTTGGCGGTGTGTTGCTGCTTCACTGTAAGCACACTGCTCTGGATGGCTGTACAGTGCCCATGCAGCTCACGCGCTACCTGGAAATACAAAATCACACATGTGATTTTGCACACCCCTGCCACCCCTGTAGCTGTATTTCTGCTATGGGGCGGTGGGGAAATGGTTAAAAATAGTAAATACATATTACCAATTCTCCAAGGGTATGCAAACTTTTTCAGCACAACTGTAAACCAAAAACTTAAATATGTTAATATGGCTCAACCAGAGCCCAGATCCTAACTGAGAATCTATACAGTCTACTAACAGATCAAATCCAATCCAGCAGAGCTAGATCAGGCTTGACAAAAAAGGGCAACATTTTCTGGAAACTGATGTTTAAAGCTGGTAAAATTACATGCAGCCATAACTATAACCAAATGTAGTTTTGCCAAGCACGGACTCAGGAAAGGGGGCATGAAACACATATTGCAATTGTAGTCTATTTTTCTGTTTTCATACACAAACATTGCTGCCACCAAAGGATCGGCTTGCATCCATACTCCCTACTTGCTTTTGACTTACCAGGTGTACATCTATACAAACGTTCATATAGCATTCACAAATTAGAGTACTGTGAGACATTATTCAAATAAGCACCTTACAGCACCAAAAAGCCTTAAATTGTTTCACTCTATGGAGTCAAAGGGCTCATTTAACTAAAGTGATCTACTTCATTTTTTGACTCCATTTGTGAATTTGTACTTTTCTGTTTAGTTAATATTTGTTTTGACAAAATAATTTCAGTGTATGTGTCTGGTATTATTGTGTAAATCAAACAGTAAAAATACAATTTTTTGTGTTTCCTTTTCAGTTTGTAAAACTACAATATGTGGAAAAGTCCACGGGACGTAAATAATTCTATAAATCCTGTATTGTAATAGTAATTATAATTCCCTATAACTTGTGTTTTTGACTTATATGTTCTTATGTTGGCTGTCCTGTGTAATATTTTAGACTAATACAGACTATCACAATTTGATTGATGTAGCACATTTTAAAACTAACAAACAACATAAGATGTCTACTAATAAAGTGACAAAAAATGTTATGGCTTTGTACGGAGGAGCTACAAACACATTTCTGATCTTGAAACCCAGAAGGAAAACCAGTGAAGATGGAAGTCCTGTCAATTGTGACAGTGCGCCACTGGAGGGCTTCATTTTATGGCAAGTCCTTCATAATGTGCTAGTATGCAATGCAAACTATCACATTATACCATTACCTTGCAGGTAATGCTTTAAGATACATAGCTTGACATGTGGGTTGAAGTTCTATAACCGTTAAAAGAAATCTGTCCTGGTAGACAGATGCATGCAGACTACCACTGCTTTTTTAAGAATGCTAGTTTCCTGGTCGTCATGCTGACTATGTTGTTCAGCCCTTTGAATCATGTTACCACAAGTCTCTGACTTGTTTCCAGTTTTATTAGTGTATGTAGGTGGTGAGGATCAGTAGCTTAGAAAGTATTAAAACCAGTCAGCCTGCATAACAGCCTGCAGGGGCGTAGATAAGGGGGGGGGGGTGTCAGGGGTGTCTGAATCCCCCCAGAGGAGAGTTGCCAACCATCCCTGGCTGCCGCCCTTGAAATTTGGGCTGGGTAGTGAGAAGAACACAGTGGCGGGAACACAGTGGCGGTGGGAGGGAGGGGGGGCAGACAGAAAACAGTTTTGTGCAGCGGTGGAAGCAGCGAGCAGCACCAGGGCTAGGGGTGTGTGGGAGGGGTGACAGTGGTTGTGGTGACAGGAAGCAATCTCCTGTATGGCTTTCAATGAAGCAGCTGGAAGCCACAGGAGGGAGAGGAGGGAAGCAGCTTCCAGCTGCTTCATTTAAAGTCATACAGGAGATCGCTGCCTGTCACCACAACCACCGCCGCCCCTCCCACACACCCCTAGCCCTGGCGCTGCTCGCCACCTCCACCGCTGCACAGAATGGTTTTCTTTCGCCCCCACTCCCTTCCTCCCACCGCCGCTGTGTTCCAGCTACGGTGTTCTTCTCACTGCCCAGCAGCCCAGCCCCTCCCTCCATCCTCCGCACCAATAGGAGAAGAGGGGAGAGAGGCTGGATCTGCTCTGCCTCCCCCCTGTGCCAACCCGCACTCCAGTCCGTGCAGCTTCAGAGGTGTGGGCGGGAAACTGAACACAGCAGCCGACGGTCACAGCTCTGATACTTGTGAAGGAGTCATGGTGAGTTTGACCTAACCTTCCTTCCACCCCCTCTCCCGCCCTTCCATTCTTCCATCTCCCCTTTCTCACTTCCAACTCCCCTCCCTCCCTTCCACCTCCCTCCTCCCTTCCTTCCATCCTTCTAACCCCCCCTCCCTTCCATCCTTCCAACGTCCCCTTCTTTCCAACCACCCACCCCCCTTCCTTCTACCCTCCCCTCCCTTCCACCCCCCTTCTTTCCATCCTTCCACCCCCCTCCCTTCCTTCCATCCGTCCTTCCTTCCACCCACCCTTCCTTCCACCAACTCCTCTCTTCCTTCCACCCACCCCTCCATTCCCCCCCCCCCCTCACTTCCTTCCTTCCACCCACTCTCCATTCCTCCCACCCCTCACTTCCTTCCTTCCACCCACCCTTCCTTACATCCATCCCTTTACTTCCTTCCACCCCTCCCTCCCATCCTTCCTTCCACCCACTCCTCCCTACCACCCACCCTTCCATCCACCACTTCTTTCCTTCCTTCCATCCACCCCTTCTTTCTTTCCTTCCATCCACCCCATCCTTCCTTCCTTCCACCCACCCCTCCTCTCCTTCCTTCTACCCACCCTTCCTTTCCTTCCAACCACCCAACCTTGCACCCACCCCTCCCTTCCATCCACCTTTTCTTTCCTTCCTTCCATCCAACCAACCCTTCCTTCCACCCACCCCTCCTTTCCTTCCTTCCACCCACCCCTTTCACCCTCCCATCCCTCGCTTCCTTCCACCCATCCACCCTTCCTTCCTTCCATCTAAAAGGCATATATGGCATTTAAAGAGATTTTTTTTTTCTTTTTAAGATGGGAAGACAGGTCTTGATCTCCTCAGTGGAACATTAAATGTTCTGTACCTTTGGTATGACTAAGAGATCAGTCATGGCTTTTCAGCCAAGCTTGTTATGACAGTGGCCAAGGTGAATTTCTACAGAGCATCCACTAGAGAGGTGATGAAAAGCATTACTGCATTAAAGCCGAACTTCAGCCTTACCCTCAAGTCTTGCACTGTTGCACAGGCTCCTCTGCTTTCGGCCTCTTTCACATGGACATCCTGATAGGGTCCGCCTGGCCGTTTTTCAGGCGGACCCAATCGGAACCTCCATTCTCCTCTATGGAGCAGCAGATGTAAGCAGACGTGCCCATTTACACCCACAGACTTCCATATCAATCCGACCCACAAAAAAGGGATGGATGGGGATCCAAATCCCCTTCTGTCCGTCAGATCGGGTCAGATAGAAATAGAAAGGCGGTCCATTTTCATCCAACCATCCATTAAGGAGAGCGAGCTGCTCTGTGTCTGCTCTGCAGCAGCGGAGTAGACACAGACCTGTTATCCGACCCTGTGAAAGGACCCTAACTCTCCAGCTTTACAGTCTCTGGCCCACCCCTTTCCTTCAGTGGATTTCAGTTCTTTTAAACATGGAAGTTCAGCAACGTATGTGAGCATTACCTGGGTATGCATATGAAGCTTTCCTAGGAAAACCCTATCCTCCAGATTGACACACAACTATCAAAGCAGAGTGCTATGATGTCTTCAGGAACCTATGTACAGCACCCTGTTGGCCCCTTCCACTAGACATGATCTTCCCGAATTGCATAGAGAAGCACAGAGACCCAGTGATGACATCACCTGGTCTAAAAAAGTATGTAATGAAAATGGAAATGTGTTATTTAAAAACTTCATTAGCATATTGATGAGGAGTGAAATGAGGAACCAGAGAAGGCAAAATAAAAGCAGATTAAACTTCAGCTTTAATTACCTGAAAGCTTCATGAGGAGCTCAGATGCTGCTTTGACAGAGATATCCTGTGTCAATAGATTTGGCTGTGTTTCCTGGGTCTTGGCTTCATCTGGTGTGCTGGAGAGGCGTGCCTCGGATTCATGGCTGTAGGTATAACCAGAATGTGGAGACAGGGAACTGCTAATTTCTTCATCTTTAGGTTCTTCTTTTACTTTAACGGTTAGAGTCAGAGTCTCTTTTTGATTTGCAGCTACGAATAAAGAAAAAGTACTGCGTAAGAGAGATAGGTAATACACTGGTCTACACTAAATTTCTCTTCCTCAAAGAAAATTATTATTTCAAGGTAGGCAGTCTAGCACATTGTAACACTTTATGTAGCAGTTTGAAAATCATTTTAGTGATGATTACATTTGCAGTTGAACTTTTCTATAATGTCATCTGTTAGCTCTGCCTAGCATGGCTGAGAGCCAGGTAGTAAGGATCTGGCCTGCACTGCCTCTGATGTCTATTTGGGGCATACTAGATAGGAGGGAGGTGAGTAAACTCATACAAGGTTTTTAATAAAAGAGTAAACTTGTATTTTAGAGATAAGTCCATCAGAGAGAGTGCATCCTATTAGGAATAAATTGCATATTTCTATATTTTTCTACCTGTCTGCCCCAGACTGGGGATATTGTCACAACAGCTCCAATACTGTATGTATGTAAATGAGCACATTTTTTTTTATTTAGACTGCTAATATTCAGCAAATCTGGGCTACATCAAAAGGTTGTTGGCTATTTCCTTTTATTAAAATAAACAAATTATATACGGTATATACATATATATTTATTTATTTTTGTCACTGCTGTGTAACAGACTGCAGACACTTCAATAAAGTTGTCATCAACTCCAAGGGTAATATCCAAACTTTACAGTGATATTCTGTACAACATTTGGTCCAGTCTATTGGCCTATACAATATACCTAGTAAGAAGATATGTACCATTTATAGTGTGCAGTCGGAATTCTGGAAACATTTTAGCACCTTGGGATGATACATGATAAAATAACCAAACCAATTTCGGCTGCTGTCAATAAATCTATTATTTGTATGTGTGCGTGTGGGTCAGAAACTATTTTGGGTGAGCAAGGCTTATTTGCCCTGATCCCATTGTAGTGAGCCTATACAGTAGATAACCTATAAACACAGAAGTTGGGTGTGATTCTATCCTTTACCGGTACAGACGCATGCCAGTTTTCACTCAATGTTGGCATTCTCGGAAGATTAATTGAAAGCAAACATACAGTGGATATAAAAAGTCTACACACCCCTGTTAAAATGTCATGTTTCTGTGATGTAAAAAAAATGAGACAAAGATAAATAATTTCAGAACTTTTTCCACCTTTAATGTAACCTATAAACTGTACACCTCAGTTGAAAAACAAACTGAAATCTTTTAGGTGGAGGGAAGTAAAAACAAAAATAATATGGTTGCATAAGTGTACACCCTTAAACTAATATCTTTGTTGAAGCACCTTTTGATTTTATTACAGCGCTCAGTCTTTTTGGATATGCGTCTATCAGCATGGCACATCTTGACTTGGCGATATTTGCCTATTCTTCCTTGCAAAAACACTCCAAATCTGTCAGATTGCGAGATCATCTCCTGTGCACAGCCCTCTTCAGATCACCCCACAGATTTTCAATCAGATTCAGCCCTGAGCTCTGGCTACACCATTCCAAAACTTTTATCTTCTTCTGGTGAAACCATTCCTTTGTTGATTTGGATGTATGCTTTGGGTTGTTGTCATGCTGACAGATGAAATTCCTCTTCATGTTCAGCTTTCTAGCAGAAGCCTGAAGGTTTTGTGCCAATATTGTTCATAATTCCCTCTACCTTGGCTAAGGCCCCAGTTCCAGCTGAAGAAAAACAGCCCCAAAGCATGATGCCGCCACCACCATGCTTCACTGTGGGTATAGTGTTCTTTTGGTGATGTGCAGTATTGTTTTTGTGCCAAACATATCTTTTGGAATTATGGCCAAAAAGTTCAGCCTTGGTTTCAACAGACCATAACACATTTTCCTGCATGCTTTTAAGAGACTTCAGATGTGTTTTTTTGCAAAATTTAGCCGGGCTTGGATGTTTCTTTTCATAAGAAAAGGCTTCCATCTTGCCACTCTACCTCATAGTCCACCCATAGAAGAATACGGGAGATTGTTGTCTCATGTACCACACAGCCAGTACTTGCCAGATATTCCTGCAGCTCCTTTAATGTTGCTGTGGGCCTCTTGACAGCCTCCCAGAGCAGATTTATTCTCGTATTTTTATCAATTTTGGAGGGACGTCCAGTTCTTGGTAATGTCACTGTTGCGCCATATTTTCTCCACATGATGATGACTGTCTTCACTGTGTTCCATGGTATATCTAATGCCTTGGAAATTCTTTTGTACCCTTCTCCTGTCTGATACCTTTTAACAATGAGATCCCTCTGATGCTTTAGAAGCTCTCTGCAGACCATGGTTTTTGCTGTAGGATCTGATTAAGAAAATGTCAGGAAAGACCTACTAGAACAGCTGAACTTTATTTGGGGTTAATCAGAGGCACTTTAAATGATGGAAGGTGTGTACTGACTCATATTTAACATGATTTTGAATGTGATTGCTTAATTTTCAACACAGCTCCATCCCCAGTTATAAGAAGGTGTGCCCACTTATGCAACCACATTACTTTAGTTTTTTAAATTTACTCCCCCCCCTAAAAGGTTTCAGTTTTTTTTTTCGATTGAGTTGTACAGTTTATAGGTCACACTAAAAGTGAAAAAAGTTCTGAAATTATTTATCTTTGTCTCATTTTTTTACATCACAGAAACCTGACATTTTAACAGGGGTGTGTAGACTTTTTATATCCACTGTAGTTCAAAATTCTCTAACATGAAAAGAAACAGTAAAGAAGCACTAGCATGCATTCCAAATGATTATACATTACAAAATAAGCTATTGGCATAGCAATAACTTGCAGTTATTTTTTTAATTCCCTGGCTGTACTGGATACAGGCAAGCAGCAGGCAGCATCATGAGCAACAATAGTAATAGTACAGCATCAGCAGGCTTGGAAAGAATGGTTGATCCTGTTGAAATGAAAAGTCATTGTGACTTGGACAGTGTAGATAAGGCAAAATGTAAAGGCTAATATGATCTCCTTGGGCTTTGTCCAAAGTAATATGTCACACAGTGTGTATATTCAATTTGCAAGAGAAGCCAAGGGTTGAAACACTAAATTGTAATAAAAGTCTCCCTGAACTATTTGAGCCCATGGCTTATAATCACGTTTGGACCATTGTCAGTACTTAATCAAATTCAGCCCGTTCGATCAGCACTTTAATTATAACTGTTACAGTAGGTTTACTTTTAAACAGGGGCACACAATATATTGAGATGATAATATGCAGATTTCACTAGCTGAACAGAGCTATTTTCAAAATAAAATGAATATTGCAGATGCAGTGATTATCAAGATAAAACACTTAGATAAATTGCTTACCAAACCTAGATGTTGTCAGCATTTGTCCATATTTTACACTATTCTCTGGCATATTTATAAATGGCATGCAACTGATTTTGCACAAATTTTTTTTTGGTTTTGAGTACAGGTACAAAACCAGAGGATGCCTGATCTGGGTGCTATGGAGAATCCAGTTTTTCCTTCAGATGCTTTTGAACATTAAAGGCTAAGTTTGCCTTTTCCAGAAAATAGCATGAAGTTAAGGGGCCCAAGTACGTATTAAAAAACTGCAGCATTGCAAAATGTCATTAATGTTACTGTCATACCTGTAAGTCATTTGAACCCCATTGGGAGCCTGGCTAAAAAGTCCCTGTTAGCAACGCCCACATCCTGTCTTGTTGCTAGAATGGGAAAACCATTGGATGCTCACTCCTAGCATCACAAAATTGAAATACAATTTTTGCATCCGAGCATCAAGGTTCTAGATATTGCCAAGGATGTGGATATTGCAGCTCATTTAGGGGATGACCATTTTATTCAGTAAAGCTGTAATGCTATAGATGTTTATGTCTCTATTTTATTTTGATATAACACTTCCCTGGTAAAACTTACATAGAAAGTGTGTATGTAGATTAGTGGGCTTTCCTCTGAAAGCAGAAATCAATCCTTGTAGAAGGTCACTTGTTGTTACTGACAATACTAATTTTTTTTCACAATTCATAGTATTGTCCGTAATTAGGATGATGCATGTTTTATAATGATTATGCACTCACAATGACCACCCTGTTTGGAGCATTTAATTTCAATTACATTTGTTGTTACTGCACTGGTGTGAGGAAAGGCAGTTTTAGGCTAGGTTCACACCTGTGTGACTGATGTGGCTCAAGTTTGTGCAGACACAACAGCTTATTAATTTGAATGGACTGCTATATCTGTGGGAAACGCAGGAAAAAGTTCCCTACACCTTTTTAAAATTGCAGCCACATGGAATTTGCATGGTGCAAAAGCATGCGTGCGATTTGCACACATTCCCACACCAGCATATATTTGAACCTAGTCTTTAATTAGAAAATATAGCACACACAGTACTAAGTTTAAAGCGACCCTACTGTGAACGTTACACCTTCCAAAACAAATACCATGCAAAAGAAGGCTATAAATACTTACCTTTGTGTCCATGCTGCCATACACTGTTCCTTCCAAGAGGAATAGTTCTCCTGAAGTTCGCTGGGATAACAACACTTTAGGAGTGTCATCTCCTGGACCAAGGAGTGTATTTGTATTGGGAAATTTGAAATTCATGACAAGATTGACTAGGGGGAGGTGTTTAAAAGTATTAAATTATTGGGTCTTATGTTTGTACTTTTGTTATAGGAGCCAAATACAATCCATTAAGTATTTGTGAAGTATTGTATATCATTGTTACTGCACAACTCCCCTACAGCCAGTGGCATAGCAAGGACGAGGCCCACAGGGGAGGTTGCCCTGGGCAAAAAAATTCTTAGGGGCGCAAAATCATACCTCCCAAACATCCTGGAATCCAGAGGACCATCCAGGCATTTTGTTGAACAAGTTCTGGCACTTGGCTCCAAAAAAAACTGGCAGAGAAGTGCTAGCACCAGGTATCCTGGGAACCTGCAATGCATCTCCGTCAGGGCCCCCCAGGTCCTTGGCGCTGTGATTTCCCTTTCTGCAGCAGCTGACATTTCTCTCCACTGGCAGCATGTACAGTGCATCCAGAAAGTATTCACAACATTTAACTTTTGCAACATTTTTGTTACAGCCTTATTCCAAGATGAATTAAATTCATTTTTTTCAACATTCTACAAACAATACTCAATAATGACAACATGAAAGAAGTTCATTTTGACATCTTTGCAATTTATTAAAAATAAAAAAATAAAAACACATGTACATAAGTATTCACAGCCTTTGCTCAATACCTTGTTGAAGCACCTTTAGCACCAATTGCAGTCTCAAGTCGTTTTGAGTATGATGCTACAAGCTTGGCACACCTATTTTAGGGTAATTTCTCCCATTCTTCTTTGCTGTACCTCTCAATCTCCATCAGGTTGCATGGGAACGTCGGTGCACAGCCATTTTAGGGTCTAAACCATTTCCCCAGTCTAAGGTCCAGAGCTCTCTGGAACAGGTTTTCATCAAGGATGTCTCTGTACATTGCTGCATTCATCTTTCCTTCAATCCTGACTAGTCTCCTTGTTCCTACCGCTGAAAAACATCCCCACAGCATGATGCTGCCACCACCATGCTTCACTGTAGGGATGGTATTGGCAAGGAGGTGAGCGGTGCCTGGTTTCCTCCAGACATGATGCTTGACATTCAGGCCAAAGAGTTCAATCTTTGTTTTATCAGACCAGAGAGTTTTGTTTCTCATGTTCTGAGAGTACCTCCAGTGCCTTCTAGCAAACTCCAGGCTGGCCGCCGTTTGCCTTTTACTGTGGAGTGGCTTCCATCTGGCCACTCTGCCATACAGGCCTGATTGGTGGAGTGCTGCAAAGATGGTTGTTCTTCTGGAAGGTTCTCCTCTCTCCAGAAATATTGGCGCTCTTTCAGAGTGACCATCGGGTGCTTGTTTACCTCCCTGGCTAAGGCCCTTCTCCCTCAATAGCTCATTTTGGCCAGGGGCCTACTCTAGGAAGATTTCTGGTGGTTCCAAACGTCTCCCATTTATGGATGATGGAGGGCACTGTGATCATTGGGACATTCAATGCTGCATAAAGTTTTCTGTACCCTTCCCCAGATCTGTGCCTTGATACAATCCTGTCTTGGAGGTCTACGGACAATTCATGGGACTTCATGGCTTGGTTTGTGCTCTGACATGCACTGTTAACTGTGGGACCTTATATAGACAGGTTTATGCCTTTCCTAATCATGTCCAATCAACTGAATTTCCCACAGGTGGTCTCCAATCAAGTTGTGGAAACATCTCAAGGATTATCAGTGGGAACAGGATGCACCAGAGCTCAATTTTGAGTGTCATGGTAAAGGCTGTGAATACTTATGTACATGTGGTTTTTTTTCCCGTTTTTTATTTTTTATTTTTTGAATTGCAAACATTTCAAAACTAACTTCTTTAACGTTGTCATTATGGGGTATTGTTTGTAGAATGTTGAGGAAAAAAATGAATTTAATTAATTTTTGAATAAGGCTGTAATATAACAAAATGTGTCAAAAGTTAAGCATTGTGAATACTTTCTGGATGCACTGTAACAATACACATCAGAGCTGAGGGAAACTAGGCTCCTACTCAGTTCTGACATGTATCATACACATAAGGAGGCACGTCTCCCTGTACAGCAGTGTTTCTCAACTCCAGTCCTCATGGACCCCCAACAGGTCATGTTTTCAGGATTTCCATTATTTTGCACAGGTGATTTGATCAGTTTCACTGCCTTAGTAATTACCACAGCTGTTTCATCTAAGGGAAATCCTGAAAACATGACCTGTTGGGGGTCCATGAGGACTGGAGTTGAGAAACACTGCTGTACAGAAACATGAAATTTTAAGGTCTGTTTCAAGGAGGAAAAATTGCACTGGGTAGGCGGGCATATGACCTGGAGGGGGTGTGGGGGCACAGATAAAAGATTCGTACTGGGGGTGGGTTTTTGATAGAAACAGTGATTGGGGAAAGGGGGGGGGGGTGGTAAGAGGGTTTGTGCTTGGGGGCAGTTTGAGAGGGGAGAGAATTTGTTCTAGAAGGGGAAAAGATGGTTGAAGGGGGAAGGATTTTTGCTAGAAGGGGGATAGGAGAGAGCAGGATTTATGCTAAAAGGGGGAGTTGGGAGGATTTGTGCTTTGGATTTAGGTGTAAGGTAAGGCAGAGCTTTTCCTTCTGTGTATTATATATATTTTGGAGGACAGGACTCAGGGAGTGCTAATGGTCCACGTGTTAGGGGGAATATTTGCCTTGAACTGGGTACTTGCAATCCATGCTACACTGTCTACAGCAGTTATGGATAGTCAACCTTTTTGGCAGAGTGGGTACATTTCAACCCTCTATGTTGGGAGCAATGGTAAAGAAGGAGCTCCTTAGATTTTGTACCTTGATGAGATCCTACATCTATTGTTAGTAATACATATGATCCACAGGTGCTCATTAAAGACAGTTATGTTCTAACTTAAAATATAATTTAGAAATGTATACTTTTAATACACAAACTTAAAGTGTACATATAAAAGAGCAAAAACTGCTGATGAAATATTTCAATTATATCCACATACTGCATGTTCATACTACCTTCATAGTTGACAATAGTTGCTAACCTGAAAACCTGTTCTAAACCTGTTCTGAAGATCTGCCTCTGGAAATGTTTTCCTTGGAAAACCCTGTTTTTTCTATTTGCTGGATTAAATCGTTCTCATGTCTGATGCGCTCTCTCTCTCTCGATATTTCAGTTCTGGATAGACACTGGCAAGACAAGTCCCATGCTGATTTCCTTTATTTCTCAGTGAGTTGAACGTGGTAAGATATCACACCAGAATTCCTACGTTCACCCACCTCCCATGGCCATTACAAAGCCAAATCTAGAAAGCACAAATAAATGGGTCATCCAACAGCAGGAAAGTAGCTTCAGGGGAAAAA
Source organism: Staurois parvus (assembly GCF_062004578.1). NCBI lineage: Eukaryota > Metazoa > Chordata > Amphibia > Anura > Ranidae > Staurois > Staurois parvus. The sequence continues at coordinate 24,739,974 of NW_028317886.1, read as the reverse complement.
GAAAATAAAATCTTTCTAAAAGCTTCCACCCTCCCAAGCAATGGAAGCAGCAGTGTAGAATTCTACAAACCTGTGTCCATCCTAAAGTGAAATACAGTGTCTTGAAAAAGTATTCCTATCCCTTGAAATTTTCCACATTTTGTCATGGTACAACCAAAAATGTAAAATGTATTTTATTGGGATTTTATGTGATAGACAAACACAAAGTGGCACATAATTGTGAAGTGGAAGGAAAATCATAATTAGTTTTTGGTTTTTAGAATTTTTTACAAATAAATATCTGAAAAGTGTGGTGTGCATTTGTATTCAGCTCCCTTTACTCTGATACCCCTAACCAAAATCTAGTGGAACCAATTGCCTTCAGAAGTCACCTAATTAGTAAATAGAGTTCACCTGGGTGTAATTTAATCTCAGTATAAATACAGCTGTTCTGTGAAGCCCTCAGATGTTTGTTGGAGAACATTAGTGAACAAACAGCATCATGAAGGCCAAGGAACACACCAGACAGGTCAGGGATAAAGTTGTGGAGAAGTTTAAAGCAGGGTTAGGTTATTAAAAAATATCCCAAGCTTTGAACATCTCACAGAGCACTGTTCAATTCATCATCCAAAAATGGAAAGAGTATGGCACAACTGCAAACCTACCAAGACATGGTCATCCACCTAAACTGACAGACCGGGGAAGGAAAGCATTAATCAGAGAAGCAGCCAAGAGGCCCATTGTAACTCTGAAGAAGCTGTGGAGATCCACAGCTCAGGTAGAAGAATCTGTCCACAGGACAACAATTAATTATGCACTCCACAAATCTGGCCTTTATGGAAGAGTGGCAAGCAGAAAGCCATGGTTGAAAGAAAGGCAAAAGAAGTCCCATTTGCAGTTTCCAAGAAGTCACGTGGGGCACACAGCAAACATGTGGAAGAAAGTGCTCTGGTCAGATGAGACCAAAATTGAACTTTTTGGCCTAAAAGCAAAATGCTATATGTGGCCGAAAACTAACACTCTACATCACCCTGAACATACAATCCCCACCATGTTGTGGGGATGGTTTTCTTCAGCAGGGACAGGGTGGCTGGTCAGAGTTGATAGGAAGATGGATGGAGCCAAATACAGAGCAACCTTAGAAGAAAACCTGTTAAGAGTCTGCAAAAGACTGGAAACTGGGGCGGAGGTTCACCTTCCAGCAGGACAACGACCCTAAACATACAGCCAGAGCTACAATGGAATGGTTTAGATCAAAACATTTTCATGTGTTAGAATGGCCCAGTCAAAGTCCAGACCTAAATCCAATTGAGAATCTGTGGCAAGACTTGAAAATTGCTGTTCACAGATGCTCTCCATCCAACCTGAGAGAACTTGAGCTATTTTGCAAAGAATAGGCAAAAATTTCACTCTCTAGATGTGCACATTTGGTAGAGACATACCCAAAAAGACTTGCAGCTGTAATTGCAGCGAAAGGTGGTTCTACAAAGTATTGACGTAGGGGGGCTGATTACAAATGCACGCCACACTTTTCAGATATTTATTTGTAAAAAGTTTTGAAAACCATTTATCATTTTCCTTCCACTTCACAATTATGTGCCACTTTGTGTTGGTCTATCCCATAAAATTCCAATAAAATACATTTACGTTTTTGGTTGTAACATGACAAAATGTGGAAAATTTCAAGGGGTATGAATACTTTTTCAAGGCACTGTATCTCTGGATAGAACTAGCTAGTAAAGAGCATTGTAAAAACAGCAGAATGTAGTAAGACTATACAATTTATTAAACATGTCACAGTTTGATCTTGTGCACCAAAGCTGACAACAGATGGATTGAAGTTTGGCAGGTTCAGCAGGAACTGGCTGAATTTTGTTCAGTGTGTGGCCACTTCTGTTTGACAGTCTCGCCATCAGAAAATCATCCACCTTGCTTAAGTGCAAGGAGGAATCTGTTACATTTTTTTTAGTTCAGCCTGCTGGCTGCATGAAAAAAAACCTACTTGTGCATGGCCAGGTTTAGGCCTTCCAGAAAGTATTAAGGATGACCAGCACAAATACTTAAAGTGTTACTAAACCCAGGACCCTGCATTCACTCTATCTGGTCTCTCACAGTACACAGAACATGGAAATACAATTATTTTAGTAAATATAAACTGCTGAATACTTTTTCTCATCAGCAGTTAGAGCAGTCTCCTGACTTCAGCAGAGTACTGGTTAGGAGCTTGTAGGAGTTGTTTTCTTTCTGCTCTAGGAGGATTCAGGACCCCTGACCTTTGTTTGGACAGTGCTGATTGGCCCTGTGCTCATCACATGCACTCTCTCTCAAAAAAAAAAAAACCTCTGTACCAATACACACTAAACTGAGCATGTGCATGTGGCTAAGGGTTCAGTCTGACTTATTAGGATAAGACGTGGATATTTGAACAAGAGGAGGAGCAGAGAAGAAAGGATCAAATAGCCTTTTATACAATGTAGAGGATTAAATCCTTAGGTTCCACAGTGAGTATAACAAGCATGCTTGACTGCATATACAGGCTGATTGTACTGTTATGGGTTTAGTAACACTTTAACAGCAATGTGTCCCCTTAATCAGCCATGTGAAACTGTTTTATTATGGGCCACAAGAGACTCTTCTGCTTCTTCCCTGCATCCCCCAGTAGTTTAAAGTTATTAAACCCCAAACCAAAATGTAATATATTGCAGATTACCAATCATTAGATGTGGTGGATGCATTAGTTTTCTGTTTTCCCCTGGTGATCTGGCTAGTGACACACCTCCTGTATTAGTGTGCACCCACACTCTGAATGAAGGAGCACAGTAGACAGCAGCACTGTTGATCTGGGGTGAGGGAAGAGTTAGATGGACTAGCAAATTTACATACACAACAAATGGAAGCCAAACTCTAGCTAACACTTTATAAGCAGTTACAAAAAACCATTTTTTTTCTTTTGGGATAAAGGTTTTACATAAATGAATAAAAGCTGACCATTGTAAGCACCCCTGTCAGTGGTAAATGGTTTGTCTCAACACTCTTAATTTGCAGGAGATCCTGTTCTTTTGAAAAAACAACAGACTTATTGTATAGATCACTAGATGAAAATAAAAAAAGAAAGCTCAAAAAAAGAAAAACTAATGCAGCAATATAATAAATGTTTGCTTTTGGGTTTAATACCATTTTAATAAAAAAAAATCAAAAAAATCCACCTACTTTTTTTCTAGTTGATAAATTACTCTCCCTTACGTATATTTTGCAAAATACTTCAGGGAATGTTTAAAGACCCCTTTCTCGGGATTCTATTCTCTCTTGGATTCAAGCCTTGTATTCCTTTCCTTCGGCTTCCGTTAAATACGCTGGGTATTTCTCGGATCCCTTTCCTGTTGGGCGAGGGACGAGGCAGGGCTGCCCGCTGTCCCCGGCGCTCTTTGTCCTGGCGCTTGAGCCACTGGCTTTAGCGCTCCGGACCGACTGCAATGTATCGGGGGTTCCATACGCGGGACAGGAGTTTAAGCTGAGCCTCTTTGCGGACGATGCCCTCTTGACCCTTACTAATCCTCTGACGACGCTTCCTAATTTGCAACGGGTTCTTGAGCGCTTTTCCTTGATCTCGGGTCTACGTATTAATTTGGATAAAACCGTTGCTCTCAATATTACTTTGGCTTCAGATTTGGTTTCGCGCCTACAATCCCACTTCCCTTACCGGTGGGCTTCCTCTTCTCTTGAATACTTGGGCATTCGCTTGACCCCCACCTATGACTCCCTTTTTGCTGCAAATTATTATCCTTTGCTTAGCTCCGTATCTTCTCTTATGCATTCCTGGCAATTTCCGCACCTGTCTTGGATAGGACGGGTTCATTCAGTGAAAATGACCATGTTGCCGAAATGGTTATATTATTTTCGCACCCTCCCAGTGCAAGTTCCCCCTCATTTTCTTCGGTTGCTTCAGGCGAAGTTTATGCGTTTTATCTGGGCCAATAAGCATCCCAGAGTTTCTAGAAATACGCTCTTTGCTCATAGACTCCAAGGTGGTCTTGGGGTACCCAATGTAACTAAGTATTATCAGGCGAGCCAAATTGCCCCGCTGTCTATGTTGCACGCTTCCTCCGATGTTCCTCTCTGGGTCCTGCTGGAACTGCCTAATTGTGCCCCTATCGCACTATCGACACTTCTATGGCTTCCCCCTGCCCTGCGCCCTACGGTGCTGAGTCCGATGTTGCTCCATGGCCTACGAGTCTGGGACTCGGTACGTTACTCCAGTGGCCTGATGTCACCTTTCTTGCCCTTGCTTCCAATCGTTAATAACCCTCTTTTCCCGCCGGGTCTAGATCACCCGAGGGCATTTTCTTGGTGGGTGGCTCATGGTTTCTCACAGGTGCGACACTTCTTGATTTTTCGGTCCTTTCCCACCTGGAATGTCCTCCGGGAGTCTCGGGATGTTCCCCCAGCGGAATTTTTTCGGTACCTTCAATTGCGGCACTGGCTACTCTCGCTGAGGGCCACTTCTGCTTTCCCATATCAGACATCTGCCTTTGAACGGCTTTGCCAGCAGCGTCCGGGCGCCCCGGGCCTTATCTCCCTTCTTTACGCAGCTTTGAACAGATGCTCGTCGCACACTTCTCTTTCATATGTAGTTCAGTGGGAACGCGACCTGGGAGTGGCTGTGGATCCGGAGGACTGGAATAAAGCCTGGTCACTCATAGCTAAATGTTCGTTTAATACGACCACGCTGGAAGCAGCCTATAAGGTATTGTTTCGTTGGTATTGGGTGCCGGCTCGTTTGGCCCAGGCTAACCCTGCCTGTAGTGATCGATGTTTTCGGGGTTGTGGCCATCGTGGCGATGTACTGCATATCTGGTGGTCATGCCCGAGGTTGGTTCGTTTTTGGTCTCGTGTGTTTGGCCTCCTTTTCACTTTGTTTCATCTCTCCATACGCCGGGATGCTCGGTATGCTTTGCTTCATTGCCCCATACCGGGCCTCTTGGCTCATCAGCAGCGATTGGCTTCCTATTTGTTTTTATCGGCCACTAGGACAATTGCCCAGGCCTGGAAGAGTCCGTTTGTACTTTTTCAGGGGGTGCGGGATCGTATGACTACTATGATGCTCAATGAACAGATGTCGAGTATATGCAATGACTCTCAACATAAATTTTTGAAAATATGGGAACCGTGGTTGCAATATGCCTTTCCCACGCTCCCCCCGGCCAGTGTAGGGAGGTGATGGAGTTTTGTATTGGCGCTCATGGACCCTTGCTCTCTGGTGTGTGTTTTTGTTTTTTCTCTTTCTTTCTTCTCTGCTTTTCTTCTTTCCTTTTCTGTTTGTTTTGATGTGACAGTTGACAGCTGTCTTTAGTTGCGATAATCTGAGTTTCACTGATGTTATTGTTACCTATGTGCCATTGATAGCCCCTACGTGGGCATACGTTTTGCCTTATTGGAATTAGAGCGTTGTCTGCTCTATTATACATTTTCTATCGGTGCAATTGATAGCCCCTGCGTGGGCGTGTTTTGTTGCCTCTGTTTTATACTGTTTAAAATTAATAAAAACCATTGAAATACAAAGACCCCTTTCTCTGGGATTAATTATGACATTTTCAATACTTATAATAATAATGTTAAAAACATATATATATATATATATATATATATATATATATATACTAAAAAGAAAAAAAATGTCATATGCAGCTTACCACTCTGCAGATTAAGCCCGGGACACCGCATGTAATTTGCACAGGAATCGCACCGCATTTCTGTGCAAATTACATGCAAATGTCTGTGTGGTGCAATTTGAGCCATACACTTTGTATGGCTCAAATCGCATCCACACCAAAAAGGTGCAGGACCCTTTAGTCCCAGTCCAGACTTAAACTGGGAGAGAATATTGGCATCAATGAACACAACACAGAATGGGAGTTGTTCAAAAAGACTGTATGTGAACACACTGCAAAATATATTCCCATTGGCAACAAGTTTAAAAGGCTAAAAATCAAACCTATGTGGCTTACGGCCAAAGTTTAAAAGGATATAGATAATAAGAAAAGAGCTTTTATTAAATATAAAAATGAAGGAACACTATCATCATTTAAACATTACAAAGAATATAACAGAATATGCAAAAAGGAAATCAAGACCGCAAAAATTGAAAACGAATGATAGATTGCAAAAGATAGCAGGACAAACCCCCCCAAAATTCTTCAAATATATTAATAGTAAAAAGGTCCGGTTCGAGCATGTAGGCCGTTACAAAATAATCTAGAGTGGGTGACTGGGGACAAAGAGAAGGAAAATTTATTAAATTCTCCAGCTCTGTATATACAAAGGACCATGGGGGAGCTCTTGTCCATAATGGGCATGGTATTGACACAGCTCCAGATGATCCACATTGGGTCACAATTGATATGATCCAGAAATATTTAGACAGAATAAAGGTAAAAAAGCACCTGAACTGGATGGCATACACCCACGGGTTCTTAACTGCTTAAGGACTGCCCTATAGCAGATATACTGCTACAGGGCGGCCCCTGTGTGCAAAATCACGTATATAAAAACTTGTAAAAGCAATCCTAGTGGCTAACTAGCTGCAAGATTGCTTTTAAAAGCAGCGGGAGACGATGCCCCCCGCTGCCTTCCAAGGTTTGCTTGGGCAGTCCTGTGCCATCGGAGGAACCTGAGAATGCAGCCGATGTTTCTGCCAAGCTGACCATGGAGCTGATTGGAGACCAGAATGGTGCCAATCATCTCTATATTCTAAGAAATCAGAAGGAACAAGGATTTCATCACTTCAGTTTCGCAGGATATAAACAGCGGCATTTGTAAATTGGGAAAGCATCTTATCACACCGATCTTGGTGAGATTAGATAATGTAAGGGCAGAGGAGATATCTAGAGCCTGATAGACCTCAGATTTCTCAAAAAAGAATATATGACAATGCCCATTGAAGTTATAGGGGATATTTGCATCCCCTGTGATAGCATTAAAAGTGATAAAAAAAAATGAAAGGGACAGTGTAAAAATAATTTAAAAAATCAAAATAACTTAGAAAAAAAAAAAAGTACCCTTGCTCCATCACACGCACACCTGTGTGCGCAAGTGTTGAACCTGTGCCGGTATGCAAACAGCGGTTTCACCATGCATGTGAGGTACGTAATTCTAGCTCTAGACCTCCTCTGTAAATCTAAAATGGTAGCTTGTAAAGGCTTTTAAAGCGCTGCCTATGGATATTAAAAATGTATGCAGTTTGTCACCATTGCACAGGACATGAACAGTTTTAAAGCATGTCACGTTTGGTATATATTTACTCGGCATACCATCATCTTTTATATTTTACCAAATAATTGGCCAATATATTGTGTTTTTGTGCATTAAAAGTACAAAAAGTGTATTTTTTTTTTAAAAAATTGCGTTTTAAAAAACACTGCGCGAGTACTATATGACATAAAAAAATTAGACACTCCCCATTTTATTCATTAGGGTGTCTGCTTTAAAAAATGTATATAATGTTTGGGGGTTCAAAGTAATTTCTTAGCAAAAAATACAGATTTTTTTTCATGTGAACAAAAAGTGTCAGAAAAAGCTTGGTCTTCAGGTGGTTAGAACAGTGAGTGATGTGTTGCATAAACTTCTAATGCTGGGCATAAAATGCCCCCACCCCCCAAAAACTACCCCTTTTTGGAAAGTAGACATCCCAAACTATTTGCTGAAAGGCATGTTGAGTCAATAGAAGAATTTATTTTTTACCAGAAGTTTTTGGAAAATAACCAAAAAAAAATTTTTTTTTTTTACACAAAATTGTCACTTAAATGATTTATTGCTCACACATGCCATGGGTATATGTGGAATTACTCCCCAAAATACATTCTTCGTCTTCTCCCGAGTATGGGGGTACCACATGTGAGAGACTTTTTGGCAGTCTAGCCAAGTACAGCACCCCAAAATCCAATAAGCACCTTCAGGCTTTTAAAGGGCTTTATTTCCTCATTACACTTTTTGACTACCTATCACAGTTTCGGAGGCCCTGAAATGCCAGGATAGCATCAACACCCCCCCCCCCCTCCCAAATTACCCTTTTTTGGAAAGTAGACACCCCAAGGAATTTGATAAGAAGCATCGTGAGTATTTTGCAGATCTCGTTTGTTGCCACAAATTTTTGGAAATGAAGAAAGAAAACAATTTTTTTCTTTTCTTTTTTTATATTTCAAAACCTTGTGAGAAAAAATTAGATATAAAAAATACTCACCATTTTTAAATTCCTTGGGGCGTCTACATTCCAAAAAAGGGTCATTTGGGGGGTGGTTGGTGTTTTCAGGGCCTCCAAAACCGTGAAAGGTAGTGAGGAAGTGAAATGAGGAAGTTACGCACCTTCAGGCTTTCAAAGTGGTCTTTGGATTCCAAGCTCCTGTATGTGGCTAGGCTCCCAAAATGTCTCACACATGTGGTATCCCCATACTCAGTAGAAGTAGCAGAATGTATGTTGGGGTGGAATTCCACATATATCCATGACTTGTGTAAGCAATATATAATTTAAATGACAACTTTGTGTAAAAAAAATAAATGTTTTTGTCATTTTCCAAAAACATGTGGAAAAAAAATAAATCTATGGACTCAATATGCCTCTCAGCAGATAGCTTAGGGTGCCTACTTCCTGAAAAGGGTCATTTGGGGGGTATTTTAGCACCTCAAGAAAAGTGATAGGCACTCAGAAGGTAAAAGCTGTGTAAATTCCATTATCTATACCATAGTTTGCAGATGCTATAACTTTCACACAAAGCAATCAATATACACTTATTGGGATATTTTTAACCAAAAACATGTAGCAGAATACATTTTGGATATTTTTTATCCCCACACACAGCTTATGTGTAAGGTAAAGTCTACAGGCTTGGAAAAATCTGTATGTAAATGGAGAGAAAACTGGCTAAAAGATCATATTCAGAGAGTAGTGGTTAATGATTCATACTCTGAATGCTCTAGGGTTGTCAGTGGTGTACCCCAAGGTTCAGTGTTGGGACCCTTACTTTTTAATATATTTATGAACGATATAGGGTCTGGGATTAAAATACCATTTCAGCCTTTGCAGATGACACCAAGCTGTGCAGTGGAATAACGTCCTTACAGGATGTCTTCAATTTACAAGCCAACCTCAATACTCTGTTTAATTGGGCAATTATGTGGCAAATGAGGTTTAATGTTGATAAATGTAAGGTGATGCACTTGGGGGCTAAGAATATGCATGCATCATACATACTAGGGGGAGTACAACTGGGGGAATCAATGGTGGAGAAGGATCTTGGAGTTCTGGTAGTTCATTTGCTTAATAATGGCATGCAATTCCAAGCTGTGGTTTCTAAAGCGAGCAAATATTCTCTCTTGTATTAAACGAGGTAGAGACTCCAGAGAGAGAGATATACCCCTGTACAAATCATTAGTAAGTCCTCATCTGGAATATGCAGTTCAGTTTTGGGCACCAATTCAAAAAATGAACATTAGGGAACTGGAGAAAGTACAGAGAAGGGCAACCAAACTGATAAGAGGCATGGAGGAGCTCAGCTATGAGGAAAGATTACAGGAATTGAATTTATTTTCTCTTGACAAGAGGAGATTAAGGGGGATATGATGAACATGTGTAAATGCATCAGTGGTTCATATAGTGAACTCGGTGTAGAGCTATTCACTTTGAGGTCATCACAGAGGACAAGGGGGCACTCTTTACGTCTGGAAGAAAAGAAATTTAATCTCCAAACACGGAAAGGTTTCTTCACAGTGAGAGCTCTGAAAATGTGGAATAGACTCCCTCAAGAGTTGGTTTTAGCCAGCTCAGTGGATTGCTTTAAATAAGGCCTGGATTCTTTCTTGGATGCACAGAATATAACTGGATACCAACATTTATAGGTAAGGTTGATCCATGGAATATCCGATTGCCTCTCGGGGATCAGGAAGACATTTTTTTTCCCTTCAGGAGTAAATTGGATCATGCTTTGCTGGGTGTTTTGCCTTCCTCTGGATCAACTGTGGGTGTAGGTTTATAACTTTTTTTTTTAATGGTTGAACTGAATGGACTTTTGTCTTTTTTCAGCCAGACTAACTATGTAACTATATAAATACGCACCTGAATCAGATCGCATGGGTGTTCTCACCCATGCAATGCAATTTCTGGAAATTGCATCTTGTTTTGCGGTCTGTTTTGGGGTGTGATTTTTTTATCACTGACACCCGCACCAGATCGCATGAACGTGATGCTATTGCAACGTGGTGCAGGAAATGCACAGGATTTGCAGCATTTTCTGCACTGCATTGGTGTGAACCGGATCCAAAGGAGCAGTACAGCCAAAGCTCTTTAGGCTGTACTTCTCCAGTGGTTCATAGGAGTGCAGTTCATTCTGCACTCCTGTGATCCATTTTCAGCTGACAGTGGGCTGAAACCCGCTGTCGGCTGACGTCACTCAGCCGGTCCAGGCTAGGGAAAGATCCCGACTTTAAAGTCGAGATTAACCCTATAGTCTGGAGTGGCACAGCCTCTCAGTGATCCGCTCAGAGCCTGGGCCAGCCGCTCCCTCCCCTCCACAGCCCAGCACTAAATGCTCTTTAATGGACTTCAAGCTTGTTTGTTCATCTATATTCCATGTAGGGTGATGGGATTAGCAGTTTACACAAGATAAATAAGATTGCTTTTACCTCTAGCTCAAGTCACAGAGTGACATGACAAGTGACAAGGACACTGGGGTTTTTTACTATAGCTGGAGAGTGTGAAAACAGGTGCACTTCTGCATAGAAACTAACTAGCTCCCAGGTTTTTTTTGCCAAAGCTTAACTGAACAAGCTGAGATTAGAACCACACACAGATGCACCAGATTTTGAGTGAACCAGTTTTAGCAAATCTCCCCCACTGTGCTTCTGGCAAAAAGAGGCACAGTATTTTTTTGCTAAAAAAGAAAACTAATGTAGCCATTACATTGAAGGATTTATACACACTTTCTTCCTAGGTTTAGTTATGCTTCAAACTATAATGGAAGAAAAAACGTTTTAGGTTTAGTAATGCTTCGAAGTATAACTGAAGGCAATTTTGTTTTTAGGATTGGATAAAGTGGTGAGATCTAATTATCTTGATTATCAACATCACCTGGAATGAAAGTGAGGGTAAATTCAACATTTTGAGTAGCTACCAGGGTAGCAAGGGTATAAGAGAAATCTTCCAATGGGGACACTTGTTCCCATTACAACTATCCAAGAGGGGATATTCTTCACATTGAAAGGATATAGTCTTGCAAATGAGCCACAGATGGCAAAAACAAAACTGACAGCGGCCTAAACCCTCCTGTACTCCCAGTGTCCCCCCCTTATAGATATAGAACTCTCAATTGGACCCACCGTTTGACATAGCTGCTCTAAATCATACTGAAATTCTGAAGTCTCTGAACAACCTTAGTACTTTTTAACTCTCATGCTGACATTGAAAAAAAGGAAAAAAAAAAGGAACGTCTCCAATATCCAGCTTACACACAACTGGTTTTAATGCATGTCCCAGATGGGGGATGAATGGCTCTGCCTAAGTACTGTATTCCTAGGGACAAATACTAAACACCCAATGCTGTCACCTAAAAATGAGGCTGCTATGTAACTGCTGCTGAATTCAGGCATCCGAGAATGCAAATTAAATATATGCATTCTCCAGACATACATTATTATTACAAGTCAAAACTTGCATTTTTAAAGCAAAACCAAATTCATTTTACAAAATCAATGTGAAAAAAGACACAATATCATAACTTGCTGTTGTCATAACTGATGCATATCATCCTGAAAAGGAATTTCACAAGATAGCTGGATATTGACTGAAGCTATAAAAATAGATTAAGGGAACAAACAGAGGAAGGATATAACAATTAGTATAAAAAGCATCAGGTCATCGCTTAGGTCAAAGAGTAAATGGAAAAATATATCCAGAGTGAGCTGTTTCTTTAATTTAATCTCATGAAAAAGTCAGCAAACTAAGCCAGGGTGACAGTATGACCATGATGTAGGACTGCTGCATTCCTGGCAAACCAAATAAGTATTGACCCGGGAAAGAAGCAGCTCTCTCAACACAATAATATAACATTAACATGATCTCTACTCAGACTAGACAGATTTTGGCCAAGACTACCATATTTTCAAACTGAAAGCTTCTAACCTATGTGGGTAGTATAAACAATAGCTAAGCATCAAGCACTAAGCAACATGTAGCTGGCTGTCAAGCTTGCAACAGCTTTCATTTTCGGTGCTTAAAATGACCCTGTTACGACAGGGTGGAAAGTAAAATAATGCCAGTCTGTAAAACAAGAGGTGATGAAACTCCAGCACATTGCAATTTTTCTATCTGCTCTGATAGGTTAACCATATGTAATCCTATAGAGATTTGATAATTGCATGGAACAAACATGTTTTATTTTATATGTATATAAACATTAACTAAGTCAACTCCTACTGATGTATTAAACTCCACTATGTTGCTGATCTCTGGCTATTATTTGCATCCAACACTTCTGGGAGTGTCAAATACTTGTCCCCCACACCCTATGGTCTCTATAGTGACATAGGAGGTGGGGGGAGGAACAAAAGTGTGTGGCGGGAGAAACAGGTATTTTTTGCTAGAAAATTACTTGGAACCCCCAAACATTATTTATATATATATATATATATATATATGAAAGCAGAGGCCCTGGAGAATAAAATGGAGGTTGTTATAATTTGTTTGTGCAGTCCTTTATCAAATGCAAATTTTCAGTGAACAACACACTTTAACCACTTGCCCTCCTGAGGATTTACCCCCCTTCCCGACCAGGCCATTTTTTGCGTTACAGTGCTGCGTTATTTTAACTGACAATTGCGCGGTCATGCAATGCTGCACCCAAATAGTTTTGTATATGTGATTGTGTGCACTCATGCCGCTCTGTAGCAGTATACCTGCTATAGGGCGGTCGGGAAGCGGCTATTAAATTTTAGTGACATAAACACAATATAATACCTTATTTTTGGTAAAATATAAAGGAAGATGTTACGCCAAGTAAATAATTACCTAACATATCATGCTTTAAAATTGCACACACCTGTGAAATGGTGACATACTGCAGTAGGCAACACTTTAAAAGTCTTCACAGGCTAGACTACCAGTTTAAAGTTAAACAGGAGGTCTGGTCTCTGACGCTTGTGGCGATACCTCACGTGTGGTGCAATTCTGTTTACATACTGTATGTGTTCGCATTTGCATGTGAGTATTAGAGGATGGGTGTGCTTTAAATTTATTTTTATATTTTATTATTATTATTATTTATTTTATTATTTATTTTACACTGTCTCTATTTTTTGGGTCAACTTTTAACACAAGGGATGAACAATATCCTTTGTGATAGCATGGGCAGTGAGAGGTACTCTTTACTGAGAGATCTGGGATCTATTGGATCCCAGATCTCTCCTCTGCCCTCAAAAGCATCTGATCAAGCAGAGTTTGGTTTGATCATATGCTATACAAACGGGTAATGGCTTGTAAACAAACCAAAACTGGCAAGTAACAAAATCCTTGTTGCTTCCAGTTGCATTCATCCCAGAGGAGGAGTGGGAATGACAGCAGGAGAGCACATCTCCCCCCCTTCCACACCTGTAGAAGTGATTGGGCAGCTGTAGAGCTGCTCAGATCACTTCTACATGAAAGCCCATCACTAGCTGCATATTTTGATACCAGGATCAAGGATACAGCTGCAGCTAAGATCCTGTTATCATCATCACTCCTATCCAAAGATACACACACACACACACAGCGTGCAAGAAACGGTTAAAGGAAGTCTGTTGAGATAGAGATATGGCAACCGCCACTGTTTAAAAGGGTCATGCTTATCCTTACTAATGAAGGCCATAGACGGTTCATTTATCGGCCGATTTTTCGTCCGAAAAACGAAACATCGGTCGTTCTGTTGCCACCAATGATTGCGAAAATCGGCCGTTTTTCGCAAATTTTTCAGCAAAAAAGAAATGAGAAGGAACCGCAAAAATTGGCCGATGTCATTGCCCCACTAACAGTGCGAAAATCGGCCGATTATTCTTTCGGACGAAAAATCGCCCGATAAACGAACCGTCTATGGTCTGCATTAAATACTTTGTGACTTTACCGACTTAGAACAGGCATGAACACCTGATATACATCAGATGACTTTATTTTCCACTCATAGCAAGGCAGTGCACTGAGCTCATAAGAAAGAGTGCTATGTGGGCAGACTAAGAGTACTAAGTACTTAACTGATAAAAGACAAAGAACTTATTTGTAATACCAATGATATTGAATGAAAATGCCGAGAAAATTGTCATGGAATAAAAAAAATAAATAAATAAAAAAAAGACCTTTCCCACTGAAGAGACATGCACTAAGGAAGAATTGGTAGATTTATTTATTTATTTATTTCAGGTACTTATATAGCACCATCAATTTACGCAGCACTTTACATATACAGGTGAAACTCGAAAAATTAGAATATCGTGCAAAAGTTCATTTATTTCAGTAATGCAACTTAAAAGGTGAAACTAATATATAAGATGGACTCATTACATGCAAAGCAAGATAGTTCAAGCCATGATATGTCATAATTGTGATGATTATGGCTTACAGCTCATGACAACCCCAAATCCACAATCTCAGAAAATTAGAATATTGTGAAAAGGTGCAATATTCTAGGCTCAAAGTGTCCCACTCTAATCAGCTAATTAAACCATAACACCTGCAAAGGGTTCCTGAGCCTTTAATGGTCTCTCAGTCTGGTTCAGTAGGAATCACAATCATGGGAAAGACTGCTGACCTGACAGTTGTGCAGAAAACCATCATTGACACCCTCCATAAGGAGGGAAAGCCTCAAAAGGTAATTGCAAAAGAAGTTGGATGTTCCCAAAGTGCTGTATCAAAGCACATTAATAGAAAGTTATGTGGAAGGGAAAAGTGTGGAAGAAAAAGGTGCACAAGCAGCAGGGATGACCACAGCCTGGAGAGGAGTGTCAGGAAAAGGCCATTCAAAAGTGTTGGGGAATTTCACAAGGAGTGGACTGAGACTGGAGTCGGTGCATCAAGAGCCACCACACATAGACGGATCCTGGACATGAGCTTCAAATGTCGTATTCCTCTTGTCAAGCAGCTCCTGAACAACAAACTACGTTAGAAGTGTCTTACTTGGGCTAAAGAAAAACGGACCTGGTCTGTTGCTCAGTGGTCCAAAGTCCTCTTTTCTGATGAGAGCAACTTTTGCATCTCATTTGGAAACCAAGGACCCAGAGTATGGAGGAAGAATGGAGAGGCACACACTGCAAGATGCTTGAAGTCCAGTGTGAAGTTTCCACAGTGTGTGTTGATTTGGAGAGCCGTGTCATCTGCTGGTGTTGGTCCACTGTGCTTCATTAAGTCCAGGGTCAACGCAGCCGTCTACCAGGAGATTTTGGAGCACTTCATGCTTCCTTCTGCAGACGAGCTTTATGGGGATGCGGACTTCATTTTCCAGCAGGACTTGGCACCTGCCCACACTACCAAAAGCACGAAAACCTGGTTCAACGACCGTGGGATTACTGTGCTTGATTGGCCAGCAAACTCACCTGACCTGAACCCCATAGAGAATCTATGGGGCATTGCCAAGAGAAAGATGAGAGACATGAGACCAAACAATGCAGAAGAGCTGAAGGCCACTATTGAAGCATCCTGGTCTTCCATAACACCTCAGCTCAGTGCCACAGGCTGATAGCTTCCATGCCACGCCGCATTGAGGCAGTAATTGCTGCAAAAGGGGCCCAAACCAAGTACTGAGTACATATGCATGCTTATACTTTTCAGAGGTCCGATATTGTTCTATGTACAATCCTTGTTTTATTGATTTTATGTAATATTCTAATTTTCTGAGATTGTGGATTTGGGGTTTTCATGAGCTGTAAGCCATAATCATCACAATTATGACAAATCATGGCTTGAACTATCTTGCTTTGCATGTAATGAGTCTATCTCATATATTAGTTTCACCTTTTAAGTTGCATTACTGAAATAAATGAACTTTTGCACAATATTCTAATTTTTTGAGTTGCACCTGTAAGTATGTGTCTGTATGAATGTGAGTTAGGGACCGTAGATTGTACGCCCCTTCAGGGTTAGGGACTGATGTGAATGTACAATATATATGTAAAGCGCTATGTAAATTGAAGGCACTATATAAGTACCTCTAATAAATAAAAAATAAATAAATAAGAGGTGGCATATTCTGCAATGGTAGAGTCAATCACCTGATCTCAACCCAATTGAGCATGCATTTCACTTGCTGAAGGCAAAACTAAAGGCAGAACGACCCACAAACAAACAACAACTGAAGACAGCTGCAGCTGGAGCCTGGCAAAGCATCAGAAAGGAGGAAACCCAGTCTTTGGTAATGTCCAGGGGTTTCAGACTTCAGGCAGCCATTGCCAATAAAGGATTCTCAACAAAATATTAAAAATGAACATTTTATTTATGATTGTATTAATTTGTCCAATTACATTTGAGCCCCTGAAAATGGAGGGACTGTGTATAAAAATGGTTGCAGTTCCTAAAATTTGTGCTTCATATTTATGTTCAACCCCTTGAATTAAAGCTGAAAGTTTGCACTTCAGATTCATTTGGATTGTTTCGTTTTAATTTATTCTGGTGGCATACAGAGTCAAAAGTATGAAAATTGTGTCTGTGTCCAAATATATATGGACCTAACTGTATTATACTTACCTGTGCAGTCCCGAACTTCCTCTTCTGAAGTCCCCTGCCGGCACTCTCTGATCCTCTTTTCTGAGTGATTTCCCCTAGCAATTCGCTTGCTATTGGGCCACTGATGCAGGCTGGATCCCAAGCTGAGCTCCGTGCATCTATAGATACACAGTGAGGCTGGGCTCTGCCCCCCCTTCCTTCTTACATGATTTGACTAACAGCAGCAGGAGCCAATGACTCACGCTACTGTTGAATTTCCCATGAGATCCCAAGATTTACTAATTGAGAACATACAAGCTTAGTTTCGTCATTACGACTGTCATCCTTTGACAAAGTTGTAATGACAAAACGCATCAGATAGTGACATCAGACACAAAGCTGGAAGTTGTGCGGTGGCCATTTTGGAAGAGGTCCGGTCCTTTGATTTTGTACCAATGCTGATGTATATCCTACAATTGTAAGCACTTTTTCACTTAATAAATTCTCATTGCCTTGATATTTTCCGCGATGGCTGCCTGTTCTCTTTGATTTATACATTGTGGCGGGAGAGAGATCAGAGTGATATGGGTTGAAAAGGAGCCCAATTGCTTACAGCCTGTTTCCCTTGCAGTCGAGTAAGGTGCATGGACTATATGGTGGTGGAGTATCTATGATTTCACGAGATTGGTGGTCAGTGGTCTGGCAATAAAGGGAGCACTGTGTGGCAAGTATATATACTTCTTGGCAACCAGGGGTTGTGCACAATATTTTATAGAGTGGATTTATGGATTTGCATTTTGGGGTCTAGTTGGTTTCATTTTGCATAGGTTAAAGTATCCACCCTCACCACCCCTTACCTGCTTCCTAATACTTACCTGAGCCCTCATTTGATCCAGTGCTGTGCCCATCTGCAGCTGCTCTCTCTTCTTCTCCCTGCTCTCTCAGGCTTTATGAGAGCAGCGGGAGCCATTGGTTCCCGCTGCCACCAGTCAAATCATGTGGTGAGGGAGCGGTGGGGGGGAGGGGGAGGCAGAGCCTCGCTGTTTGTGTCAATGGACACAGGCAGCGTGGCCTGGAATCAAGCACGCAGGTGTACCATGATAGGAAAAGGCTCCCTATGGCAGCACACTGAGACAAAACATGAGCACCAACAGGGGACCCGAGAAGAGGAGGTTCGGGGCCACTCTGTGCAAATTCCATTGCACAGAGCACGCAAGTATAAACCTGTTTGTTATTTTTAAAAAATAAAATTAAAGACTTTACAATCACTTTAAACTATCCTTTAAACGATTTTACAGGCAAGCTGACAAAGTGACAACACCAAGTTTCACAATGAAATATAACTAAAGACAAAACTTTTTTTTCATTTTGGATAGAGGAAGGTAGGGTTACAATCCCCTCAAGTTTTTTTTTGCAATCTGTGTCCCATTGGGGAGATTTACCTTCACTGCCTGTCCCATAGCCAAACCAAGAAGTGAGAGGAAATCTCTCCAAAGTGAGGGAATCCTGGGGTGTCATCAGGGTCACAAGAACTAGTATGCACATTGGAAGATTTCCCCTCTACTAGTGCTGTATGTCAACCCAAAATGTGGGATTTTCTTTTACTTTCAGTGAGAATGGCAAACAGGACAAAGAAAGAGGGTGGATATCCCTACCTGAGGCACAGAAAGCAATAAAAACTGACAGGGGGTTCTAATTGCTCACCACTGTGTACACAAAAAATTGCATTTAGTTACAGTTTAGTTTTTTAGTTGTTTAGTTAGTGATATTAAAGTTTTGACTGA
Source organism: Staurois parvus (assembly GCF_062004578.1). NCBI lineage: Eukaryota > Metazoa > Chordata > Amphibia > Anura > Ranidae > Staurois > Staurois parvus. Next base: position 24,721,506 of record NW_028317886.1, on the reverse strand, counting down.
AAAAAAAACAAAAAACAACCTGTTATACTTACCTGGTCTATGTAATAGTTTTGCATAGAGCAACCCTGATCCTCTTCTTTTCGGTTCCCGCACTGTAGCTCCTGGCTCCTCCCCCTTGACCACCACCCCCAACAGTAAGCCACTTGCTAGGGGGGCACTGGTGCGAGCTCGCTCCCGAGCCTGACTCTATGCGTTAAAAAGACACAGAGCCGTGGCTCTGCTCTGTCCCCAGCCCCCTCTTTACTGGCAGTAATTGACAGCAGTGGGAGCCAATGGCTCTCACTGTTGTCTCAGCCAATGAGGAGAGGGAGTCATGGGACAGCCGGTGCTCTCGTGCACATCGCTGGATTGAGAGGGGGCTCAGGTGAGTATTGGGGGGGCTGGGGGGCTGCTGCACACAGAAGGTTTTTTAAAAAACCTTCATCCCTTACAACCACTTTAAGAGAGCAGAATACACAGGCAAACACATTGTAGTAGCACCTGTTCCAAAGGGCAAGGATGCCACAGAGTGATGACTGGCAGGATAAGCAGGACACTGGATGTCTCCCATGGAAGGAGAGCTATCACAAGACATACCGGGGTTCCCAGCTTAAAATATTTTACATTCATTGTGTGTTTTATAGCAATACACTTTTTTGTGTCCTAGAAGTTATAGAATAATGGGAAACTGATGCTTATGGTCCTAGCATGTTCAAACTTCTCATAAAATGAGACCCCAAGTGATGGTATGCCACTTTTCTCCTTTCCAGGAGGTTCACTTCTGCCTTATCTCTGGATTACAGATGTCAAACCAAATTCCTGGAATCTTTTCAGAATATGATGCCATCAAAGAAAGGACATGCGATTAATGCATTTACAACCATATATTGATAGAATGATAGTGGTGAAAACTTGGTCAAAGCTGGCAACACAAATGCTTCCTTCCTTCAGTCCACCTTGGCATACTTACTGCATATTACCATATATCGCTGTACTTGTCTGACCTACAAAACAATGTCCATGGCTTACGTAATACACCAAAAAATACTAATGCATATAATTGAGATTTACCAAGCCTTTGGAAGAATAAGAATTATTTACTGGAATAACGGTCACCTCACTAGAGGAATGTACAAGAGAGAACATACATTACAAGTTTTTTTTTCATACCAACAGCATTCTCTGTTGGCACCAATTTACATTCACTTGCGACTTTATAAGGTACACATGTTCAATTGCTTGGCAACACAAATTGCTAATCAGCAAATCACATGGCAGCAACTCAATGCATTTAGGTATCTAGAAGTGGTGAAGCCAGCTTGCTGAAGTTCAAACTGAGCATCAGAATGGAGAAGAAAGGGGATTTAAGTGACTTTGAACATGGCATGGTTGTTGGTGCCAGACGGGCTGGTCTGAATATTTCAAAACTGCTGATCTACTGGGATTTTCATGCACAACCATCTCTAGGGTTTACAGAGAATGGTTTGAAAAAGAGAAACTATACAGTGAGTGGCAGATGTGTGGACAAAAAATGCCTTGTTGATGACAGAGGTCAGAGGAGAATGGGCATTCGATTTCAGCTGCGACACTCAGATGGTAGGGTCAGTAAATCCTGCTTAAAGCTGGATAGCCAGAAATTAATGCAGTGCTATATTCAGTAAGGCCCATTTCACACAAAAGGTTCAACTGTCAGTTTTTTAGGAGGACCTAAATCGGACCCTCATTTCACCCCTATGGACTGGCAGGTGTAAATGTCCCACCTACCTCCAATCTGATCCACTCCGCTATAAAAAAAAAAAAAAGTGATCCCTCCTCCTCTGTCTAGGTGGATTAGATCAGAGGGCAGTCAGGTGTAAACAGACAGCACAATCCATAGAGCAGAGTGGGCACTGTCCATGTCCGCTCTGCATAATTTGAGTGGACTGTTATCCACCCACTCTGCTCTGATAAGCAGGGGATCAGCTGTGTTAATTAACTGCAGCAGTGAAAAATCAGGTATCCTGTCCTCCCAGACAGGGCTGTGCTGTGTGGCAAAGCTGCATAAATCACAGAATGGGATGGACAAAAATAGCCCTTTGGCAAAAAAAAACAGATCGCTTGCATGCATTTAATTTGTGTATTTTCTGTAGCTATTTGACTAGTATTCAGCAAACAGATAAAAAAACTAATTTTTTTTTTTGTCACAGGAGTTCATTTGCTAAAGTACTCCCGTGACCTAAAGTCAGTTGATAGTGGGTTATTGCCCCCTATCAGCTGATTGAACAGAGCTAAGCCATGGTCAGAAAGCTCTCTGACTGACAGCTGGTCCTGCCTCCCATACATAGAGCCAAAGCAACACTGGCCACCGCACCCCTTCTGTTGCTTCAGTCTCCACTGGAATCAGAGATTGAAAGCTGTCTGACCAGGGTTCACATGATCGATCAGTCCTAGAGCAGGCATGCAACACATAGAGTATGTGTATTTTGTTTATGACCCCAAACTTCTCCTTTAATCTTTGATGAACCGATAAAACTCAACTCTGTTCCTCATTCAAATAGAAATATGAACACCATTAAGATTCAGATACCCCATTCTTTCCAGAAATAGCCAATGTTGACTTGATGGCCAGGATTGAACCATGCCCATGGAGTAAACAATTAACAAAATATCCTGTGTAACTGTGGCTTAAAACCCAAGTTTAGCCTAAATTACAAACATAATAAAACAGCACAAGGGGCATAACTTACATTTAAGTATGATGTGTCCCTTGTGCTGATGGTGGAGGGGAACGGGGAGATCTATCAATTACCTGCCCAACCCCTATTCAAAAATCCTGTGTCATTCATAGATGCGGTAGTATGGCTTCTATGAATGGCATAGCAAGGTGGAAAAGGTGGGCATACTCAAGCTCTCTCAATGGGAGTTCCTGACAGCTCATTGGCATATTAACTCCAACTGCGCTGACAGCAGGGACATTTCTCATAAACCAAGAAGAATCAGTATATGGGACACATCATACTAAATGTAAGTTACATCACTTGTGCTTATGTTTGTAACTTAGGCTTTAAACCCATTATATCTGGCAAACTGAAAGCTTGCACTGTGACATATTTTTAACAATCCAGTATAAGTTATGGCTAACTATCAATGTCACAAAGCCCTGTGATATAGAAAAAAAACCAAAAACTGTTCCTTAAAACTAAAGAATTGAAAAACACATCCTATTTCACATACAAGATGAGTGTACACGTTTACATTACCATCCAAATGCTGCATCCTAGTGAGGAAAATATTACAGATACATCCTTCAACCCCTGTGACTTTATATCATGTTGCTAGGCAACAAAGCTTATAGGTCAGGTGCAGGGACCTTTAGTAAGTCACCATGAAATGGCTGGGCCTTTTGCATAAATGAAACACATTTGCATGTGTCTCCTGGCATATCAGTATTTCAATAGATTTCTCACTGTGCAATCTGATGTATAGAGTTCATTCTGACAGCTGGCTGTGACCTTTTGTATTCTACTATTGTACAGAATTTAAAGACCAGTGTGATTTCATTTTCTTACTTGTGGATTACAGTATCTCAGATTTGTGGCAACAATAACTGTTCTACACATGTAGCTTCACTAACCAAATAGTTGTATGACAGCATCTATTCAAATGATCATAAAACAAAGCTTTTGTTTAGGAACTAATGAATTAAACTCGCTCTAAGAAATGCTAAACTAACAATTGCCTATAATAATTGATTGTGTAGGTTGACGGTTGTGGAAATTTACAGTCATGTCTGCAACGGTGTATGCAATATTGCATATTCAGGCTGTTTTATAAGGCAGTGCAAAGCACACATTTTTTTGCCAATTGCCCCTGCGCTTTTCACAGCCCTGCTAAATGATAATGGTAAGATAATTACAACTACTTCAATTTCAAAAGTACCCAAATGGATGAACGTAGATTATGGCTAACACTTCGGATCATTTCACAGTACACAGAAACTGTTGGTGGTAGGTTGTCTACTTCCATTCTATCCCTTTATATACGCTTTAAGGCCCACTCTTGCTAGGACAGACTGTGCTGCAAACACATGCGTTGCACGTTGGTGGTAGGTTGTAGTCATCCATTCCATCCCTTTAGAAGCTTTAAGGCCCACTCTTGCTAGGACAGACTGTGCTGCAAACACATGCGTTACACGTTGGTGGTGGGTTGTAGTCATTCATTCCATCCCTTTAGAAGCTTTAAGGCCCACTCTTGCTAGGACAGACTGTGCTGCAAACACATGCATTACATGCTTTGAGGTTCGATGCAAGTCCATACAAAATATATAGGCTGTAATGCAACTCAGCAAATGAAAACCTACGGTATGCTGCATTTTTTTGCAGCACATTACAAAGCACAATCTGCATTGTGGTGCACTGTGGTACGTTGCAACTTTGAAGGGCACTACAACCCATCTACGCAGTGTTGCAATGCATTGATGTGAAAAAGCCTTTGCCGGGTTTTTTCCTGGCTGAACCCACAAAGTATTGTTACATCACTGCTTCCTTGCTGGCGACAAGGCAATGCTGTTAAAGCGGATAAGGGTTCTGTTTAGCAATACTGCTGCTGGTGAATCTGGCCTTATTTACCTTATCATGTTTCCAGTTCAGTGTGGGAAAAAAAAAGATAAAAACTGATTGGCTACTATAATATTATCTGATCATTTAGACCCTTTAATGCCTGAGGGCCAAAAATGCTTTTTTAAATGTAACTGTAGATTATTAATACACTTTCTTATTCGAAATAGGATTTAAACTGTAGTTTAGGTGGTACCTGCAGGTGAGAGGTAGCTGACACGTAAGCACCCCTACTGTCCTCTCACCAGTTTGGCATTTTCAAGACAATCCATATCAAAAGCCTCATGGGTTAAAGTAACTAAAAATATTCTAGTCTAAAGAACTAAGCATTGCTGTTTTGTTATAGACAGACTGTATTCTGCGTATATACACACAAGAAGTGATATGAGGTCAAATAAAAAATATAGGATGTTTAATAAGCATATTTAATTAAAACCTACAAATAGTACATATACAATATTAGACGAAGGATATGTTTACACACCAAAAAGTCTAGCAAAGCAGAAACTGATTAAGAGCTATATCTAATCATTGTTCATCATCCAGGTAGTCACCTTATTTTTTGAATTTTATATTTTTTCCCCTTTGTCTAAAATGTGATCTTTATAACTGCTGAATCGTCTCTCCCGCCTGCATTCAAAGGTCAAAGGAGCTACACTCTCTAAGGAGCAAGGGACATAAGAACACTAAGCTCTTCCAGGAACACAGCACAAAGCATTAAAGAAAAATTCAGAGAACAATATACTGTAATATTTCCAGCGACAAGTCATTTAGCTATGACATTTAGTGAAATTCAACTTGTATTTTCCAGTAGCCAATTACCATCCTTTTAAGGCTACTGTCAATCTCTCGAGGCTTCTAATGGTATTTGTAATCATCAAAGGAACAAAAAAGCTCAATTTCTGCAAACCCCAAAACAGTTTTATTTTAAATCCCTAAATACAAATTTGTTACCGTGAGATTGCTTCCCTGACATATGTGGCTGGCTCATAATTTTTGTAATTTGCAAGAATACAATTGGTCAACATGATAAAGATTAAAACATTACAAAGGCACAAAACGAAATGAAAACTTTGAGCAGAGAAAGTTTATTCTTTGCAGACGCACAACATTATTTAACTGCTATGTCGGTTATTTCAGAAAATGTTTAGTGAACCATTCCCATTAGGCATCCTTTGTCTCCTGACAATGCAGAATTGGTATTACATTTCAGGATGTTAGCTTTTGTTTATAACCTGTTTACAATTTATTATTTTACATTCAACACGCACACAACTACCCGCTGAGGACATCATCCTCAGTGGAAGGGATAATCACAACAAATTAACAAACCATATAAGGATGTGATGCAATTGGTGACTCCTCTACTCCCAAGAATATAAACCAAAAGTGTGCATCTAAATTCACATCACTGTGGCCCATCCTGACTCTAATAGCCTAAGAATGCCCCCCCCCCCCAGTAAATAAGACATAGCTGGGGCTGGTTCTAACCTTTGCAGTTCAGATGTGGCACATTGTTTGCACTTTGCTTTTCACGTGTTTTATGTGCATAACCAAAGAACTCTATGTAATACACATCTTGATGAAGGTGCATCAAAGATTTTTTCCACTTTGCACCCTAATGTTTACCATGGTGCATGAGACTATCATTTAGGTATGGGTGGAAGGCACAGGGGCATTGCCCAGCCCTATTGCTGGCAGCCTGTAAAAGTCTATGAGAAGCGGCTGGGGAAGGGCAGGACAATGCACTGAGCAGTACTAATGCTTAGTGCTGGTTCACATATATGAAGATTGGATGCGGTTTGAACCGCATGACATGTGAAAAAACATTGCTTACTATAGTGACTGTTCACATGTGTCTGGTGCACTGGTGGTGCGGATTCAGTGCGGTTTGAAAAAGAGTCATGTCTGATTTCTGAGCAGTGCGGTCCAGTTCAGGTGCGGATTACAGGCTATTCACGTCTATGGGAACTGTTTCTAAACCGCATATGTGTGAACAGGATAATACTGAGAGCTAAACCTGTCCTGAACCTGATGTAAACCTGACATGAACCAGTGAATGACTACTGTATAAATTAGCTGTGAAACCTGAGCTTCAATTCGCACAGCGCATGTGTGAATCAGCTCTTAGGGCAGTATGGTCCCAGAGATGAATGCTAGGAATCCAAACAGTCTTAGTCCTGGGCATTTGTCCCTGGGCACATACTGCCCCAACTGTTAGTAACACTCAGCCGCAGCAGCTGTCAAGACTTTTACAGGCTGCTGGCCACCCAATGTGCATGAGGTCTAAGACACAGCCATTACTTCTGGTACCTCTGAGCCTCGTCCACAGTGCTAATCAAGAGTCGGGCTGAACTGCAATGGCTTACATTCAGATGTACCCTCTGGTTACATTTTGTATAACATTACAATCTCCAACAATGTTTATTCTTTTCAGTCTGTTAAAGACATTTTCATCAACAAGAAAAGCAGGTATTATTTTCAGTGAAAGGAAAACCTTGATGTGCCAGCAACAATAGTGGTTCATAGTAAATAGCAAAAGTTTTCAAATACCAGTACAAGCAAGGCTGCATTTGTTTAAAATCAATACAAGCTCAGGCCTGCTGTCACAAATGTTCAGGGACGAAGGCCTACTGCCCCACTACATTTTATTAATCCTATTTATTGCTTATGAAAGCCTAAAATTATAAAAGGATAAGGAATACTAAAACAACCCATCAATGTTCTCCTACTTACTTTGCAGGAATAAAGGAGCAGAGTGAAAAGGTTCATTTCTGATGAAGCTACCAGTTAGGGAAAGAGAAAGGGTCTCATGCATGCAGCTCAAGTCCTCTTACAGGCCATTCCAAGATATCTCTGATCTGCTCCAATGTAGTATGTATATGTGTGAAAGACAACAAATTCTCAGAGGGACGCTGCATCTGTAGCAGGAGTGGTGAGAGTCCAAGGTGCGTGGGACAAGAGCTTAAACGATGATGGGGAGATTTTACCACTCAGAAATCCCCATGACATACAAAAAGGAAGTGGGTGCATCAGCCAGCCACACTACACCAATAACTATGGTGGCTTTGGGGGGGGATTCATTGAAAAGACACTTTATGCAAAACATTTTAATGTGTTGATCATCAGTTCTAAACCTATTTTCAATGCATTCAGAACAAATTGACTTTTTGCATTTAGGAGACTGCTGTGTACAGACAGCAAAAACACATAGACATCGCATGGTATAATGTGACATCATTCAATCATATTCCGTACAGTGGTACTTTTCTTGAGATGCAAGCATGTCCCTTACTCAAAGCTAGCTGCTTGTCTGTATCGATTTCACTGAGTGTTTGGATCATATGCTTGCTCTTTCAGCAATCAATGCTATTAAAATCTGCATTCACTTACTAACTGCCTCTGACAGAGCTGGATAGTGAACCAGTGCTATAAGGCAGCTACAGATATTGAAAGAATACTTATATCACCCACACCAATCGCAAAGCAATTACAAACCCTTTACCAGCCTCTGGCCTGTCTTCTAGCACACCAAACCCAAGGAAACATCAAGTTACTTAGATGATCTATTATTGATTAGCATCATAATGCTAACACGGCTATTGTCAGGTTAATTATAAACACTTCTAACATTTGTTTTAGTATATTGCTAAATTATTTCTTCAATATCTAATGAATAGGGTGCCATTTGATTTAAAGGTTCACCTGTTATCCCTACCATGGTAGAAATTTGAAAATAGGTGATATTGTGAAACAGTTTTATAATATAAAAACAGGGACATGGATCATTAAATTGTATGTATAGCCTAATGCTTTTTTTGTTTTTTTGTTTGTTTCTTTTTTACTGCTTTGGAGTAGGGAAGGGTTAATACCTCCTTTGGGTTATTTTTTGTGGTTTACAACGAGGCAAATTTTGTTCTTCTTCTTATTATAATTCAGGATTTATATAGCAGCAACAGTTTGCACACTGCTTTAGAAAATGAGGGACGACTGCACAGTTAAACTACACTTCAATACAAGGGAATCAGAAGTCCCTGCTTGGTGCAGCTTACAATCTAAAAGGAAGGGTCAAGTAATACAAAGGGGGATGAGCTGATGGAGAAAGTAAAAAGTACAGTTTATTGGTTCAAGATGGTTTTTATGCATGACTTAAGGTGGGTAGAGTAGGAGATAGTCAGATGAATTGGGGTATGGAGTTCCAGAGGATGGGACAGGGTCTGCAGAAGTCAGAGGAGTAAAGATAATGGTTTGGTTGGTGATGTAGCTTGGGCAAGGAGGGAATTGCAATAGTTGGGGAGAGAGATAACTAATAATTGAAGTAGTAGCTTTGTGGTGGTGTTGGTTAAGGAGCGCTGTATTTTGGAAATGTCTTGGAAGTTGAGGTGGCAAGATTTAGAGAGTGATTAGATGTGGGGCTGAAAGGAGATTTTAGTGTCCAGGATTACACCCAACACCCCCTGGCATGCGGGGAAGGACTGACAGCTGTGGAATGGATCTCGACAGGGAAGTTGGGAGGGAGGGGGCTCAGTTTTAGAAAGACTGAGTTTAAGAAAATTCCGTGACATCCATACTGAAATGTACGTTAGTAAATTAGTGGCATGTGAAGAGTGAGCGGAGAGGTAGAAAGACAGATTTGTCATCAGCATAGAAGTAGTATTGGAAGCAGTGGCTATAAGCTGACCCAGGGAGGTGTTGTAGATTGAGAACAGAAGAGAAGATATCCAAGGACGGAACCTTGGGAAACCCCAATGGAAAGAGGAAAAGGAGAGACAGTTGCCATAGCAAGCAAACAAAATTTGCTCATTTAGCACAATAGGTACTTCAAGGACCTGCACATCTGTTATGACATGATAGGTGATAAATGACAGGGCTAATTATTACCCTTCCCTCCCCTGTAATAACAGATTTGCTGGAAGAATGAAGACTTTAAAATGAGCCATGGCAAAAAGAACAGTTCCGAGCCTTGGTACATTACACAGATAGATAATGCAAATGAAAACAAAAGCTATACATGTATAACACTTCACTGATTTTCACCATCTCCATAGTCATTATGATAGTATATGGGACACAAGGTGTGCCAAAATAAATCCTACTATAAAATCACTTACTATAAAGGTTCCAGTTCCACAGGAAAATTTCACAGTGATAAGTAATGTCATCACGTTATTTCTCAAACCACTATTATATTCAAAGGTCTCCAATTCTGCAGAGTCAGTGAAGCAACTGCACTTCCTACGGATTTGTATGTGCCCAAATTGTGAACAAATATTCAAAATGACTGAAAAATGCTAAAATACAGATTGATATAAAGGAGTCAAAGACAGAACCTATCTGTGTCATTTATACTTAATCCTTACACTTCTATCCTGTGATTTGTCTCCATATTACTCAGGAGGTTGTTCATATATGCACAGGCTCCAAGTCCATTTCATTTTCAGTGGTCTGAGAGGATGAAAATAATGCATAAACTAGGTCAGTTATCTGTATCACTGACTGGCAAACATAATAACGCACTAGGGATACCATTCATCTGATTCAAATGCTAGCTTGATTTGTATAAGAATAATCCGGAGCACAGTCCTTTTTATGGCACTGATCATGTGACATACAAGTCTCTCAGCAAGCTTTTAAAGCAGAATCTGTATGCTGACCACTGACAGTGAAGAAAATATAAATGTCATAAGTGTAAAGTAGGATGACTAGATGTACCCCAATGTCAGAAGCATGGTTTCTTTGGCTGTGTTCTAGCTCTTATCGTACTGGCATGAAATACAAGGGAACCTATATTCTCTTTAATAATTTTTTTAAATGTACAAATGAAAACGAACGGCCTAATGCAAGAAATACATTTTAATAATGCATGTTAGGTTTTAAAGACTTTGGTTCTATATATGGTTTGTAATTGTCGTATTTGTACACCATATATGCCGGCTCTGTTTCCTTCCAAATAAATGACATTTCACAGGAATTTTGCCTTGCATTTGCAGTAATTGTTTAGTGCACACAACTCTACCAGACAAGGTCTCTCCAATGACAACGACATTTCAGTTCTAGGTGGGCACCTCCTCATCAAATACTGACTTCTGTTGTATCTTTAAAATATTATTGCATATAGCATTATACATATATATTTTGTTATGACAGTGCTTGTGATGTGGCACCTGTGGTCCTTGCACATCAGTTGATGACCTCCGCTATGGAAGAAATTCACCTGTCTAAACACAGTGAAGCATTTTCTTTTGACTATTTTTGGTGGCTATGTAAATCATGTATTCCATATGGCTAATTTATTGCTATGTAACTGTAAGGATATGTACCGATAATTGATTATTGATTATTATTGTTATAGAGTGGTATCCTTTCCCTGAGGAAAAATCTGAATTAATGTATTTGAGACGCGTTGGATCCCAGGCTGACTATATATGCCGTCAATCTTGAGGTTGCAAGATGGAAATCAGCTCTTGTGGGATACTGTCAGGGATCACGGCAAAGAGCGGGTCTGCGCATGCGTGGAGCGCCGATCCATACTAGCCGGCGGGCACTAGGACCTGGGCGGCGGCGGCCGCGCATGCGCACTCGCGATCGTGGACGCTCACCTGGCACCAATGGCAGGGCAGGGTGCACTATTTAAACCTGCCCTGCACATACACTCATTGCCGTATGGTCTATTGTTCCTATGTTCCTGTATTTCTGTTATTGTGATTTGTTGCTGACTTTGCCTGATCCTGACCTCTGCTGACTTCTCCTGCCCTGACCCCCTGGCTAGTTTGACCTCTCTATTGGATATCCCTCAATCTGATCTGAACTACTGTTACCGACCCCGGCGAGTGACCTGACTACTCTTCTGCCTGCTGCCTTGTACTACACTGATCCCACTGTTACCGACCCGACCCGTTTGACCACGCTTACTACTCTGCCATCCATCCATCCTGCATGGATCCAGCCATCCTGGCTCCAGCCTTCTGCCTCTTCACGTCAGGCTCTCTACCTGCATATACCTCTGGCAGATCCCTCTACCACAGGCAGGTGTACTCAGGGGCTGCGACCTGGTTCCTGTCTGCTCCAAGTCCATCTCCACCATCAGGGGCCCTGGTGAACAAGCAGACTGGGGCTTAGACTCCGTGCTCTGGGGAATCCTGTCCTGTGGACTGCTCCAGGCACCGCCAGGCGGTTGTTAACAGATACCACTGGATACATATTGTAAAAACCACAAATCTGTGTAGTGAATGTTTTGTCAAAAATAGTTGCTCTTTATATTGGTCAGTATTAGAGATGAGCGAATTATTCAAAAATTCGGTTCGGCTGATTCGCCGAATTCGCCGATTAAATTCGCTTCGTGCCGAATATATTCGCTGCAAATTTAACTTATAAAAAGGGTGTTTCTAGGCTTCAGAGAGCCTTTATATTAGTGCAGAACACTGTACCTTTAATTTAAATGCCCTTGGAGTCTGCTGGGGAAGAGAAATAATACTGTCAGTCAGTATGACATGCAGATGAGTGCCGTCGATCTTAGAATCACCGCACACTTCACTCATTTGGGCAGTCACGGGGCCAAAACCAGAGTCTGGAGCCACAGTGTGGCGGTGGAGGCAGCAGCAATGGGAGGCCATACAGCACCCTATGACAAAATGGAACCCACCAGCAGTGTGAGGAGACCTGAAAGTGGCACATGGCAGAGTGTGGCGATGGAGACAGCAGCAATGGGAGGCCGTACAGGGACCCATGACACACTCTGGACCTGGCAGCAGCATGAGGAGGCGGTAAAGGGGCCCATGACAGATTACGGGCCTGGCAGCAGCATGAGGAGTCGGTACGGGGGCCCATGGCAGATTACGGGCCTGGCAGCAGCATGAGGAGGCGGTACAGGGGCCCATGGCAGAGTGGCGGAGCGTAAGCAGCTAAAATTGAAGGCCATACAGAGGCCTATGTTAAAAAGTCCCCCCAGCAGCAGCGTGGGGAGACGACTATCAAGAGTCCAATGGCAGAGTGGCGGAGCAGAAGCAGCTTCAATTGAAGGCCATACACAGGCCTAGGTTAAAAAGCGGAAGCAGTCAGCAGCGTGAGCAGACGACAGAGACACATGGCGCAGGGTGGCGGTGGATGCAGCAGTATTCGGAAGCCAAACACAGGCCTCGGTTAAAAAGCGGAAGCCGTCAGCAGCGTGAGCAGACGACAGAGGCACATGGCGCAGGGTGGCGGTGGAGGCAGCAGCAATGGAAGGCCATACAGCACCCTATCACAAAATGGAACCCACCAACAGTGTAAGGAGACCTGAAAGTGGCACATGGCGCAGGGTGGCGGTGGAGGCAGCAGTATTCGGAAGACATACACAGGACTAGTTTAAAAAGCGGAAGCCGTCAGCAGCGTGATCAGACGACAGAGGCACATGGCGCAGGGTGGCGGTGGAGGCAGCAGTATTCGGAAGCCATACACAGGCCTAGGTTAAAAAGCGGAAGCCGTCAGCAGCGTGAGCAGACGACAGAGACACATGGCGCAGGGTGGCGGTGGAGGCAGCAGTATTCGGAAGACATACACAGGACTAGTTTAAAAAGCGGAAGCTGTCAGCAGCGTGAGCAGACGACAGAGGCACATGGCGCAGGGTGGCGGTGGAGGCAGCAGTATTCGGAAGCCATACACAGGCCTAGGTTAAAAAGCGGAAGCCGTCAGCAGCGTGAGCAGACGACAGAGACACATGGCGCAGGGTGGCGGTGGATGCAGCAGTATTCGGAAGCCAAACACAGGCCTCGGTTAAAAAGCGGAAGCCGTCAGCAGCGTGAGCAGACGACAGAGGCACATGGCGCAGGGTGGCGGTGGAGGCAGCAGCAATGGAAGGCCATACAGCACCCTATCACAAAATGGAACCCACCAACAGTGTAAGGAGACCTGAAAGTGGCACATGGCGCAGGGTGGCGGTGGAGGCAGCAGTATTCGGAAGACATACACAGGACTAGTTTAAAAAGTGGAAGCCGTCAGCAGCGTGAGCAGACGACAGAGGCACATGGCGCAGGGTGGCGGTGGAGGCAGCAGTATTCGGAAGCCATACACAGGCCTAGGTTAAAAAGCGGAAGCCGTCAGCAGCGTGAGCAGACGACAGAGGCACATGACGCAGGGTGGCGGTGGAGGCAGCAGTATTCGGAAGCCATACACAGGCCTAGGTTTAAAACTGGAACCCAGCAGCGTGAGCAGACGACAAAGACGCACATGGCAGAGGATGGATCTGGCAGCAGTATGAGAAGGCGGTACAGGGGCCCGTGGCACAGTGTGGTGATGGGGGCTACAGCAACTGGATGCCAGAAAGTGGCCGATAGGGCTATATACTGCATGGAATTATAAAGTTGTAAAGACAGCGGCCTATAAGGCTATACACACTATAACAATCATGAGTTGATTGACCATTGGCCTATAAGGCTATACACAGCATGAATATCATGACTTATTCTGAGAGTGGTTTGGAAGGCTATATACAAAAAGTAATTCATGAGCTGTCCGGACAGCGGACAATAAGTACATATATACAAATCAATTCATCAGCTGTCCAGCCAGCGGCCTCAAAGGCGACACATATAGAAAGCAATTCATGAGCTGTTCAGACAGCGGCCTCTAAGGCGACAGATATACAAAGCAATTCCCGAGGTGTTCAGGGAGCGGCCAGAACGGCTAGGTTATTAGGTCAGTTGTGTCAGGAACTGGTGGTTTGAAATCCAGACTAATCCACGCCTGATTCATTTTCACAAACGTGAGTCTCTCCACACTTTGGGTGGACAGTCGTGTCCTCCGCGGAGTTACAATACCTCCTGCCGCACTAAACACTCGCTCCGATGCCACGCTACTGGCCGGGCATGACAGCCTTTCAAGGGCAAATTCAGCTAGTTGGGGCCAAAGGTCAAGTTTCGTTGCCCAGTAGTCAAGGGGATTGTCTACCTCGGTTGGCAGGGTGCTGTCCAAGTAGGCCCAAGCCTGTTGTTTGAGGTCCTGCTCCAGGTCCACCTGATGCTGCTGCTGCTGCGGCTGGTTAGTAGTTTCCTCACTGCGCTGGTGAAGAAAGCTACTCATCATCGACTGCAGACTGAGGCAGCCGCTGCTGGTGGAGCTGCCACTGCTCCTACCACCCCACCCCTCCCCTGCTGCCATGGCAGCGGAACGCGAGCGCACAGGGCCCACAGTGTCTGAGGATGGACGTTGGCGCAGAAAGGCAGAGACCAACTGACTACATAGGTGGTTTTTATAGTACGTTATTTTGGCCTCCCTCTCAGCAGGTGTGAAAAAGGCCACCATTTTTGAACGGTAGCGAGGGTCAAACAAGGTGGACAGCCAAAAGTCATCCCTCTGTCTGATGGTTATTATTCGGCTGTCGCTACGCAAGCAACCGAGCATGCTATGGGCCATTTGTGCCAAGGAATGCGAGGGACTCCCTGCCTCCATCTCCACAGCATACTGCCACGGTGCGTCTGGGTCCTCTGTCTCCTCCTCCTCCTCTACCAGATGCTCCTGCTCCTCCACTCCTGTCCGCTGAGTGGAAAAACCACCCATTTCACTCAATAATTCCTGAGCACCAATGTCCTCCTCTACCTCCTCCTCTTCTTCCTGTCCTGCCCCCACAGGGGTCATGTGGCGTTGAGATCTGTGCGCCACGTCTACCGCACCCTGACCAGCCATTGTTAACAGCATTTGTTCCAGGACGTGCAACAGAGGAATGACGTCGTTCATCCCATAGTCCTGCCGACTCACGAATAGCGTGGCCTCCTCAAAGGGCCTGAGCAAGCGGCAGGTGTCACGCATGAGCTGCCAATGGCTGACATCTAAGTTACACAGGGGAGTACCTTTATCCGCTTGTAACATCAGGAAATCGGTGATGGCCTTTCGCTGTTCGTAAAGGCGGTCTAACATATGTAGGGTTGAATTCCACCTTGTTGCAACGTCGCAGATCAGGCGATGCTGTGGAATTCCGTTCTGCCACTGCAGCTCAAGGAGGGTGTGCTTTGCGGTGTAGGAATGGCTGAAATGCATGCAAAGTTTACGTGACATTTTAAGGATGTCTTGCAGTGGGATGGTGGATTTTAGGAACCGCTTGATAACCAGATTGAACACGTGAGCCATGCATGGCGCATGGCACAACCTTCCTTGATGCAGAGCAGACACCATGTTCTTTCCGTTGTCGGTCAACATGGTTCCGATTTTCAGTTTGCGCAGAGACAGCCATCTGTCGATTTCTCTGTTCATTACACTCAGAAGTTCCTCCCCTGTGTGACTACGTTCGCCAAGGCATACCAGGTGCAGCACAGCTTGACACCGTTGCGCCCTGCACATGTGATATGCCGGTCGGGTAATGGGACTTGGCACGGGGGTGGCGGCTGAGGACACAGCGGAAGAAGAGGTGGTAGAGGCGGACATCTTTGCTGGACCAAGGACGTGCAAACGTGGAGGCAAAAGCGGCGTGACCTGTCCAAGTTGCTGGTGCGGCTGTGCCGGCACCACGTTCACCCAGTGGGCCGTAAATGACATGTACTGTCCCTGACCGTAGTTACAGCTCCACACGTCGGTGCTGCCGTGCACTTTGGCAGAGACCGACATGCTCAAAGACTGGCCCACCATCTCTTCTACATGTGAATGCAGGGCTGGCACTGCCTTTTTGGCGAAGAAATGCCGGCTTGGCACTCTCCACCGCGGCTCGGCACAAGCCATCATTTCTCGGAAAGGTGCTGAGTCCACCACTTGGAAAGGGAGGGACTGCAGCACCAGCAACTTGGACAGGAGGACGTTCAGCTTCTGCACCGTCGGGTGCGTGCTCGCAAACTGTTGTCTCTTGGAAACGGATTCCAAGAAAGACTGCTGACGGAATCCGTGAAGAGGAGTAGCAGGAGAAGGAGCATCTGAACGAGCGGAAGATGCCAACGAGCGACAACTCCCCTCAGCAGAGGTGTTGGAGCCTTGACTGGCTGATAGAGGGCGATTGACGTCGGGTGACGGAGCAAGTAACGGAGCGGGTGATGGAGCGGGGGCTGGGGCAGGCAGAACCGCCGTATCTTTATCACGGTTTTCCCAGGCCACCAAATGGCGACGCTGCATATGCTGACGCAACGCTGTAGTCCCAACATTGGCCCTCTGGCCACGCTTGACTTTCTGGCCACATAGTCGACATACGGCTACGTTTACTTCCTCGGGCGGCTTGACGAAAAATTGCCACACCGCCGAGTAGGAAACTTTGCCCCCGCTACTCCTCACTGGCTGACTGCTACTTCCTCCGTGCACACCGGCACCACTACTGGCCGTGGTGGTAGGCTGCAGTGGAGCTGGTGCTCTACTCCGTGGCCGTTTGGCTCCACTGACACTGCTGCGACCCTGCTGCCTCCTGGGCAACCCACCGACTGTTTTGCTGATGATGCGGAAGCAATAGCCTGATGACGACGAGGCTGCCAAGTGCGATCAGCCTCATCATCATCAATTAGGGTCTCCGCGTCACTACTAGCCCCCTCGGCTGCGTGTGGGTCAGGAGACAGACCTGTCTCTAGACCGGCTACCGAGCCACTCTCCTCGCCAGTACTTCTTCGCCTGGCTGCTGAAGAGGCGGATGTCTCCCCCCGTTCCTGACCGCCCTCTGTTAGCTCTTCCTCACTGTACAGTGGGGCTGAGCCCACAGCATGCGATACTTCGCTTGGTGAGGGAACACCAAAGGACAGGGGCAGGTCGAGGACACGTGATTTCAGTGGGCTTGCTCCCGGGCCATGCCAACTAACGGTTGTGTCTGACCTACCCACCGACCGTTGGCTGTAGGTGTCAGAGGTGACCTGGGAAGAGGAAGACGACCGAGTCAACCAATCGATGACGGCAGGGTTGTTGGTGGAGACACGACCGCTGGATTACACCGGGAGCACTGGCCTCTGGCTGCGACTAGTGCTGCCTCGACCCCTTCCTCTGCTGCCACGTCTGCTCGCTCCTGAAACATTGCCTCCTCTGCCACTCCTCTGCGTGTTGTCTGACATACTCTTTAATTCAATAAGCACCCCAAAAATAAAAACGGATTTAACTCTTTGAACGTACAATAGTGGTTGTGAAGCAGAAAGTCAGTTTATTTAGCACAATCGGTCAATTGCAGCTTGCCGTTGGCTGTAAACTGTACGTTTATGTCACTGGAATGCACTAATCACCCAAAAAATATTACCGCCACCCGGAGTGTATATGGATTTAACTCTTTGAACGTACAATAGTGGTTGTGAAGCAGAAAGTCAGTTTATTTAGCACAATCGGTCAATTGCAGCTTGCCGTTGGCTGGAAACTGTACGTTTATGTCACTGGAATGCACTAATCCCCCCAAAAATATTACCGCCACCCGGCGTGTAAATGGATCTAACTCTTTGAACGTACAATAGTGGTTGTGAAGCAGAAAGTCAGTTTATTTAGCACAATCGGTCAATTGCAGCTTGCCGTTGGCTGGAAACTGTACGTTTAGGTCACTGGAATGCACTAATCACCCAAAAAATATTACCGCCACCCGGCGTGTATATGGATTTAACTCTTTGAACGTACAATAGTGGTTGTGAAGCAGAAAGTCAGTTTATTTAGCACAATCGGTCAATTGCAGCTTGCCGTTGGCTGGAAACTGTACGTTTCTGTCACTGGAATGCACTAATCACCCAAAAAATATTACCGCCAGCCGGCGTGTAAATGGATTTAACGCTTTGAACGTACAATAGTGGTTGTGAAGCAGAAAGTCAGTTTATTTTGCACAATCCGCAAACTGCAGCACTAACTGTGCACGACAGCCACCAAAAAAAAAAAAAGGGTGTATGTCACTTTAAATTTTCGATTCTTTGATAGCTGTGGCCCTGAGTAACGATTCTGTGTCCCTGAGTAACGATTCTGTGTCCCTGAGTAACGATTCTGTGTCCCTGAGTAACGATTCTGTGTCCCTGTGTAACGATTCTGTGTCCCTGAGTAACGATTCTGTGTCCCTGAGTAACGATTCTGTGTCCCTGAGTAACGATTCTGTGTCCCTGAGTAACGATTCTGTGTCCCTGAGTAACAATTCTGTGTCCCTGAGTAACGATTCTGTGTCCCTGAGTAACAATTCTGTGTCCCTGAGTAACGATTCTGTGGCCCTAAAGTCTCTGTGGCCCTAACTCTGTCCCTTAATACAGACAGGTCTGTCTCTCTTGAATGACCGGAGGCTAATGGAGAATTCTAAGATGGCCGCGATTTATAGCTCCACCATTACACAGTGCTGGCTGGGTGCTGATTGGCTAATGCGATCACATGTCATGATTCATAACTCATGAATGCATTATGGGTCAGCGCGCCTTGTCTGCGCGCCTTTCCAGAGATCCCCGCCCCATCTTCTCTGTCCATTTTCTCCTGTCGCCACACATGTCGCCGCCATTTTTGGGAAAATTCGATTCGTGCATCCGAAGTTTGCTAATCTTCGGATTCGTCGCGAATAGAATTTTTCCAAATCTTCGGAACGAATTCCACTTCGTCATGTTCGATTCGCTCATCTCTAGTCAGTATGTACTGCCTACCTGATATATATCAATGTGTCAGATAAAAGAAATTTGTTTAAATAAAATATTGATCTTTTTAATAATTGGTTTCTCTGTATATACTTCAAGGTTAAAAATCCCACAAAATGTAAGGCAAAAATTCTCTCTGTATGGAAATAGGGATGATGGCAACCACACCCTACGCTACACTGATTGACTTCTTAAGACTGCAATGGTAAGATTTATTGGCCATAGTTTGTATCTTTGCTTGTCATGGAAACGCACACCCACAGCGACTAGCTAATCGGGACGTGGTCCTTGAATTGGGCTAAAAGAATGGGAGGGAGCTTACTTTTAGCAATAAGACCAGCTGTGACACACTTTCACAGCCCGCACTAGACTCCATTCCAAAACAACTGCCTGACTACACACAGACAGATACGAATATAACATACAATCTAGTGCACTCTAAGGGTTGGGGAGCAGTCTAGCAATTAGCACACCCTTCTAGGATTCCTCCAGCTATCTTACAAGCTAGAACCCCGGTGTTAATCATTCTTCCTACTACTCACATATACTCCAACACTAGACACACATCAAATGGTAGCTTGCCACCACCGAACTGTTTGTCTGCAGACTGGTCTGCTAGGCAACCACACACACACAGATCTCCATCTGGCAGATCTGCTACTTTACAGTATGTATGCAATCTGCCAGTGCACGGTGTAATTGTATACAAATTGGCAATGAACTCAGACCGAGCACATAGACAATAAAATACATCAATCTCTCCAGAGATATGAGTCCTAGCTTAGTACACAGAAGTCACTTATTAATTTTATGATTTAATATACCAAAAGTGGCCAGTGCATAAAATATATATAAAGAAAAAGAATTAAAAAAAAAAAGATAAAAAGACAAAATAATTAAATTAAAACTCATAAATTTCCCACATGAAAAGTCAACCTTTCACCCTTGAAAGTGCATAAACTAATTACCTTTTCATAATCTACAAACATATACCATAATCTCATATAATCAACATAATATCCAAAAAAAGTCCCACACACAAAAAAAAGTCCAAAATAAAGTCCAAAAATATGAAATTAAAAATGTGCAAATAATACTCCACACTTCTTCAATCTTCCAACTGTGACAATGTCCAAATCTTCCCTCCAAAGTACCTCAAAAAAACATACTAGATATAGTGCATTATCTTTTTTAAAAAATCAATAAACGTGATAGCATGCAACACACTAGTGACATAACATCACACATGTGAAAAACAACACACCACTTAACTAGTGGTCCTGTGAAGCCACCACTGCAATACGTGACAATCTACAGAACACAATAAGTGATCAGTGACAAATGGTGTCAAATACGTGCCACTCAGCATGTAGGATAATATACAATTACCCCTAAACTTTGTGCCACATATAGTCGCCTTCACTGGGGGTATGGCACACTTACAAAGGATATGCTTTTACCGGATTTCTGTCTTGTGAATTGTTGATTGTGGTGGCTCCTTGCAGACAGTGTACCAAGAATTTTGGGAATCTGCGAGAATGCTCATACAACTTCTTGAGGGCTAACTGATATCTGCTGTTGTTGCTACATGTTACTAAACCTTGATGAAATGCCCGTCATTGTGTGAGGAAGTGATTTAATTGTCTACTACTGTCAAGGATGGCATACCCCCAGTGAAGGCGACTATATGTGGCACAAAGTTTAGGGGTAATTGTATATTATCCTACATGCTGAGTGGCACGTATTTGACACCATTTGTCACTGATCACTTATTGTGTTCTGTAGATTGTCACGTATTGCAGTGGTGGCTTCACAGGACCACTAGTTAAGTGGTGTGTTGTTTTTCACATGTGTGATGTTATGTCACTAGTGTGTTGCATGCTATCACGTTTATTGATTTTTTAATAAAGATAATGCACTATATCTAGTATGCTTTTTTGAGGTACTTTGGAGGGAAGATTTGGACATTGTCACAGTTGGAAGATTGAAGAAGTGTGGAGTATTATTTGCACATTTTTAATTTCATATTTTTGGACCTTATTTTGGACTTTTTTTTGTGCGTGGGACTTTTTTTGGACATTATGTTGATTATATGAGATTATGGTATATGTTTGTAGATTATGAAAAGGTAATTAGAAAAAGACAAAATTGGCTGTTCACTATGAAAATAAAAAGGGATAAAAACAGAAATAAAACTTTTACCAAGATTTATTCTGTGACTGGAGCAAGTCAGAAAAAAGTCCACAATTCACTAGTCAAATGGACCCAGCTCCTTATTAATCACCCCATCCATATCTCAGGGTCCTCAATTTATTGAAATATGGATGTGGGCTGGACTTTAGCTCTTGACAATTCAACCCCGGGGGATGTTCACGTCCCAGCCCACAGGACATTTAGTGTTCAGAAGAGACCAGAGTTGAATGGGCCCTGGACAGCTCCGATGGCTGGTTCAAGGATAGGATTTCCGACACTAGCGCATCAGTCTGATTTTGACAGTGCCAATCACTGCCTGGCTGCCGTGATCAGGCACCTTATAACTATTTTGTGTTTTTTTCCAAGGATTCTACATACGCTACAAATACAGTTTTACATGTATGTGTAGCCTAAAATGTGTCCAATCAGAAGGAATTATTTTCATCTCTTTGCAACTAATATTTTAGCTTTTATGAGAGATAAAATAGATTCCTCTGATCTGTCAATATAAATCAAAGCTGGCAGACAGTGCAGGGCCCTCTAACTGTCCCCTGCTGACTCGTGTAGCCCAAATCGCTAGGACTTTTCTTTTCATTTCAGGAAGGTGACAAATCCATGTCTACTTGGATGAGAAAGTTTTATTGGGACCTAGGTGTCAATTCTAGCCTAGAAGCTTGCTCTGTCCTTACAAATGCTACCTGAATAACATATGTCTATGACTGATTAAGGAATACTGTATCTCTAATAACGCAGGCCTAAAATATATCTATAATTATACTACTTCTACAGATCACACCACACCTCAGCTATTGATAAAATGATTCTACTCTTACATATATGTTACATTGCCCCATTCTGTAAAGTCATAGTAAAGGTGTCAACATAATAATGTTGAATCCTTAGGGGTGCTGCAGTTGGGAAGAAACGTGATTTCACAAAAGGGACACCTTGCCAATGAACTGAGAAAGTTATTTAACCACTAGCCTACTGGGCACTTATACCCCCTTCCTGCCCAGGCCAATTTTCAGCTTTCACTGCTGTCGCAGTTTGAATGACAATTGCGCGGTCATGCAACACTGTACCCATATGAAATTTTTATCATTTTTTTGAGACAGATAGAGCTTTCTTTTGGTGGAATTTAATCACCTCTGGGTTTTTTATTTTTTGCTAAACAAACCAAAAACAACTGAAAATTAAAAAAAAAAAAAAAGATTTTTATCTTAGTTTTTGTTTTAAAATTTTGTAAATAAGTGATTTTTCTCCTTCACTGAGATGCGCTAATGAGGCTGCAGTGTTGGGCACTGATAGGTGGCACTGATGAGGAGGCACTGGAAGGTGGCACTGATGGGCACTGACAGGCATCACTGATGGGCACTGAAAGGCAGCACTCATATATGGCACTGATAGGCGGCACTGATAGGTGGTACTGACTGTCACTGATAGGCGGCACTGACTGGCACTGTTAGGTGGCAATGACAGGCACTGATAGACGGCACTGACTGGCATTGATAGGCCGCACTGACTGGCACAGATAGGTGACACTGAAAGGCAGCTTAGATGAGCACTGATATGTTGCATTGATGTGCACTGATATGTGGCATTGATGTGGCACTGATGGGCACTGTCAGGTGGCACTGATGAGCACTGACAGCTGGCATTGATGGACACTGACAGGTGGCACTGCTGGGGCTACACTGATCATCAGGGCACACTGATCATCAGTGCCCTGATGATCAGTGTGCATGTCCCCTCCAAGGAATGCCGATTACCAGCTCTCCTCTCCTCTCGAGCTGTCAGCGTGACAGCTCGTGAGGAGAGAAAAGCTGATAACCGGCATTTCCCTATTTACATGAGATCAGTTGTGATTGGACACAGCTGATCACATGACGAGCCAAAATCTTTGGCTCTTTCCGTTGATTGGTGATCCGCTGTGTCCGAGTGAACTCCCGGAGCCGCGCATGCACGGTTAGAATGGGAGGATGTCATATGACGTCCTCCCAGAAAGAGAGAACCACCTTGCGCCCGTCATTGCCTTATAAGGCGGGCAGGAGGTGGTAAATAGCGAGCAAAACTAGCAAAACTAGCATATACATTTGGGTAGGGTTGCAGTCAATGATGTTATGCTAGGAGTCAGGTGTTTATGAAAATTTCCGAAATGCGTGTTCAAGAGTAATGCCACTTTTGTTGAGGAAAAAAAAACCCAAAACATTCCCCTCTGGGTGACCACTGTACATAGCAAGGAATTTAAGAAAACTTGTTGCAGATTCCTACCTTTTGTTATTCTGAAGAAATAGCTGTTTGTTTGTCTGTCTGTTTGTCTGATAAGAGTGTTTAGTACCACCTTACCTTCATTTTAAGCTACTAGTCCTTCTAACGCTACCCTCTCCAGACAATATTGCTGTCCAAGGGTGCTTCTGTTGCTTTCTCATATATAGTGGAACCATCCAAAAGACAGGAAGTGTGTTACTGGCTGTAATACTAGTGAAAATAAATTTAAAAAAATGGAAAACTACTGCAGACATAACACCTAAGCATTTGTAAGCTGCAATATATTACATTTTTATTTTTGGGTCTAGATACACTTTACAAAATGACTCACAAATGTACAGGACAAAAAAATGGAAACACTACATGATTTGCAGGTGTGAAAGTGACGACATATTTTGAGTTGACAGTGGAAGTGCTGTAACATTCTTTTGCTTCCGCTGTGATATGAGACACCTAGCTAACAAGTAGGAAGCCTCACTTTTGTCATTCACTGTGTGCGCTGTTAGTAATACAGAGTCATGTCAGAGCTTGCTGAGCTTCAAAGAGGGCACATTGTTGGTGGCTGCATAACTGGTGCCCTTGCGACTGAAGTTGCCAATATATTTGCAGTATCGCAAGGTACCGTATTAAAGGTTATGACGGCATATACCATTTCCGAGCAAACGTCCGTGATAAGCATAAGCGCGTACAAGCGACATAGTCAACTGACTGAAAGAGACAAAGGACACTGCATGGGATTGTGACCAGGAATAAGAAAACAACTGCTGCAAAAGTGATTGCAGAGCTCAATCTCAGTCCTGTGAAACTCTGCTTTTTTACAAAAGATTTTAACAATCCAATAAGTGCTAGAAATGCATTCATCCAATGATGTTAAAGTATAACTAAAGGCAAAACTTTTTTTTACATTTTTGACAGAGTAGAGAAGGATTAGAAGACATGTCACTTTTTTATTGCTTTCTGTGCCATTACTAGGGAGATTCACCTTCTTTATTAGTCTTCTTTACCATTTTCAACAAAAGTAAAAAAAAAAATCCCAAATTTTGATTTGTTCCCAGAACAGGAATAGTGGGAATATCTAATGGGGACACTAGTTCTGGCAACAACCAAGAATTCTTTCACTTTAGAGTGATTTTCTCTTACTTCCTGGCTATGGGATAGGAAGTAAAGGGAAAAATGGCAAAAACAAACCTTACAGGGGTTTTAACCATCCAATCTGTCATCCAAAATAAAAAAACAAGTTTTGCCCTTAGTTCTATTTTAAAAAAAAACAAACTTCTACTTTAAAAAAACAAACAAACTGACTATTTGTTATATAATCTTGCAGTAAAGCATGTTTCAGAACTTGGTTCAAACCATGCTTAAAAAAACTGCTCAGCTAGAAACACATTTATTTCAGAATTTGAAATAAATGGTCCAGCACACTGTTGGAAGAATGGGTAGATATCAGAAATTTCACTGAATTTGATGACAAAGCTTCTGTATTACCAGTCTAAAATTTGCCATACACATTCTCTTCTCAGATAAAGGTGATCCATATCTAAGATTCAGTTATCCAGGAATGGTTGAGGAGGAAAACAACAAAATGTTCATATAAAAACTGCTAAATATTAAGGCCTGTTTCACACTAGCAATTTCAGATGTGAATTGAGTTGCACAGAATTGCATGACAGGGGAAATCACATTTTTTTCAAAGGAGTCCATTCACATCAATGCAACAGGGCACAGAGCAATTTTGGAAAAGGTTCCCGTACTCCTTTGGTGTGATTTCAGCATGATTTTGTCCTCCCAGATTTCATTGGAAACACACAGAAATTGCATGCACTGTACATAAGATTCTGATGTCATTTGGAAAACGATTTCATGGTTTTGTTTATTAGCCCTCAACTCTCCCCCCATTAAAATCCTTGGTCCCTAAAAGGTGGTAGTGGTAGACAAAATTAGTAAAATATGCACAGGCATCAAATCACAGCAAAATCACAAAGAAGTTGCACTATGTAATTGCACCCGAAATCAGACCAAAATTGCATCACACTGGTGTGAACCAGGCCTTAAAGATGTGGCCCCTTCGGCAATCACATCTTCCACCCTGGCATTCTGAAATCTTAGCAGATATACCTAGGCTTCAATATCTAGGGGCTGCCATCAGAGAAGATCTAAAATGACACTACCTGGCAGTTTATAAGGACCTTTACCTTAACATAATACCTTAACATAATATATATGTTGAAAAACACTGATATATAAATAAACTATTGGTGTATTACTATGGCTTACATACCTGACAATTTCATCAGAAAATCAGAAGCCATCTTGACAGAGATATCTTGGGTGAAAAGAGATGAGGGACATGTAACAAAGTCCAAAGAATCTTTAAGCTTCATGCTGCTGTTGCTGTTGGGTCTTTCAATGAAGGGCACCACAGAGGGGCAGTCACTGTCTTTTGGCTCCTCTTTGATAGGTAGTGAACTGGCAGGTACAGAATTGATCTGGCTTAAAGTTTCAGGAAGAAGAGAGTTCTGACCAGGTGAGGTACTTCCCTCATCATGGCTTCCCAAGGAGTTATTAAAAGGAGATCCTTTTATGTCAACATCATTGGGCTCTTCCTTCACTTTGGCCTCTGCCCGTAGGAAATGCTGATGGCATCGCATGTGTAGTTTTAAGCTGAAATGGCGTGAAGAGGTGAAAGGGCAAAGCTGACATTGGAAAGTCTCCCCTCTGTCCTGGTGCTGATGGACCTGATGGAGAGATCAATAGTCAAAACATTTGAGCTACTTTGGTCAACATCACATTAAATAATATCACCTAAGCAATTTTAGATTATGCCCCTCCCAGGTAATAAATTGCTGTATACCACAATGACCACAAACTCTGTTTTCCTTCAAAGTAGAAGTAAAGGCTATTTTTTTATTTTGGATAGAGTAATGGAGGGTTATAACACTTGACTTTTGTTTTTCCAACTGTGTCCCATTGGAGAGATTCCCCTTCACTTCCTGCCCCATAGCAAAAACAACCCTTAGTTGCCACTAGGATCAAAAACGTTCCCATTGGGCGATTTCCCCTCTAGTCCTGTTCTGGTGACAGCCCAACATTTAAGATTTTCTTTCACTTTCACTGATTAACAGCAACCAGGACAAACAGGGAGGGTGTATCTCCTTAACGGGGGGGGGGGGGGGGCACAGACAGTAATAAAAACCTGGCATGTATTCTAATCACTCTCCACTCAATCCAAAGCGAAAAATAAATGTTTTGTCTATAGATATATTTTATGTATAACTGGCAATATACAGTACAATTTTATTTGGGCCATTCAATACTTTTACCATTAGTCATGTAATACACGGATCGGATCATCTGTTTTTTTTTTTGTTTTTTTTTTTTCTAGCACCGGCACAACAATTAAATCCTTGACGAATTTGTGAAACTGTTCAATTAAAAAAATTCCACTGTGCATGGCTAACGTTACCTTACAGCACTGCTAAGTTTTCAAATAACCCCTTCTCTACATGTTATTACCTGTATAAATATATTCCTACCCTTTATTAGTCTTTCTCCGCAATAAAGCTAGTTCTGCAATTCTTTATCAGGTAAGCTTTACCAAAACACCAATAAGTATGCATGGAGACTATTACATATTGATTTCATAAATTTTATGGCTAAACTTGGTGGTGCTGTTTTTCTTAATTCAGAGAACAGTAATATCCTGCAGCTTTAGAACTTCCACTTGCCAGATGACAGTTTAAAGAAGTGGTTTTGCATACACAGTGCACAGGAAAGAGGAAGCTGAGTTGTATTTGCCAGCTACAGCATCATGACTGGGCAAACTCATCAACCAAATGACAGAGATGTGCCAAATGAATGAATAAATCTCCACTGCATTATAGAATTCTTACTTCATCACGAATATAACTTGTATATCTTTTTACATGCCTAAGCAAAAAACATAATAAAATGACCATTAGAAGGTAAGGCGGAATCTATGCCCCCCCCCCCCCCAAAACAAAAAGGTGACAATACCAATAAAACTATAAGTATAATTTGGAGCTAGATATAACAGAAAACCTGAAGTCAGACAAGTGCTGCCCTATTGACTGCCTGACCTCATGATGATTGGTTTGCATGGGGTTGACTCACTGTTATTTCAGAGAACCCAACGTCAAACTATGCCCAAACTGAACCACATTCTTGGTCACATGCCTGATGAAGGGGTCCTGCAAGACTCCGAAATGTTGCTCTCGCTGTAACTATGTGATTGCTTATTAAAGCCTCGGACCCATATTGGAGAACCTCAGTGTGCTGATGACATTCTTCCCCTGTGATGCTTCTCCGTTCTAGCTGACGGTCACTGCAGCAGCCACCTACATATATAGCCACTCTTTGATGCAGGAACGTGTGCATTGGGATTGTGTAATTCTTTTCATTATGTCCTCAGGACACAACAGATCCTGGTAACTGGCCACTATGAGTAAACGACTGTTATGAATGAGTGTATTGTTATTGGCAAACAGCTATCAAATGGTACCTGGGCCAATCATAGTATTCTGTACCCTGTGATAGCTGTGGGCCAATCACAGCACACAATAGTAATCACAGCTGTTTTGAATGAACCCATTCATGACAGTTCAAAACACTGCTGTTAAAGTGACCACCACTATAACAACAAAGTGTAAAAGAAAAAAAATAAAACCTGATTATATATATATATATATATATATATACACACACACACAGTATATATATATATATATATATATACACACACACAGACTATTTCCTTTAGTAAGAAATGTGCACACTGTCAGTGCTGTATAAACTGTATGTAGCTCTGTTTTCCACCGACAGTATAGGGTTTTCCCATCCTGTTCCCAGAACAAAATTAAGGCGGGCATTCACATAAAAGATTTGTACTTATGAACAAATACAAGGCTTCCTCTTATTGGCTGAGGTGGAGAGGCAGGTAGATGATTTCCCGATCTCTACCTCAGCCATACAGAGGAAGCCCTGTATTCATTTCAGGAAAGGGATGGGGAAACCTGGAGTTAGACTTTAATTCAGTCAAGTCCATCCAAATCTGCTAGTGCATCTAACGCTACCATCTTCCCAGATGCTGCTGTCCAAGGTGTCTCTGTAGCTGACCCTAAGACGTGAAGTTTGTTACTGGCCAGACCACTAGGTGAAAATTAAAATTTAAACCAAGAAAAAAAAAAAAGATTTAAATGAAACTAATGCATATATCCCGTTTAAGGACTGGTAAGCTGCAATATAATACATTGTTTTGTTTTGGGGTTTAATACTGCTTTAACCTCACTGTTAAAACCTATCAACCTCCAACTACAGAACTGCATGTAGGGGGAAGCTAGAGTTCTGTGTGAGGCCCATACATCTTCTTTTAGCATAATAAGACATGCAGATGTAATCAATATTAAATTTCAGTGTCTTCTTATGAGCAATTCAATATAAGGTAGGCAGCTGTAGAATTAATTAGTCCCTCTGTTTATATTTGGTAAAAATAATCCATACAGCAAAGTAGAGATAAAATAATCAAGAATACGGTACATTTGAGCAGAATATGGCTTTGATGCAAGCTGGCTAATCAATATATGATTCAAGTTGGCTAATCAACGTACGCATTTCAGGCCTGTTATATTTCTCTACATCAGAAAAAAAAGTGAAAATATATAGGCTCATCGATTTAATTTTTTTAAATTCTACCTCCAGCATCACTGAGCTAACCAAATAAGTTGACAGCAGAATTAGTATACAGTACAAAGTCCTGTTGTATCAGAGACGAAAGATTAACAGTGCAGAAATAATTATCCGTAGTCCATATATAGCTTGTTAAAACAGCTACAGATTTAAAGTTAAAGTAAAAATACAACAGCACATATCGAGCGCCCAGCTATAAAGCATCAACTATGAAAAAAAAAACTACCTAGAAAATGCTTTTGTGAACTCCGATTCTACAGGGATACTTAGATGTTTCTAGGTAATTGAAAGGTTGTCAAACCATTCCACTCAGTTTTTTGACTATATGTTTGCTGGAAAACTGCATGTCTGAGGATGGAATTTCGGGTAACTCCCCACCCCCCGTCTATAACAGGCTTTTTATTTGAAGCATCCATTTTTCTCTGGGAATTAGTACCATATAGAATAACTCAGAATAAACCAAAGCAGCTATGAAAAGCTAATAATGTCAAAACAGTAACAAAGGTTAGCATAGAATGAAGGGTTTTTAAACTGTATATGAGATTTTGGGTTTAGATGTCTGCATACAGTATCACTTCATAATAACTGCAAAAATAAATACATTATTAAAGATAAAAAAATAAAAACAGGAGGAAGTTTATGAAGTAGATACCATATTCACAGAGAATATCAATCGTGTTTCTACTATTTGGCGAAAATTATTAAAAAAAGAAAAAAAATGTAATTTCAAAATGATCAACAAAGCTTTTGCTAGTACAACTTCATATGTTAGAACATTTTTAACCAACCTTACATACAAGTAATCATCATAACTCAAGCCTCTATAGTAAATAGAAATGCATAAAAAGTGAATCAACTTCGGAGGGTGATCAAAACTCCATATAGGTTATGGTAATCTCTGACGCCAGGCCTGACAAAAAGTTTCACTTTAGTTTTAATTTTCTCCTTTACCTTATTGTTATGGGCCTTACACTATAAGTCTCAATGGGACCCTTTTGGCTATCATTGACTGACAATTGTCCTGGAAAGTTGTATTTTGTGCATTGTTTGCATCAGCCCAGACGGGTGGCAGTTTATGGAAAATGGATGTATAACTTTCTGGATTGGCTTGCAACGTCTTCTTTTATAAAACAAACAAACATCATTGAAAATAAAAAGTGAATCAACTTCTAACAATAACCAGGTCCGATACTCATTGAAAGTGTTACTAAACCCAGGGCCCTGCATTCACTATATCTGGTCTCCTACAGTACACAGAACATGGAAATGCAATTACTTTAGTAAATATAAACTGCTAAATACCTTTTCTCATCAACAGTATATAGCAGTCTTCGTCAGACCAAGCACTGGTTAAAACTTGAAGGAGGAGTTTTCATTCTCCTCTGACTGTCCTTTGAGGCTGCATGATCACTGACCCTCCATCTGGCTAGTGCTGGCAGTGTGCTGGTCACATGCACCCCCCCCCCCCCCCCATCAGCAGAAGTGTGCCTCCTAGGGCTCTGTACCATCAGGAAAAAGGGGAGGATCATAGGAAAAAAGGATCAAACAGCCTTTTAACACAATGCAAAGTATTAACCCCTTAGGTATAAAAAGTATGTTTTACTGCATATACAGACCAGGGGCGGATTGACAACTCATGGGGCCCCCGGGCAATAGGAAATCATGGGGCATCTGTGTCCTCGCCCACACTCAAGCCACACCCAAAAAAGCCTATGAAAGGTACTCATGGGGTCCCATACTGACTCCGGGCCCTCGGGCAGTGCCTGAGTGGCTAAATGGTCAGTCCGCCCCTAATACAGACTGATTTTACTGTTGTGGGTTTAGTAACACTTTAAATAAGGCAGACTGGCAATGATTTCTCAAGTTATTTTGTGTTGTAAACACAATGCAATCTTTAGCTTTTTATGCAATTGTAATCTCACCTTCATGTGCGATTTCAGATTGTCCTTGCGGGCACAACGAAATGGACATAGTGGACACTGATGGCTTTTTAAACCTGTGTGAATCACCATGTGCCTTTTCCAATAACTTTTCCGTTTTATTACTAGTCCACAGATGGGGCATTGGAAAGGCTTTCCTCCCTCTTCTTCTGGAGCTTTTACAAAGAAGCATGAAAGAAAGGAAAACAAAACAAAAGGTACAAGATTTACATATAGTAAACAAAAAACATATAAAATACATTGATATTACATGTACAAGATTTTCTATTTCAATCCCAGCTCCAGTCAATTTTGTTATTATCACCTGGGAGTTTTTTTCCTGGAGAAAAAAAAAAAAAAAGCATCTCTGGCTACAAAACGTACCTTCAATACAAACCCTCTTCAAATAGTACCCATTCACCAGAAGATGTCCTCAGTCTTAGGTCTCAAGCACACTGGACATTTCGCTAACTCTCCTAGATGCTTTTCCTCCTGTCAGCGACATTTTACCAGAAAAAAAATGCTTGATGCTTGTAAAATAATTTACCGTAGGTGCATTTAGCCACGTCAAACGTTTGGGCGTTAAATCATTTCATTGGCCACAATAATAATTTATTCTGGCCATTGAAAAGAATTATTGCTCAATGCTCAAGTGTTTTCTTTCTGCTAAAAACACTGCTGCTCCTGCATGCGCTGGCAGTGGGTTTTTTTCTGCCTCTAAACACTTCTAAAAGCCTATGTGTGCATGAACATATAGGCTAACATGCAGGGGAATTTAGAGACACCAGATGCCCCAAGGAGCAACTGAAAAAACAATTAGTGTGTATGAGTCCTTAAGGGTTGTGCCACTAATCATTCATTCTGGAAGTGTGACTGCAGGGAGTGTCATGTCCCGCCCCCATGCATGGCATCATGCATTCACAGTGTATTGATGCAATAGTGCTGACATCACATCAGTGTTGCTCTGTGTATCATCCAGGACTGCTCACCACCAGGAAAAGACTAAAGAAGTGGACCTAGCATGTCAAGGGACCAGCTAGAAGCATCAGAAATGTGCAAAAAATGCAGAAGATATTGTTGGAAAAGGCCTCAAGGGGGGCTCCTCTGAGATGGTTGCAGGGCACACAGCTGGAAGTTGGGCTAAGTAAGTATATTCAAGTTGAGTTGACAAGGATGAAAAGCAATGGGCTTATTCAGTAAAAGTACATGGGGCATATAGTAATATACAGTTGTGTTCAAAATAATAGCAGTGTGTTGAAAAAAGTGAATAAAGCTCAAAATCCTTCTAATAGCTTTTATTTCCATACACACAAATGCATTGGGAACACTACACATTCTATTCCAAATCAAAACATGAAGAAAAAAAATGTCAAATTTGTGTTGTTCCTCTAAATAAAATTAAAGAAAAGTGAATATTAGACTGTTCAAAAAAAAATAGCAGTGTTTGTATTCTTCTTTACAAACTCAAACATTCACTATATAAACTGAAAAATGTTTGAAGATTTTGCTTTCCTTTGAATCACTTAATTAATATTTAGTTGTATAAGCACTGTTTCTGAGAACTGCTGTACATCTGTGTTGCATGGAGTCAACCAACTTCTGGCACCTGTGAACAGGCATTCCAGCCCAGGATGATTGGACTACATTCCACAGTTCTTCTCTATTTCTTGGTTTTGCATTTTTGATGTCACCCCACAAGTTTTCTATTGGATTAAGATCCGAAGATTGGGCTGGCCACTCCATAATGTCAATCTTGTTGGTCTGGAACCAAGATGTTGCACGTTTACTGGTGTGTTTGGGGTCGTTGTCTTGTTGGAACACCCATTTCAAGGGCATTTCCTCTTCAGCATAAGACAGCATTACCTCTTCAAGTATTCTGATGTATTCAAACTGATCCATGATCCCTTGTATGCGATAAACAGGCCCAACACCGTAGTATGAGAAACATCCCCATATCATGATGCTTGCGCAACCATGCTTCACTGTCTTCACAGTGTACTGTGGCTTGAATTCAGTGTTTGGGGGTCGTCTGATAAACTGTGTCCGGCCACTAGACCCAAAAAGAACAATCTTACTTTCATCAGTCCACAAAATGTTGCGCCATTTCTCTTTAGGCCAGTCAATGTGCTCTTTGGCAAATTGTAACCTCTTCAGCGCGTCTTTTTTTCAACAGTGGGACTGTGCGGGGGCTTCTTGCAGATAGCTTGGCTTCACATAGGTGTCTTCTAATTGTAACAGTACTCGCAGGTAACTTTAGACCTTCTTTGATCTTCCTGGAGCTGATTGTTGGCTGAGTCCTTGCCATTTTGGCTATTCTTCTATCCATTCGAATGGTAGTTTTTCGCTTTCTTCCACGTCTTTCAGGTTTTGGTTGCCATTTTAAAGCATTTGCGATCATTTTAGCTGAGCAGCCTATCATTTTCTGCACTTCTTTATATGTTTTCCCCTCTCCAATCAACTTTTTAATCAAGGTACGCTGTTCTTCTGAACAATGTCTAGAACGACCCATTTTCCTCAGAATTTCAGAGAGAAATGCACTGTAACCAGCATGTACATTTGCTGCCTTCCTTCCTTAAATAAGGGCAATAATTGCCACCTGTTTTTCAAAGAATGAATGACCTCACTAATAGAACTCCACACTGCTATTATTTTGAACATGCCCCTTTCAATTAGTGATTCAATTACACAGAATCAGCAGCATGCATGTCATGACTGTTGGGTCTGTTGGATTTCTATTACTCTACTACACCTGCTAATAAATTATTTGCCATGTAGAAATATCATTTCTACCAAAAACAGTGATTGATCAGGTTAGTGATGTCTGACTGCTATTATTTTGAACACAACTGTAACTCCAAAACTTGTAAGAACCAATTGGAATTGTTGTTTTTTTTAAGACCCAGTATGAGAAGGATTATGAATGGTTGCAATGGGTTCTACAGTTTACGCCCCTTTCACATGGGCAGACCATAGAGGGCAATGGATGGTCTGATTAAATCCGCCTAAAAAACGGACCTGATTGGACCATCCATTGCCCTCTATGGAGCAGTGAATGTAAACAGACATGTGTCCGTTCACACCTGTCTGCATCCAGTCAGATCCGATGAAAACAGACGAATGGGGATTCATTCACCATCTGTCTAGTGCAGGGGTGTCCAAACTTTGTAAACAAAGGGCAAGTTTACTGTCCTACAGACTTTAGTGGGGCCAGACTGTGGTTATTGCAAGAAGAAAATGTCCTGGCCCCAGTGGGAGTAAACAATGCCCCATCTTCAGTGAGAGAAATCGTTGGTTTCATTGGTTGGAAAGAATCATACCCCACCATTGGTGTCAATAGGAGGAACTGTGCCCCTTTGTTGGTGTTAGTGGGTGAATTATGCCCCAATGTTGGCGTCAGAGGATGAAAAATGTCCTCAAGGGCCAGATAAAAGCAAGCAAGAGGCCACATCCGGCCCCTGGGCCAAAGTTTGGAGACCACTGGTCTAGTGGATTGGATGACAGTCTGTTTACATTCAACCGCCCATAGAGGAAAGCAGGCTGTGTACGTGTCCGCTCTGCATAAGTGAAGCAGACACTGATTTGCCATCTGTCTGCTCAGAGGAGATCAGCAGACATATAACCCATAACCCTGCTCAGCATTTTAGCTTTACTGCATGACATATTGTATCGTTTCAAAAGCACCCTGCCATTACATCTCAACAGATACTCTTAAAATAAAATGTTTTGCCAGGCTATGGACATTAAAATCCAGATGCTCAACCATTAAGTTCATCCTAACTAATGCAGTAAAGTCTTTTAAGTCAGGACTTGGCACTCTGCTCAAACTCTTTGAGCAAAGTGCACCTGTTGTGTGCTTATAAGAATTTCAAAGGCTGGCAAGGCTGCTGAGTCACTGCAGGGAAGGGGAGCAGAATTAAGTAAACGAAATCCGCAGCCTCTTGTAACGCAAGTGTACGTTAGCCTCACTACATCCGCATAAATTGGGGAGCTCACTGGCAATCTTATTATATGATGAGGTCACTGTCAATTTCTGTGATGAGTAGCAGCAATCAGTCACTTGACAATGCAACGGTAATTTCCAAGCTTTGTGCTTCCTGTAGTATCAGCCATATTTAAACTTTTAGGGCTTGTTCACACCAGATGCAGTCCAGTGCATTTTTGTTCTGCATCAAAAATGCATGCACGTTTTTTTCCCTGTATTCCAATGGCCCTAGCTCAGGGGTGGGCAAACTTTTTGACTTGAGGGCCGCAATGGGTTCATATATTGAACCCGGGGGCCGGACCAAGAGTAGATGAATTATGTGTATGTGTCATCCATAGTAAGTATAGTAATATTCCCCCATAGTAAGCATAGTAATTAATCCCCCATATAGTAATTCATCCCCCATAGTAATTCATCCCCCATATAGTAATTCATCCCCCATAGTAATTCATCCCCCATATAGTAATTCATCCCCCATATAGTAATTCATCCCCCATAGTAATTCATCCCCCATATAGTAATTCATCCCCCATAGTAATTCATCCCCCATACAGTAATTCATCCCCCGTATAGTAATTCATCCCCATAGTAATTCATCCCCCATATAGTAATTCATCCCCCATACAGTAATTCATCCCCATAGTAATTCATCCCCCATATAGTAATTCATCCCCCATATAGTAATTCATCCCCCATAGTAATTCATCCCCCATATAGTAATTCATCCCCCATAGTAATTCATCCCCCATATAGTAATTCATCCCCCATATAGTAATTCATCCCCCATATAGTAATTCATCCCCCATAGTAATTCATCCCCCATATAGTAATTCATCCCCCATAGTAATTCATCCCCCATAGTAATTCATCCCCCATATAGTAATTCATCCCCCCTATA
Source organism: Staurois parvus (assembly GCF_062004578.1). NCBI lineage: Eukaryota > Metazoa > Chordata > Amphibia > Anura > Ranidae > Staurois > Staurois parvus. The sequence goes on along the minus strand of NW_028317886.1, from coordinate 24,685,462 downwards.
GTAATTCATCCCCCCTATAGTAATTCATCCCCCATAGTAATTCATCCCCCCTATAGTAATTCATCCCCCCTATAGTAATTCATTCCCCATATTAATTCATCCCCCATATTAAGTCCCCAAGTCCCCCCTGTGTCAATTCACTTACCTTTGCTCCGCGCGTTCCTCTCGCCGTGTTCCCGCGCCGTTCCGGTCTTCAGGGCGGACTGTGAGAGGAGCCTAGCTCCCTCACGTTCCTCACGCTGCCCCGCCTACACACATTCTGACAGGCTCCGCGGGCCGGATTAAAAGGTCCGCCGGGCCGTATACGGCCCGCGGGCCGTAGTTTGCCCATTGCTGCCCTAGCTCATACCATTGCAGTAAGTTCCAGTCAGTTTCTGGTGCAGAAAAAAAGTAGAACATACTGCATTTTTTTCTGCACAGAACTATGCTGTAACACAGCAAAATGCACAGGAATGGAGTGTGGAGTGAACTATAAGCAAAAACCCATCAGGAACTCATCCAGAATGTGTTTTTGTGGTGTGAACTGGCCCTCAAGGCAGGTTTCAATTTAGCTGGGGGCTGGAAAAAATGTCATACTACTTCTGAAATTGTTTAAAAACAGGCTTTCTGCAAGGAGGCTATAGTAAGACTGTTTTAGAAGGACTCTACGGCATCACAAGCAGTGGTTCTCAGATCACTAAATTATTAAAAAAATGGTTGTGGGTAGACTGGTGCACTTCAGTAATGTCCAGATGAAATACTTGAATATTTATACTCCAAAAATAAAAAAAACTCCAGATACCTCGAATGCTTTGCTTATATGCCCTGAATGAAAAAAGAGATTGCAGTTGCAAAGCACAGACTGAGCTAGAAAACTGGGGAGAGAGTGAGTGAAAAAAAGAGGGAAAAATACACAAAGAGAGATGTACTGTGTGGTATGTGTATTCTGCACATTTTATCTTGACAGCTCAGAAAGGAATGCCCAAATATCCATTTTGCCACAAAATAAAATATTACTTGTCAGCTTTGAAGATGATTGCATACTGTCTTTGACAGGTCAGTGTGTCCTCAGGTAACCTCACAACACAGCAAGTTTTTTCCAAGCCTTTAAACATTCTACTGAATAATTCATATACAATGGCATTTCATTTACAATATTTAAATACTGTATTACACCTTGGTTTGTACAAGAAAAACATAACAAAATTAATAATTTCTAACAGAATACTATTTATTTCTGTATAATTGTAGTCAATCATGCTTTTGTTAGTTCTCTAAGAAGTATGAAAGACTCCTGCCATTGATCCTTCATTTCCAGAAACAATCCTCAGTGAAGTGTGTCATCCTACCAACATGTCAAATTTCAGTTGTCTAGCATGTTTTACCACTGCTGTCAAATGGAACCTAACCACCTGGGGGAAAATGCATCGAAGGGCACAGCACTTTGCTGACATGAGGACTTCTAGAACAACCAAATTGTCTCCAGGGGACATTTCTAAGAAATTGCAATCGCTGCATTTGTAAATGTGCCGCATTCTGAATATCTGTTGCTGAGATGTACAGTGCCTTGAAAAAGTATTCATACCCCTAGAAATTCTCCACATTTTGTCATGTTACAACCAAAAACATAAATGAATTTTATTGGGATTTTATGTGATTGACCATCACAAAGTGGTACATAATTGTGAAGTGGAAGGAAAATGATAAATGTTTTTTTCAAAATTGTTTACAAATAAATATCTGAAAAGTGTGGCATGCATTTCAATTCAGCCCCCTTAACTCTGATACCCCTAACTAAAATCTAGTGGAACCAATTACCTTCAGAAGTTACCTAATTAGTAAATACAGTGCACCCGTGTGTAATTTAATCTAAATATAAATACAGATGTTCTGTGAAGCCCTCAGAGGTTTGTTAGAGAACATTAATTAACAAACAACATCATGAAGGCCAAGGAACACACCAGACAAGTCAGGGATAAAGTTGTAGTGAAGATTAAAGCAGGGTTAGGTTAAAAAAATATATATACAAAACAAATAGATATATAAAAATATCCAAAGCTTTGAACATCTAACAGAGCACTGTTCAATCCATCATCTGAAAATGGAAAGAGTATGGCACAACTGAAAACCTACCAAGACCTAAACTTACAAGATGGACAAGGAGAGCATTAATCAGAGAAGTAGCTAAGAGGTCCATGGTAACTCTGGAGGAGCTGCAGAGATCCACAGCTCAGGTGGGAGAATCTGTCCACACGACAACTATTTGTCATGCACTCCACAAATTTAATCTTTATGGAAGAGTGGCAAAAAGAAAGCCATTGTTGAAAGAAAGCCATAAGAAGTCCTGATTGCAGTTTGCAAGAAGCCATGTGAGGAACACAGCAAACATGCGGAAGAAGGTGCTCTAGTCAAATGAGACCAACCAAAATTGAACTTTATTGTCCAAAAGCAAAATGCTATGTGTGGCGGAAAACTAACACTCCACATCACATCACCTTGAACACACCATCCCCACCGTGAAACATGGTGGTGGCAGCATCATGTTGTGGGGATGCTTTTCTTCAGAAGGGACAGGGTGGCTGGTCAGAGTTCATGAGAAGATGGATGGGCAATCTTAGAAGAAAACCTGTTAGAGTCTGCAAAAGACCTGAGACTGGGGCGGAGGTTCACTTTCCAGCAGGACAATGACCCTAAATATACAGCCAGACCCAGGGGCGGACTGACAATTCATGGGGCCCCCGGGCAATAGGGGATCCTGCGGCCCTTGTGTCCTTGCACACACTCAAAAATAGCCTATAAAAGGTACCAGGGGCATTTCATGGGGCCCCCTACTGACCCTGGGCCCTCGGGCAATGCCCGAGTGCTCAAATGGTCAGTCTGCCCCTGGCCAGACCTACAATGGAATGGTTTAGATCAAAGCATATTTATGTGTTGAAGTCCAGACCTAAATCCAATTCAGAATCTGTGGCAAGACTTGAAAATTGCTGTTCACAGACACTCTCCATCCAAGCTGACAGAGCTTGAGATATTTTGCAAAGAAGAATGGGCAAAAATGTCACTCTCTAGATGTGCGAAGCTGGTAGAGACATACCCAAAAAGACTTGCAACTGCAATTACAGCAAAAGGTGGTACTACAAAGTACTACAAAGGGGCTGAATACAAATGCACACCACACTTCAGATATTTATTTGTAAACATTTTTGAAAACCATTTATCATTTTCCTTCCACTTCAGAATTATGTACAACTTTGTGTCGGTCTATCACATAAAACCCCAATAAAATAAATTTACGTTTTTCATTGTAACTGAAAATTTCAAGCAGTAGGAATACTTTTTCAAGGAACTGTAACTCCCACAATTTGCCTAAACTCAGTCCTGTTTAACCGGTTCCCGCCTGGCCTATGGCACCTTGTCCCTCCGGGTGGAGGCCATATGGCGTCCTTTCAGGCATGCACAGTTTGCCTGACCGCAGAGCCTGCGCAGCGGCGCGATCTGTCACGGGCCGTGTACCTCGGACGCGGCCGATGACAGATCTGTGTAACGGCCCCGTTACCAGTACCATATGACCTGCTGTGACCAGTCACAGCAGGTCACATGACAGTTGTATACAATGGATGGCTTCCTTTCATGCCATCCATTGTATACAAGTGTGTCTAGCTGTGAATGGTCACAGCAATCACATGCACAAGCTGGGCCAATCACAGCCCAGCTGTGTCATGTGATTAGCTGTGGCCAAATCACAGCTAAGCTCAAAAAACCCCCTGAATGAATCGATTTCATTCAGGTAAATGCTTGCTTATATTAAATTGTGTAAAAAAAAAAAACTGATCACTTTCCCAAAGTAGTACAATGTTACTATGGTAACATTATACTACTTTGGTCATAGTGAAATATGAAAAAATAAATCTTAAAAAAAGAGAAAAAAATTAATAAAAGATTTAAAAAATTTTTTTTAAATTTACAAATTTTTTTTTTTCATACTGTCACCACTCAGTGTCCCTGATCACCGCCATGCCAGTTATATGATGGTGCTGTACTGCACAGGTGACAGTATGTAAAAAAAAATTGTGAAAATCATTTTTTTTATTTCATTTCCGAAAAATTATGACAAAAAAAATGACAACTTCAAAAAACTCGCCATGCCTGTTATGAAATACGTCGGACTGTCTACTTTGCAAAAAGGGGTCATTTGGGGGATATCTGTACTGTTCTGACATTCTTGGACCTCAAGAAATTAGATTGGCCGTCATTACTTCAGAACTGATCAATATTCAGATCTTTACCATAGTTTGTGAATTCTGTAACTTTCCTACAGACTAAATAATAAATACTAATTTGGGTTATTTTCACTAAAGACATGTAGTAGAATACATTTTGGCCTAAATTTATGAAGAACAATTATTTATTTCCAAACTTTATTAACAGAAACAAAGAAAAACGTGTTTTTTTCTTCAAAATTTTCGGTCTTTTTTTTGTTAATTTAGCAAAAAATAAAAACCCCAGTGTTGTTTAAATACCACCAAAAGAAAGCTCTAGTTGTGTGAACAAAATGATAAAATTTTAGTTTGGGTACAATGTTGGATGACCGCGCAATTGTCAAAGTGTGAGAGCGCTGAAACCTGAAAATTGGCCTGGGCAGGAAGGGGGTAAAAGTGCCCGGTATGGAAGTGGTTAAGATAACGTCTTAGTTTAGAGACAGATTAGCATCTTATTATTCTGCAAACTAGTTTAGAGTACTTGTAGGAAAATTTCAAAATGGGTTCATTACATATGGATGGGAAATGTTTAATGGTGTTATAAAAATATGTCATCCCACTAACACTTGCAATGTGCATTTTTTATGCTTAACACTGAAATGGCTGATTGAGTAGGCATAACATCAGTGCTAAGATGTTGTGAACCAGGTGAAAGAACATGGATCAGAAGGATTTCTTGGCTTCATACTTCAAAACACTGCCTGGGTAGGCTTTAAGCTTTGCTGTCCTCTTCAAACTGAGGAAATCTTAGGTACTAAATGAAAAAGAAGGGCATACTAACCTTTTGCATTACCTTAAAGGGCCATTTATTATTGAAAATATAGATAAAATATACATACACTGTGTGCACAGTAGGCAAATTAGTATTCTGACCAATCATCATTTGTATGCATATTGTCCAACTCCAAGGTGCATAAACTTGAATGCTTATTGGATTTAAGCATATCAGGTGATGTGTATTTGTGTAATGAGGGAGGGTGTGGCCTAAGGAGATCAACACCCTATATCAAGGTGTGCATATTTATTAGACAGCTTCTTTTCCTCAGGCAAAATGGGCCAAAAAAGAGATTTAAAGTGTTACTAAACCCACAACAATAAAATCAGTCTGTATATGCAGTAAAGCATGCTTGTTATACTGACTGTGGAACCAAAGGAACTAAACCGCTGCATTGTGTAAAAAGGCTGTTTGATCCTGACTTCTCTGTCCCTTCTCTTGTTCAAATATCCACCTGACAAGACAGACTGAACCCATAGCCACATGCATATGCTCAGTTTAGTGTGCATTGCTAGAATTTTTTTTTTCGTGCATGTGATCAGCACAGGGTAAATCAGCACTGTCCAGACAAAGGGTCAGGGGTTTTGCATCCTCCTAGAGCAGAAAGAAAACTCCTCCTACAAGCTTTAACCAGTACTTTGCTGAAGTCACAAAACTGCTCTAACTGCTGATGAGAAAAGGTATTTAGCAGTTTATTTACTAAAATAATTACATGTCCATGTTCTGTGTACTGTGGAAGACAGGATATAGTGAGTGCAGGGTCCTGGGTTTAGTAACACTTTAACTGACTCTGAAAAGTCAAAAATTGTAAACAGTCTTTCAGAGGGATGCAGCACTCATGAAACTGCTAAGATATTGGAGCATGATGACAGAACCAAAAAACGTTTTGTTGCAAATAGTCAACAGGGTCACAAGAAACATGTTGAAAAAAAAAAGATGCAAATTAACTCCCAAAGATTTGAGAAGAATCAAATTTGAAACTACCAGGAACCCATTATCCTCCAGTGCGGTCATATTCCAGAACTGCCCAGAAGTACAAGGTGTTCAGTGCTCTGAAACCTGACCACCACTGAACAAGACACACAAGTTAAAACGTCAAGACTGGGCAAAGAAATATCTGAAGACAGAGTTTTCAAAGGTTTTATGGACTGATGAGATAAGCATGACTCTTGACGGACCAGATGGATGGGCCCGTGGCTGGACCAGTAATGTGCACAGAGCTCCACTTTGATGCAGACGCCAGCAAGGTAGAGGAAGGGCATTTGTATCGGATGGTATTATTAAAGATGAGCTAGTTGGACCTTTCTGGGTTGAAGATGGACTTAAAATCAACTCCCAAACCTACTGCCAGTTTTTAGAAGACACTTTCTTCAAGCAGTGGTAAGTGAAAAAGTCTGCATCTTTCAAAAAGACCATGATATTTATGCAGGACAATGCTCCATCGCATGCATCGAAGTACTCCACTGCGTGGCTAGCCAGTAAAGGCCTTAAAGATGAAAGAATAATGACATGGCCTCCTTCCTCACCTGACTTAAACCCTATTGAGTACTTGTGGGCCCTTCTTAAATGGGAGATGAAGGAAAACAGTAAACCTCTCTGAGCAGTGTCTGGGAGGCTGTGGTTGCTGCTACAAAAAAAGTTGTTGGTCAACAGATCAAGAAACTGACAGACTCCATTAATGGAAGGGTTATGACTGTTATTGAAAAGAAGGGAGGATATATTGGTCACTGTTTTTTTTATTTTTTTAAATGTCAAAAAAGTTTATTTGTAAATTTTGAGTTGTTTATTTTTCTCACTTTAGCAGATGAAAATAAACAAGTGAGATAGGAAAATTTTCATTTTTAATTAGTTGCATAATAATTCTGCACAGTAGTTGCCCAAATAATTGTGCACACAGAGATGTTCTCCTAAGAAAGCCAAAACCTTACTTTTACTTATATTCAGATTCGAGGTTTATTAACATTTTGGATTGACAAAGAGCACTGTAGTTGTTCAATAATGAAATGAATCGTGGTAAATACAACTTGCCTAAAAATTGTGCACACAGTGTACTCACAAATGATTTACAATTGCAAACCTGTAAAATCACTAAAGTATCAACCTCTGAGCGTAATTTGAACATAGAAGTTCAATATGAGGACCTTGATGACACTCTACAACCGAAAAAAGAGTTAAGGTGGTTCTAAAAGCAAGACATTTCTTACCTTAACACATTCCCTCAATTAAGGCAAAGTGTTTTCAGTGTATCACCCCCTCACCTTGCTATATACTTACCTGAGCCCTACATCGACCCAGCGCTGTGCCAATCTGCAGCCAGAACTGTCTTCTTTCCCTTTTCACTCAGGCAAAGAGGCAGCAGCAGGAGTCAATGAGAATCAAATACTGTGAGGGGGAGGGGGGCCGAGATACACTTTGTGTATATACAGATGCAGACAGTCCACCTTGGGAAGGAGCCAGCAGGTGCTCCCCTATCCCGAGGGTGCCAGTGGAGGACCTAAGAATTGGGGGTGATCTGTACAATACCATTTCACAGAGCTGGTAAGTATAACGTACAGTATTTTGATATTTGAAATAAAAATGTGAGCTTTTACAATCACTTACCACTTTTCAAGGGGCATACCCTCTTCTTCAGAGCTGAAGATGGCATACTGCTCGAAATGCATTAGCTCTTATCTCTGCTGTGGAGTGCAGTCCAGGTCCTCATACTGAGAATCAGGTTGATACTTCAATAATTTTATATACTTGCAACTGTATATTGTTTGTGAGTATATTTTATTGACTTTTTCCAGTAATAAACAGTTATTTAGGATATTGGACAAGGCTGGTGCAACCTTCTTGTTTCTTTTAGTACAGTGGTACATTTACCAAAAGAGATGTATGTCTAAAGGGATACCAGGGATATTTTTCTATAGATTTCCATATTTATACAAACCTAATATTAATAATCATCTTTTTTTTAAACAATAATCCATGAAACCATATAATGTTGTTGAATAATATATTGAACAGCACATGTCCTCTAATATCTCTTCTAAGAATGAAGGTAGTAATTTAACTTCTTTACAAACGGAACTAAACCCTCCTATCTGCTGTCTTAGCCTTTATTTGATCTACAGTTGTCATGGTGCTGCACATGTGGTCAGTTAGGATACCAGCCATTTGATGGCTTGACAGTTCAGTTGAGAGCAGAAGCAACTGTAACAGTTGTCATTCACAGCATGTCTGCAATATACCTGTGTTAGAAAATAGTTCCGTTTTAACACTATGAACCACTAGCTGAATTTCTCATAGCACAACTGAATGGAACGTCAGGTGGTATGCAAGTCAACTGGCAAATAATCTGCCTGGTAATCAAGCAACGTTTTATTATGATTATTATTGGTCATTATGCGTAAAAACCTGCTAACGCTTAGAATTGGGAGCCATAAAGAATGAATAAACTTCACATCACACACCCAAATGCACTGTGGCTTGAGGACCATTTATCTTGCAATGTGTCTTGTGCTCATATTTAGCAAGGCACCCTTGTTACGGACACATCTAATCTCAACAAACACTTCACAGGGAACATGAACGTACTGTACGCTATGCAACAAAATAAAAAGACACAGGGGCACATGCAAGGAAAGGGGATCTTTTATTTGGCTTCTGCATTGGAAATATTACCTCAACAAGAGGTGTTCTGTTCTTCATAGTAAATTAGCATACATGTCAAAAAGGTGCTGCCTGCGTGAAATTACCATCTCTGCAATACCCAACAAATAAGGTATTACTTGGGTATGTTTCTATACAATGCTTTAGAACGGTAAGTGGAAGCCTGTGACACAACAACAGACTCTAAGCATTTAGGAACAATGCACTGTGGGATGAGCAAATCATTAACAGAAAGCACTGACAAGTCTTGCTGTAAAGGGAAAGCACAGTCAGGATGAAATCAGTAAGCTTATATTATGGCAGAGTATGTGCAAGTGGAATTTATTTCTTATTTGTGGGCTGCAGCGGCTCCTGTACAGAAAGTTACAGAAATCAGGTCCTTCAGCTGCACAGTAGTTCCTAATGACAGCTACTGTTAATAGGGAAGGGGGCGAGAGATTTACGGTTTACTCAATCTGCACTGTGTGTATCGGCTACATGCAGTAGCAACTACATCTTACAGACAGGATTTATTTTTTGTAGAGTCCCCACACTTTATGGAACGTTATTTTTTTCAAAAGGTGCAATACAGGTAAATAGGTGAAGTGAGCAGCCATTATTGTATTGTTCATATTGCCTTCAGTTTTTCTACAGATTTTTATCGCTTACCAAGAAAAAGTATTGTTTATTTTTTGTTGCCATAGGTTAGCAGCCCTTTCTAAATAAATGGACTGCTTTAACGCAACATATGCTAAATGAGCAAAACGCCACACATGAATGTGAATGTGGCAATGCACTGCAATGAAATGGCAGTGGGAAGGGTGCCTAAATGTCCAGTTACAGGAGACTATAAGTTAGTTTGGAAAAAAAACTACTCTGAAGCACTGCTTGAAGGATTAAGTAAAAGAAAAAAAAAACTTTTGGAACCCAAGACCTTCATTATACTGCTTATTTTTGTGTAGGCAAGCAATCCAAGGATTGCCTGCTGTCAATCTTTTTTTTATAGAATCCCATCATATCTGTTAAGGTATTGGTGGCCCTACAAGAACTTGCAACTCCTGGATCCAGCTTAAAAAGGACTTACTGTAGAAATATGGCCTGTTGCCTATAGCACCCAATAAGATACAAAACCCCCACAGTTCCACTTTTGTTTTAGTTTCGACAAATTGGTTTTCTGAGTCACAAATGCTTGAATGTTTTCCAATAAAATCCCTTACATTTTCACAGACATAACGTACATTTTTCACAAAAGCCTACCCATAGAGACAAGAACATTAAATGTTCCACCAATCTTCTTTTTAATAATCCCCCCAGACTTTAGACATGCATTACAGGTGAAGAGTTAACTAAAAATGATCTAGCTTGCTCTGTGTGTACATAGGAGCTCTACTCATAGTTCCCATTGCAGAAATGGCAAACATGGTACTAAATTTTCACTGACATTGAAAGTCAAGGTCATTTTACATTAGCACTGCACTGTGTATGCCAGAGATATAAGCAAAGTATGATGTGAGGGATATCTACAAGCCTTCACATGCTGATATTCTATAAAAATGAACTAGGGCCACATGTAAGAATATCTCATCAAGCTGTTTTTCAAAGAAAGAGACACACTTCTCTTCACATGCTGCCCAGGTGAATTCACCCTAAACAATATCATAATTTCTCTTGAAGAACAACATACATGTCTGACTTGTTCAGCTATCATCCCAATTTTCAAACCCATTCTTCTTCTGACTTTCATACATCTGCAAATCTATTTTCCTAATTTTCCATTCCTTAATGCTCCATTTCCTATGATGCCATTGATAATGGCCTCTCAGTATGATAGACAGCCCACTGGCCAATACAAAGGCTTATGATATGGGCCCAAACACTACCTCCAGGATATGAAGGAATTTGCAAAACAGAGCAACCCAGATTATGGGGCTTCCTGGGTGTTAAGAATAGAAGTCAATGTATGCAAGGGCTCTCTATTTAAGGTCCCTTTCACATGGCCAGGTTGGTATGGCCCCTAAATTCAGATGGAAAATATCTGCAGATTCTTGCTACTGGAATGACCAGGTTATGTGATCAACAACTCAACCCATTTAAACTAATAGGGGACTGAGGGCAGCTGCTGTTGTTTGCATGTGGATGCACACAGAGCGGTTAGCTGCATACAGGGGCAAAGGTCTGAGCCTGGATACAACTGACTGCGCCCAGGCTCAGATATCTATACCTAACTAACTGCTCTGTGTGTGGCTACATGCGAACAACAGCGGCCACTGTCAGCCTGTCAGCAGCTCAAATGGGCTGAGCGCCAGCTGCTGATCACATAACCCAGTTGTTCCAGCAATGAAAATCTGCAAAATTCTTGACGAAGGAATCTGGCAGCTGCACCAACCCGGCTGTGTGAAGGAGGCCTAATTGATACAGTCAGTTTAGTTAGTTTTAATTCAGTAAAAGTATATTTGAAGTTAATAACGCAGTACTTAACTCAAAAGCAAAAAAATGTGATATATAGCAGGTTACTAATTCTTAGATGTGGTGGCTAAATTAGTTTTAGTTTTTATGTTTTTATCTCTTTATTTTTACCTGTTGATCCGACCAGTAAGCCTTTTATTTTCCATCAAAAGTAGCAGTGTAGAGTGTTATGACAAACCATTTAGCACTGACATGTAAGCTGTGTTAGGTCCCTTTCACACTAACAAACGTCAGAGATAATTAATAAATATAGACTTTCTTTTTTCCAAAAAAGGTCCCCATGCACCACAGTGTCCCCAATATATTAAAATGCCATGTTTCGTTCCCTAAATAAATGCCCATATCTTCAGCTGCTGACATCATTTTCCTGCCATATGCAACAGTCCCAGAAATTCACAACCGAGCACCCTCGGTCTGCTTAAACACCCGTGAATGCCCAATCTGCTTTCCTTTAATCTCACAAAAACGCTGAGCTATGAGAGAGTTGACTGCACATGTAGGGGTGGGGAAGGAGGCCCGGAGTACTTATTCATTGATTTCTGGGGCCACACATCCAGTGTTGGGTGCACCCTGCTATCTGCAGGATGGACTGGGAGGACAATGGTGTCAGCAGATGTAGTATGCATTTGTTTGGGGAACAGAGCACAACATTATATTGTTATATATTATATTAATATATTTGGTACACTGTGGTGCATGGGGACCTTTTTGAGAACTGTGTGTAAAAGTGAGCATACCCTTTATCCTACAACATTTCACAATATATAATGTAATTTTTTTTAAAACCTTCAAATTTTTTAATAAAAAAAGCAGTCCTTGAGTTCCAGTTAAGACCATTTTACACAAAGGGTTTGATCAGGTCTGCCAGTCAGTTTTTCAGGCGGACCTGATCGAACCTTCCATTCACCCCTATGGACTGGCGAGTAGAAACACGCAGTGTTTCTGTTTACACGTGCCTACCTCCAATCCGATCCGGTCCGTTAAAGCAGATCAGATCGGAGGGCAGTTGGATGTAAAACGATTAGTGAATTTGGTTGGATTTGGCGGCTGTACTCCATAATGCTAAATAAAATTAGAAAAGTTTGGTCTCTTTGGATTATTCACTGTTTTCCACACAATTTTAAAGATTCTTTGTGGGCCCTCCAGCATTCATTTAGTATGGATGGAAATGGTTCTTATTGTGGGGTTGCTCTAACTAGCCTTTCCCCACCCCTCCCCGTTTTTTTCTCATTTTCCTTGCCCTTTTTTTGAATGGTCCTACTGATCTCTCTTAAGCCTGGTATCGTACCTGGATGGTAAACATAAGTGTAGATGGAGAATCCCAGCTGCTGTGGATCCTAAATTATGATTGTGCTGAATTATTTCTGGCCTATGGATGGATCTTATTTGTATGTTGCACAGAGATTTATACCTCTGATTTTCTTTGTCTTTTATTGTTGGAAATCCTTTCAATAAAAACCTATTGAAATAGAATCTGATATATTTTTTCAACCAAAGTCCAAATTAATTGGTTTGAACATAAATTTATTCTTCCTCCATTCAGTACCTTTAGCAATAAGATTTGTACTAAAAATACATTTAGGGATGTACATAATGATCTTGAAGGTAAATTAAAATTAACAAGAATTTTCCTGTACCCCTGGATCAAAATGCTGTTTAGTTATAGGAGTAAAACAACCTATTCACCCATCATGTGCTTTCCTAATCTTCCTGGATGTCATTCATTTTACAAAAACTTTTTCTTAGGGCCATGTCACACTAACGACAACAACTCACCATTGACAGGATCCCTATGCAGAGCAAAGACTTGCCTGGTTCTACACATCACTCCCTTGCTGACAAGATAAGGAGTCACCACTTTGTCATTGTTAAAATACTGCAGCAATTGCCCACTCACCTGTTCAGCAAAGGAGTGATACATTAAATTGTGTATTTGCTCTGCATAGTGATCCTGTCACTGATGAGCTGTTAGTGAGACATACATTTAAGGTAAATAATCTGCTTCTAGTCTATCCGTAGACCTACATAGTTAGTCTGTCTGATAAAAGACAAAAAGTCCATCCAGTTCAACCATTAAAAAAAAAGTTATAATCCTATACCCACAGTTGATCCAGAGGAAGGCAAAAAAACCCCCAGCAAAGCATGATCCTATTTGCTCCTGCAGGGGAAAAAAAGTCCTTCCTGATCCCCCGAGAGGCAATCGGATATTCCCTGGATCAACTTTACCTATAAATGTTAGTATCCAGTTATATTCTGTGTATCCAAGAAAGAATAAAGGCCTTTTTTGAAGCAATCCACTGAGCTGGCCAGAACCAACTCTTGAGGGAGTCTATTCCACATTTTCAGAGCTCTCTCTATGAAGAAACCTTTCTGTGTTTGGAGATTAAATTTCTTTTCCTCCAGACGTAAAGAGTGCCCCCTTGTACTCTGTGATGATCTTAGGGTGAATAGCTCTACACCGAGTTCACTATATGAACCACTGATGTATTTACACATGTTGATCATATCGCCCCTTAATCTCCTCTTCTCAAGGAAAAATAGATTCAGTTCCTCTAATCTTTCCTCATAGCTAAGCTCCTCCATGCCTCTTATCAGTTTGGTTGCCCTTCTCTTTACTTTCTCCAGTTCCCCAATGTTCTTTTTGTGAACTGGTGCCCAAAATTGAAATGCATATTCCAATGAGGACTTACTAATGATTTGTACAGGGGTAAAATTATATCTCTCTCTGGAGTTTCTCTTTCGCTTTAGAAACCGCAGTTTGGCATTGCATGCCATTATTAAGCTTGTAATCTACCAGAAACCCCAGATCCTTCTCCACCATCGATTCCCCCAATTGTACTCCCCCTAGTATGTATGATGCATGCATATTCTTAGCCCCCAACATTAAACCCCATTTGTCGCATAGTTGCCCAATTAAACAGTGCATTGAGGTCGGCTTGTAAATTGGAGACATCCTGTAAGGACATTATTCCACTGCACAGCTTGGTGTCATCTGCAAAGACTGAAATGGTATTTTTAATCCCAGACCCTATATCGTTTATAAATATATTAATAAGTAAGGGTCCGAACACTGAACCTTGGGGTACACCACTAACGACCCTAGACCATTCAGAGTATGAATCATTAACCACTACTCTCTGAATATGATCTTTTAGCCAGTTTTCTATCCTTTTACATGCAGATTTTTCCAAGCCTGTAGACTTTACCTTACAAATTAGCCGTGTGTGGGGAACTGTGTCAAACGCTTTTGCAAAATCCAAGTACTGTATACCACGTCCACAGCAACCCCTCTGTCCAAGGTTTTGCTCACTTTCTCATAAAAAGAAATCAGATTTGTTTAACAAATTCTGTCATGAATCCATGCTGTCTGTTGCTTAAAATATTTTTTTCCAGCAAGAACTCATCTATGTGGTCTTTTATTAAACTCTCTAGTATCTTCCCAACTACAGAAGTTAAACTAACAGGTCTATAATTACTTGGTAAAGATGTTGACCCCTTTTTAAATATTGGCACCACATTGGCCTTACTCCAATCCAGTGGTACTATGCCAGTCATATTACAGAGTCCCTAAAAATTAGAAACAATGGCTTTGAAATGACAGAGCTCATTTCTTTAAGGACCCGTGGGTATATGCCATCCGGTCCAGGTGCTTTATTCATCTTTATTCTGTTTAAATATTTTTGGAGAATATAAATTGTAAGCCAATGTGGATCATCTGGGGCTGTGTCAATACCATGCCCCTTTGTGTACACAGACCTGAAGAAGTAATTTGCCTTCTCTTTATCCCCAGTTACCCACTCTAGATTATTTTGTAAAGGGCCTACATGCTCAGACCTGACCTTATTACTATTAATATATTTGAAGAATGTTTTGAGGTTGGTCCTGCTATCTTTTACAATCTGTTGTTCGTTTTCAATGTTTGTGGCCTTTATTTCCTTTTTGCATATTCTATTATATTCTTTGTAATGTTTAAATGTTGATAGCGGTCCTGCATTGTTATATATAATAAAAGCTCTTTTCTTATTATTTATAGCTTTTTTAACTTTGGTCGTAAGCCACATGGGTTTGATTTGTAGCCTTTTAAACATTTTGCCCATGGGAATATATTTTGCAGTGTGTTCACATACAGTCTTTTTGAAGAACTCCCATTTCTGTGTTGTGTTCATTGATGCCAATATTCCCTCCCAGTCTAAGTCCTGGAGAGCATCTCTCAGCCTTGGAAAATTAGCTCTCTTAAAATTGAGCGTTTTTATTTTTCCCGTATGTGTTTGCGGTTTACAGCTAGCATTTAAATGAAATCATGTTATGGTCACTGCTACCCAGATGTTCTTTTATATGGACATTCGTAATAAGCTCTGCATGGTTTGAGATTACCAGGTCCAGCAGAGCATCATTCCTAGTTGGGGCCTCTATCAACTGTACCATATAATTGTCCTGTAGTAGGTTTTGCCCTTTAACTGTTCCTACAGTACCATTACTCCAGTCAATTTCTGGATAATTAAAATCCCCTTTATTATCACTGTCCCAGCCCTTGCAGCCCTTTGATATGTGCAAGGAGCTGAGTCTCCACCTCCTCATTAATACTGGGAAGCCTATAACAAACTCAAAAGGTTAGCTTTGTAGTACGCACCACATGTGCAGTTCCACCCATAATGCTTCAGCCTTATCACACTCTCCATCAGCTAGGTCCTCTTTCACACTTGCTCTGAGATCACTTCTCACAGAGGCAGATATCACCACCTTTCCTATTTACCCTGTTTCTCCAAAAGAGAACATAGGCAGGAATATTAATGGCACAGTCATGTGAAGAACGAAGCCAAAATTCAGCAATACCAATTAAATCATAGTTCTCTTCATGCACTAAAGCTTCCAACTCACCTATTTTGCTTGGCAGACTTCTGGCATTGGTGAACAAACACTTTAACTCATTGACACCTTGTTCACACGTATTGTGCATATTTATTATTTTCATACAAATGGTACCAATTCCACTGGTTGTTTGTAACATGGGAACCTTCTTATCATCTGCCATAGCCTTCCCCCCATCTTTCCCCATTCTACCACAAATAAGTACTGACCCCTGTCTGATCTGTCTACCCCGTTATAATCGCCCTCCCCCCTTGATCCTAGTTTAAATATTCCTCCAGTCTCCCCATAAACCTCTCCCCCAGCACAGCAGACCCCCTTCCATTTAGGTGCAAACCATCTCTAGCATGTAGGATGCACCCCAATGAAAAGTTAGCCCAGTGCTCTAGAAACCCAAATCCTTCCCTCTTACACCACACTTATTACTACTTGGTCGCTAAATACCCAATGTCCATCGTACTGCTCTATACAACCATAAAGATGACATGCTGATCTACCTCTATGTGCAATGCATACTCCTTCATTGTGCAAATTTTCTAATACTAATATTCAGATCATGCTGTTTTCACAGCTAAGGTTAAAGTTTACATGACATTTTTGAGATTGTTATTTGTACCTCACACAGAGCTTTACCGGATATGTAAAACAGCTTGTTAAACATTTGATTAGTTGCCTAATTAGTTATTCTGTAAATACTACTTTTAAAGTCCCACTTTATTTAAAAGATGATCAGAATAATAAAATGACTGGTCTTGGCATAATCCCAACATACACAAGTGAAAAATATATCTAAATGGCTTTATACCTTGGCTTCCAGATTTTGAAGACCGTCCTTTTGGTGAAGGGAGCAGTAACAGTTCCAAGGATTGCACTGAAGTACCCTTTTCTTGTTTGTCCTCAGGCAGTGGCAATGGGTCCTCTGAAATGTGGGGCTTTTTCTTCTCAGCTAGCATGCTACCAGCAGCTCGTGCTGCAACTTCCTTAAGCAGTGCTGCAGATGAGGTCATGGATGCTAGAGAAAGGAATGGGCCAGCTGGAGAATGACGCTCTTGTCCTGATGTCATACCTCGCTCACTGACTTTCTTGGACAAAGCTGCCAAAGTGGAACTAGCTGACTGAGAACTAAATGGTGAAGTAAAGGACTCAAACCTCAGGGTTTCTTCTGTCCTTAACTGTGACTGGTCTTGAAGAACAGCGTTAGCAGCAGCTTTCAGTTTTAGAATTGCAGAATCTGGAGACAGGCCACATGTGTTATTTGAATTTTGCAGCCATCTATCCTGGCTCCAAATAAACCGATTAGTTTGTACACTTCCATATTGTTCACCATGATCCTGCTTTTCTGCTAGCTTCCTGGCAAGAACACTGAGTTGTTTTGCATGGTGGGATGTGGGAGAAAACTGAAGACCTGACGAGTCATCCCTACCATTCTGAGAGACCTCAGTCCCTATTTGCACAGAGCCAGCTTCTAGCAGCCGTCGAAGGTTGCTGCTTAATGGCTTGTTTGGACCTGCTTGGTCATCCTCCTCCACTGAAGATGCTGAAGTTGATAACTGTTCTTTACAATGCGAGGTCTCTTTGAAAAGTTCATTTTCTAATATCAGATCAGTGCCCAAACTTGGAGTTGCACTTCCTAAAGAGGTATCGGGAGATGTGGCTGATTCTCGACCTTGATCAGCAGGAGACAATTTAAAGTTATCAGGTACATCACCGTATGAATCTTCAGATGGTGTTTCTGAATTTGTTCCAAACCAGGTTTCTTCTTCACTGACTTCCCCTTCAACCTCTTCTCGTCTGGTACCATCTTAAAAAACAAACAATAGAAAAAAAAAATCTCAACACTATGATAGTATGAATTTAAACATTTTTTTTTTACTCAGCAAGCACACCTAATAGATACAATAAAAACTGTATATTTAATGAATATCGACAGCAAGCCTTTCAGTAATGTACAAAGCAATTCATAGAAGAGGTGAAATACAGACCCAATTTTTTTCAGGTTACATTTCCATGTGGTATTTTAGCATTGTTAGCCAGAGGGATTAAGGCCTGGTTCCCACTAGTGCTATTTTGAGATGCAATATGGACTGCACAGAATCATATGACAATGGAAATCACAATGGTGCCTGTTCACATCAATGCAATACAACTGCGATGTGACTTTGGAGAAGGTACAGGTGCTACTTTGGTGCAATGCAGTGCAATTATGTGCCCCATACAATTAATTGACATGCACGAAAAACAAAATGTAAAACACATGTTCATGTTCTGGTCAGCTGTAAATAGTCTTCTTCTCCTACAAAAAAATGCATTTGCATGTAAAACACATGAAAACGCATAAAAATACATCAAAAACACATTACAAAATCGGATCAAGTTGCTGTTGCACTAGTGTGAACCTAGCCTAACTTATAATTTTAGATTCCTCCTAAAATCTAGATATGAGAGATCTGTATTGAAGGTACCAGCTTCATCAACCAGTCATTTACATTATGAGTGGGTTTTGTCATTCAAACACTGAGAAAAGGTAACAGTTAAATACTGGTTATGCACAGTTTTAAAATGGCAAGGACATGAAGAATAATAATAAGTATATATCTTATGATATCTAACTTTTTTATATTTAATAAATGCATTGCTGTTAAAAATTACAATAAATCATGTCTTCTCAAATATGATGTCTAAAGACAAATTTCTTATGTATCAGTCAACCACCCCCAGTGCTCCCTATTCATCAGTTGCCAAGGTAACTCTTGACGATTTTAAAGGACATCGCAATAAACAGTGTTTAAGACCCCACTGTATTATACTAAGCCCACTATACTGCAAATATAATATTGATGCATAGCATATCATGTTCTCCAAGACGTTAAACTGAAGCTATTCGATATCCATGTTATACTATCCCATGGACAGAACCACTATAATCATCTATACTGCAATGTTTTTCAACTGAAAAAACTGGAATTTTAAAGCACTTACATTTTAAAACCCTATTGGTTTATAGGTGTATACATACAAATGGATGGCTAATCAAGGACAGAAGTTATTTATCAACAAATGATACATATTCATGAACATTTAATCAATTTAAAGAACAATTGTGCTGTTCAAGCCTAATTTTAAAGAGATACTGTCACAGTTTCATTCATTAAACCACTGGTAAGCCCTATTTCTGAATGGATCCTGAAAGACTAACTTGTTGCCATAACAGATGAAAATGAGAATCCAGCTGGTAGTTATGCCAAACAAGCTCTTCCTTTAGCCACCTTGGTAAAAATCCTTGTCCATTTAGTGCATATTTTCCAGAATACAAAAGTACACCCACTGAAAACATTAGATCTTTATTCAAACTGTACAGTGCCTACAGATAAAGGTGATATACTTGAACAAACGACACATAAAACTGACGGGGTGTATTCATTCTAATCTAACAAAAATGTTGATGTGTCATGTGGAAAAAGCCAGTGCACTTCATTTACCATAACTTAAAATTCATGCAATTTTAATCAGATGATCAAGATTTGGTGCCAATGAGTAGAACCGTCTTAGGATGTATGGAGAAGGAACCTATCTTATTTCTCAGGCCTCGGATATCTACGGTCTGATGTTCTTTTGCCATTTGTGTGGTGCCATTATGCCTAGAC
Source organism: Staurois parvus (assembly GCF_062004578.1). Lineage (NCBI taxonomy): Eukaryota > Metazoa > Chordata > Amphibia > Anura > Ranidae > Staurois > Staurois parvus. The sequence goes on along the minus strand of NW_028317886.1, from coordinate 24,665,843 downwards.
CAAAAGAGATCTCTATGACCCTCAAAGAAAAAAATTTGTGGATGTGGCAAGGGATTTATAAAAAAGATTGCCAAATAATTTGAAATCAATCATTCCACTGTAGGGAAAATAGTCTACAAGTGGTAAACTTCAAATAACTGCTAATTTATCCAAAACATGCCAGTTCAGCCACAGAGCCATGCGTAATTAAATTCCAACATTTCATTGTGAGATGTAGAGGCAACTCTTAGAACAGCTGGTGTCAAAGTGAATGCATCTGCAATCAGATGGAACGATGTACTGTGGATTAATCAAAGATAGAGTTGCTTGGCCACAGTAACAGTGAACATGACTGGCATGAACCTCCTGGCACAGAACCTCTTACTAACTGTGAAGCATGGGGGAAGGAAATGTTTTGTGGTTGGTTTGCTGATTTATGGCCTAGGCAGTTTGCAGTCATTAATTCAACTATGAATTCTGCATCAAATCAAAGTGAGCTTCATGGGAATATGAGGTCAATTGTCCAAAAGTTGAAATCGAATCAGAAATGGATCTTTCAACATTAAAATGATTTGAAGCACACTAGCAATTTCTACCAAGGAATAGTACAAAAATGAAAAATTCAGACTTATGGACTACCCTAGTCAAAGTCTTGAATTAAATCCTATTGTGGAGGATCTAAAAAGGGTAGTTCATAGAAGCAAACCATCAAACATCTTGCAATGGAATAAATGTGTCCAAAATTTCAAAGAGTCAATATTAGAGACAGAGAGGCAGTTTGAGCACAAGGACTACAAAACAGTAATTTCTGCTATGGGGCAGTATCAGCTTCTGACACCAAAGATACACTAAATGTTTCCACAGTACACTATTACATCTATTGATATTTTTGTTGCATAAAATATTGAAAATACAAACTTTCTATGTGTTTTATTAAAGCATATCACTTTAATCTGTGGGCATTGTTTAAATGAAGATTTCATTTTTGCATCATCAAATATGTTTCAACATATTTGCTTCCATGAGGTATACTTACTATTTTACATGACTGTACATTATTTTAGAAAGAGTAATGAGGTTATGAGCAAATAGACCCAACAAGTGAGAAATATTGATAAACTGTACCTCATGTATAAAACCTGAAGGGCAATTGAGCTGCCTAACTTTACCAGGTGTAAGTTTGCTGTCAGTTTACTACCACAAATAGTGCATATTCTAACTATACTTTGGTATATAGTGAACTTCTGCCCTTGCCTAAGATCTAGGGCCTAATCACCCACAAGGCAACCTAGGTGCATACCTAAAGTCTGCTCTCAGCCAGCTCTGCTATTCTTTATTCTGTAGAAGTGATTCAGTCTAAATGCTGCAGACCACATTAGGATGAAAAGCAGGAGGAGACTGAGGGACTACAGTCCCAAAAGCCCTCTGTTTACACTGAAGAGCTGTCACATTCTAGCAATGGGAATAGCCGTGTCTGTGTCCTTGATCTGCATGTACTGCTGCCAGAAGAGGGTCTGACAGTGCCTATATGCAGGGGTGTATTTATCACAAGGCAAAAAAGGCACTTGCCTAGGGCAGCATCTTTCAGGGGGGCAGCGGTATCTTTCAGGGAGGAAGCAGCATTTTTCAGGGGGGCAATGCCTCCCCACGAAAGAAGGGAAGGAAGAAGGGACACACACAGCATGGGGACTGGGTGGGATCTGAGAGAGGCTGTGGGCTGCTTGATGGTGTATGCAAAGCCTGACTGTTCCCAGGGATGTCCAGAGCTGTGAAGGTGTATTTTCTCTCACAGGGGTGGAGGGATTGCCAGTGTATGGGGGGCGGTGGTAGTGAAAGGCTCTCTCGGTGGGGGGGGGGGGGGCTGGGGTGTTGTTGGTCAATCTCAGGCTCTCTTCCTGGGGGAGGGGGGTGTCAGTCGGTGTCAGGGTCTCTCCATGGGGGGGAGCCAATTTTTGTGTTGCTTAGGGCAGCACGAAACCTAAATACACAGCTGCCTATATGCATATGTACTGTTAGATGGGTTGGAAAGGCGAATAGCAAGGTTTACAACACTGGTGACCTTTAAGTGGCATTCTGGAATACTATTCTTTAAACTATGTTTAATATATACCATTGCACAGTGCATTAGGATAAGTCAGTGAAATCTAGTTTCTCAAACCCCTTTAACCTTACCCAAAAGAAAGCAGAGTCCTGCAAACACTGACAATAACAAACATTTTGCTGTATAAAACAAATTATAGGGAGATAATGACCATTATAACTGTTAAATTATTCTAATTTATTTCTCAACACCATGTACAAAAATAGCTCCGCATTGAAATTTAGATATGTAGTTTAAAAATGATATGTGTGATATGGTGTTAATGGGTATGACCTAAAATATGACATTTCCAGTTCAGTAACCTAACGGGAATGACTTTGCCATATTCATCTATTTGGCATTGCAGCTTGAGTAAATCAACCCTCCAGTACTACTAGTAATATCAAAACACAAATCAGTGTATAGAGAAATTTCAATATCTTGCTAGAATAATGCAACCTCTTTAGGCAACTACATTTTAAAGTTAAAAAATCAATGTGTTGTAAATGATGACTGGTAACAAATAATTCACTCACAAAGTAGCATGAGAATAAAATACCAGCATATTTTACTAAATTATTTTAATAAATCAGCTGTTACGTATATCATATATGCCACTTGTTGCCTGTCAAATATATATTCTGTCTTGCACAAGACATGCTGCTGTTTGTGTCCTCTGTCCTTTTTATGAGTTTACTCCTTTAAAGTCTATTAAATTGGTTGAAAGAAGTCAATTACATTGTAAATTGGAACTGCTAATTAAAGATCACAGGATTAAAAGCTGGTGTGTGGAGAATAAAAAGTGATAAGCAATCTATGCTGTGTGTCTAGTCTTGTGATATATATGCATTTCCATGGAATTGCAAATACCTTTACAGAATAATTGGTACAGTTATTCTGTAACGAAATGTAATCTCTATAAAGTAATTTCTTAAAAAAGAGTCAGATGCTGGGTACACACTATGAGTTTTTTTCATTCAACTCAGTTGGCTGAATGAAAAAAAAAAAACTGGGAGGAGCTCGGGAGGCACTCGCTGTACTAACTATCCAATATCTCCACGATGAGCTATTGCGTTCTGACAGGGGGGTGGCTCTCCACCAGAAGATATCAGATGCCGATCGGATGCTGATTTTCCAGCATGCCAGTTCAACAGAAGCTGGCTGTTCTGTTGACTACTGTCAAACAGACGGAAGTACACACGGACTGAATGTTGGCCAGTTTCTACTGAATCGGCCTATATTAGGCCCATGTGTAAAGGGCTTTGAACCTCCTTTTGTGCCTTTGTGTTGGATTGATGTCACTGGCTTTGTCACCCATCATCATAGGTGTCCAAGATTTTCTGGTCACAATATCTATGGGTACTTAATGAGTTTAACAAATTGCCCCACCAATTAGCTAAAATGGCAGTAAACTCGTTGATCCAAAAAAAAAAAAAGTTTCCTGCTGCAAGGGAATATCATAATGTGTTAGTATGAATCACATACTAGCATATTATGAAAGACTTACCTTAGAACGAAGCCCTCCAGCAGCATGCTGCCACAGCTGACAGGGCTTCCATCTTCACCTGGTCTTCCTTTCGGGTTTCTGGGGTGTAGCTGCTTGAATGGGCGAGCTGCCAATGACATCAATCACGTGCATGCGTGCAGGAGTATCGGCACACAGCTATGAAGGAATGGCACAGATATGCTGTTCCTTTAGAGCACGTGATGTTACCAGCTGCTTCTCTGTAGAATATAACGGTGAACATATAGAAGATATTCATTTTACCTACATGTATGCTTTATTATAAGCTTGTCTGCATGGAAAAATATAAAACAAGAGTTTACTACCGCTTTAAGTAAAAAAGTCAGTTGGCTGGGTTGAAAGCTCTTGGCAAACCACAATAGTTACCATGATATAAGACTGCCACCAGTCTCTGCACAGTTTGTATGCATGCATACTCAGATGATATTGGTGTGTAAGTCTATTTGGTCACACCACACAACAATTGACGGTTGAGACAGAGTCAGAGTCTTTGAAAAGTGGCAGTTTTTTCCATGTCAGAGTGTTCCTATGTTTCAGAAGTCCTAGTGTGCTCTTTAAAGTGAAACTTTAGTCAGAAAATGAAATCCTGATAAATTATTTCATGCTGACTCCTTTTGCAGGTATAGCTGTGTAAAAAAAAATAAGCACCTATACGGTTTAAAATCCAGTACAGAAAGAAATATCCCCTATGGGGTGGGACTTTAAGGGAAGCACCAATCAACAAGCCAAAAAAGTAACATCAATCTGCCCTTATATAGTGTAAGTCATCTATACCTTAAATTCATTTATTGAGCCAAAGACCATATTTGGTTGAATTATTCATATATTATGATACTGACTAATGATCAAATATAACCTCAGCAGCATTGGTGAATTTTCCATCCTTGTACCTCATGACAACCTCAGTGGCCTTGGCGATCTTGGGCTTATCCTGGTTTCAGTGTTAACAGCAGCTTGCAGTATTCTGGTTTTTAATGCGCTCATGTGGTTATACCAAAAGGTCTAAACAAACGGGTTAGTATGTCATTACGTAATGAATAAATGTCATACTTCAAAAAAATATTTATTATTAAGATGTTATGTACTGTGTTTTTAGATCATAGAATGTACTATAGTCAACTATTGCATCCCTGAAGAAGAGCAGTCTATTGATCTCGAAACCCGTCGGAAGCTTGACTACAAATTTCTATATGTATGATCTTGTATGCAATTATGACCACCAAATTGTTGGTACATTTGTTCTTTTAATGAACTTCGAATTATCATGGTTTTTTACTTTGTGCTTTATTTTTTTGGCTCATTGACTGCTGCCGCCCTTAAAGTCCCACCCATAGGGGATATTTCTTTCTGTGTTAGTTTCATACGATTTTGGCAGCTACAGATCTCCCCTCACCATACTATTGTAAGTTTAAAATCCAGTAAGGCACTGTCTCACCCTGCTCTGCACATGATCAGTTGTCTATTCTCTGCACTGTGCCTAAAATTAGAGCCACTAGAGGCCAAGTTAGTGCGCCAGTGATCCACATCTGCCACACAGTACCAATGATCGACATTTGTCACACAGTACCAGTGATCAACATCTGTCACACAGTACCAGTGGTCTTCCACATCTGTACCAGTGATGCACATCTGTCACAGCATATCAGTGTAAATTCCACATCTGTACCAGTGATCCACATCTGTCACGGTGTACCAGTGATCCACATCTGACACAGTGTACCAGCGGAAAATCCACATCCGTACCAGTGATCCACATCTGTCACAGTGTACCTGCGTAAAATCCACATCTGTACCAGTCATCCACATCTGTCGCGGTGTACCAGTGATCCACATCTGTCACAGTGTACCAGTGTAAATTCCACATCTGTACCAGTGATCCACATCTGTCACGGTGTACCAGTGTTCATCCATATCTGCACCAGTGATCCATATCTGTCACGGTGTACCAGTGGTTATCCATTTCTGTACCAGTGATCCTAATCTGTCACGGCCTACCAATTTCAAAACCACATCTGTCACAGTTTACCAGTGCTCAATATCTGTCACACAGTACTAGTGTAAAATCCACATCAGTACCAGTGAATAACATCTGTCACAGTGTACCAGAGTAAAATCCACACCTGTACCAGTGAAGATCAAAATATCTAAAAAAATTATACACCAGCGAGGATGCTTTTCAGATACTGAGTATGATGGACAAGAGTAGCAGGGAGCTCTCTGTCAGACTCAGATTCTGAGCATGAGCCAGTTGAAAACAGTGGGTCAGCAATGGATTCTGAGGAGGAGAGAGTCCAAACACAGTGGTTCAGGAGATATGACAAGGAGTAGGCATCCACCAGTAGCGCAATGGCGAGTACAAGTAGCGCAACAGCTCCAGAATATAGGCAGACATCCACCAGTAGCGCTACAAATCCTGGTGCCATGGTGAGTACAAGCAGGGCCACATTCTTAGATGATAGGCCAGGCACTAATAGCAGGGTTTCCCTTCCACAATGAGGTAGGGCCCATACTAGCCTCCCAGATGTACTTTTATATCCTACGTGGCTGTCCGATAATTCGGTAGAACCTACAATTCCCCCTTTTACAGCACAGTCAGGGCCTCAGATGCAAGCAGAAAGTGAAACCCCAATTTGTTTTTTTCATTTATTTTTTACAAATGATCTGCTAAATTACATTGTGGAACAGTGTAACCTGTATGCTAGCAAATATATAGCCAGCAATCCCAATTTGTCATATGCCCACCCATTTGTGTGGAAACCCCTCACCGAGGAGGAATTTAAAATTTCTCATGGGCTTACTCTGAACATGGGACTGACAAAAAAAATGAAGTCAATGCCTAGTGGTCTACCCAATATATACATCATATACCCGTCTATTCGTCTTGTATGCCCAGCACACGCTATGAGATGATAATAATGTTTTTAGATTTCAATAATAATACCCAGTGCCCTCCTCGAAATCATCCTGATTATGATAAGTTATTCAAAATTCGGCAACTAATTAACTTTTTTTTGCTGTACTTCAATGAAATGTTTGCCCCCCCCCCCCCCCCCCGACAAAAATATTTGTGTGGATGAATCCTTACTCCACTTTACTGGAAAGCTTGACATCGAACAGTACATCCCCAGTAAATGGCCCAAATATGGAGTAAAATTCTACAAGGCATGTGACAGGGCCAGGGGATATACCTACAACTTCAAGATTTATGAGGGAAAGGACAGCCAGCTAGACCCCCCTGGATGCCCTACCTATATGGGGCCATTTGGCAAAATTGTTTGGCAGCTTATAGAACCGCTGTTCGAGAAGGGTTACCATTTGTATGTAGATCATTTCTACAAAAGTCTCCCATTATTCCGCCATCTCTATATGAAGAAAACTGTGGCTTGTGGGACAGAATAGGCCAACCGCAAGGGCTCCCCACAGTGATTGAAGAGATCCTAACCCTAAAGTGGACAGATAAAAGAGATGTCTATATCCTTTCCTCAATTCATATTGACACCTCGGTGGAACTTCAAACAAGACAAGTTCCCGTCCAGAAACCAAGATGCATACACGACTATAACCAGTTCATGGGGGGTGAATGGCCAGATGTTACAGCCGTACTTAGCCACCAGGAGATCAATCTATTGGTATAAAAAGGGTTGCCATCTACTTGTTTCAGTTAGCCCTGTACAATTCGTATGTCATCTTTTCTAAGTGCACACAAAGTTCACTAATCTACCTGAAGTGCCAAGAGGATATTGTTACAGCCCTTCTCTATCCGCATGGTCATGCCCCTGAACAAATTCGCTCTGATTCATTGACCAGACTCCATGAGAGGCATTTCCCCAATATCCTCCCTCTTACCCAAACAGGCCGCAAACCCCCCCAAAAATGTTGTGTATGTTCCAGTAACCAAATTTGCCGTGACACCTGATACTACTGTTCCCAATGTCCTTCCCAGCCAGGACTCTGTATTGGAGAGTGCTTCTGGATCTATCACACATCACTACACTATTAGTCAAGATATTTTTCCAGTGTCCACTATCTGCTATTTCCCTGTATGACCTGGACTGTTTATCAACAATGCCTCTGCTTGCTGCCTGAACTGACCTTGGACTGTTTATTGACAGATGCCTCTGCCTGCCGCTTGAACTATCAATCACGTTTCTGCCTTCCACGTGAATTGACCTTGGTCTGTTAACCACTTGCCTACCGGGTACTTATACCCCCTTCCTGCCCAGGCCAATTTTAAGCTTTCAGCGCTGTCACACTTTGAATGACAATTGCGTGGTCATGCAATATTGTACCCATATGAAATTTTTATAATTTTTTTTCACACAAATATAGCTTTCTTTTGGTGGTATTTAATTGCCACTGAGTGTTTTATTTTTTGCACTATAAACAAAAAAAGCAAAACATTTGAAAAAAAAGGTTTTTCTTTGTTTCTATTATTTTTATTATTATTACATTTTGCAAACAGGTAATTTTTCTCCTTCACTAATGTGCATTGATGAGGGTGCACGGATAGGCAGCACTGATGGGCACTGATGATGCTGCACTGATATGCAACAATGATGGGCACTAATAGGCAGCCCAGATAGGCAGCACTGATGATGCTGCACTGATATGCAACAATGATGGGCACTGATGGGTGGCACTGATGGGCTTTGGTGGGTGGCACTTCTGGGCACAGGTGGGTGGCACTGCTGGGCACTGATGGTTGGCATTGGTGGGAGGCACTGATCATTAGTGCCCTGATGATCAGTGCCGATCTGTTCTCTGACAATTGCCGGTTATCGGCAGTACTTTCCTCGCGCTATGACAGCGTGAGCGAAGTGCAGCCTATAACAGGCAACTGAATTTACCCGGTGAACTGCTGTGTCAATGGACACAACTGATCACGTGGTAAAATGCCGCTGTGATTGGCCTTTTATCACATCACGTGATTAGCTGTGTCCGTAGGAGATCGCCGGGTGCCGCAGCTGGGGGTACACAGGAGAGCGCGTTCTGGGAGGACATCATAAGACGCCCTCCCAGAACTGGACAACTGCGCTGTAGCCGTCATTCGGCTATAGCGCGGTTGCCAAGTGGTTAATTGACTATGCTTTTTGCCTGCCTCCTGAACTGATCTTATGCCCTGCCACTGTATTAGTTGGATTCAAGACAACACAGGGGTCTCATGTATGTGAGGGGCTCCAGAACAGATTTTCCGAGTGGAGAAAACAATGTTTTTGGTTTTATCTGGGTTTTGTAATTCCCGGAAAAGGGTCTGTTAGTCCGGAGGCTTGGAAGATATTGGGTGGGATGAATACTCTACCCCTGTGCCCATGTCTTAATTGACCAAGGCCCTAAGCCTGATATTTCTGCCTGCTGCCGACTTACTGCCATCATGCCTCTGCCTGATGCATGAACTGACCACACCTCTGCATGCTACCTGTACTATGGACCATGTTCTTGCCTACTATCAGGACTGATATTTTGGTTGTGCTGACCATGTCTCTGCCTGGACAACTCATCTGGCTGTTGCTGACCACGTCTTCCTGCTTCCTGGACCAATGCTTTGGCAGTGCTTGCAATATCTCTTCCTGCCTGTAGTGACTATGGACAGTATTCCTTCAAGCTGCCTGGGCAACTCCTTTCACTGTCGCTGACCAAGTCCCTGCTTGCTGCCTGGACCAATGCTCTCCTCTGTGGACAACTGCACTACTAAAACCAGTAATTTTTTTGTTTACCCTTTGTTCAGCAGAATATATTTTTGGGGTGTAATTCTTGGTATGTACATGCTATGTGTTAGAAACCTGAAGGTGCTACTTGGATGTTGGGCCTCTGGATGTGGCCAGGCTGTGGAAAAGTCTTACACATGTGGTAACCCCATACTCAGGAGTAGCAGAAAGTATTTGGGGTGTAAATTTTGGTATGTACATGCTATGTGTTATAGAAATATCTTAAAAATGGACAACTGTGTAAAAAAAAATACATTTTCATTTTCTTTCCATATTATCCGAAAACTTGTGGAAAAAAATGACAGCCTCATAGAATAAACATTGGGGTGTTTGCTTTCCAAAATTGGGTCATTTTGTGGGTAATTCCATTGTCCTGGTGCTCCAGGGTGTTAAAAAATGTGATGAGTAGTCAGGAAATCAGATGTGTAATTTATGCCTCCAGAACACCTGTGGGTACTATTTGGACGGTGGACCTCTGTATGTGGCCAGACAGTGGAACAGTCTTACACATGTGGTATCCCCAGTGGTGTATTTAGGTTTTGTGCTGCCCTAGGCACCACAAAAATTGGCGCCCCCCCCACAGAAACAGCCTGACATTGACCAAGAACACCCCTGCCCTCCACCCAAGCCTTCCACTACCACTGCCCTCCATACACCAGCCACCATCCCCCATGGTGAGAGAGAGAAAGACACTCACCTTCACAGCTCCGGACATCCCCAGGAACGAGAGTCATGCTGTGCATACACTGTCATGAAACCCACAGCATCTCTCGGAACCCACCAGATCCCCATGTGTCCCTTCTTCCGTCCCTTCTTCCAAGGGGCAGTGCTGCCCCCCCCCGAAAAATGCCACCCTAGGCAAATGCCTTGTTTGCCTTGTGGTAAAAACACCCCTGGATATCCCCATACTCAAGAGGAACAGAATGTGTTTTGGGGTGAAGCTGCAAGTATGCATATGCTGTGTGAGAGGAATAGCCTGTTAATTTAACAATTGTGTGAAAAAAAAACAAATTTTATTTACTATCTTATTTTTCCAAAGAATTGTGGGAAAAATGACAGGTTAAAAAAAACTCACCATGCATCTTATTAATACCTTGGAATGTCTACTTTCCAAAAGGGGTCATTTGGGGGTATTTGTACTGTCCTGGCTTGTTAGTGTCTCAAGAAATGAGATAGGTCATCAGTACATCAGGTGTAATCAATTTTCAATGATTGCTACCATAGCTTGTAGATTCTAATGCAGGCCATAGATGGGGAGAAAACCGGCCAATTTTCCTCCCGTCTACAGCCGGCAAAAAGTGTCTCTGCAGAGAGCTCCGCTATTTCTTTGACAGTTCTTTGACATTTATAGCGGCTGCAACATTGTATCTATTTGTATCCATTTCAGATACAGATGTTTTTATTCGGAAACAAATAGATACATTGTTGTAGCCGCTATAAATGTCAAAGAACTGTCAAAGAAATAGCGGAGCTCTCTGCAGGGACACTTTTTGCCGGAATGGAATTCTGCTTCATCCTCTTCTTCGTCCTCTTCTTTTTCTTCATCCTCTTCCTCCTCCTCCTCCTCTTCTTCTTCTTCCTCCTCCTCTTCTTCTTCTTCTTCCTCCTCCTCCTCTTCCTATTCTTCTTCCTCCTCCTCTTCTTCTTCTTCCTCTTCTTCCTCCTCTTCTTCTTCCTCTTCTTCTTCCTCTTCCTCCTCCTCTTCTTCTTCCTCCTCTTCTTCTTCCTCTTCCTCCTCTTCTTCTTCCTCTTCCTCCTCTTCTTCTTCCTCTTATTCTTCTTCCTCTTATTCTTCCTCTTCTGCTTCTTCATCCTCTTCTTCTTTTTGTCTTCCTCTTGCAGGTCACTGCTCATGTGCAGATTTTTTTATCCGTAAAAAGATCGGACGATTTGCCCATCATTGCCGCGAAAATCGGCCGATCGGCAAAAGCGGCCGATTTTTTTCAAACTTTACCGATAAAAAAATCTGCCAAAATACCGAAAAACGGCCGACCTATTAACCCACTAACAAAAAATTGGCCGATTTTTGACCCATCTATGGCCTGCATAAGGGTCCTTTTACTCAGGCGTTTGGTTTTTTCATCAGTTCAGTCGCATTTTTCCAAAGAAAAAAAAGGTGAGTTTACATCCATTATTTTCATCCATTTACATCCGTTTTTAGTCATCAGCTGTCAGCGGGGTTTCCCACTGACAGCTGAATGTAAAAAAAAATTGCTGGCAATTAAAAAATTATTTAAAAAATGGTGTGGGGTCCCCCCCTCCATCCATACCAAGCCCTTTGTATCTGGTTTGGATTTTGAGGAGAACCCCCATGCCAAAATAAAAAAAATGGTGTGAGCCCACCCAAAATCCATATCAGACCCTTATCCGAGCATGCAGCTTGGCAGGTCAGGAAAGGGGGGGGAGCGAGCGCTCCCCCCCTCCTGAGCCATACCAGGCCACATGCCCTCAACATGGGGGGTGCTTTGGGGGGAGCTCCCCCCCAAAGCACCTTGTCCTCATGTTGATGGGGACAAGGGACTCATCCTCACTACCCTGGGCTGTGGGGGAATGCGGGCGGGGGGCTTATCGGAATCTGGAAGCCCCCTTTAGCAAGTGGGCCCCTAAATCCCTGCCCCCACCCTATGTGAATGAGTATAGGGTACATGGTACCGCTACTCATTCACAAAAAATGTTGATGGGGACAAGGACAAATTTCCACACAACCCTTGGCTGTAGTTGTGGGGGTCTGCAGGCGGGGGGCTTATCCGAAACGGGAAAAGTTTATAAAGGGGGCTCCCAGGTCCCGCCTCCCCCCCATGTGAATGAGTATGGGGTACATGGTACCTCTACTCATTCACAAAAAATGTAGTGTGAAAAAAGACAGGAGTCAGTATTTGACAAGTCCTTTATTAAAAGAAGAAAAATAAAAGAATGTCCCCCAAAGTAGATCTAACGTCAATCACGATGCCCGCCGCTGCCCGAAAAAAGGAAAAAAAAATGCTCCGCTCCCGACACTGGCTCCCACTGTCTGACTGCTCTGCTGGTTTGACAGTTCTTAAATATGTAAGGGGCCATCATGTATGACCCATGTATGACAATGACCCAGCATGCCCTGGTTGATGATGTCACACGGGATGGGGTCACATGGGTGATGTCACCGGATGGCCCCACCCTTTACATATTTAAGAACTGTCAAACCAGAACAGTCAGATGGCAGGAGCCAGCGTTGGGAGCGGAGCCTTTGTTTTTCTTTCCTTTTCTCGGGGCATCGTAATGGACGTTGGATCTACTTTGGGGGACATTCTTTTATTTTCCTTCTTTAAATAAAGGACTTTTCAAAGATTGACTCCTGTCTTTTTTCACACTACATTTTTTGTGAATGAGTAGAGGTACCATGTACCCCATACTCATTCACATGGGGGGGAGGCGGGATCTGGGAGCCCCCTTGCTAAAGGGGGCTTCCAGTTTCGGATAAGCCCCCCACCTGCAGACCCCCACAACTACAGCCCAGGGTTGTGGGGAAAAGGTCCTTGTTCCCATCAACATGGGGACAAGGTGCTTTGGGTGGGTGGGGGGAACCCCTCCCACCCCAAAGCACTCCCCCATGTTGAGGGCATGTGGCCTGGTATGGTTCTGAAGGGGGGTTGGGTGCTCGTTCCCCCCCGCCCCCTCCCTTTCCTGACCTGCTGGGCTGCATACAATCCATTGACATCCGTTTTTCGTCCATTCCGGGTTTTTTTGTGGAAGAAAAATAGGGTTTTCTTACATTAAAAAAAAACGGATGTTAACAGATGTGGACATTAACGGATGTAAAAAGATGTTCATCTGTTTACACCCGCAAGTCCACAGAAATACATGGGGGGTCCGTTTTTCATCTGTAAATGGACAGATCAAAAACGGACATAAGGAACGCCTGCGTGAAAGGGGCCTAACTTTCATACAGACCAAATAATACACATCGACTGGGATTATTTTTACCACAGCAATGTAACAGTATACATTTTGGCCCAAATTTATAAAGAAGCATTACTTATTTGCAACATTTTATAACAGAAACTAAGAAGAATGTGTTTTTTTTATTTTAATTTTTTTCATTTATAGCGCAAAAAATAAAAAAACCTAATTAAATACCACCAAAAGAAAGCTCTACCTGTGTGAAAAAAGGCCAAAATTTCATTTGGGTACAGTGTTCTATATATAAGTAATTATCATTCAAAGTGTGAGAGTGCTGAAAGCTGAAAATTGGTCTAGGCAGGAAAGGGGTAAAAGTGCCCTGTATTGAGGTAGTTAAGAAATGTTAGTGTCTGCTATTGCTGCTGTTTAATAGGACCACAGGTTTGTTTGTGTTTTTTACCAGTTTTGCACTCTAACAGGGGATTTTTTTATTGGTTTATTCCCTACACATGATCATAAGCTCCAGGGAGCAGGGCCCTCCTAACCCTCTTGTATTGAACTGTATTGTTGCTGTATTGTCTCCCGTTATATTGTAAAGTGCTGAGTAAATTGTTGGCACTATATAAATCCTGTATAATAATATTAGTATGTTTAAAGTAAAGACAGGTTAATTTCACTTTAGTAAAAACACTTTTGCAGTGTGAACATAAAATGTTATTCCAGAAATCTTTTACTATCAAGATCAATAAATGGAAATTGTCAAACCTTCTAAGCATCGTCAAACATCAGTAATTAGAACTGTAGGTTTGATCTAAAAAAAAACTTTGAATGACAATTGCGCGGTCATGCAACACTGTACATATATGAATTTTTTACCTTTTTTTGAGACAGATAAAGCTTTATTTTGGTGGTATTTATTAACCGCTGGGATTTTTATTTTTTTTGCTATTTAAATTAAAAAGTTAAAACAAAATTTTGAAAAAAAAGTGTTTTTCTTATAAAATTTTGCAAATAAATAATCTTTCATCATAAATCTTGGCCAAAATGTATTCCGTTATCTTTGTAGTAAAAAAAAAAAAAATAATCCAAATTAGTTTATAACCAAAAATTATAATTTAAAAAAATTTTTTTTACATTTTTATATTATTTATGTTTTTTTTTTTTTTTTTTACATACTGTCACCCTAGCAGTACAGTGTCACCATGGTGACACTGTACAACTTGTGGGAGGTGATGAAGATTTTTTTTTTTTCTCTACAGTGATTGCTTTTACACCCATATAGGATGTAAAAGCAATCATTTTTCTTTCTCTCTGTCTGCATTCTTGCAGCCATTGAGAACTACTACTGAGTGAGCTGTGATTGGTCACAGCTTGTCACATGTTACAAGGCTGTTGTGAATAGCCTAGTACCATGTGATCTCTGTGATCATTCACAGATTTCACATGTAGTAAGCAATAATGTCACAAGTGACATCTTGCTTACTACCTTGCATGTGATCACTGATTGGCCAATCAGTGATCACATGATCGGGACCTCGTACAGAGGTCCCGTCCGACAATCGGTGTTTCACTGTGTCTAGATGACACAGCGGGCACCGGATCGCGGTGCTGCATGCTCCCCGGGAGCACGCACAGCTAGAAATGGCTGGTGCCATTTATGAACGGTAACCCGCCCCTGGAGTGCCACCGTCCTGCAGTTAAGTGTCTGTATTTTAAAAGTCAGCAGCTACAGTTTTTGCAGCCACTAACATTTTTTTTTTTCATCTGGAACTCTGCTTTAAGCCTGACCCCATCCCTTTAATGGAGACATAATAAAACTGTCATTAAAGTGGAATTTTAGGTTAAAAAAAAAACCTGAACAGGTGGGAATTTTAATGCAGAAGAGAAATGCTTTGCCTCTTCTGCATTAAAGTTACTTACCTGCCTGTCCGCCCCTGTACAGTTAGCCGCACACGCGCAGCTCACTGCAATTTTATATAGCGCCAACAGTTTGCTCAGCGCTATACAATATAACGGGGGACAATACAGCAACAATACAGTTCAATACAAGAGGGTTAGGAGGGCCCTGCTCCTTGGAGCTTACAATCTAGGAAGATTGATGTCATTCCCGCCTGGTTAATGACAGTGGCCAGTGATTGAGACCTGGAAGCTGCCTGCCTGAAGATGTCAGCAGCTGGACAGGGAGCAGAGAGACGCCGAATTGCTGGAGCCGAGGTGAGTATAGTTCCGCTTTGAGTTTCTAACCATTTGTTTATACTTACATTTTTAGCCTGCCTTTCTGTCAGATGCTCTTAGGGTGTCATCAAGACAAAAAGTAACTGTTATCCTCCCTAGCAGGCTACCAGACTGCAGTTACATTTTGCCATAAATCTGAACACTCCAAACCTTTTTTTTTTTTTTCAAATAAGCCGCTTCTCAAAACAGAAGTATTTAAATCCCATCAAGGTGAAACACTCACAGCTCCCATTGTCCTTGCTATGATATGTGTTCAATACAGAAACTAAATTCCTTTTGCCAGAAACATCCAATATAAATAAATAAATTCTAATGGGCCATAACTGTCTTGCAGTGAATTTTATTAGATAATTAAAGTGGTTGCAAACCTCAGATGTGAAATATGAACAAAGCATATCCCTCTAATATTGTGCTTGTCTCAATCCAGAGCATTGAGTGTCATTTCTGTCTGCTACCTCATTCCTCTGCTATCAGCATGAGTCAATTCGGAGAGCTTTTCCTGACACCAAGGGAAAAATGGTGACGGGAAGAATCTCCAGCACACAGACTGTGATTGACAACCTCAGCTTTATTCCTGTGATCTGTGCAAAGGGGGTGTGTCCCTTCCCTCCAATCAGCTCTCAGAGCACTCCTCACTAAGCTCTACAGAGTGTAACTTCAGCTCCCTGTCCCCTGCTTACTGAAAGCTCAGACAACCAGCATATATTCTGCATTTTGACCGCCTATAGATAAGATGGGGCTGCAGATATATAGGTAAAACTTATGTAGTAGGATTTGTTTCATCTCTGTGTATCACCTGAGACTTCACTGGGTATATGGGAGGGTTTATAACCAGTTTAACTAGAAAGACAGTTGATGTGATTCCATGTTCTTTAACCAGTTCCTGCCCGGCCAATAGCACAAAGGCAGTTCATCCCTCCTGGTGGACACCATATGGCGTCCTTTCAGGCATGGACAGTTTGCCTGCCCGCAAGGCCGCTCTGCAGCGCGACCTGTCACCGGCCTTGTACCTCGGACACAGCCAATGACAGATCTATGTACCAGCCCCGTTTCCAGTACCATGTGACCAATCACAGCAGGTCACGTGACAGTTGTACACAATGGATGGCTTCCTTTCATGCCATCCATTGTATACTAGTGTGTCTAGCTGTGAATGGTCACAGCGATCACATGCAGAAGCTGGGCTAATCACAGCCCAGCTGTGTCATGTGATTAGCCATGGCCAAATCACAGCTAAGCACAAAAATAAAAAACCCTGAATGAATCGACGTCATTCAGGTAAATGCTTGCTTATAGCAAAGTAATTCTTTGCTATAAGCAAATTGTGTAAAAAAAAAAAAAATACTGATCACTTCCCCAAAGTACTACAATATTACTATGGTAACATTATACTACTTTGGTCATAGTGAAATATGAAAAAAAAAATCTTAAAAAAAGAAAAAAAAATTATTATCTTTTCATTCGTTTTTCATTTTTTAATTAGTATTAATTTTTTATAATTTTTTTTTCGTACTGTCACAATTCAGTGTCCCTGATCACCGCCATGCTAGTTATATAATGACGCTGTACTGCACTGGTGACAATATGTAAAAAAATATAGTGAAAATTATTTTTTTAATTTTTTTAATTTCCGAAAAATTATGACAAAAGTTACAACTTCAAAATACTCACCATGCCTCTTATGAAGTACGTCGGACTGTCTACTTTACAAAAAGGGGTCATTTGGGGGATATCTGTACTGTTCTGACATTCTTGGACCTCAAGAAATTAGATTGGCCGTCAGTACATCAGGATTGATCAATATTCAGATATATACCATAGTTTGTGAACTCTATAACTTTCCTACAGACTAAATAATAAATCCTAATTTGGGTTATTTTCACCAAAGACATGTAGTAGAACACATCTTGGCCTAAATTTATGAAAAACAATTATTTGCAAACTTTTATAACAGAAACAAAGAAAAATTTGTTTTTTTTCCACAATTGTCGGTCTTTTTTGTTAATTTAGCAAAAAATAAAAACCCCAGTGTTGTTTAAATACCACCAAAAGAAAGCTCTAGTTGTGTGAAGAAAATGATAAAATTTTAGTTGGGTTACAGTGTTGTATGACCACGCAATCCTCATTCAAAGTGTGAGAGCGCCGAAACCTGAAAAATGGCCTGGGCAGGAAAGGGGAAAAAAGTGCCTGGTATGGAAGTGGTTAACCTCTTCACGCCTAAGGGCAAAACAAATCTGAACACCTAAGCACAATCTTGCAACTTGGACATGTGTTAGTAAAACCATACATACCATCACAACTACTTTGTACATCCAGGTGACTTATACCTTGTTTTTTTCAAGACAAATTGGGCTTTCATTTGGTGGTAAATGATAATGGATATCTCCTGATCAAAGGAAAACTGTCCCAAAATAATACAAAAAAAATATTTTTTTTTAATTTAGCTGTGTGTTTCTTGTTACTACCATAACCTACCACCAAAGTGCAGACCAGTCAGGTTCCTCCACCCAAAACTCGCTCATCCATGTCTTTATGGACCTTGCTTTGTGCACTGGTGCGCAGTCATGTTGGAACAGGAAGGGGCCATCCCCAAACTGTTCCCACAAAGTTGGGAGAATGAAATTGTCCAAAATGTCCTGTTTTCCTCACTGAGTTAAGGGGCCAAGCCCAACCCATGAAAAACAACCTCACACCATAATCCCCCCTCCACCAAAATTTATACTTGGCACAATGCAATCAGGAAAGTACCGTTCTCCTGGCAACTGCCAAACCCAGACATGTCCATCGGATTGCCAGACAGATAAGCGTGATTTGTCTCTCCAGAGAACACGTCTCCATTGCTCTAGAGTCCAGTGGTGGCGTGCTTTACACTACTGCATCCAATGCTTTGCATTACACTTTGTGATCTAAGGCTTGGATGTAGCCGCTCGGACAAGGAAGTCCATTTCATGAAGCTCTGTATGCACTGTTGTGCTAATCTGAAGGCCACACGAAGTTTGGATATCTTTAGCTATTGACTCTGCAGACAGTTGTCAACTTCTGCTCAGCATGTGTTGACCCCGCGGCCTACCACTTCATGGCTGAGATGCTGATGTTCCAAGGTGCTTCCACTTTGTTATATTACCACTAACAGTTGGCCGTGAATTAGTAGCAAGGAAATTTCACGGATGGAGTTATTGCACAGGTGGCAAGGTGCTATTGACATGAAATTTTCACCACATGCTGGTATCAACCGATGCAATCCATACATACAAAGAAACCAAAACCAATAAGTTCAGAAATTAACTTTTGTGTAACAAAATGGAATTACACAGGGAAAAAGTATTGAACACGCTAACTGAAATTTATTTAATACTTTGTACAAAATCCTTTATTGGTAATGACAGCTTCTAGTCACCTCCTGTATGGAGAAACTAGTCGAAGCATTGCTCAGGTGTGATTTTGGCCCATTCTTCCACACAAAAAGTATTCAAATATTGAAGGTTCCGTGGGCCTCTTCTATTAACTCTGATCTTTAGTTCTTTCCATAGATTTCCTATTGGATTCAAGTCAGGTGATTGTCTGGGCCATTCTAGCAGCTTTATTTTCTTTCTTTGAAACCAATTGAGAGTTTCCTTGGCTTTGTGTTTGGGATCATTGTCTTGCTGAAATGTCCACCCTCATTTCATCTTCATCATCCTGGTAGATGGCAGCAGATTTTTATCAAGAATGTCTTGGTACATTTTTCCATTCATCCTTCCTTTAATGATATGACGTTTGCCAGTATTGTATGCTGAAAAATAGCCCCAGACCATGATGCTCCCACCTCCAAACGTCACTGTTGGTATGGTGTTTTTGCGCTGATGTGCAGTGCCATTTGACCTCCAAACATGGTGTGTATTATGGTATCCAAAGAGTCCAATTTTGGTCTCATCTGACCAGACTATATTCTCCCAGTATTGTACAGGCTTGTCTAAATGTTGTGCAGCAAACTTTAAGCAAGCTTCAACATGCTTTTTCTTCAGCAATGGAGTCTTGCATGGTGAGCGTGTATACAGGCCATGGCGGTTGAGGTGCATTACCTAGGTGCATTACCTATTGTTTATTTTGAAACAATTGTACCTACTGATTACAGGTCTTTCTGAAGCTCAAACACAAGTGGTCCTTGGCTCTTGGACAACTTTTCTGATAATTCTCTTTATTCCTCTGTCAGAAATCTTGCAAGGAGCACCTGGTCATGGCCGGTTTATGGTGAAATGATGTTCTTTCCATTTCCGGATTATGGCCCCCAACAGTGCGCACTGGAACATTCAGAAGTTTAGAAATCCTTCTGTAGCCCATACCATCAGTATGTTTTGC
The DNA here is from genome assembly GCF_062004578.1 of Staurois parvus. NCBI lineage: Eukaryota > Metazoa > Chordata > Amphibia > Anura > Ranidae > Staurois > Staurois parvus. Next base: position 24,646,105 of record NW_028317886.1, on the reverse strand, counting down.
AACAATTGGGTTTCAAAGGTCTTGAGACAGCTCTTTGCTTTTACCCATCATGAGATATTTCTTGTGTGATACCTTTTTATAGGCCATCAGTTGAGACTGAACCAGGTGATATTAATTTACACTGACAAAAAGATTTCTAATTACTGATAGATTTCAGCTTATGTCTTGGCTTTCCATGCCTTTTTGCACCTCCCTTTCTTCATGTGTTCAATACTTTTTTCCTGCGGCATTCCATTTTATTGCACATAACTTCATTTCTGAACTTATTTGTTTTGGTTTCTTTATATGTATGGATTGCATAGGTTGTTACTGACATGTGGGGAAATTTTCATGTCAATAGCACCTTTACAAATATATTTACCTAGAAAAATGGCGACATGTTCAATACTTATTTTACCTGCTGTATTTAGGACATTCTCCACTTAACAGTAGACCACTAAGTCCTGTATAATTTTTATAAGGTTATATTTTATCCCACATATCACAGCAATATATTTACATTCTTTATGTTACACCATGCTAAAAAGTTACCTGGAAATAAAAACCATGCAGGCAAAGTTAAAAGTTCAATTCAGCTTCCCACCTGCCAGCGGTATATACTCTACTTCTTTTCCTTCTTTGTCCATTCAGCCTCCAGGTACAAAGTGAAATACTCAACACTTTTGGGTACGGGTGAGCAGGTGACTTATACAGGCCACAAATCGGAAATTGAAATCTGATGGTGCCACCACTGATTTCTAAATTTGATCAACCAAGCCTTCAATTTCACCTTATGTTGCTACAGAAAATAATTTTCATGGCTGGAAATCTTCTTTTCTTTCCAGGTCACAGCTCATGCTCATTTCTTTTTCGATTATATTTCTCACATGATTCTTCCATCATTGATTAGAAAATGGTTTGTTTTTCAAAAAATTTCCAAAATGCCCAATTACTCAAATTTGATGGCTGCACGAAAATCGGGCAATGCAATAACCCACTAATGGTGCAAAATTCTAAATAAAGTTCTTAGTTGCGATTTTCGAAGGAAAATTCTTTTGGATTTTGACCCATGTATGGCTTGCATTATTCTCTCTCTCTAATCTGATAGTGCCTCATGATTTTCTCAGCACCATATGGGACCATGGAAGAAGACTACAGCCATGTGTGATCTCTGAGAAGCGTTTTCTCCCTTGTATCATCAGCCAAATAGAGCGGAAGGGGTGGGACAGGGAAAGATTAGCACCTACTCCTGGGGAGGGGGCTTTTGCTAAGTAAACCTTTTATTATCCTGCATGGGCATGGGAACGTTAACTTTAGTTTACTATTGGTTATCTTACAAGTTATTTTGTAAAATAAATACAAAATAATCGGATAAACTCCACATATGTATAATAGTTCCAAGAGGTTACTGATAAAAGCCATATTGACATTAATATTGTGTACGAGTCACAAAGCAGATTGAAAAAACATTGTTAGGATTTTTCATCACAATGTTCTGCCAAAGTACTGTATGTATACTTCCTAATGGTACAAAGTCATCTATTATGAGCTGTGTTTCATGTAACAGCATTTGAAAAAGGTAAAAATAATTTAGAGCACATTTACACCATGTCCTTTGGGCTGCATTAATCAACACAGGCCCAAAGTAATCGCAAACTGAAACACATCGTTTCCTATAAATGGCAGCAGAGCGTCCCCCTGTGGTCAGTGTGCAATGGGGCAGCCACTCACATAGATCTAGAGGATCATGCCTATCAGTGTAGTAGTGCCAACTACTACAGTAATTTCCAGCTTTCCCAGTGGTATATCAGGTATGAGATATGCATACTCGCAATCCGGACCAAAGTTGATATGCAATACAGATAAATACTGGAGTTTTCATGCTATATTCATGATTACAAAGCTGTATTAAAGCAGATCTTCACCCTCGCGCCACCCCTTTTTTTGTTTTTAACCCCTGCTTACGTGATGTTGTGTTCGGAACATTCCAGATACTCACCCACCCTGGGGATCCAGCATTGTCCTGCTGAGATCCTCTTCTCAGCAGTCTCTGCTCAGTCCCATGCTGCCATCTTTTAATGTGAAGTCATTAGGACAGCTACCGCCTCTTCCAGGTTCAGCCAGCAGGCCTCCTGATGACACGCCGTTAGGACTGCCTATGCCTCATAGGATATATGACATTCATATCCCAAGAGGCAGTACAGAGCATGTCATTCACCTAGGTGAAAAAAAAAGGGCCTTATCTGTGTAGCAGAGGTGAGGAAGGGTGGAGAGTAGGGAACTTTCATATCAGAGTGAAGATCCGCTTTAACATTTGTTTTTCTGTCTGCTTAGAGTTCAGCTTCAGGCTCCATGCACACTAGTGTTTTTTTAAGCTCTTAAAAGCTGTTATCAGCATTTTTTACTGCTCCTAGAAGCTAAATAGTATTATCCTGTGTCCATGCACACTACATTATTATTATTATTATTATCATACAGTATTTATAAAGCGCCGATAGTTCACTCAGCGCTGTACATTACAAAGGGGGACAGAACATGTGACAGAACAATACCAATACAATGCAAAACATGAGGGGATCGAGGGCCCTGCTCTTTCGAGCTTACAATCTAGAAGGGATGGGATAGTGGTACAGGAGGAGATAGCTGTGGGGGATGGAGTGGTAGGAAGAGTGGAGGAGGTCGGTCAAGTTAGCAGGGGGTAGGCTTCCCTGAAGAGATGGGTTTTCAGGGTGCGCCTAAAGGAGAGGAGAGTAGGTGATAATCTGATGGGTTGGGGCAGGGAGTTCCAGAGGATGGGTGACACCCAGGAGGCGGGCATGGGAGGAGGAGACCAGGGAACTAGAGAGAAGGAGGTCTTGTGAGGAGCGGAGTGTGCGTGCTGGGCGGTACTTGGATATTAGGTCGGTGATGTAGTTCGGGGCAGTATGGTGGACAGCATTGTACGTCAGTGTTAGGATTTAAAATTTGATCCGTTGCGCAATCGGAAGCCAGTGGAGGGATTGGCAGAGGGGGGTGGCGGAAACGGAGCAGTTGGAAAGGTGAATGAGTCTGGCAGCCGTATTCAGGATCGACTGAAGCGTGGATAGCCAGCGGCGAGGCAGGCCAGTGAGGAGGGAGTTGCAGTAGTCGAGTCGTGATATGATGAGGGAGTGGATGAGCTGTTTAGTGGTTTCTGGGGTTAGGAACGTGCGGATTTTGGCGATGTTGCGGAGGTGGAGTCTGCACGAGTTTGTTAAAGATTGGACTTGGGCTGGAAGGATAGGTTGGAGTCCAGAATGACACCAAGTACTCTGGCCTGCAGGGCGGGTTTGATATTGGCGTTGTTGGATGTGATGGAGAAGTCAATGGGGGGTGGGGTTCGGGCTGGGGGGAAGACAAAAACTCGGTTTTGGAGAGATTCAGTTTAGGGAAGTGGAGCGACATCCAATCTGATATGTCGCTCAGTAGGTGTGTGATTCGGGCAGAGACTGAGGGGGTGAGGTGGGGGGTTGAGAGATAGATTTGTGTGTCGTCGGCATAGAGGTGGTAGTTGAAGCCGTGAGAGTGTATGAGTTGGCCAAGGGAGGAGGTGTAGATGGAGAAGAGAAGGGGCCCAAGGACAGAGCCTTGAGGGACCCCAACAGAGAGGGGGAGTGAGGGGGAGGTGGTAGCATTATAGGTAACGCTGAAAGAGCGTTGTGACAGGTAGGATGGGAGCCAGGAGAGAGCAGAATCTCTGAGGCCGAGGGAGTGTAGTATTTTGAGGAGGAGGGGGTGGTCAACTGTGTCGAAGGCCGCAGAGAGGTCAAGGAGTAGGAGCACTGAATAGTGGCCATTAGCTTTGACGGTTAGAAGGTCATTGGAGAGTTTGAGTAAGGCGGTTTCGGTGGAGTGTAGGGGGCGGAAGCCAGACTGTAGGGGATCGAGGAGGTTGTTGTCATTGAGGTGAGAGCATAGGCGGGTGTAGACGAGGCGCTCGAGGAGTTTAGATGTAAGTGGGAGCAGGGAGATGGGTCTGAGGTTGTTCGGGTCATTGGGGTCCAGGGAGGGCTTTTTAAGTATGGGGGTGATGTGTGCATGCTTCAGTGGGGAGGGGAAAGTGCCGGAGTAGAGGGAGAGATTAAAGATGTGGGTGAGGGAGCGTAGGATGGAGGGGGAGGGAGGTCGTAGGAATTGTGAGGGGATAGGGTCGAGGGGGCAGGTGGTGAGGCGGGCATCAGAGAGGATCTTAGAGACTTCCTTGATGGTAGTAAGGTCAAAGGTGTGGAGTGTTGGGGGAGCTTCAGTATGAGGAATGTAGGGTGGGGTGGAAGAGGAGGTCAGAGCAGTGGTGGGGCCGTGGGAGAGGGGTGATGAGGGGGTAGCTGAGTGAGGGGGAACGGGGTTGGAGGGAGTTGGAGCAGTGACGAAGTCCCTGCGGGTAATGTTGAGGGGGAGGGGGGATGAGGGGGTAGCTGTGTGAGAGGGGACGGGTTGAGAGGGCGTGTGATTTGCAGCAATGTCCTTGCGAATTGTGTCAATCTTGTTTTTGAAGTGATTGGCAATCTCAAGGGCGGTGAGTGAGGTGCTGGGTGGAGGTGGGGGTGGAGAGAGTAGAGAGTTGAAGGTGGAGAAGAGTCGGCGAGGGTTGGAGGAGAGGGTCTTGATGAGGGTCAGGAAGTAGGCTTGTTTGGCTGCATGGAGGGAGGAGGTGTAGGTGCGGAAGGCAGATTTGTAGCGGGTGAAGGCTTGTTGGGATTGTGTTTTGCGCCATAGTCGCTCCAGGGCACGACTGTGTCGTTTGAGGGTTTTGGTGTGATCAGTCTGCCAGGGCTGGAGTGGTTGGGGTCTGATGTTGCGTGTGGTTAAAGGCGCTAGTGAGTCAAGGGCTGTTGACAGCGCGTTGTTGTAGGCAGTCATAGCCAAGTCGGGGCAGGACAGGGGGAGGATGCTGTCATGGAGTTGATCAGCTGCAGAGTGGAGGGGGGCAGGGTTAAGGTTGCGGAGGTTACGGCTGGTAGTAGTGTGACATTTGGAGGGGTAGGTGTTGGAGGACGAGGAGATAGAGAAGGTAATCAGGTTGTGGTCAGAGAGAGGAAAGGGGGTGTTAGTGAGGTTGTGGGGAGCGCAGTGGTTGGAGAAGACAAGATCAAGAATATTACCGTCGGAGTGGGTGGTGGATTGTATGCACTGTGCAAGTGCAAAGGAGGAGGTTAAGTGGAGGAGACGGGCTGTGTCTGGGTTGTCGAGGTTGACAGGGATGTTGAAATCCCCAAGAATGATGGTGGGTAGCTCAGAGGAGAGGAAGAAGGGTAGCCAGGAGGAAAAGTCATCCAGGAAGCGGGGTATGGATCCAAGAGGCCGGTATATCACAGCAATCACAGGGGGGTTGGGGAGAATAGTCGGATGCAGTGGGCCTCGAAGGAGGAGAAGGATAGGGAGGGGGGGTTTGGGAGAACTCGGAAGGTGCTCTGCGGTGACAGGAGCAGATCAACCCCACCACCTTTACAACCGTTAGGTCTGGGTGAGTGGGTCCAGGTGAGACCTCCATAGGAGAGTGCAGCAGGGGGGGCAGCAGGTTTTCCGTGATCGCTAGGAGGTTGAGGGAGCGGGAAACAAAGAGGTCGTGGATGGTGGTAAGCTTGTTGCACACCGATCGGGCGTTCAGGAGTGCACATGAAAACGGGGGGGGAGATTTTAGGGAGCAGGGGGACAGATACTAGGTTGCGGGGGTTGCGGTAGGACGTGGAGGCGGGAGGGTGTTGTGCAGGTGAGGGAGGTGGTGGAGGGCCAGGATTCGGGGAGATGTCCCCCGCGGCTAGGAGGAGGAGAAGGGTGAGAAAGGTGGCATGGGAGCGGGATGTGCAGGAGCGTGAGAAACTCCTAGTGGAGGTGTTCGGGTCAGAGGGAGAGTGGAGTAATAGGAGGAGGTGGTGGGTGCCATAGAGGGGCGAAGGAAGCAGTGAGGACACAATATACAAATGTTTAGGAGGAGCAGAGGGATATAGTGAATGGATTTTGGGAATGGAGGAGAGGAAAATGAGAAGGATGAGTAGAAGTGGCATTTTGGGGGGGTGATGAGAGCAGTAGTAGGGAGATGATAGCAATGACTGTTAGCATTTTTTGAGCTTCAAGGTCTAGCAGCAAAAACAAAAATATATATTTTTGTAGAGTTTTTTGGGAACATTTTTCCAGCAGAAAAACGCTAAATGCTACTAAAACGCACTTGACAGCTTTTTTCTAGCTTTTCTTTTTCCCTTTACATGTACTGTAAAAACGATAATTAAACGGCAACGCTCCTAAACGTATCTGAACGCTACTAACGCCCTACTAACAATGCTATCACCAGCGGTTTTTATCCAGTGGTTTTTCCAGCTTTTTTTGAGAGTGAAAAAAAACGCTAGTGTGTATAGACCCTTAATACTTCTAGATGGTGTGCTCACAGGCTGCTGTTTGTTTATCTGGTACTTCCTGTTTTAGTCACACGAGTGGAATGACTGTACTCGACTGTCTACCTGAATACAATTCTATAGACATCTCATATAAAACAGACTCACAAAAGTTGTTAAAATGCCACTGAGAAAAAATTCAGTTCAGATTACACACAAATTGTAAACACACAGACACACACAAACACCATGGAGCTCCTCATCTAAGGCAGCCTATAGAGGATTCTTTTTTTTTTCCAACCAGCAGGTTGAATGATAAAAAAAACACTTTTTTCCCCCATGCACAACTGATGTGGATGGGGGAATCCTCCCACTGAAATTTTGTATTCCGAGAGCGGGTAAATTTCCCCACCATCAAAATACACTGATCAGCACTGCCAGCTATAGCCAGCTGCAGTGATCAAGTGGAAATTGTCCAGAAGAGTGATTGGACAGAAGTTGATAGGTAGACAGATATCTATTAACCCACCCCCCAGCACCTCCCCAGAATTATGGTGGGTGGGGGGAGGCATTGAGGAAGAGGATTTGAACAGAAGAGGCATCAGTGAAAGGGACACATCCTAGTAAGTTATGTCCTTAGTGCTATTTGTAGGGGGGGGGGGTTAATTTTGTCTGCACTTATGATTTAAATTAAGATTCTATATCCTTTTTTAGATCTTGCACTTTTTTTAAACCCAGAATACACTTTTGTATCTATGTATATGCATATACATGCTCTTACAGGTGTATGTAAAATCGTCCAATGTGCTTATTTTTTACATTTTTGGCTACAGATATAAGCACAGAGCATGTTTACACACTTACTGTATATGCACATCTCCACTGAAAACAATACACATGAATTGAGATCCATAAACTAAAAATGCTTTGAATTGCATTTTTTACAGTTATTCTGGGAAAATAAAAGCCTTCAAAATCACAAGAAATACACTTTTATTGGGTGTGAATGCAAGCTCATGTTCTCCATCCTAAAGCAGAGCATAGTTTCTGGATCTCCCCAAACATTCTACTCAAATGGGTAAATAACACAAGTAAATATTTTAGGACGCAATAGACACCTGTGCTCCTGGCAAGAGATCTGAATAATATGCATTGCTGATGGCTACTGTAAGGACAGAGTTAAACGAAGGTTGCAAGTGAAACATCAGTAAGGTCAGCTGTCTTTTTCCACTATACTTCTGCTAAAAGCAGATCAGTCAGCTTGGTCTTCTACCGGTTCAAAACACTCACGCTACTCTGCCCTGGGCAAACCCATATGAAAACATGGCTTGAATGGATTTTAAAGTTAAAACTTCAGGCAGAGATATATATATATATATACACACATACACATACACACACACACACACATACACACACACACTATATTGCCAAATGTATTGGGATGCCTGCCTTTACATGAACATGAACTTTAATGGCATCCCACACTTAGTCCGTAGGGTTCAATATTGAGTTGGCCCACCCTTTGCAGCTATAACAGCTTCAACTCTTCTGGGAAGGTTGTCCACAAGGTTTAGGAGCATGTCTATGGGAAGGTTTGACCATTCTGGAAGCGCGTTTGTGAGGTCAGGCACTGATGTCAGGCGAGAAGGCCTGACTCACAGTCTCTGCTCAAATTCATCCCAAAGGTGTTCTATCGGGTTGAGGTCAGAACTCTGTGCAGTCCAGTCAAATTCCTCCACCCCAAACTCACTTATCCATGTCTTTATGGACCTTGTTTTGTGCACTGGTGCAGTCATTCCCAAACTATTCCCACAAAGTTGGGAGCATGAAATTGTCCAAAATGTCTTGGTATGCTGACGCCTTAAGAGTTCCCTTCAGTGGAACTAAGGGGCCAAGCCCAACCCCTAAAAAACAACCCCACATCAAAATCCCCCTTCCACCAAAATTTACACTTGGCACAATGAAGTCTGGCAGGTACCGTTCTCCTGGTAACCGCCAAAACCAGGAACGTCCATCAGATTGCCAGACAGAGAAGTGTTATTTGTGACTTCAGAGAACGCGTCTCCACTGCTCTAGAGTCCAGTGGCGGCATGCTTTACAAACTGCATCCGACGCAGCTCTCTACGCACTGTTGTTGTGCTAATCTGAAGGCCACACAAAGTTTGGAGGTCTTTAGCAATTGACTCTGCAGACAGATGGCGACTTCTGCTTTCACAAATGTTTGAAGAAGCAGTCTCCATGCCTAGGTGCTTGATTTTATACACCTGTGGCCATGGAAGTGAACGGAACACCTGAATATAATGATTTGGAGGGGTGTCCCAATACTTTTGATAATATATATTGTGGGAACTCGTTTCAAATGGTAGGGCTTGGTTAAATGCACACAGCAACTCGCTTTCTTTTTTGAGGCCTTTTTAGCCCACTTTTATTTAAAGAAAATATTCCACAAAGCTTCCCACGCAGGGGTATCCACCATCAATATAAACAAAATTCAGCCTCCTGGCTCTCTCAGATATACACAATCTTCCACTGGCCTTCCTCTTCAGGCTTACGTCTGTCTCCTGCAGACTCTTTCAAAAATATGGCTCTCGCACACAGCTGGCCACTAGCACACAGCTAGTCTCTAGCAGCTCCTTGCTGCTTTTGGCTTCCACCTCTCCTAGGTGAAGCCCTCCTGACTCCTATCTGCCAGGGTGGAGCCCAGAACCCTGGTCCTGACTCTATGAAAAGGCCTGCACACACCTGTGCAATCAGTATCCTGGCCATTTCCAAAACCTGGTCCCAGGATTGGAGATTTCATCCCTCCCAGATCTCTTTGAAATCTCCAGGCTCCAGATCCCAAAATGGACCTTACAAAACAAAGGAGGAAAGTGAAAAGCCACTTTCCTCCATATCAAACACTTACCCTGGAGCCCCTTTTTTTTTGACCCCGTAGGGGGCAGAACACACAACTTATATCTTCTGGCACCTCTGTGCCAGCTCTCACTTACAGGGGTCCAATCTGGTCTGACCATACCTTTCCTAAAGGGGAACTCTACCCAATGACTCCTTTGGTGTCTCTCCCCAAGCCCCATTGTCACTCTGCTATGGGCTCTAATCAGACCTTGCCTACTCTTTTTCCGGGTGCACTTCCATAAACACTTTCTCTCTTGAAATCCTAACGGGGTCCCCCTGGCCTTTCTATCGACCTTTCTGCTCCTTTGCTTCAGGTTCCAATGTTTCCTAATACCTCTCTCTGTATTACTGTCCCAAGGCTGTAGATTACCTATTTCTACTGTAATTGTACCGGGACCACCCCTCTTATTTCTGGTACCTTTGGATATCAAACCTGCATGACTCGTCACCACAATATTCAGTTTACCATGAACAGATATATTCCGGTCAATATTACACCTCTCAATATCTTTTCCAGCATTAGTTAGGACAGTGTCTGCAGAGGGCACACACACCACAGGGCAGCCATCATCCATGTGAACCTCACAAAATGCCACTTCACCTGGTGTCATGCAATCTGCAGGTGGCTGTCCCACCATTTTAACTTTTTCTACACCACTTGGATTTGTATCCAAATCCTGTACAGATGAGCTCTCTTCTGATCCATTTGCCAGTTTTCACATACCATTTGTCCCTGTATGTCAGGTGTCTTATCAGACCTGCTACATAAACCTCTTTTTGGCCCAATGACCCTGATTTCTATATGCACATCCATTTGAGCCCTGGTCAGGATCTCTGCTGTTCTCAGGTCCATGCTCGGCCCTTCCAACTCATATGGTTTGTCCAATGGTGCAGTAAACACACCCTTCACGGACAACTGACCAGCACCATCCTGGACCATAGCAGCAGAAATGCTTCCCACCTGGCTGTTAGGAGGTGAAACCTTTTTTGACTCATTTTCCATTTCTCCAAAACCTCTCTCATATATCACATTGACAGGTAGTTCAGCAGCATACCCTGATACAACTTTTAACACCATCAACAAATTCAGAAATAAACTACTTTCTTGTTCCCTGTTCAGCCAGCCATTCGGTGCTCCACCTAGTGGTACTCCGCAGTACCAGACCATCTGACTCTGGAGGAGACACCCCAGTATACATTGGTTGTACATTCCAAAGTTCAAGCATCTCCTTTAATACTTTGGTTACATCCCAACTACTTGACTCTAGACCTAAGACCTTCCTGACGATATTTAGGACACTGGGAATGCTGAGAGACTCACATGCTGAGACTTGAGAAGTTGAAACTTTTAAAGGGACCTCCTCAGAGCTGGAGGTAACCACAGCCTGGTGCTCCACCAGAGCGCTGCCATGTGCTGGGCTCACTCTCAACGTCTCAAACTCAGTACCCATAAGCTGCCCCCGACCATTCCCAGTGACATCATTCTATGCCAACATCATGTTTGTGGGTCACAGACCAAGTCTCTGCTGTATGCACACCCTTATCTATAGGTTGTTCTATAGACCCTCCTGCTGGCACAGCAGAAACAGTGTCCATCTTATTTTTTTGCATAAAAGCCTCATCTATCAACGAGATTAGCCTTTTACCCCAACTATCCCAATCCATTGTATATGTGCTCAATTCGCCAGTGCTCCTCAGCACCGGTCCATCCGCCCAAAGAGACACATACGAATAGATGTGCTTAGTCGCAGATCCCTTGCACAAATCACTCTGGATCACATCAGACTTGGGTAACACCTGTTTTCCAACTGCAGGTTGCAATACCTCACATCCACCACTTTGCTCTGGTGGTGCTTCCTGAATTACCCACACACTTACATTTTTGCCAGGCTGCATTAACCCACTGTTCACCTGAACAATTTCAGTATTGTTAGACTGCACCAACACACTCCTATGACAAGGTGCAGTTCCACTCTGCTCCACCAGAGTGACATCGCAGTTGTCCAGGGCAACCTCCGGCTCCAATACACGGAGACCCCTGGATATGTCTAAGGACACCTGTACTGTCTTACCACCAGTTGCTACGGGAAATGACCCATCTTTAATTACAGCTTTTGCACTGCAAGAGCTCAGGGTTTTTCCAACAGCAGTACATTTCTCATCAACAAAATTTTTAGCTCTTGTGGGCTGTACTAGCCTACTACCAACCTGTGACTGGCACACAGTGACATCACTTTCTTTTTGAGAACCATGGACAGGTTTTACTTTAACTCCTACCTCCCCACTGTACAAGGCACTGCACAGGGAAAAGTCACTCTCAAAAGCACATTCAGTGGCTCAACTAATTGGGGTCACTCCTACATCAGAATGGACAGTCTCATAACCAGTCCTTCTCAACATGACATTAGCAGTCCCAGCCATGGTTTTATCACACACAGTCTTACCCACCACAGTAGTAGGTGTCGCTATCTTCATTTGAGTGCGTCGTCTCATAAATGCAACCTCAACTTCACTTTCCTTGGCAACTTTTCCCTTGCCCCAAGGGGAAGTAACAGACACCCTCATAGGCTCCATGGACTCTCTGGCACCCCCTGCAGGCCCAACAGGAACTTCCTCCCTGTTGCCAGAGGTGGCTGCCGACATTTTAAAACAAGAATCTGAGCTTGCAGTTGTAGATATTTGCCCAATATCAGCGGTATTCCAGAGTCTGGGACAGTAAAAGATCCCATGCCCCCACTGACCACATTCCAGGCAGGGTACCTTTCTACACTTCTCTTTATTGGGATACTGAGCCACATCTCCAATGCAGCTCCTCCTTCCAGGCAATACTTTTTCTCCGGTCGCCATGGGAGATTGCACTCTCCAAGCAGAACTTTGCTGGCTCTTTCCAAAACGCTGTATTGGCTCCTCTTGATACCACTTGCCATGATCCTTATACGACATAGCCCCCTGTACACAGACAGCCCGACTGGCCTCCTCTGTGTTGCTATGGGCCTTCACTCTTGGTCCTGGCCTCTGGTCAGCCCCTCTCCTTGCACATAGCATAGGCTTCTCTCTGCTGGACCAACTCTCAAGCCGTGACACATTCACATTTTTCACAACAGCTACTGGTTTAACTGCAGCAGCGTTGCCAGGGGCAACAACACCCCTCTCCCAGGTACGGACATCCTGAAGCTCTCTCCTTGCACTGAAGGTTGGCTTGCTTTCCTCTGTAGGTTGGTTCAATGCTGCCAGGTGCCGCTTGCACCAGTCCACATCAGACTCACCCACATTTAAATTTCCTGGCTTGGCTGGGGCATGCGGTATATAACCCCCTAGCCACAGAGCTCTATCTCTCGCTTCAGCAAACATTGCCTCCTTTTTCTGTTTTGACCACCCCATCTTTGCGGTCACGCACACAGCAGTGTGTTACACAATTCAGAAACACTGTCTCTTTAAGGCAAAGTCCTTTAGCAGGTTCTCCTCACCTGCACACACAGATAGTGTAGACTTATGCAAACACAGTTCATATAACAAATGAACTTACTTCATCGCAGGGATCTCCCGTTCTGCCCGCATTCTCCACCATATGTGGGAACTCGCTTCAAATGGTAGAGCTTGGTTAAATGCACACAGCAACTCGCTTTCTTTTTTTAAGGCCTTTTTAGCCCACTTTTATTTAAAGAAAATGTTCCACAAAGCTTCCCACGCAGGGGTATCCACCATCAATATAAACAAAATTCAGCCTTCTGGCTCTCTCAGATATACACAATCTTCCACTGGCCTTCCTCTTCAGGCTTACGTCTGTCTCCTGCAGACTCTTTCAAAAATATGGCTCTCGCACACAGCTAGTCTCTAGCAGCTCCTTGCTGCTTTTGGCTTCCATCTCTTCTAGGTGAAGCCCTCCTGACTCCTATCTGCCGGGGTGGAGCCCAGAAACCTGGTCCTGACTCTATGAAAAGGCCTGCACACACCTGTGCAATCAGTATCCTGGCCATTTCCAAAACCTGGTCCCAGGATTGGAGATTTCATCCCTCCCAGATCTCTTTGAAATCTCCAGGCTCCAGATCCCAAAATGGACCTTACAAAACAAAGGAGGAAAGTGAAAAGCCACTTTCCTCCATATCAAACACTTACCCTGGAGCCCCTCAACCTGCCTTGTTGAGAATCCTGGGTGACAGATTGCCACACTGTCACAATATATATATATATATATATATATATACATACATACACACACACACATATATATACACACACAAAGGAATGTAATTATGTGTTAATTAAAATATCAGTGTATCTTTTAAACCAACTATTATAAATCTCTGAGTGTGACTTGGCCTCTCACAATCCCCTGTACAGCAGCTCTCGGATTGTGAAAGGGTGGAGCAAACACACAGGGCTAATTAGGTGTCATTGCCATCAAATGTGCTGACAAGGAGCAGGCAACAGAAGAAGATAGAGAGATGGCCTCATCAATCTGTTGCTGCTTGTCTGCTGTCTGATCAAAAGCTGGGGGAGGTGACCTACAATGTTGTTTAATTGCAGCAGAGAAAAGTCAGGTCACCAGGCTGTCTGACAGGGCTCTGTATATCACATAACAATGGACAAATCCTTCCACAAAAAACCCATTCCAGCCATGTATTTAGTCATTTGTCCCTCCATGTTCAAATGTCCACCATACCAAAAAAAAAACATTCCTGCAAAACATAAACACAACCTTTATGTGTGTCTACAAATATTATTCAGTTTAGCTTATAACATGAAACCTATCACTTTACGAACTGTCACATACCAAGTAAAAAATTAAATTGTTCTAGTAGTGTGAGTGCATGCTGTGAAAGGGTCTTCTACAAATTTGTGGTAAGAGAAACAGTCTGTATTCTACATCACCCTTTAATAAATCTTCGATGAAATATTACAATTACCAATATTCTCTTCAGATTACAAAACTTTACTTTGTGCTACGTAAATTCCTATTCAGCAGGCAGTATTTTTATAAGCAAATGCAAACAAGCCATCATATACAATAAAGCCAAGCAGCATGCCTAATGGAAGCATCCGCGCTTCAATAAATAATTAATACTTTTTTGGTCGATCCCTAACAATAGGACTAATTAATCTATAGTCAACAACCCACTCAACTGATATTCCACATATGGGGAAGTAGAGTTTGATCGATAGCTGGAAAATATGGTCGCAACTTACTGATTGCATCTCTGTTTCCACCGTGCAATCTCATAATCTGGCCCATTGGCTCAGGTTGACCAAACCTGATATAAATCATGTCTACAGCAATCTACAGGGAAGTTCTGGAAATTCAATTGTTTGCAGATACAATTGCTTTGATTGAATTGCACATTGATTGGATGATAAAATTGAAGCGTGTATACATGACCACTTTTAGATAGAGTAGGCAAGTGTTAAAGCAGAACTCCAACTTATGACAACTACCTGTCTGATTGGCACTTTAATGATACTTTGCAAAGCCATTTGCTGTACCAGTTGGCTACCTTGTTGATGCCCCCCTGTAGTTGTCCAGACTACAGGAGCGACGTATTGTGCTAGTGGGATGTCAAACTGGCAGCCCTTCAGCTGTTGCAAAACTACAAGTCCCATCATGCCTCTGCCTTTGGGAGTCATGCCTGTAACCGTCAATCTTGCAATGCCTCATGGGACTTGTAGTTTGGCAACAGCTGGAGGGCCGCCAGTTTGACACCTGCTTGCTGGTGGGTATTACTAACGGCAAAGTATTCACCTTCTACCCAGTAACACTCACATACATTGGCTAACATCTGTCGCCTTGCAGCGAGTAGGCATCGCTACCATAGTTCTCCACATGCTGCAAGCACAGGTAAGCAAAATTGAGTGTACAATCTGGCTCTATGTGTTTGGGCATAGAAAGTTGACAAAAACCTGTCATGCTCTTTACCATGTCCAAACAAATCATTGCCTTGCGGCCCTTGTTGGGGGAATATAAATGTTTTCTGGGACATGTAGTCCCTGTTCTGTGCCTTCCTTGAGTGATGACACTGATAACCGCTGATATTAATTGACTTGCTCGCTGACGTTGTGTTTTAAAACTTCTGCCAGGTTCTTTTGCCATCTGTGTCCCACTGGATTCCATGGGAAACCGTAGACAAAACAGAAGTGGAAAAAAACCTCTGTAAACTAAGGAAAATCATCTCAGACATTTATTACAGTTCAAATATCCAGCTGAACAACTTCCGTTCTATTCCCGCTCTGGAGACAACACAAAATTGTGTATTTTTCCTCATTTTCTTTCCCAGTGCCACTGGTCACCAGGAGAAATATGGAAGGTGAATAAAAAACTGACAGGGTTGCTAGCGGTCACTTTTCTATTAAAAAAAAAACAAGTTGGGCTTCAAAAACACTTTTAGGTTCATGCACACTGGCCTAAAGTGACATTAAAGGCAGTAAAAATAAATAAAATAAATAATAACATGTTATACTTACCTGCTCTGTGCAATGGTTTTGCAGAGTAGCCCCGATCCCATTCTCCTGCCAGGGCACTTAGCCCCTCCCTCCTGCGGAGTGCCCCCAGAGCAAGAAGCTTGCTAAGGGGGCACTCAAGGAGGCTTGCTTCCAAGCTGCTGCTTTGCCAGTCCATTCACACACAGAGCCACGGCTTGGCCCTGTGCTCTCTCTCTTCTCATTGGCTCTTGCTGCTGTCTCTGCCAATGAGGAGAGAGAGTCCCCAAAGAACCAACACTCTTGTGAACATCACACGAGAAGATGAAAAGCCTTGAGCCTTTACAACCACTTCAAAGAAATTCTTCTACAGGAGTTTTGTGTTCTGTGGAAGCAGCTAAGTGTTATCCTATAGGTCCATGCACATTAGGACATTTATATTCATATTTTAAGCTAAGGGTTTAGAGGCAGGAAAAAAAACACTCCGGTTTGTGTTTTTGATTGGTGTTTTCTTGCATAAAAACACGAAATACTCCTAAATGAGTCTACACATTGTACAAAAAAGCTATATATTTTTTCTGCCAAGGGAACTGCGTGTGAATGGAGCCTTAAAAGGTCAGGAACATACAGTCAGGGACATACCATTGAAAGAAAGTCTAAGGTTCATTATGCTAGGCTGAAAAAGTCACCACAGAACAGTTCCAGAAGATGGTCACGTGGGAGACATATAAGAAAACCATGCACAGCTCATATACCTATAGGAATCCCTCTTCAAGGGGGAAATCAAGGGAATAATAGCATTTGTTGTACTCACTGCAAAACCACAGCCTTAAAGACAATGTAGACTAGCCCATGATAACTCCTCCTACTACCAGCATGCCTTAGTTTAGAAGCAGGCAGTACCATGAACATGACCACAAAGACAGGTGGCACATGTCCATCAATGGACTTTAACCACATAAAAATCAGTTCAATTCTGATATTTCTCACATACATATAAAAATCAGAATTTTTTTGCTAGAAATTTACTTAGAACCCTCCAAATATTATATATTTTTAAGCAGAAGCCCTGAAGAATAAAATAGTGGTTGTTCCAATTTTTAATGTCATATTTGCATAGCCATTTTTAAAACACAAATTTTCAGGAAAAAATACTAATGAATTCTAGTGCATACAAACACAATATAATAACCACATTTGTGGTAAAATATAAAAACCTATACAGGTTACCAATTTAGAGTTAAACAGGAAGTCTGGTGCTAAAATTATTGCTCTCCTTATGCCCTGGTCCCTTGACTCCATAACCCAGGATTGCCGCCAGGTATAAACCCCAAAGACTTTCTGCATTGGCAACCACCCAATTTGTCTCCTATCAGACAAGCAATTGATGAGACCAGATTGAAACCCCTACGAGTTATTATACCCCCATCCCACTCATGTTGAGGCCGGTGGTTTCATTACTTTCAACTCCAACACATCTATGATGGGCTTGACATGGAATGGCTTCGTAGAGACCTAACCAACAAAGTTTTACTAAGTTTAGAAATCTGTGGTTCTCATGGATAGAATTCTCTGATTCCCCAGAGCTACAGCCATTTTTGAGACATTTTATACCTGTACTTATTTTTCCAAATTCTTATTGAGCCACTCCCTCCCAAGAACCAGAGAGAACAAGATCAATAAAAATTCTGGCCTGAGCTGTGTCTAGGACTAGGCCCAGGTACTCCAAATGATGAGTGGGTTCCAGCATTGATTTCTAAAAGTGCAGGATCGATCCAGACTGTTGCAGTGTCTGTGGAGTCAAGGTTACATTGTCCAACACTGAATGAATGAATACATTCAGTACTTGAATTAATACATTCAGTGCTTTGAGATTCAAGATGGAGAAAATGCCTTCTTTGGGTTTGGGAACTTAGAACAGCATTGGAATATAACTCCTGAAACCATTCCACCACAGGAACTGAGGCAATGACACCCTCATCCAGAAGACCCAAGAGGGCTTCTCTTGATTGTTGACTTTGACACACATACACCTACCTCCTGGAGAGTGTTCTTGATCTGGCCAACTGTTGTGAAGGGTGTTTTCTTTACCAGGGAAAGAATTCTTCTGTCATCCACCACAGTTGTTTTCCGTGGTCTTCCAGGTCTTTTGGTGTTGCTGAGCTCACCGGTGCGTTCCTTCTTTTTAAGAATGTTCCAAACAGTTGTTTTGGCCACGCCTAATGTTTATCTATCTCTCTGATGGATTTGGTTTGTTTTTTCAGCCTAATGATGGCTTGCTTAACTGATAGTGACAGCTCTTTGGATCTCATCTTGAGAGTTGACAGCAACAGATTCCAAATGCAAATCGCACACTTGAAATTAACTCTGGACCTTTTATCTGCTCATTGTAATTGGGATAATGAGGGAATAACACACACCTGGCCATGGAACAGCTTTTGGTCCCTTAACAAGTGGGAGGCACATATGCAAACTGTTGTAATTCCTACACCGTTCACCTGATTTGGCTGTAAATACTCTCAAATTAAAGCTGACAGTCTGCAGTCAAAGCACATCTTGATAGTTTCATTTCAAATCCATTGTGGTGGTGTATAGAGCCAAAAATGTTAGAATTGTGTTGATGTCCCAATATTTATGGACCTGACTGTATGTCTGAGGGTTTGGTGGTTTCGGAGCCCCAGACCTTACTGTTGGACTTATAGCCAAGCTTGTGTTTTGACTTGGAGGTCAAAAGAATGTAGTAAAAAAAAAGGATTTTGCTTAAATTCCATAGCGAAGGATAAGCCTTTCCAGTAGAAGCAATAGGCTGATCCTCCAGTTTCAGTGTGCTGTGCACTGCACCAATAAGTGCTGACACAGTCTCTTTCAATTTTGAAGTATTTGAGAAAGACTACAATTTCGCAGAGGCAAACCACGTCTGACAAAACTAGGGAAGAATCTGAAAGTGGGACAGACTCTAGGAGCAGAGGGCAACATGATTTCAGGTTGCAGACATTGGACACCTTTGTAGATATGCTGGAAGCAGCAATTGTATCCCATTAGTAGCGTGGACGCTGGGAGACCCCAGAACTGTTTTCCTTGTGTCTAGAATGAGTCATGTTATAACCAAGTGGCTGTAATCATAGGTACAAGCTCTATCAGCAATGTAGTCTTGACTAATGTAGCCACAATCATAGACACTAGCTCAGGGGTGGGCAAACTTTTTGACTTGAAGGCCGCAATGGGTTCATATATTGGACCCGGGGGCCGGACCAAGAGTAGATAGTAATTCATCCCCCATAGTAATTCATCCCCCATATAGTAATTCATCCCCCATATAGTAATTCATCCCCCATAGTAATTAATCCCCCATATAGTAATTCATCCCCCATAGTAATTCATCCCCCATAGTAATTCATCCCCCATAGTAATTAATCCCCCATATAGTAATTAATCCCCCATAGTAATTCATCCCCCATATAGTAATTCATCCCCCATAGTAATTCATCCCCCATAGTAATTAATCCCCCATATAGTAATTCATCCCCCATAGTAATTCATCCCCCCTATAGTAATTCATTCCCCATATTAATTCATCCCCCACAGTACTATTCCCCCCCAAGTAGTAAGCCAAGTCCCCCCTGTGTCAATTCACTTACCTTTGCTCCGAAAGTTCCTCTTGCCGTGTTCCCGCGCCATTCCGGTCTTCAGGGCGGACTGTGAGAGGAGCCTAGCTCCCTGCCCCGCCTACACACATCCTGACAGCCAATGTTTGCCTGCCCTGGCTGTGTTTTTTTTTAGCGCGCTCC
This sequence comes from Staurois parvus, assembly GCF_062004578.1. Lineage (NCBI taxonomy): Eukaryota > Metazoa > Chordata > Amphibia > Anura > Ranidae > Staurois > Staurois parvus. The sequence goes on along the minus strand of NW_028317886.1, from coordinate 24,626,682 downwards.
ACGGGCCGGATTAAAAGGTCCGCCGGGCCGTATACGGCCCGCAGTTTGCCCATTGCTGCACTAGCTTCTTCAGCAATATAGAGTCTTGATTGAAGTAGAAAAGAGAAATTGAAAGCAAAAATAGGCTGGTCTTTAAAATTTCAAAGCTGAAGAAAGAGGTCAATCCTTCTAGGACACTAACAAAAACTAAGTATATTGGTAGTAGGACAAATTATAATGGGCTGTACCACAGTTTTTTTTTTTGTTTGCTCGTGTCCAAATCTTCTGTAGGGGACAGTATAACCCGAAATTGTGTCCCTCAATGGACAAGAAAGAAAATGCATTTTAACAATAAGAAACATGATGGTCTGAAATGGTGAATGTTGTGATATCTTTCCATTTTCTGTTCAAAGAAGAGATAATGGCCATATCTAGTCCATCAAACACACATGACATTTCCTATTACTCAAAATACTTTTGCACCCTTGTAATCCATTTATACACCAGCTGAAATTAAAAAAGGGACCGACATACAAGATATTACCATGAACATATGTGAAATGAGTGGCTCAACATTTCATGCCTGCACAGTTGTTATTTACACATGAGTACATCTTACATATAGTGCGCCCTTGGCTTCAACATTCTCTTAACTGTCACTTCTGCCAATTTACTTACAGTATATCAACCTCTGGCCATGCATCACCTCTTGCTCCTATTTGTTCACATTCTGAGAATAGTCATTACTATTCATACATCACATATTTTACTCCATTTGCAGACTAATAACTCTGTGCACTTTTTTCCATCAACTTATTTCTAATTCAGGGGCACATTTTCCCATCTCTGTAGCTGTCAATGCAAATGCAGTGTGTTTTTACAGGCAAAATACTATACTGTTGCTGATGGGTTCTGTGAAATCACTACATGTCAAGAGATTGGAGCACACTATACTTTGATTAAACCTTCCCATCAGATCAGAGCAAGCCTAGCTGTTCTTTTGTTCTATGCTCTTAGCAATATAAAGGCAAGAAAATGGGAGTATTAAGAGAAAAGGTTTCTTCTACTGTTACCCAGACAGCAGCCACATATGCTCTTCAGACGATTGTTTAGGTTAACAAGGAAAGCCAAGTATTACAGAATTTGAAAAGCACTTTCCAGCAGCCTCTGCAAAAGGTAAGAAAATTGTCTGCGTAATAAACCATTAATGTCTAGCAAGTTATTCACAGATTCACAGATTCACAGATAATTAAATAAGAAAGGGAAGATGCAAATGTTGTATGTTCCTAAGAAAATGTGAAATAATCATCAAGAAATTTCAAATACAGGAAGGAAGCAGGACAGAAGGATTACAAAGTTTACAAATTTCCAACCTGATTAGAAGTATACAGTTTTAAAAATATTTAGCATGTTGCTGGTTTAACAAATGTGGGCACAATTATACACAAAAACAAAAATTCCAAAATGAAACTATAGGTGTAGGCAGATATAATACCCACATTTAATCCAGTTCTGTATATAGTTAAAAAAGCTTGTTGACTGACAGAGGGAGCACAGAGATGTGGAATAGTACAAACAGGCAGTTCAGCCATTTTTTTTACCACCCCCTAAAGCTGCAAAGGCAGCCAGACAGAGGTGTAAACATGCAAAAAACAGGATCCACAGTCTCGTTCAGTGGGCAGTGGCACTGTTGAATGTGACCCATTCAAGTAAATTGGGCAGGGCCACGACAGCCCCCAAAAACTTATTGTAATGCATGTGGTTGCAGCTCAGTGGTACAGCATTTGCAGGTGACATATAGTCTTCTCGCTGCCAGTCAAACATCTGTGAAAAGCGATCCACTGCAGATCAATTTTTAGAGGGGCAGCAAGCATTGCCACTGGTGTAAACCTGGCCTTAATGTCTAATTCTCAAAAAGATACATGCGTATGTCAATTTGCTACAAGCAAAACATAAATCAAATAATATTTAAACACCAAAGGAAAAAAAAAAAAGAAATGTTGTACTGTGGATTTGGAAATTTTAGAAAATTGTATACAGTATAGGAAAACTCAATCATCTTCAAAGACCATGTGTCTATTTGCATAGACAGCTAAACCTACCACTGTGTAATCCGGCTGAAACTGTAATCACTTCATGACTGGACAGTAACCACAGTATAACCACAAACTAAATTCAGAGGTATATTAACTGCACATAGGACAATTCTAGCAGGAATCCTTTCTGAACGGTGTTAAATGTAAGAGAGACTGGTCAGAGAAGCCCAAGGTCCAAGTAGGCAGCACTTAAATCCAACAGTGATAATTTATGGTTTGCCATTATGAAATTATTTCTGCTGGAGTCTACAAATCAATTGCGAAAGAACCGATATATGCCATGATCAATATTCATACAAAATGGGTTTATGTTGGAGTTAGAACTAGTTAAGAGTACTTTGTGTAGGGAGATTTCACTAGATCCTACGTAGAAGTATAATACGTGGTATTCCATATTACAAAAATGGCAGTAGTTGTAGGGAATATACAATGCTCAGCATAAATGAGTAAACCCCAACAGATTTGTCAGAAAATCTTTACTTTCCTTTCATAATCAACATTTTCTATGGGACACTATACTACAAAATACTTCCACAAATGCCAGCCATTGCAAACAAGTTTTGTTAAATTTGCACACACAAAGAAGTATTTTTTCTAATAAATTAATTCAAGACCATGTTGTAAAAATGAATACACCCCAATGAAAGTCAGCGCAAAGCTAAAGTTTCGGTAACAAATCTTAATTAACAAGAATTCAACTACAGGTGAGTCTAATTACTCAATAAACAGGAGTCCAGCAGACAGCTGACTATAAAAGGACGATACCTAACAAGAAAACCCCTCCCCATTTCATGCTGTCTGCAATGGCGCCATATGGAAATGTCACAAGGCCTGAGAAAGAACATTATTTCTTTACACAAGTAAGGTGAAGACTACAAGAAGATCAGCAAAGCTTTATTTATCAGTCAGAATACTGGAGCAAAAAGACATCCAGGCCGTCCATGGAAGTTAACACCTGAAAAGGAGCATCTTCTGATAAGAAGGGCTTAAGAAAATTGCCATGCAAGTTCACTGCAGTTAGCTAAAGAAGTAGAATGCCAAACTGGGGTGATTGTTTTGCCAGGGCCTATGCTGAAAACGAAGAAAACTACTAGGACTCTGGAGTGATGAGACCATGATAAATGTTTTAGGAATCGATGGCGTTGCAAAACTAAATGGCGTTGCAAAGGTGAGGAGTACAAATAAAAATGCATGGTGCCTACAGTTAAACATGGTGGTGGCAGTGTCCTTTTGTGGGGCTCCATGAGTGCTGCTGGTGTTGGGGAGCTGCATTTCATTGATGATATGATACATTCACAGATGTACTGCTCTATATTGAAAGAGAAGATGCTACCATCACTCTGTGCCCTTGGTCACCGTGCATGTTTACAACATGACAATGATCCAAAACACACATCTAAGGCCACTGTTGCATTTCTGAAGAAGAACAGGGTGAAGGTGATTCAGTGGCCAAGTATGTCTCCTGACCTGAACACCTATGGCGAATTCTGAGGAGACAAGTTGAGCATCACTATACATCCAGCATCCAGGCTCTAAAAGAGGTCATTCTTGAAAACTGAAAAAAGATAGATGTTGCAATATGTCGCCAACTTGTTCATTCCATGCCTAGAAGACTTGGCGCTGTCCTTACAAAAAATTGAGGTCAAAATACTAGATGATGTAGTTTTTTTTGTGGGGTGTATTAATTTTTGCATCAACCAATTTGAGTAAAACTGAAGATTTTGTAATCTAAGTTATATTAACCTTACTTTCATGTAATCAGCTAAACAAATGTTATAAAAAAAACTCAGTTTTGTCATAATTTTGGAAATTGTTCTTGTGTTCATTGAGGTATTGATTAAATCTTACTTTTCAAAAGGGGTGTACTCGTTTATGCTGAGCACTGTATGTATATCTAACTCACTGCAAACTGCAAGGTTTGAACAAAAATGTAGGTGACTTGCCAGAAGTGCTTCTATTTTTGTTTGTTGTAGGTCAATATTAAAGTGATCTGTTAGATGACAAATATATTTTTGAAGTCTAGCAATGGTAAGCAGATCATAAATCTAAAAACCATTATTAAAATATAAACAAGATAACATAAACATGCACATATAGCCCAAATGTAGTTCACGCATTAGGTTACTACAGTTAAAATATTTAAAAAAAAACTGGATTTCTGGTTATTGGTTAGTCTAAAAAAATGTACTTTATATATATAAAAATACACACACACACTCCGGCCACTTTATTAGGTACACTTTGCTAGTGCCAAGAAAATATCCCCCACACCATTATACTACCACCAGCCTGAATTGTTGATACAAGGCAAAATTGATCCATACTTTCATGTTGTTTACAACAAATTCTGACCCTACCATCTGAATGTCACAGCAACCAGTCTGTCCATTCTCCTCTGACATCAACAAGTCCACACAACTGCAGCTCACTGGATATTTTCTCCTTTTCGGACCATTCTCTGTATACCCTAGAGATGGTTGTGTGTGAAAATCTCAGTAGATCAGCAGTTTTTTTAAATACTCAGACCAGCCCATCTGGCACTAACAACCATGCCACATTCAAAGTCAATTAAAATCCCCTTTCTTCCCTACTCCCCTGCTCGGTTTGAACATCAGCAAGTCGTCTTCACCACGTCTAGATGCCTAAATGCATTAAGTTGCTGCCATATAATTGGCCGATTAGCAATTTGTGTTACCAAGCAATTGAACAGTGGCTTGTGAGTGTATATATTTATATACACATACTACAGTCGGAAGCAATTACTTCAACTAGAACAATGCAGAAGAGTGGGATGTATCTTTTTAGGATCTCCTGTAAGTCATTTCGTTAAAATCTTACTGCTCTGTCGCTTTTGCATGATTTGAAGCATGTGGAGGTATTGTGTGATAAAGAAACTGTACTTTTTACTTTCTCCATCAAATCGCAGTTATTACTTTTTGTGTCAATCGACACTAATTTTTAGATTGTAAGATATCATAAACAGGGCCCTCTGATTTCTCTTGTATTGAGCTGTATTGTGACTGTATTGTGACTGTACTGTCTACCTCTATTTTGTAAAGCATTGTGCAACCTGTTGCCATTATAAAAATCTTGTATTATAATAAAAATGTTATTAATAATAATAATAACAACAATATTGCTTTGTATACGGAGTACCAACCAATCACTAGAGCATCCCTTTTCAACCAGGGTGCCCAGGCACCCTGGGGTGCCTTCAGTTTTCTTCAGGGGAGCCTTGACAAAATGCCTAAAAATTTCCCAAACATTGTATACAAGCCAATAGGTGAATCAAGCTTGCTTTTTAGTTACACAAAGTTACACTTACTTAAAAACATATAGGAATAAGGATTCTATGGCCCACTGCATCTTCACTGATAAAACAAAGAACTGCTAATTGTGTTAAGGCAAGAGAATTATAACTATGTTAAAGGATAAGTTCACCTTTGGAACATGTTCCACCCATTTTTAGGGTGAAACATGTAACATGATCCCATAGCCATAGCCGCGCCCGCCGCCCCCTTCCCTCTGATAGATAGTATGGGGAGACGTCTCCCCGTACTATCTGTCAGATTTGAAACCAGTGCAGCCGTGCGGACACGGCAACGTCACTCATTCACAGCGCTCTGTGAATGATTGCCTAAAAGTCCCAACAGCCTTAGCGGGCTTAAACTACCACAGCACCGTGGTATTTTATTGAAGCTTCCTGTCAATATATCTGCTTGGCTGTACATTCCGTACGGCAACCAGATATTCTGACAGGTCTGCAGGAGACCTGCATGGCATCAGCGATCTACAGATCGCTGGTGCAATGCTTTACAGGCTCCTTTGGACAAAAATAAAAAAATGCACATTTTTTTACCTTCCAAAAAATGTGCATTTATTATTTTTGTCCAAAAGGTGAACTTATCCTTGAAGGTATATTGAACCAAGACACACTTATAGGGTGGTTATACCTTATGGTTGCAACTACTATATTTGAGATAACTCCCTTTAAAAATAACTGAAAGCAAAATAAAATTGTTGAATTTTTATGTGAATGGATTTGTAATTCTTGGGTACCTCAAAAGTCTGTTGGTGCATCCTTTTGCTGTCCCCTTCCCCCCCTGCCATTCCAGTTTCCATTGAATCCATAGTGCTCTAGAAATCATGTCTTCTTTCAGTACAAGACTGTCCATTATGACCCCAGCACAGTCCAAATTACTTGTTTATAATGGCTAAATAATGCTTGGTTTTAAAACAGTTTTGGTATGTTCAGGACACACATTTGGCAAAATATTTCACTAGGATTAGTGGGCATTTGTTTGTTACAAGCATTTAGAACTGGTCACAAATTTGCATTAGGGAGCAGGCCAAGAACACTCTGCTTATTGTGATTAATTGCTGCCCTGAATTGAATATTAGCTTTCTCATGCTCTAGTGATGCACAACTGTTTATCTGATGCCTTGCCTTTTTCTACCAGTTACAATTTTACTCCTTCTCAATAGGGGTAAAGAAACAGGAACATAATAATGAAAATTGCACCCCCTCTACTTTTAAATATTGCAGCATTTTTGTTTTTGTTTTTCTAAAAAAGGGAGGACTGTGTCCTAATGCATAAAACGTTCACCGGACACGTTCCACTCCTTTAGGTTTAGGTTCAGGAAGGCAGTCCTAATTTGAAACTTTTGCACTGGACTTTACATCCTTCAAGTGCGGTATGCCTGGCATGTTCAATAGTTACTTATAGTGATTGTAAACCTTAGGTATGACAAATAAACCCACTATACTGTGTACTAACCTGAACCCAAAGTCTGGTTCCACTCTGATCTCGCTTCTCTCTGCATGACTCAGTCTTATTAGCCGACACCTCAGCCTCCCAGGAGATGGCCCGCCCCTCCAGCACACAGCAGAGGACTCATACTCTCAGTTCTATGTTTCTCTGAACCTGTGAAGAGGAAAGGGGGGGAGTTGCATCCCTCCAATCAGGACTCTGATTTAATGTGCACTAGCTCTGCATTGAATGAGACTCCCTGCTCTTTGCTGCTCAGAGATGTTGTGTAAAATGTATGTTATAGAAGACTGTACAGGGCTTGGGCTTATAAAATGCTCTGCAACGAAGTTGGACATTGCACAAACTGTCTAGAAGAGCGTTGGTGCAGAGCCCAATGCCTGCAGGTCACATCACAGACCGGCCCTGTTTTTCCTCACAGCGCTGAACGGTTATGACCTCTGTGGCTAGCATGAGCAATAGTTGATCCTAAATACTGGCTCTGCAGCAACTGTAGAATCTTGATAGAAGAAAAAAGGATCTTTATAAAAGTATTAAAAGTTAAAGAAATAGGTTTGTTTCTCCCTGAGAAGAGATGTCGTCCATTCTACAAAAAAGAAATCACAAAAAACTAGAGCATGCTGGGAGTGGGAGGGGTTACACTAGGCTGTATTTTTGTTTGCCAGTGTTCAGTCTCCTAAGGGAAGCAGCATAACTTTGTGTCTCAAAATTACTGCACCCTTTGTCCCTTAATAAATGATAAGGAAACATATCCATGAACTATAATTCTCTGAAAAATGCAAGTAAATCCAATGGGGCATATTTATAAAGCGGTGAAATTGACATTCGCCAAAAATTCACTCAAGAGGAATCTTCCAGGTGCTTGTGTTTTAAATGTGAATGAATCACCACCAGTGAATGTTTGGTGAAAGTCACATTCACTGCTATATAAATATGCTCTTGTGTAATTTGAATACAAATTTAAAGGCTAACTGTACTTTCAGTACAGAAAGCATGGTTATGGTTGTGCCCATGACTTTTACCAAAAAACTGCTCTGCAGCTAAGGGACATATGTAGATGAAAATAAACTATGCAGCTTTGACCAGAATGTAATAATGCCCGTGTTATAGGAATAGGCCCTTTATCTACCTCGTGAAGGTTTACTGGAAAGCTCCCAGGATGTTGCTAAGGGAAGCGCAGCTGTTACTGGTCACCTTCACCATCACAGAAGTGAGCTTCTTCTCTGATTCAAAACCCCTCAGATGCGTTTTCTCTCCCCTGATGATATCTAACTTGAGTCAAAGCTGCACAGTTAGTTTGTTTTGTTTTTTTTTTTTTCATTTTTCTGTACCTGAAAAATGTACCTTGACTGAAAAATGTACCTAGACTGAAAAATAAACAAATACAACCACATCTAAGAATTGGGGAGGTGCAAAATACTACATTTTCATTCTAGGTTTTAGATATACACTGCTCAAAAAAAAAATGGAACACTTTGAAAACACATCAGATCTCAATGGGGAAAAATATCATGCTGGATATCTATACTGATATGGACTGGGTAATGTGTTAGGAATGCAAGGATGTTCCATCGTTTGATGGAAATGAAAATTTTCAACCTACAGGAGGAGTGAATTCAGAGACACCCTAAAAATCAAAGTGACTGCAGTAGGCTAGTCCATTTTGCTGAAATTTCACTGCAGCAACTCAGAATGGTACTCAGTAGTTTGTATGCCCCCCATGTGCTTGCATGCATGCGTAAAAACGTCAGAGCATGCTTCTAATGAGATGATGGATGGTGTCCTGGGGTATTTCCTCCCAGATCTGGACCAGGGCATCACTGAGCTCCTGGACAGTCTGAGGTGCAACCTGGCAGCGTCGGATGGACCAATACATGATATCCGAGAGGTGTTCCATTGGATTTAGGTCAGGCGAGTGTGGGGGCCATTCAGTGGTATCAATTCCTTCATCCTTCAGGAATTGCCTGCATACTCTCACCACATGAGACCGGACATTGTCCTGCACCAGGAGGAACCCAGGACCCATTGCATCAGCGTAGGATCTGACAATGGGTCCAAGGATTTCATCCTGATACCTAATGGCAGTCAGGGTGCTATTGTCTAGCTTTTAGAGGTCTGTGCGTCCGTCCAAGGATATGCCTCCCCAGACCATCACTGACCCACCACCAAAACGGTGTTACAGGCAGCATAATGCTCTCCATGGCTTCTCCAGACCCTTTCACATCTGTCAGATGTGCTCAGTGTGAAGCTGCTCTCATCTGTGAAAAGCACAGGGTGCCAGTGGTGAATCTGCCAATTCTGGTGTTCAATGGTAAATGCCAATAAAGCTCCATGGTGCCGGGCAGTGTACACAAGGCCCACTAGAGGACATCGGGCCCTCAGGCCACCCTCATGAAGTCTGTTTCTGATTGTTTGGTCAGAGACATTCACACCAGTGGCCTGCTGGAGGTCATTTTGTAGGGCTCTGGCTGTGCTCATCCTGTTCCTCCTTGCACATAGGAGCAGATACTGATCCTGCTGATGGGTAAGGACCTTCTACGGCCATGTCCAGCTCTCCAAGAGTAACTGCCTGTCTCCTGGAATCGCTTCCATGCTCTTGAGACTGTGCTGGGAGACACAGCAAACATTCTAGCAATGGCACATATTGATATTCCATTCTGGAAAAGTTGGACTGCCTCTGCAACCTCTTTAGGGTCCAGGTATCGCCTCATGCTACCAGTACTGACACTGACCCTAGCCAAATGCAAAACTAGTGAAAAACATCCAGAAAAGATGAGAAGGGAAAAAAATGTCAGTGACCTCCACCTGTAAAACCATTCCTTTTTTGGGGGTTGTCTCATTGTTGCCCATCTAGTGCACCTGTTCTTAACTTCATTAACACCAAAGCAGTTGAAACTTAACAACCCCCTATGCTACGTAACTGACCAGATCAATATCCCAGGAGTTTAAATGACATGATGCCATACTCTGATTAGAAAGTGTTTCTTTCATTTTTTTGAGCAGTGTATATTAACTTCTGCCCACTTTCTCCTCCTCTGCCACCACCACCACCACCAGTTGTTTCTACAAACCATTACTGTAACCACTTCAAGACCAGACTGTTTTGCTCCTTTTCGGCCCTTTCAGTTTTCAGCACTGTTGTACTTTGAATGACAATTGCCCAGTCATACAACACTGTACTCAAATTAATTTTATATTATCTTCTGAGACAAATAGAGCTTTCTTTTGTTGGTATTTAACCACCACTTTTTTTTTTTTTTGAGAATAAAAAAGTCTGAAAAAAGTGTTTTAGTTTTTGGTATACATTTTTGCAAAGAATCAAATAATTTTGCTACATTTCTTTGGTAAAAATAACTCAAATCAGTGTATATTATTTAGTCTGTATGAAAGTTCTATAGGGGGAGATTTACTAAAACTGGTTTACTCAGAATCTGATGCAGCTGTGCATGGTAGCCAATCATCTTCTAATCTTAGCTTGTTCAATTAAGCTTTAGCAATAAAACAACCTGGAAGCTGATTGGTTTCTATCCAAACGTGCACAAGATTCTGAGTGAACCAGTTTTAGTAAATAAACTCCATAGAGTCTATAAACTATGGTATATACAGTATATTTGAAAATTGGTTAATTCTGATGTGCTGACTGTCTATCTCATATCTTGAGGCCCTAAAATGCAAGGACGGTACAAATACTCCCAAAAAGATCCCTTTTTTTGAAAGCACAGTCCAAAGTATTTAGTAAGAGGCATGGTGAGTTTTTTGAGGTTGTAATTTTGTGTCTAAATTTTTGGGAAAATGAAAAAATTAAATAAAATGTGTTTTTATTTCACAAAGTGTTAGTTTTAAAACGTTATTTCTCACACGCAGCATAGGCATACTTACAATTACACCCCAAAACACATTCTGCTACTTATTCCAAGTGTGGTGATACCACATGTGTGAGACTTTTTCCCAGCCTACATGCATAGAGGGGGCCCAAAATCCGAGGAGCGCCTTTGGGCTTTCAAGGAGTATAGATTATGCATGTTTTGTATCTAGTTTCCGAACGACTTAACACATTTTTGCATCTCTTATGCATCTCTATTTCCTGAAAATCACATTTTTGGAGGCCCTGGAGCATCAGAACAGTGGAAACACTAACATAATGACTACATTTTGGAAAGCAAACACCCCAAAGTATTTTCTAAGAGGCATGGTGAGTCTTTTGAAGATTTAATTTTATTCTCACAAGTTTTTGAAAAAAGCAGAATGAAAATGTATTTTTCTTCTTACACAGAGTTGTCAATTAATTGGATATTTCTAACACACAGCAAAGGCATACTTAGAACTACAACCAAAAATGCATTCTGCTACTCCTCAAGAGTATGGTACCATATGTGTGAGACTTTGAATGTCTGGACTAATTATGTACTGAATGTTGTATCTTGTGTTTCACACAAATCAACCAATTGTATCAAAACCAATGTACTGTAATGGTTGCCTCCACATAAGAGATCAAGGAACATACCGTATTTTTCGCTCCATAAGACGCACTTTTTTCCCCCAAAAAAAGGGGGGAAAATGTCAGTGCGTCTTATGGAGCGAATATGGAGTGGCCGGTCCAGTATTTCCACTGCTGCCGTGTCAGAATACCGGGCCGGCCGCTCAGCTCTGCAGCGGGACCTTACCTGTTCCTCTATCCAAGCGGCACGCTGTCTTCCCGGCTTCTGTAGTGTGGGCGCTCGGCTTGACAGCCGGGTGCCAAGTGCGCATGTGCAAGAAGCGGTGCGCTTTGTGAATGGTAAGGCGGCACCTGGGACACAAAGCGCAGCGCTTCTCACTCATGCGCACTGGGCACCCGGCTGTCAAGCCGAGCGCCCACACTACAGAAGCCAGGAAGTCAGCGCGCCGCTGGATAGAGGAACAGGTAAGGTCCCGCTGCAGAGAGGACACTAACCAAAGAACAACTCCGCGGAAGTAAGAGCGGGTACCTGTCCAATTCAGGTACCCGCTCCCCCCCCTCCCCAAAGGTCAGCAGTCATCTCCTGTACTGTCCACAGTCTCTGGTCATCCCTGTACTGTCCGCAGTCTCTGGTCATCTCCTGTACTATGTCTGCAGTCTCTGGTCATCTCCTGTACTGTCCGCAGTCTCTGGTCATCTCCTGTACTATGTCCGCAGTCTCTGGTCATGTCCTGTACTATGTCTGCAGTCTTTGGTCATCTCCTGTACTATGTTTGCAGTCTCTGGTCATCTCCTGTACTATGTCTGCAGTCTCTGGTCATCTCCTCTACTGTGTCTGCAGTCCATTGGTTCAGAATATTTTTTTCCCTGTTTTCTGCCTCTAAAACCTAGGTGCGTCTTATGATCAGGTGCGTCTTATGGAGCGAAAAATACGGTACCTAGCTTAGTGTACCATTACCTATAGCAGTCCCTGTTGCTATAAGCCAAGCAAGCCTAGCCTACTGGGACATTGCTGCCCCCGGAATGCCATGTTCACTGGTCAGGAAGTAAAGGAGGCTGAAGAAAGGAACAACAAAAGAGTCCCTGTGGTTCCAGGAGTGCTGTTGTTCGCAAGAGATAGCTAGGACTAGTGAGTTACAGGAATGCAGTCAGCAGGAGATGCGGGTGGGTCAGTTCAGGCATCAGGCAGAAACACCGTCAATAAACAAGCCAAGGTCAGTAGAGGTGGCGAGATTATGGGGTTGATTTACTAGAACTGGAGAGCACAAAATCTGGTGCAGCTCTGCAGAGAAACCAATCAGCTTCCAGGTTTTTTTTTTTTCCAAAGCTTGACCACTTGACTTCCGGAAGATATACCCCCTTCACGATTAGGCTATTTTTTGCTCTATGGTGCTGTGGTACTTTTACTGACAACAGCTTTCCTTTGGTGGTATGTGATCATCACTGGGTTTTATATTTTTTGCGCTATAAATGAAAAAAGACCGACATTTAAAAAAAAACAAAACAATATTGTTTACTTTTTGCTATACAACATATCCAATAAAAAAATGTAAAAATCTAATTTCTTAATAAATTTAGGCCAAAATGTATTGTGCTACATATTTTTGTTAAAACATCCCAATAAGCATATATTGATTGGTTTGCGCAAAATTTATAGCATCTACAAACCATGGTAAATATACTGGAATTGTTTCTTTTTTTATACTAGTAATGGCAGTGATCAGCGACGTATAGTGGGACTGCGATATTGCGGCAAACAGTCTGACACTGACACTTTGTTGGAACCAGTGACACTAATACAGTCATCAGTGCTAAAAATATACACTGTCACTGTATTAACAACACTGGCTGGGAAGGAGTTAAACATCTAGGGCAATCAAAGGGTTAACTGTGTGCCTAGCTATGTGTTTTGTGTACTGTGTTAGGTCTTTACTAGGCAATCAGTTAAATTTTATTCCCTGCTTTGCCGCTAACAGGACACAGCTCTGCTTGTTTACATAGGCAGAGCTTTGTCCTGTCACTCTGCTCGACAATCAATGGGTGCTGGTGCTCATCCATTGGCTGGCACCTGATCGGCTTCTGCTGTGTCCAATCACAGCAGAAGTTGCACTCCAGCAGCACGTGCGCGCCCCCTACGGTAGAAATGTAAAATCACTTTTATATATCTGATTTTGCACAGAACGTCCGCCCTGTAGCAGTAAATCTACTATAGGGTGGACCGAAAGCGGTTAATTGAACAATCTGAAGTTAGAAGCGGATTGGCTACCGTGCACAGCTGCACCATATTTTGCACTTTCCAGTTTTATTAAATCAACCAGTGTGGTGGTAATTGGAGACACTGACTGGCTACATGCGAGGTTCGGGGGTGGGAAAACCTTGCAGTTGAAATGCCATTTTACCACCCCTAAACTGTTACCACCTTTAGCTTCAGAGGCAGCCGCCTAGGGTGCATACATGCCATGCCTGCAATGCTTTGCAGTTGTGGCAGGAATTATACCCTCTGCATCCTCACTGATTGTGACCAATTCAAGTGAAAGTGCTGGTGCAGGGTTCAAAGAGTACAGCAGGTGGTGAGAAGGCTATACAACACCTCCTCACTTCCTGTCAATGCTCTCCACTTTGATTGACCCTGTACCATGTGATTGCTGTGACCAAATTCCAGAGATCACAGTAGTAAACAATGGCATCATGAATGAAAGCCATTGTTTACTACTGTTACTGTGATTGCTATGATTCGTCACAGTTATCACATGGTAAAAGGCCAATCACAGAGGCCCTGTACCCTGATCTGTGATCTGCTGTGTCTTGTGATCACAGTGATCATGGATTGTGCTACTGGGGAGCCCGGAGGCCACGTTCAAGCACCCAAAACAGGAAGAGGACATACAAATACATCCTCCCACAATGGCACTAGTCCTGCCCGGCCATTTATATATAGTGGCCAGGAGGGAAGTGATTAAACCCAATGATTCACTTCCCTATCTCCCATGATGCTGTGCGTGGGTGCCCCAGGAGCTAGTCTCCACACACATGGGGATGGTGAGAGGGTCCTTAACCCTGTTCCAAGTCAGAGAAGCTTTGGGCTTATACAAGGATGCTTCTTCTTTGCTCTCATGAGGGAAAGAAGGGAAAAGTAAGTTTATGCAGTTGCAGGTGCTGGAAGTTATGAAGCTTTGTTGCCTTGCCAACCAGATCATATGTTAAAACACTGTAGCTATTGGTATGCTTTCAATCAGAAGTGGAATAAGTTGAACACCAGGAATAACTTTTTTTTTTCTAAACTTACATTGGTCCGGATTGGTTATGTTGAATTCTTCAAAGCTCATTCCCAGAGGGTCATTGTGGATGCCCTTCGTCTCTGCCTCATCCAATGAAAGAATGCTTTGTATTCACTGAGAAAAATACAAGACTTTCTCTGAATGGCAGAGTTGGTGACCAGATGTGTTCAGTATACACTTTGGATTGATATCCTCTAACTTTTTGGCAAGTCTACAGCCTGCTGACTGAACAAAAAAATACTCAACTGTGGCCAGCTTAAATATGGCTGCCTGAACAGAAAAAAAAGAATCAACTACGGCCAGCTTAAATATGGAATTCAGGAGGTTTGTTGACATTTAAACTGAGAAATGGTGGCAGAGATTTTATTAATATGGGACATTCTGTCCCCTGCACCAAATGTAAGGGATTGTATTTATAAGGACTTGGCTTAATGCAAATAAAGATTCTGGCACTAAAAATCCAACAGTAGATAGAAGTGTCACTTCACGTGCGTGAATACATAGTTTAGGAAACAAACTTTGTGAGCTGACAGCTCCTATGTCTAGGAATAGATTGGCCTTTGTTGCGATCACAGAGACATGGTGAAGGGATTAGAATCACTGGAAAATATCTATACCAGGGTACACACTATACAGAAAGGAGGTGGGCATTGCCATTCGCATCAAGAATAGCATAAAACTAACATTAATTCAGAAAAAAAGGAATTTCTTGAAACTCTCAGGGACTAAAAACCATAGAGGGATTTTTTCTTTAAATTGGCGTGGTATAAAGGCCCCCAGGACAGTCTGCAGATTATGGGAACATATTATTTATGAGACAACTCAAATGTAAAAGATAGAGGTTTTATTTAGGGGTGAATTTAACGCGAGATCAAAGTTTTTAAACTGCGCTTACAAGCAGAAGCAAAGGTATGTTGGAGGCCACAAAAGGGTTTATTTTTAAGTTAGTAAAAAGCCAAACCAGAAAAGGTCAAATATTAAACCTGGTACCAGCAAATGGGGATCACTTGTCTAATGCTAGCAGGAGAACATGTGGGCTTCTAGTAATCACCAATGTATTTGGTTTCATATTAGTACAAAATTGAAAATTCATATACAAAAACAGAAGTTTTAGATTTCAAAAAGGACAAATGCTGAGTCGGTAATAAATGGGCACAGGTAAAGTCTACTATCCTAGAGGAAATGTAATCATAAGTCAAGCAAACAGGTAAGAGTAAACAAAAGCAGAAAACATCACGGTTCACTACAGAGGCAAGTAGGATAGTACTATAGATAAAAAATCAGCACAAGGAAAAAAAAAGTGTCACTGATATATAAGTGTATGAAAATAAACAAAAAGGAGACCAAACATTATCAATGCTACTAAAACACAGAAGGTGGAGGAAATGACTAAATCTGGTAGGGAAGGAGGTATTTCAAGGTATACAAGTGACAGGAAGAAAAGATACAGTGGAATCACAAAAATGTAAGCTTGAGGGAGACCAGGATGTAAGAAATCATTTAAACAATTATTATTTATTACAGGCACTTATATAGAGCCCTCAATTTATGCAGCTTTTTACCTATGTATAGTATATTGTACATTCACATCAGTCCCTAACGCTCAAGGAGCATACAATCTAAGGTCCCTAACTTAAATTCATACGTATACTAGGTTCAACTTAGATAGAGGCCAGTTAACCAACCAAACTGTCTTTGGAGCATGGGAGCAAACTGGAGTACCCAGAGAAAACCCACGCAGCCACAGGGAGAACATGCAAACTCTAGGCAGGTGGTGCTGTGGTTGGGATACAAACCGAGGACCCTAGTGCTGCCAGGCGGATGTGCTAACCATTTAGCCACTGTGCTGCCTTTACATCTATTCAGTCTTCTTGACACCAGCAAAAACAAGTTGGAGGAACACATTTGTTCTATTGGTGAGGCTCTGTTTACACTAGTGCAGTGGTCGGCAAGCCGCGGCTCGCGAGCCACATGCGGCTCTTTACACGCTTTAATGCGGCTCTTGTGTGCCGGGCGCCCGCTCCCCTCCCTCCTCTCGGGCGGCAGGGACTCTGCAGCGTGATCCAAAAAAAAAAACAGCCAGGGCAGCGCGCTCAAATGCAATGATTGGCCAGTCTCGCTGCCACTCACATCCTGATAGCTAGTGATTGGCTTTCAGGATGTGTGTAGGCGGGGCAGCGTGACGAACGTGAGAGGAGCTAGGCTCCTCTCACAGTCCACCCTGAAGACCAGAACGGCGCGGGAACACGGCGAGAGGAACGCGCGGAGCAAAGGTAAGTGAATTGACACAGGTGGGCCTTGGCTTACTACTTGCTACTTACTTACTACTACTATATGAGGGATGAATTAATATGGGGGATGAATTACTACGGGGGATGAATTACTATAGGGGGGATGAATTACTATGGGGGATGAATTACTATATGGGGGATGAATTACTATGGGGGATGAATTACTATGGGGGATGAATTACTATATGGGGGATGAATTACTATGGGGATGAATTACTATATGGGGGATTAATTACTATATGGGGGATGAATTACTATATGGGGGATGAATTACTATGGGGGATGAATTACTATAAAAACTTATTGAAACTAAAAACAGTGTACCATCCTATGTATTTTCAGTTTTAAAAATGTGGCTCTCAAAATAAATTTAAATCGTGGTTTTGGCGAGATTTGGCTCAGTTGAAAAAAAAGGTTGCCCACCACTGCACTAGTGCAACCTGAGTCGCACAGACTCACATGACAAGGGAAATCACATTGTTTTCAGTGGTGGCCATTCAAATCAATTCAACTCACCACGATGCAATTTTGGAAAAGGTTCATGTACTACTTTGGTACAATTTCAGCACAATTGTGGCCCCACAGAATTTGTAAACTACGTCCAAGTAGCATCCAAGTTGCAGTAAATAATCACACTGGAAGTCAGATCAAAAACCGGCAGCAGTGTGAACCTAGCCTTGTTTTTTAGGATTTCTACAGGAAGATGAACTTAAAGCGGAACTTCACTCTCTCAATCAACATGGACTATTTCTAATCCTTATGCTTCTAGTATTAATAAATAGATAGGAAAGTATATACTTACTTGTTTTAACCTTTTTTTTCATTCCTTCATTTACTTCCTGGTTTCCATGCCTAAGCAAATGATGTCATATGTCCCAGGAGTGTTCAGGAGGGGAGGGTTCTCAGCTCAGCCAATGCCTGAGCTAAGGTCAGATGGATTCCAAGAAGTAACTGCTACATGAATCATCTGCCCTTACTAAAGATGGCCACTGCCAAAAATGACAGGAGGCGTTTTGCAAAATGATTTCTCAGCAAAATACAGCATGGAGACATGGATGGATGGGATTGTTTTAAATATTAAAAATGAATTCTATAGCATTTTTGGTTTGTGGTACTCTGAAGTGCAGTTCCACTTTATTAAAGCAATAGGTCCTGTCAGTATTCATCCCAGAGGTCTGAGAGAACTTTGAGGTAAAGCTGTTGGACCATTAAAGTGATATGTTTCATTGATCTCTTCTAACAGGAGACGCTCCCTACGGTCCCTTTCACTCGGGGCAGACTCCGCTTGACTCCTGTTTGCTCAGTAGGAGATCTGTGCGCTAATCCCCCACTGAGCAAAGCGGACAGATGACTAGTCCATTCCATTCCGAGCGGAACCAGAAACAGCCTACTCAGTTTACACCTGACTACCCTTTGATCCGATCCGCTAGAAGGAAGGGGAAAAGATTCCCTTATGTTTTTTTTCTTTAGTGGATCGGATAGGAGGTAAGCAGGTGTAAATGGACACAAATCCGTTTACATCCGCCTCTCCATTGAAGTGAATGGAGGGCCCGACTGGGTCTGCCCAAAAAACCAGGCAGACCAGATTGTGTGAAAGGGGCCTTAGACGGGCAGACATCTAATATCCTACCTATCCATAAGAAAGGTGGGGAAGGGGAAGGAAGAAGAAAGCAACTACATGTCAGTAAGTAAGTTTAGTATTGGTAATAGTAACTAAAAAAAAAAAAAAAAGTAAAAGAGGGAACTAAACTCTCTCAATCAATATTAGAGTGGTTGTAAAGGTAAAAGGTTTTTTACTTTAATGCATTCTCTGCATTAAGGCAAAAAAACTTTTAAGAGCAGCTCCCCTTGCAGGTCTCCCTCCTAAATAGTCACCTGAGCCAGATCACAGTCCAGCGCTGTGCAAGTCTGCAGCAGCCCCTCTCCCAGCCATTGGCTCCTGCTGTTGTCAGTTAAACCCTGCAAGAAGAGAGTGGGGCACAAGGCCAAGCCAGGCTGTGTGTATGAGCAAAAGCAAGCGCACATGAGTGACCACCATAGGAAGTGGTTTCCTAGGGTGGGCAATTGATGGGTGGAGGAGCCAGTGGTAGTAATTTTGATATGAAGCAAAGATCAAGAATACAGGGACTCCTAGTAAGGTAAAGTTCAAACCTAACTTTAGAAATTATTGGTGTAGAAATACTGAAACTAGTGAACTCCAAATACAGTTCAACTGTGTATAGTAACCAACCAGCTTCTAAACTTCAGCTTATTCAATTAAGCTTTGACAATAAAACCTGGAAGCTAATTGATTACTATGCTGCACATCTGCACCAGATTCTGCGTGCACCAATTTTAGTAAATCTCCCCCACTGTTTTAACTGAAAAGTAGTTGATACTGGTAACAGACTTCCAGCAGAGATAGCGAGTCAGTCAAGTGCATTAAAACATGCTTAGGATAAACTTGGTTCTATAATCATAAATAGGTGAAAAAAAAAGGGGAAGACGCGATTGACCACTTTTTCTGCCGTCACTCTCCTATGTTTCTATTGTAATGGTGAGCAATATCAACCAAGCCTGAAAGTGACTAGGAAAAACAAAATTTTACAGTTGCCACCATAACAAAACATCACAGGGAATCTTCCTACTGGGATACCCATTACAGTCTGAGGAAAATATCCCTTATTCTGTAGAGATTTCCTGTTGGAAATGTTCCAATGGGACAAAGATTGTCGTAAACAAAAAAAGGTTTAACTCTTCCCTACTAGCGTTCATCTAACTTCCCTAACGCTTCCCTACTAGCGTTCATCTAACTTCCCTAACGCTTCCCTATTAGCGTTCATCTAACTTCCCTAACGCTTCCCTACTAGTGTTCATCTAACTTCCCTAACGCTTCCCTACTAGGGTTCATCTAACTTCCCTCACGCTTCCCTACTAGGGTTCATCTAACTTCCCTCACGCTTTCCTACTAGCGTTCATCTAACTTCCCTAACGCTTCCCTACTAGCGTTCATCTAACTTCCCTAACGCTTCCCTACTAGCGTTCATATAACTTCCCTAACTCTTCCCTACTAGCGTTCATCTAACTTCCCTAACGCTTCCCTACTAGTGTTCATCTAACTTCCCTAACGCTTCTCTACTAGGGTTCATCTAACTTCCCTAACGCTTCCCTACTAGCTTTCATCTAACTTCCCTAATGCTTCCCTACGTTATGCTAATGCTTCCCTACTAGCATTCATCTAACTTCCCTAACGCTTCCCTACTAGCGTTCATCTAACTTCCCCAACGCTTCTCTACGTTATGCTAATGCTTCCCTACTAGCGTTCATCTAACTTCCCTAATGCTTCCCTACGTTATGCTAATACTTCCCTACTAGCATTCATCTAACTTCCCTAACGCTTCCCTACTAGCATTCATCTAACTTCCCTAATGCTTCCCTACGTTATGCTAATGCTTCCCTACAGGCGTTCATCTAACTTCCCTAACGCTTCCCTACTAGCATTCATCTAACTTCCCTAACGCTTCCCTACTAGCATTCATCTAACTTCCCTAATGCTTCCCTACGTTATGCTAATGCTTCCCTACTAGCATTCATCTAACTTCCCTAACGCTTCCCTACTAGCGTTCATCTAACTTCCCTAATGCTTCCCTACGTTATGCTAATGCTTCCCTACTAGCATTCATCTAACTTCCCTAACGCTTCCCTACTAGCGTTCATCTAACTTCCCTAACGCTTCTCTACGTTATGCTAATGCTTCCCTACTAGCATTCATCTAACTTCCCTAACGCTTCCCTACTAGCATTCATCTAACTTCCCTAACGCTTCCCTACTAGCATTCATCTAACTTCCCTAGTGCTTCCCTACTAGCGTTCATCTAACTTCCCTAATGCTTCCCTACGTTATGCTAATACTTCCCTACTAGCATTCATCTAACTTCCCTAACTATTCCCTACTAGCGTTCATCTAACTTCCCTAACGCTTCCCTACTAGCGTTCATCTAACTTCCCTAACGCTTCCCTACTAGCGTTTATGCTAACGCTTCCCTATTGGCGTTAATACTAAGATTATCTGCATTACGGTAAAAAAATCTTTCATATTCAGATCCCCCCCTTAAAAAAAACTTAACTGAGCACAATTTCGATGCAGTGCTATGCCCAAGATCAGCAGCACTGCTCTCTCTCTCTGTCATCACAGGACACAGTAAGAGCAGCGGAAATCATTGGCTCCTGGTGCAGTTAATCAGATTCTGTGAGGAGGGAGCAGGGGTCAGGGATAAGGTGCCTGCTTTGCGTAAACAAGGAACATACCCAATTAAATCCCTAAAACCCATATCCCCTCAGCAATCCTGAGTCTACAGTCAATTTCTCAGCAACAAGATCGCTAAAGAGGGCACTCACCTGCTACTGTGGCCACACCACCTCACTGGCCAAAACATCACAAATATGGAATCTTGCCTACCAATTAGAGAGCTGTGATACAGTTACACTCTGTTGGTTTGCTTGGTGAAGGGACAATGCCCTAGGAGCATGTGAGTGGCCTCTTAGTGATCAATTCACAGCGTGCTACAACCAGCAACAGATCTCAAGTGTGTCATGACCAGGGGCAGACTGACCATCTGGAAACTCGGGCACTGCCCAAAGGGCCCGGGGTCAGTAGGGGGCCCCATGAGATGCCCCTGGTACCTTTTTCATAGGCTTTTTTGAGTTTGGGCAAGGACACAGGGGCCCCATGATCCCCTATTGCCTGGGGGCCCCATGAGTTTTCCTGTGGAAAACTTTTATATTTTGGACACTATTTTATGTTTTTTTATGATAAAATGGAATAGAATAGAATATTTCTGTACTTTGTTTCTATGTTTAAAATTTATGTAGTACATTTTCATGTTTAAATTTCATATAAAGACCTATAGCCATTAGATAGTACATTACATAGTACAGTTGTGTCCAAAATTATTCAACCCCCAATGCTGTAAAGGGGTTTAGGGACTATAGTGTACATTTGGAATTGTATTCAGAATCAAATCCTACAAGGACGTTGTAACTACCCAAATGCAACTAAAATGACATCAATTGTTTATGTAATACAGTAGTAAATGGTTCTTATGTGGTTTCTTCATTGCCACAATTATTCAACCCCTTAAAGACTACCACTCTGAAGAACAGAGGTTCATACAGGTGCTTTCCATCAGGTATTGAAAACACCTGTGGATGTCACCGAGCAGCAATCAAGCATAATAAGCACCAATTAGGCAGCTTTAAAATGACTGTGATACTCAGCTCCTTCTAGACATTTACTGGTGTGGTTACAAACATGGTGAAGGCAAGAGAATGGTCCAGGAAGACAAGAGAAGAGGTGATTTCTCTTCACAGGAAGGGCAATGGCTATAAGAAGATTGCAAAGATGTTAAACATACCAAGAGACACCTTAGGAAGCATCATTCGCAAATTCAAGGCAAAGGGCACTGTTGAAACGCTACCTGGTCGTGGCAGAAAGAAGATGCTGACTTCGACTGCTGTGCGCTACCTGAAGCGTAGAGTGGAGAGAAGTCCCCGTGTGACTGCTGAGGAACTGAGAAAAGATTTGTCAGATGTGGGTACAGAAGTTTCAGCCCAGACAATAAGACGCACACTGCGTAATGAAGGCCTCCGTGCCAGAACTCCCAGGCGTACCCCCTTGCTGTCTCCAAAGAATAAGAAGAGTCGACTGCAGTATGCCAAAAGCCATGTGGACAAACCACAAAAGTTGTGGGATAGTGTTCTGTGGACTGATGAAACAAAATTAGAACTGTTTGGGCCCATGGATCAACGCTATGTTTGGAGGAGGAAGAACAAGGCCTATGATGAAAAGAACACCTTGCCTACTGTGAAGCATGGTGGAGGGTCAATCATGCTTTGGGGCTGTTTTGCTTCTGCAGGTACAGGGAAGCTTCAGCGTGTGCAAGGTACCATGAATTCTCTTCAGTACCAGGAGATATTGGATGGAAACGTGATGCAGTCCGTCACACACCTGAGGCTTGGGAGACGTTGGACCTTTCAACAGGACAATGATCCCAAGCATACCTCCAAGTCCACTAGAGCATGGTTGCAGAGGAAAGGCTGGAACATTTTGGAGTGGCCATCGCAGTCACCAGACTTAAATCCGATTGAGAACCTCTGGTGGGACTTAAAGAAAGCAGTTGCAGTGCGCAAGCCTAAGAATGTGACTGAACTGGAGGCCTTTGCCCATGAAGAATGGGCGAAGATACCCGTAGATCGCTGCAAGACACTTGTGTCAAGCTATGCTTCACGTTTAAAAGCTGTTATAACTGTAAAAGGATGCTGTACTAAGTACTAAGATTGAATGTCACTTGGGGGTTGAATAAAACTGATAATGCTGTGAGCACAGAAAAGACATTTGTGGTTATTTCATTATAACTGTTATGTTATATTTGTCTGACCTACAAGTGCCTCTTTAATGTAAATGTAAGCAAGATGACTGAATGATCAAAAGCAATGTCAAACTGGCCAAAACACTCAATTTCAGTGGGGGTTGAATAATTTTGGACACAACTGTATATGAGAGGTAGTAACAGAGGAGCGTGTGCTGCAGTAAGAAGCATCACTAATGCAGAGATACTGTTAACTATTGTTCACACTAATAATGGGGTTCCTTTTACTTCTACTGACACCAATTATGGGTTAATTTTATTCCCAATGACACCAATGATGGTGTTCATTATGTTCCCAATAACACCAAATTTTAGGTTAATTTTACTCTCAGTTATACCAACTGACATGAACAATGGAGTATTTTTTTATTCCCACTCTTACTAACAATAAGGATCATTTTTCCCTCACTGACACCAATGATAAGGTTAATTTTGTCCAACTAACAGCAACGGGACTTATTTCACTCCCACTGACACCAACGAAGAAGGTTTTTCTCCTACTTTCCCTGACACGCACAGCAGGGATTTTACTCCCACTGACACCAATAAAGGGCTTACTTTACTCCCACTGACACCAATGACGTAACTTTTTTTAAAGCCCAATTCGAAGAAAATGAGGTGGGAGCACAAGCAGCTTTAAAGTGATAATAAAGACAGCTTTTTTGTTTAAAAATAAACGTGTCATACTTACCTGCTCTGTGCAGTAGTTTTACAGAGCATCCCTGATCCGCCTCTTCAAGTTCTCCGCTGGTGTTCCTGGCCCCTCCCTCCTGCCAAGTGCCCCCATAGGAAGCAGCTTGTGTGTTCATTCACACATGGAGTGCTGCTTAGCCAATAAGGAGGGAGAGACCCAAGAGAGCTGAAGCTCTCGTGCACATTGCTGGATCGACATGGGGCAGAGAATGCATGAAAGTAAAAAACCTTCAGCTTTTACAACCACTTTAAGTACCTTACACTCCTGCTCTGGCCAGCTCCAGCACTCTCCTCTTCTGCCTGAAGCCCCTGTCTGGGCATTATCAAGTACAATACATATATCAATATGTACTGTATACTAAGGAGGCTGGAGTGCAACTGCAGCTGGCTATAGCGGACTGGAGGGTTCCTGCTGGAGCCAGGAGTAAGGTACAGAGCAGACTATAGGGGACTGGAGGGTTCCTGCTGGAGCCAGGTGTAAGGTATGCATTTACTCCCATTCTGTGCAAGCCTACACATAACAAGCATGTAACCCGTGTAGTGGATGGGCAGGGGGTTTCACCAATGCAAGGCTGTATTTTTTAAATGTCACCTGGAGTTGGGCTTTAAGTTTCACCGACGATGGGCCTTTTATTAATTACCAATGGTACCAATAATAGACAATTGGACTTATTTCTGTTCACACTGACGAACAAATGTGGCTTGTTTTACTGGCAGGAATGCCAAAAATGGTGCTTATTTTTCTCCTGGAGATGACAATGAGGCTTATTTTATGACACCAATGATGGGATGTATTTTCCTCCCACAGGTATGTGGTGCAGACATTTTCCTTGTTCTTAGATCCTGCTATCACATATGGTGAATGTAAACCAAATAATGTTTAAAATGTCACGGGCCTGTGAAAGCTGTTCTCAAAGCATAGGAGGTGAAGGTATTTCTTTATGTACAGTTACCCTTTAATACAGATGCAGCAATGCGGAATCATTGTCCTGTGTGTGTCACAAAAGGAGGTACAGCAAGCAGGTAGCTTATTTGGCAACTCAGGTATATGATGGTCCTGCAAACAAATATGAAACCTAAAGAACAGATCTTGACAATACACCAGGGGTGGACTGAACATTTAGGCACTCGGGCACTACCCATGAGATGCCCTTGGTACCTTTCATAGGCTTTTTTGGGTGTGGTTTGAGTGTGGGCGAGGACACAGGGGCTCTACGATTTCCTATTGCTCGTGGGCCCCATGAGTTGTCAGTCCGCCCCTGCAATACACCTTAGGTAGATTATACTCTACTTTCTAATATTGTGATACATAATTACTGTAATCTAGTAGTACTAATGAAATGCTAACAGTAGAAAATCTACTTTTTGATTTTATATCTCTTTACACATTAAAAGAATGCAACACAACATAATAGGCACACTAGAAATGTAAATACGAAAGAACTTTTGGCTGTCATTTTGGTTTAGAGAATCTGAGCACACAATTAGAAAACATTTTAATCTAAGGCCACTTTTCATAAACACGTCATGCATTCTCCATCATCCACCAGCATATAATGCTATTAGACTAAACATTTTAAGCAACCTTGTAAAAAATAGAAGAATATATCAAATGGACACACCTTCTTAAAGGGCCCATTAAAGTGTTACTAAACCCACAACAGTAAAATCAGTCTGTATATGCAGTAAAGCATGCTTGTTATACTGACTGTGGAACCTAAGGGGTTAATCATCTGCATTGTGTAAAAAGGATGCTTGATCATGTCTTTTCTGATCCTCCCCTTCTTCCCGAGTCCCCAATCTACCTGCTGATAGAACAGAACCTTGAGGGCAAGCTGCACATGCTCAGTTTGGTGTGTAGAGTTTTTTTTTCTTGGGAGAGTGCATGTGATCAGCACAGGGCAAATCAGAATTGTCGATATAGAGGGTCAGGGGTCCTTTAGATTCACAGGACAATCAGGGGAGAATGAAAACTCCTACAAGCTTTAACCAGTGCTCTGCTGGACACAGATAGAAGTCACAAGACTGCTCTAACTGCTGATGAGAAAAAGTATTTAGCAGTTGATATTTACTAAAATAATTGCACTTTCATGTTCTGTGTACAGTGGGAGACCAGATAGTGAATGCAGGGTCCTGGGTTTAGTAACACTTTAAACTAACTTGAATGAGTAAATGCATATTAACCACTTGCCCTCCAGAGGATTTACCCCCCTTCCTGACCAGGCCATTTTTTGCGATACGGCGCTGCGTTACTGTAACAGACAATTGCACGGTCATGCAATGCTGCACCCAAATGAAATTTGCGTCCTTTTTTTCCCACGAATAGAGCTTTCTTTCGGGGATATTTGATCGCCTATGCGTTTTTAATTTTTTGTGCTATGAAAAAAAAAAAAAGGACCAACAATTTTGAGAAAAAAGCTGACATGGGACAAGGGAGAGAACTGTTTTGTTTACAAACAGTTCTCCCCGTCGGAGATGCTCAGCAATCACTGGGCGCCGGCAAGTAATCACCAGACGGGACCCGGTAATTGACAGCCGAGGCCACGAATGGTGCACCCCCTACCCGGAAATGCAAAATCATGTATATATACACATATGATTTCGCGCACAGCTGCCACCCTGTAGTAGTATTTCTGCTATGGGGCGGCAAGTGGTTAATAAACTATTAGCAGCTCTGATATAACAGTGTTCTTTGAAGGAGACTTAAAGGAGACGTGCTCTGCTCTGCTCTGCTCACTGAAGACCAAGGACTCAGTGATCTTTGATTACTCAGTTCCCCATGTAGAGCTGGCGAGGGAGCAGCTGCAGCATCAGGTCAATGCTTTTTTTGAAAATTCGCACCCCTTTTAAACCAGAATTTTACTACTAAACGCATTTAACCACTTGCCTACAGGGCACTTATACCCCCTTCCTGCCCAGGCCAATATCCAGCTTTCAGCGCTGTCACACTTTGAATGACAATTGCGCGGTCATGCAGCACTGTACCCATATGAAATTTTTATCATTTTATTTGTGACAGATAGAGCTTTATTTTGGTGGTATTTAATCACCTCTGGGTTTTTTATTTTTTCTTAAACCAAAAACCACTGAAAATTTTGAAAAAAAAGTTTCTTAGTTTTTGTTATAAAATTTTGTAAATAAGTGATTTTTCTCCTTCACTGATGTGCGCTAATGAGGCTGTAGTGATGGGCACTGATAGGCTGCACTGATGGACACTGATAGGTGGCACTGATGGGCACTGATGAGGAGGCACTGGTAGGTTACACTGATGGCCATTGACAGGCATCACTGATGGGCACTGAAAGGCAGCACTCATATATGGCACTGATAGGCGGCACTGACTGGCACTGTTATGCGGCACTGACTGGCACTGATGGGTGACACTGAAAGGCAGCTAATATGGGCACTGATATGTAGCACTGATGTGCAGTGGTAGGCACTGATATGTTGCATTGATGTGGCACTGATGGGCACTGGTAGGTGGCATGGATGAGCACTGACAGGTGGCACTGCTGTAGCTAGACAGATCATCAGGGCACACTGATCATCAGTGCCCTGATGATCTGTGCACATGTCCCCTCCGAGGAATGCCGATTACCGTCTCTCCTCTCGAGCTGTCAGCGTGACAGCTGTGTAAGGGCCCCAATTAATGTAATCACTGATTGGCTAATCAGTGATCACATGAATAGTAGTAAGCAAGCTGTCACTTCTGACATCATTGCTTACTATGTGTGAAATCTGTGAATGATCAGAGAGCTCACATCATACAGGGCTATTCACAACAGCCTTGTACCATGTGACAAGCTGTGACCAATCACAGCTCTCACAGTATTTGTGATTGGCTGCAAGAATGCAGCCAGAGAGAAAGAAAGGATTGCTTTTACAGCCTTTATGGGTGTAGAAGCAATCAGTGTAAAAAAAAAAAAAAAAAATCTTCATCACCCCCACATGTACTGCTAGGGTGACAGTATCTTAAATAAAAAAACAAAAAAACATAAATAATAATATAAAAAAATAAAACACATTTTTGAAAAACTATTTTTGGTTATAAACTAATTTGGGTTATTTTTTCATCTAAAAATATAGCTGAATACATTTTGGCCAAGATTTATGAAGAAATATTATTTATTTTATAAGAAAAACACTTTTTTAAAAAATATTTTTGGACTTTTTCATTTATATATCAAAAAAATAAAAAATCCCAGTGGTGAATAAATACCACCAAAATAAAGTTTTATCTTTCTAAAAAAATGCTAAAAAATTCATATGGGTACAGTGTTGCATGACCGAGCAATTGTCAAAGTGTGATAGCGCTGAAAGCTAAAAATTGGCCTGGACAGGAAGGGGGTAAAAGTGTCTGGACTTGAAGTGGTTAAACAACATTTCAAAAAGGTAAGGGATATTTTTTAGAATGCTAGGTGGACACAAACACATAGTGGGGTTTGAATGCAAAATGAAAAATACACTTTGAAATTCTGGGATGCTATATAAAGGAAACTACAAACACTTTGCATGGATGCTCTACTGCATGCCAACATCTCTGCATTTCCTATAGTCAATGAGGCAATCTATCACAATCCCGGCCAAAAGGAAGTTAACATTTCAGGAAGGAGTGTAGCACCAAGTCCATCAATAAAGCACCTGTATTTCAGGCCACCAAGGATTATGAAAACTCCTGCAGGCACCTAGAGAAACCTACTAACGAGAAGAAAACCAACCATTATGTTTGTTATGATGCAAAAAACCCCAGAACTGCTTTTTATATGTAAACTCTCCCCTTCAATTTGAGAGAACAAACTTTTCTATTTAAAATCATTTTGAGCAAATTCACGTGTAAAGTTAAAGTAGCCTTTACAATCTGATTGGGCCCTCAATGCACAAAATAATGCATCTGCACTATTTTTGGCAACATAACAAACCACAACCCACAATACCTTGACATCTGTGCATTAGCATATAGCATATAGCACAGGTGCCTTTTTTTTTTCACTGTTTAGTCATTTTGGAGTTTCATTCAAAATGAATAGTATGATCTCATACAGCATGTCACTATGCGCTAATGTAGTTTGCATTACCACAAAACACGAATGTGAATCTGATTTTACTGTTCACATGGGTCTAGCGGTCCCCCGAGTTTTAAACACACAGTATTCCTGTGTGTAAAACTGTTTGGCAGCTTTAATGGGGCTAAATTTGATAAACTCACAAGTAAAGTGCCTGTGCCCGGCACCTGGTGTACTCAGCCTTGTTACTCCTTAACTGATAGAAGCCGCTGTGCTAGACGCTCCTTGGAGTGCGTGCCTTCCACAGGGCAGAAGTGACATTGGCGCAAGTTGCGTCATCAAACCTCGACACATTCCGATCAAAGATCATCTTCAGGATGTGCTTTGCAGTAACAAGGCTGAGTACACCAGGTGCCGGGCACAGGCACTTTACTTGGGAGTGAGTTTATCAAATTTACCCCCATTAAAGCTACTAAACAGTTTTACACTAAGGGATACCCTCTCTTTTTTTTCTGTGGTGATATACATATTCCAACCTGTGGAGATTTGGAGACAACTGGCTCTAAAGCGTTACAGACCACTCTAGAGATTGATGGTCATTGTCCAAGGGTGAGTGATAGTCCATGTGGGGCACTTTATTGAGCACTATGGAGCACTTTTGAGATGATTGCTGAAATCCAGATATTGCAATTAAGCTGAGCACATGCACCTTCACCAATGTGGGACATTTTTCTTTAGCTATGTTGTATATATGCATGAGTTCATTTGTGCGCAGTCCATCTGGTCTTTAATTTATATGTATTGTGGTATTTAACACAAGTACAGGACTGCTGCATTAGTTATATATTTCCTTTTTGTTGTTTAGCTTGTTTATTATTGCACATCCCATAGCGCATGAGCACTTTATTAATAATTTATGAGCAGATCCACTTTTATACATCATTCATAGTTCTGCATTTTAGTGCTATACATCTAGCAAATCCTGTGTGCTGCATCATTGGTCTGATTTCCTTTGTAAGGATAAATAGTGCTGCATGTAAAACACATTCTGAAATCAGTCTATTCAGTATTGGCTAAGAGGTTGACTTAATTCTTAAAATGGCCATACACTCTTACATTTTTTTTTCAATTTATGGGCTGCACCCACAAAGCGAATTGTGTCCAATTCATTAGGAACCATCCAAAAGGTGCATAATGTATTACCAGTTTTACATTTTTCTTTTTTTTTTCTTGTTACCTTTATCCTCAAGGTACCAACATGTTTATGGCTCCTTATGAGTAACTGCCAGTTACTACAGCCGTACACTAACATTTATCTCGCTGTGAAGCTGAATGAGAGAAATCTATCAACTCCCCTATTCAGGCTAAACAGTAATCTTCCCTGTCAGCTATTCTAATCTGACAGCTGATATCCGTGGCTGTCAAATAACCGACAGTGGCTGCATTTGATTGGATGTAGCCACTGTTTGGACAAAATGTGCTCTGTGCATGGCCAACTTAACAGGCCTTCTTAGACTTGTCTTGGTATTTCTACATTTCGGGATGAGCAGTCAAGACATCCTACTCTCTGAAATCTAGCTCCACTTGATGGTCTTCTACTTTCTGTACAGTACTTGTATTTGCAATTTACCTCTATTTTATATACTAATGTTTCATAAATGTAAAACCTATGTTTGTAACCCCTTTTTACTAATAACAATAGATATTAATCATACAGAAGAAAACAAAATACTCTGAAAAAAAAAGTGCACCTGTGTCTTTGGGCTCATTTCTATTCTGTGGATCAAGAAGGGAGGAGGACTTCTCCAACACTACCATCTTGTGACAGGACAACATTATGTCTTGGACCTCGCTATCCTTTTAGTCTCATCTAGAAGTGATCCAATAGCCTTTTCCATGTGGAAAAACCTGTAGGCTTAGTGTCATATGTGATCACAAAACTGAAATCAAATGAAACTGCATGGACGAAGTGGAGCCATATATGAAACACCCTGACTGCAATTGGTTACCTGTGAAACGGGACACTCAGTATACTTGCAAGTGTATAAGTA
The DNA here is from genome assembly GCF_062004578.1 of Staurois parvus. Classification (NCBI taxonomy): domain Eukaryota; kingdom Metazoa; phylum Chordata; class Amphibia; order Anura; family Ranidae; genus Staurois; species Staurois parvus. The sequence goes on along the minus strand of NW_028317886.1, from coordinate 24,595,678 downwards.
GACTTTGTAGAATATTAAAAAAAAAAAATGTGTATATATATATATATATATACACATATATATATAGTAGTCATGTCTCATTGCTGGTTGGATGAGTAGTTGAAGCTGCCCTTACGGTGGTTATCTATATATCCCTTTGGAACCTCATTGTGCTTGGTACTTGCATTATTTTTCTCTAAGTGTAATCCTAGACTCTAATCTCTCCTTCGGCCCCACATCCAATCACTGGCAAAATCTTGCCAAAACTTCTGCAACATTTCTTTCCTTCTTGGTCCTCCCGCCTTGACTACTGCAGCTACCTCCACCCTGGCCTACCTTTACACAGGCTATCCCCCCTCCAGTCTATCATGAATGCTGCTGCCAAGCTTATACAGTGGGGAAAATAATTATTTGATCCACTGCAGATTTTGTAAGTTTCCCCACTGTACACCTTTCTAACTGATCCGTGACTGCTCTCTGCCAATCTTTTCACTGGCTTCAACTAGCCCAACGTATGTATGAACGTAAAATTAAAAATGCTAACCACAATGTACAAAGCCTTCCACAACATTACCCCCAGCTATATCCACAACATTGCCCCCCGCTATATCAGTAACCTAATCTGCAGATATCGCCCAAATTGTCTTCTCCGCTCCTCCTAAGACGTCTTGCTGTCTAGCTCCCTTGTTACCTCCTCCCACGCTCGCCTCTAGGGACTTTCCAAAACCTCTCCCATCCCCTGGAACTCCCTACCCCAGTATGTCCAGTCAGATCCTACCCTGTCTGACTTTATGCGATCTGTAAAAACGATTTTATTCGGGGAAGCCTACCCAACCTCCACCTAAAAAGCCATACTTGAGTCACCGCCATCAGATCATCCCCTGCAGCTATTACCTTTTGTACCCTCTCCCCCTCCCTTCAGATTGTAAGCTCCACGAGCAGGGCTCACCTATTCCTGTATTGAACTGTATTGTAATTGTACTATCCCCCTATAAATTGCAAAGCGCTCTGCAGACTGTTGGTGCTATATAAATCCTGTATAATATTAATAATGTAATTTATTGGCATACAAGAATCGCACAATCTAGAGTTAATAGCATTTATTTTAGATATCCGCTTGTATTTTTGTTGAACTTTTATGGTTTTGCAGTTTTGATGCCAAACCAAAATCACTCAAAAAAGAGTTAACAATGAAAGACACCTTGCAGTATTTAAGAAGTTTTTTTAATTGAAAAACTGCAACGTTGTTAATTTTTCTGAATTTTAGTGGAAGATAACAGAAAATAAAAAAAAATGACTTTTTTAAAACGAAGATGACAGTTACTGGTATTTTTTTGCAATCGCCACCAAAAAAAAAAAAAAGCACCCCACAAAGCTATTTTTTCTCATTATAACACCCCATATATCTTCCGTTTCCAAGTCTCTTTCTGTCTAGAGTTAAAGCATAGTTGGACTTTACACAGTAGATTCAACTTTTCAGTGGTTTGTTTTAGGACACTACTTTCTTTGCAGTAAAATAACCGCTAAATAGGATACTGCTGAGAAAAGTGGACACCCCCAGTGACAAGGAATATAGCGTAATGCTACAAGCCAAAAGACAGAACAGTTTTTGTTGAAATTCCGTTTAAAAAAAAAAACAAAACAAAAAAAAAACACACCACAGTGGAAGGAAACAGGCCATGAGTTGTTATAGTGATAATTGAGCAGTTCTTTAAAGTGGTAGTAAACTCGATTTTTTAATTTTACCTACAGGTAGGCTTATGATATACTTACCTGTAGGTAAAATGAATATCTCCTAAACGTGCACTGTTTTGGAGACATTCTCTCTTTCCTAAAGCCGAAGCATGCACTCTGGAGGAATGGCCTACCCAGGAGTGATATCATGGCAGGCCGGCCTGTCAGAGAGTTGGAGATCGCAAACCTGGAAGAAGGACTGGGTGAAGATGAAAACCTCTGCAGTGGTGACAGTGGGTCGCTGGAGGGCTTTGTTTTAAGGAAAGTTTTACATAATGAGCTAGTATCGCATACTAGCACATTATGACATTACCTTGCAGGGGACTTTTTTTTTTTTTCTCCTTCTTTCTTGTGGTTTACTACTGCTTTAAAGTATAAATTCACCTCTTTAAAAATAAATAAAATAATAAATGCACATTTTTTAAGCTAGAAACGTGTATTTACTATTTTTTTTTTAGGAGCCTGTAAAGCATTGCACCAGCAACCAGCAGATCGTGGGTGCAATGTCTGGCTCCAGTGGACTGTTAGTGTAAAAGAAAGAAACAAGCTCTCCATAGTGTAATCTTAATTAAAACACTAATTTAATGTGATAAATGAGCTTACAATGAAAAGAGGACAACCAGGCACTTCATATCATATAAACAACTCATGTTCCAGAATCCAAGATGGCCGTGGCGGGAACAAGTATGCATAGAGGAATGTATTCTGTCTCTGCCATACTAGTTTAGTCAAAGATGATGCCGTCAGGCTCATCAGAACTACTAAAGATGTGTGGAACCTATAACATGTTCCCAAAAGGTGAAATTTTTTAATAACATAGGTTAAGTTGTGTGGGGGGGCACCTTAACCTATGTTATTAACCACTTGCCCTCCTAAGGATTTACCCCCCTTCCTGACCAGGCCATTTTTTGCGATATGGCACTGCGTTATTTTAACAGACAATTGCGCGTTCATGCAACGCTGCACCAAAATGAAATTTACATCCTTTTTTTTCCCACAAATAGATCTTTCTTTAGGTGGTATTTCATCTCCTCTGCATTTTTTATGTTTTGCGCTATAAAAAAAATGCCAATTTGAGAAAAAAAACTGTATTTTTTACTTTTTTGCAATTTTTTTTAAATCATTATTTCACCATAAATTTAGGCCAAAATGTATTCTGCTACATGTCTTTGCTACAAAAAAATCACAATACGTGTAAATTCATTGGTTTCTGTGAAAGTTATAGCATCTACAAATGGCGGTATAGATACTGTTATTTTTTTTTTTTTAATACTAGATCAATGGCTTATAGCGGGACTGTGGTGGGCATTCTGACACTGGGGGGGAACTGACTGTCACTGACATCCCCAGTGACACCAATGCAGTGATTAGTGCTAATAAAAAGCACTGACACTGTACTAATGACACTGGGCAGGAAGGGGTTAACATCTGGGGCGATCAAAGGGTTAACTTTGTGCTGTGTGTGCTTTAAACTGTAAGCACACTGCTTTGTATGGCTCTGCTATGCAGAGCCATACAAAACAGTGTGCAGCAGCTGACACAGGAGAGATCTGTATTGTTTACATACAGATCTCTTTCCCTGTTGGTGATACACTGCAATCGCCGGGTGCCAGCGGGGAATCACCGGCCGGGACCCGTCAATCGACAGGTGAGGCCGCCAATGGCAGAAATGCAAAATCAAGTATATATATATATACACGTGATTTTGTGCACCCCTGCCGCCTTGTAGCAGTATTTATGCTATAGGGCAGTGGGAAAGCAGTTAAAAGAGTTCATAAGTGTCTTCTGTAACACTGTTTTTGCCAACTTCCAAAGGCCATGTTAAGTCACATACCAGTTTCTGATATTTAGTCATTCCTCTGGACACTACCATAAGTATCCCATATTAAAATGATTCTAAAGGCATAATTTTTTTATTTTAAATAACAAACTATACTATACTTACCTACTCTGTGTAGTGGTTTTGCACAGAGAAGACCAGATCCTCCTCTTCTCGGGTCCCCCGCAGGCACTCATGGCTCCATCCTCTTGTCGAGTGCCCCCACAGCAAGCAGCTTGCTATGGGGGCATCCGCTGCCCCGTGTGTCCATTCACAGGCGGAGCCACAGCTCGGCCTCGCCCTCTCTCCCTTCTCATGGGCTCACACGCTGTAATTGACAATGGCTCAGCACACAGAATGTTTTTTACCTTCATGCATTCTTTGCATGAAGATAAAAAACCTCCATCCTTTACAACCACTTTAATCCATCTTCAAGTAATAAACAAGAAGTGTAAAGCAAGTACTGTTTTAGACACTAGTGGTGCCATCATTTTTCAGCTCTCAAATATATAATGCCCCCATAGAACATCTCTACTCCATAGCTGTCTTATAAAGGCAGTTATACTGCACATTATGTAATGAAAATTACGAAGGTATGTAATTGTATGAAACTATTACTATATCCTAGATAGGGGAGGGCGGGTCACCTCCCCTGTCAGAATACACTGATCAGCTCTGCAGCAGCTGATCAAATGCTGGTTTTCCAGCAAGACCGTTCAACAAAGGCCAGTCTAATGATCAGCTTCTGCTGAACAGACAGGGCACACACAGACTGAAATTCGGCTGGTTGCTGCTGTAGGGGCCAACTTTAGCATATGATTTAACAATTCATACAAACAGGTCCCCTTCCATGAATGCAAATGTCAAAATGATCAGTAAATCCAGATAAATAAGCAGCTAACATTATATGCATAATCTGACTTCTTGTAAAAGCAAACCTGGCACTGATCCCTCTAGAGCAGTGGATCGAACCCAGGTTAAGAACCACTGCTCTAGAGACACCCTACTGGTTAATGAAGTTGCCCATTACCAATATTGGGAAGGATACCTAAATTTCTGAATCTACTGATAATATTGATTAGTGGTTTTCATTTTATCATATTCCAAGTCTGAAGTTGACTTAAAAGTTCACTTAAAAGTAGCCTACTACAAAATGCAAATTAATGAAATTAATAAAATAAGAGAGGTTTAAAAAAATGTAGAACAGTATCCTTTGTAATCCTGCTCCCCCCCCTCCATTTCTAATAATTTACTGGAAATTACTGCTTTACTAACATTAACATTAAAGTACAATTAGGGATGCACCAAAATGTCGGTGGCCGAAACGTTTCGGCCAAAAACACCCCTTTCGGACGTCGGCTGAAATGAAGAAAAGTACCGATACAGGTGCCGAAAAAACCCTGCCTCTCGCCACCATCCGCCCCTTGCTGCCGCCCAGCCGGTGGCCACTGCTGCCACTCGGTAGTTTAGCCTTACCTGAGAAACCATCGATCCCGGAGCTGGGCATAGAGATGAATGAAGGAAAGATGGCCGCCACACATGCCTTTTTTTTTAAAGCATTAGATCAATGCTTTTTTTTGATCCAATGCTTTACACTGCAAAGGAGAGATATGGGGTCTTATTGACTCTATATCTTTCCATAAAGAGGACCTGTCACTAATTATTTTTATCACAAGGCATGCATGATTTATTGTGATAAGAATAAAAGTGATTAAATTTTTTTTAAAAGAGCAGTGGATAAAAACAAAACAAAACATTAAATACCGTATTTTTCGCTCCATAAGACGCACTTTTTTCCCCCAAAAAAAGGGGGGAAAATGTCAGTGTGTCTTATGGAGCGAATATGGAGCGGCTGGTCCGGTATTTCCACCGCCGCCGTGTCAGAATACCGGGCCGGCCGCTCAGCTCTGCAGCGGGACCTTACCCGTTCCTCTATCCAGCGGCGCGCTGTCTTCCCGGCTTCTGTAGTGTGCGTGACAGCCGGGTGCCAAGTGCGCATGTGCACGAAGTGGTGCTCTTTGTGAATGGTAAGGCGGTACCTGGGACACATGACAGATCCCAGAAGCCGCCGGACCAATCACAAAGTGCAGCGCTAATCGCTCATGCGCACTGGGCATCCGGCTGTCCGCCGAGCGCCGACACTACAGAAGCCGGGAAGACAGCGCGCGGCTGGATAGAGGAACAGGTAAGATCAAAGAACAACTCCGCAGAAGTAAGAGCGGGTACCTGTCAAATTCAGGTACCTGCTCCCCCCCCCCTCCCCAAAGGTCAGCAGTCATCTGTACTGTCCGCAGTCTCTGGTCATCTCCTGTACTGTCCGCAGTCTCTGGTCATCTCCTGTACTGTGTCCGCAGTCTCTGGTCATCTCCTGTACTGTGTCCGCAGTCTCTGGTCATCTCCTGTACTGTGTCCGCAGTCTCTGGTCATCTCCTGTACTGTGTCCGCAGTCTCTGGTCATCTCCTGTACTGTGTCCGCAGTCTCTGGTCATCTCCTGTACTGTGTCCGCAGTCTCTGGTCATCTCCTGTACTGTGTCCGCAGTCTCTGGTCATCTCCTGTACTGTGTCCGCAGTCTCTGGTCATCTCATGTACTGTGTCCGCAGTCTCTGGTCATCTCCTGTACTGTGTCCGCAGTCTCTGGTCATCTCCTGTACTGTGTCCGCAGTCTCTGGTCATCTCCTGTACTGTGTCCGCAGTCTCTGGTCATCTCATGTACTGTGTCCGCAGTCTCTGGTCATCTCATGTACTGTGTCCGCAGTCTCTGGTCATCTCATGTACTGTGTCCGCAGTCTCTGGTCATCTCATGTACTGTGTCCGCAGTCTCTGGTCATCTCCTGTACTGTGTCCGCAGTCTCTGGTCATCTCCTGTAATGTGTCCGCAGTCTCTGGTCATCTCCTGTAATGTGTCCGCAGTCTCTGGTCATCTCCTGTAATGTGTCCGCAGTCTCTGGTCATCTCCTGTACTGTCTGCAGTCTCTGGTCATCTCCTGTACTGTCTGCAGCCTCTGGTCATCTCCTGTACCGTGTCCGCAGTCTCTGGTCATCTCCTGTACCGTGTCCGCAGTCTCTGGTCATCTCCTGTACCGTGTCCGCAGTCTCTGGTCATCTCCTGTACCGTGTCCGCAGTCTCTGGTCATCTCCTGTACCGTGTCCGCAGTCTCTGGTCATCTCCTGTACCGTGTCCGCAGTCTCTGGTCATCTCCTGTACCGTGCCCGCAGTCTCTGGTCATCTCCTGTACCGTGCCCGCAGTCTCTGGTCATCTCCTGTACCGTGTCCGCAGTCTCTGGTCATCTCCTGTACCGTGTCCGCAGTCTCTGGTCATCCCCTGTACCGTGTCCGCAGTCTCTGGTCATCCCCTGTACCGTGTCCGCAGTCTCTGGTCATCCCCTGTGCCGTGTCTGCAGTCTCTGGTCATCTCCTGTACTGTGTCCACAGTCTCTGGTCATCCCCTGTACCGTGTCTGCAGTCTCTGGTCATCTCCTGTACTATATCCGCAGTCTCTGGTCATCTCCTGTATTATGTCCGCAGTCTCTGGCCATCTCCTGTACTATGTCTGCAGTCTCTGGTCATCTCCTGTAGTCTGTCCGCAGTCTCTGGTCATCTCCTGTACTGTGTCTGCAGCCCATTAGTTCAGAATTTTTTTTCCTGTTTTCTGCCTCTAAAACCTAGGTGCGTCTTATGGAGCGAAAAATACGGTACATTTTTTTTTAAAGTTTAAAAGTGCCCCCCCGTGCTCGCACATAGTGGTGAACACATACGTAGGCCATGCCCACATATGTAAACGTGAGGTATCACCACGAACATCGGAGCAAGAGCAATAATTCTCGCATTAGACCTCCTCTGTAACTTTACAATGCTAACCTGTAGAAATTTTTAAAGCATCACCCATGGATATTTTTACGTACTGCAGTTTCACGCCTTTCCACGAGCGTGCAGAATTTTAAAGCATGACATGTGTGGTATCTATTTACTCGCCGTAACATCCTCTTTCATATTTTACAAAACAAATTGGGGTATATATTGTATTTTTTAATCAAAGTGTATTTTTTTCCAAAAAATATATATTCATTTTTAAAAACTTCACATTTCGGTTTCGTTTTCTGCACCAGAATTTTCATTTCGGTGCACCACTAATTACAATATGTACTTTTGTTGCTATTGTATATGCTATATTATTTCTTTTAATTTGCTATTTTTTTCCCCACCAAAGTGGAGGTACCCTTTAATGTTGGGATCCACCTAGATGCCTGGACCGGCAGCTGGCTCAGCCTATCACTGAAGCGCAGAGAGCCTGAGCCAACCACCCCCGCCCTTTCCACAGCTTGGTGCTCCAGTAAGTGCTAGAGGGACAGAGCAGAGAGCCGAAGACTAATAGTCACCACTCTCTGCTCACTGAAGAACAAAAACTGAGCATCAGTGGTCTTTGATCACTTAGTTCTCAGTAATTTTTAAAGAAACCCATACTTCTCTTTTAAACTATTTTCATATTTGCAGCTAGCAGTGAAAATATTTTAAACATTTCATCCCTGACCTCTCTAGCTGCTTTTAATGTGAAATTATTCTTTCACAAAGATCCTCGCAGATCACAATAAATGATTCTAGAGTCCAGTTTTGGTTGGTTTCTAACAGCTTAGAAACACTTTAATTTCAAAAGAGCTCATTCACATCAGTAGGCACACGTTATAGGGCACAAAAGGCAGGCATGTTTGAGCTGTGCATGCATTGCAGTTCTTGCTTTGTTATACTTAGATTAATTAATGTGCATCAGCATGTCACATCCTCTGGAATTCATAAAGACTGGTACAGGCAGATTTTGCGAAAGTGTCTCTCATGCATTCTAAACGTGGTGAAGAATGTGCCAACTTCATGTACCCGTGTAGTATTTGAATTTGGCTCAGCTCTGCCCCTTATAGAATGCACGTGAGACACTTTTACAAAATCTGTCTGAGACAGTTTTTCTCTTTGTATGCAAAAAGAGATTTAGTCTAAATTAGCTCCACCTTTACATTTTGCGCCTTTAATTCAACACAGTGTAAAAATGCTGCATTTAATGTGACACAATGTAAAAGTGGGGCATCTGAATTTGGTGCATGAGATGCTGTCAGAACCAAATGAGTCGCAAATGCTTCATATATTTGGCACAATATATATACAAGAGGGGTTAGCGCCAGAAAAGTGGTGCAGCAGCTTTACTGAATTCCCCCAATGTGCATCAGAATGCGCTGCACAAAAATGCAATATTACTTTATTCAGCACACAATACAGCACATGTGGTGTGAACTGAAGCAACAGGCCATATGACAATTTGTCTTGTTCTGTGCTGGAACTCCCTTCTGCCCTGCTGCCCAATGCAGCCCAATGGGGTTGTTTCGAATGAGTCCTTAGAAAGATGGTAGACTGCAAAAATTCTTTTCTCACTGGAAAATAGCTAAGATTTCAGTGAATTTAGAAAATACATTTTTCCCTGATGCTTATATGCTTATATGTACAAAGAGATGAATGAGGGTTTGTTTTACAGCTTGTTCAAAACATGTAAATACAGTACTTTAATATGCATACTCTGCGCACAGGTTCACTTTAAACTCAAACCACCATAGAAATTCCAGTGTGATACATAAGTTTTCAAATGTACAACAAATAAAAACAAACAAATTACAGAAAAACCTTGCGGTTGATTGAACCGAGTTGCCAATTCTAACCACTCTCATCCAGGTTTTATATTGCAGCACACAACTGGTGTTTCTTTCCTCCAGTTTCTAGAAAATCAGCCCAGTCTTCTAGTCATAATAAGAATAACACATGATAAAGGTTCAGTCATGAATTATTTAATTTTTGTAATATTAAAAAGAAATTAAACAGTTGTTAAATTAGCTTGCATTTAACCTTTGCCAACCTACGAACCTAAGGCCAATTGTCTGAGAATTTATATAGTTGCATATATTTGAAATACACATTACCATTTATTGTATTGTATCAAATAATTTACATAATTATTTGTTCTGCTTAGGTCTCTGTTAATTTATGACTGTATTTGTATTACCTTGAACATTTAACACTAAATGTAGTGCTTTATATAAAAAGAAACAAAACATTGATTCATTATTAAATGTATATACAGGGTACAATTGGACAGGGACCAATAATAGCTACTTCATTATATGTTGTTCCTGAAATCTATACACTGATCCAAAGTGGGAAACACAAAAGGGGCATAACATTGCAAAAACAATGCTTTTCATTCCTTCACACCAACAAAAATGAAGTAGGGCAGAAATGTTATGATCATCTTTACCACATGTCCAAATGGTCCGTTTTTGCACTGGTAATAGATGTAAAAAAAAACTGATGAAAAACATTTTCAAAGTTTTTTTTAATCAAATCTGATCAGTGAAATAACAGGAAGAAGAATCTGAATAATTAATGAGTAAATATGGCTGTTCCCATGCACATGTACAAACTATATATAAAAACAAAGTTTAGAAAAAATAAATAAATAAATAAAGATTTGTTATGATTAGAGTTGTTTAATATATGCATAGCAAGTGGCGTCCCAGGGGGGTGCAGACCGAACCTGGGTGACACCATCCAGAGGGCAGCTACAGGCTGCAGGGCTTTTTTTTTCAGCTGGAAAGTAGCGCCACCTCTGCCACTAGCCCTGTGTTTTCCTCTCACTGGCTGCTGTGCTGTCACTTCTGAATACAGAAGCTCGAGGCGGTGCAGCAACACTAAAGAATCATCCTCACCTCTTGGGTTGGGCGTCGCCGAGACTGAGCTGGCGTGATGTGGGGGACGCTGGGTGGGCGGGCCATCCATCCAGGCGTGTTGCCATGCTAGGCTGCCCACTGCGATTGCCGGCACCGCACCCACAGCATATTCCCTGTGGCTACTTCTAACAGGCAAATCCCATGACGTCGCTGAACACTGGTGCAGGGCATGCATCCCGCTGCAATTGCTGGAACTTACAGTATTTCCCATGCAGAGCTGCATTCATCCTATCAAGAAGATCCTGATTTCTACAAACTTCAGTTCACTCCCAATGCCATCCAGACCTCCCTACATTGCATTGTCTGCTTTACTGTCTTGATATTGTCGGATGTCTCCTTCATTGCAGCTCCCAGGTCACCGCCATACCAACGCCCTGATCACCACCATAACTCATACCAGCTCCCTGATCACCGCATACCCCATACCAGCATCCTGATCACTGTCATAAGTCATACCAGCAGCCTGATCACTGACATACCCCATACCAGCATCCTGATCACCGCCATAAACCATACCAGCATCCTGATCACTGTCATAAGTCATACCAGCAGCCTGATCACCGCCATAAACCATACCAGCATCCTGATCACCGCCATAAACCATACCAGCATCCTGATCACCGCCATAAACCATACCAGCAGCCTGATCACCACATACCCCATACCAGCATCCTGATCACTGTCATAAGTCATACCAGCAGCCTGATCACCGCCATAAACCATACCAGCATCCTGATCACCACCATAAATCATAACAGCATCCTGATCACCGCAATACCAACGCCCTGATCACCGCCATAACTCGTACCAGCGCCCTGATCACCGCATACCCCATACCAGCCTCCTGATCACTGTCATAAGTCATACCAGCAGCCTGATCACCGCCATAAACCATACCAACACCCCGATCACTGCCATAAACCATATTAGTTTCCTGATCACTGCTATAAACCATACCAGCATCCTGATCATCACTAGTTGTTTACGGCACTAATATTGCCATTAATCACAGTGTTATATGGGAAAAATATTATTTTGCGGGGGAGGGGGTGACACCATGTTTTACCACACCAGTAGACGCCACTGTGTATAGCTAAAAATGTTAATGGAACTGCTAGTGCCCTTTAATAACACTGTTCAACAGGTAAAAAGTTTTGGGCATAAAATTAGCTAATCTTACATAATTTTGGGGTGCTGAAAACGAAAATGACCCTAAAAAATGTTGATTGGCTCTAGTTTCCATGATATATTCACCCATCTAATGACGTAAGCCATTCAAAATTATGATGCAACTTCAGCTGCATATTGGGCAATTGATACTGGTGACCAATAGAAAATTGCATGTATACTGAGATGATGCAATATTAGTCTTTAATTGCATCACTTCACTGCATAAAAGCTGCAGTATCTGTAGCTGATTGTAGTTCGACAGCGTCTTTACATTTCGTTTTATGCTTATATAGGCTACTCAGTAATGCCTCGAACTTGTGTGAATAAAGCAGATAATTTCTGCTATATCTGCGGGGAAATAACTTTTATCTCACAAAAAAGGAGGATAACAGGAATGATTAAGAAGGCCTACAACTTGTATTTTGGCTGCAAGATAGGAGACCAGGACAAGAGCTGGGCACCACATATATGCTGCAATTCTTGTGGGACGGCACTGGAGCAATGGTTGAATGGAAAAAAGGCATCTATGCCTTTTTCTGTGCCAATGATTTGGAGAGAGCCAACAGATCATGTTAGTAATTGTTACTTTTGTATGGTGCCTCCAATTGTAAAAGGGCTAAATAAGAAGAAAAAGTTATCTGTGCACTATCCAAATATTCCATCGGCAATACGTCCAGTTCCTCATGGAGAGGGGCTACCAATTCCTAAAGCACCAGAATCCTTCGTGGTTGAGTCAAGTGAGGAAGAACCTGAAGCGTGTGGTCACGTGCAGTTGTAAGAGATAGCCCTTTCCTCGAATACAAGAGAAAAGCCAAGAGAAGCAAAACCGACACAAACTGAAGACAAAACTAGTGAGAATCCTAAGTATTAAAATGATTCAACTTAGCTTATGGCTATAATTTTTCTTGGTAATCCTATGCAATATATTATGCCATTTAGGCTTTGTTATGTAGTCAATATCACTTGCTTTATATTTGTGGAAAGACATCTATCTATATAATTATTGTGCATTATGTAGTCATTACGCCTAAAGTAGAAAACTTTCCGTTTACAGAAAAACTAGAGCCAATTGACAAATTTCATTGTTATATTTGAACTCAGAATGTGAAATTCATTAAGAAATGGATCCTTTTGTTTCCAAAACTGGCAAAAAAATAAAAATTTGTTGAACAGTGTAATCTGCAAAACTGCCACTTAAAACAGAACACATGCAGCAGCTATTACTTGAACAATCCACTATATAATAACAAAAACAAGTGAAAACCATGGGACAAAACATGTCGTGGGCACCTAAAAAAATGTTCATACCCTTACAAAGGGTTTCTCCAATCATGTTCCGATGGAATCGATTCAAGGCGTTCCATGAGAAACATTTTCACTGAACAGACTTCACTAATAATAATAATCTTGATAATGACCACAAGTGGCTGCATGAGTTTACTTGTGGTGAGTATACCCATATGTAACAAACAGCATACAGACATTCCAGGTAACCACAGGCATAAATTATAGTGCATGGTGGCTTTCATTTGACACGCCGTGACCACACATTAAACTACAACACTGGTCACTGGGACCTGCATCATTCCTCCTCAAGGGTGCATACACATTTTAATGGAAAGTTTGGCTACTGTTGACAGAATGCACCCTGATTTCCAATATTTAACCAGACATATGAAGTTAAAACACCAAACTGATCAATTTTTTTCTACAAATTTGATCATATCCAGGGCAACCCAAATCTTCCCTTTCAACCTCCATTTATTTACAGTCTAAAAATGTATAACTATTCTGGCCCAAAGCAAGGGAGGGTTGGAACCCCTGTTACGTTTTAAAGCTGCAGGCAAACACTTAAATCCATAGATGAAATACATATAAAGGAAAAGTTATGTCTGCCATATGATTAGCATTTCTGTTAATCTAGTCTTGAGATTTACACAGCCCTGCCAGATCGATGCCAGCACTTCCTCTATTACAGTTAAAGTGATATTAAAGGTAATAAAAAAAAACGAAGAAACATGTTATACTTACCTGCTCTGTGTAGTGGTTTTACCTCGATCCTCCTCTTCTCAGGTACCCCGTCTGTACTCCTGGCCCCTCTTTCCTGCTGAGTGCCCCCAGAGCAATCAAGCTAGCTCGCTCCTAAACCGCTGTTCTATGTGTCCATTCACACAGAGACCCCCCCAATGGCTACCACTGCTGTCTCAGTCAATAAAGAGGGAGAGTCCCCAGAGAGCCACGGCTCTTGTGCACATCTCTGGATCACGATGGGGCTCAAGTAAGTATTTAATGGGATATGGGGGGGTGGGGGTGGGGGGCACTGCTGCACCCTGAATATTTTCATGCATAGAATACATAAAAGGTAAAAAAAACTGAAGCCTTTACAACCACTTTAAGGAATACAGTAGTGTCAGTTCCTCATTCCCTGTCTACAGATTAGACAGTGGACAACTAGCAACAGAATTATGAGATCATCTTTCTGCGCAGAACCTCCTTTACTCTTTCCAAAACAAAACTAAACATTTGGATAGGGTTGGGCTTTAATTTTCAAATATATTCTAAATCTTCAGAGGTGATCATTACATCCAAGCAGTTTTTTGTGCTCTACATCTACATGTGCAATGAGATTGTTCACTTACATGATACACTCCAAACTTAAAGTTACCGTATCTATAGATGGGCAGACTTTCAAACAAAAATTCTTAGGAAAGGGATGCTCTAAGGAAGTTTGTTTTATTAATCATTAGTTGGTCAAATTTACATCGGCTGTTGACTGCAGTGATGAGAAAATTCAAAAGTGCAAGGTGGAAAATTTTTCTCAAATGAACAAAGCAGGGTATAAGTGGAGCTTTTTTTTTTGTTCAACCAGCGGGTTGAATAATAAAACCTTGCAGATACCCACATCAACACAAGCAGATGCAGGGATCTCCCCCATTGCGCTACTGTACTCTGACTGTTAAACAGAGAGTGATACATGTATCGAAAATCAGCCACTTCCTGCTGAACCCGCCAGTTTTCGGTACATGTAAAGCCAGCTTAACAGTTTATGTGGTTTTCGTGCAGTAAAGTCCATTCAATCCAAAATTAAAATGTTAAAAGGAAACAAAAATCTTTCGAATGACATTCGCATGTTTTGAGAATTTTCATACAAATTTCCCTAAGACTTTTCCTAAGAATTTTTGTTTGAAATTCTATCCATTTATGGCCAGCTTAAAGAGAAGGTTCACAAATCCTTTAGCTACTGACTTTTAATAAAAAGGACACTAACCTGTCCAAGGATCCAGCGACATCCTCACCTGAGCTAGTTCTTCACTAGCCTTCGGCATCCTAACTGTGGGCAGCGGGTTATGCTGGTTTTAGCTTCACAGCTGGCTGCCCATTGTGCATGTGTGAGCCCCGCTGCTGTGAATGGTCCCACAGTCTTCTGGGGGAAGAGGAGAACATCACTGGCTAGGTGATCCAAGGGATCTTGGAGCAGGTACCTGTCACAACTAGGTAGCTGCTCCCCCCCCAAGAAAAAAAAATATTACATGCAAAAATGTGGCAGGGGAGGAGGGGAGAAAGACAAAGTGGACTTCCTCTTTTGGGTGGAGTTCCGTTTTAAGTATGTGGTTACTGAGCCGAGCTGTACCTGCACAAACATTTCCTTTGCATGTCTTCTACAGGAGGTCAATATGCATAAGTTACAACATAACTTCTGTTACCTCTTCCACTAACACAGTAGTCACTAATCTGCTGATGTGGGCATTGCTGGGCAATTGAATCACTTCCACTTAAAACAATGATTGGGGAGATTATCAAAGTGGAATACATTTTAGTGTAACGATCGGCGCATTTTCCATGGGCAAAGTCAACCTCTTCACAAAAGTTCTGTGTTGTTGCGCTAGCTGCTCCATTTTACTTAAAAAGTGATATGACACAGTTTCCATGACTGTACAAAAGCATGTGGCAAAGAAACCAAACACCTGCAGCAATGTTTTAAAATAGTTTTAAGCTGAACTTTGCATATTTACATTGGCCCAGTTTGGAACAATATATGTATGTGCCATACCTGTGGGATCACGGTGAATGCGGGAAATCACTGTAGTATGCATCACTACTACCAGTGATCACCGCTATCTTCCAGGTCCTGTGCCAAGCAGCTGCTCTGCTGCTTAATTAACACAGGAGGTCACTTGCTCGGCATGGCACGATTCAGAACACACTTTGCATATTCCCAATGATTTCAAAGTGTCCTCTGAATGGACAGCGTGGAGAGGAGGGGCAGTGACATCAGGATCTCTAACCTTGTCCAAGCAGGGAGCACTGTATTCATTGTGAGCATGCAACATGCTCCCTGAATGCACTTGTTCTAAGCAAGTGACCTACTGCAATCAAAATAATGCCAAGCAGCCAATCGGTACAGGACGCAGAAGCTAGCAGAGATCACTGTGATAGTGGTGTCTACTACAGTGATTTCCAGCTCCCACAGGGATTTTACAGATGGTGCCTGCATACTTACACTGTTCCAGCTTAGACCAATGTAACTGCAAAAAATATGCATACCTAAACATAATAAATTATCATGTAACACACTTAATTACAGTATGCACAATTGTTAGGCAAGTGTTTTGACCAAATCATTATTTTTATGCATATTGTCCAACTTCAAGCTGTATAAACTTAGGTGATATGCATTTGTGTAATGAGGGAGGGTGTGTTCTAAGGACCACTTTATATCAAGGTGTGCATAATTATTAGGCATATTCTTTTCCTCAGGCAAAATGGGTTGAAAAAGAGATTTAACTGACTCTGAAAAGTATAAAATTGTAAAAAATCTTTCAAATGGACGCAGCACTCTTGAAATTGCTACGATTGTAGCAAGCGTGCACACAGAGATGACGTGGTTCAACCATTTTGCTCCAACCCTCCATTTTGTTAAGAATTCCCCATGTTGTCCCATCATCCCCCCTCCCTCTCTGTTCATTTACAGTGACATGTGGCCTGAGTGATGAGAAGTGTCACAGGAGGCCAGAGCACAGCAGGGAACTCCGAGCTATAAAACCCCCAAGGGAGCTGGGGCCTCGCTGTCTAAAGAACCGATGCAATCTGGGACAACGTAAAAGGATAACCCAAGCCTTCCCCTGAGTTCAAAGACATTCCAGAGGAGTAAGAAACTAGATAACACTTTTAAATCCATTTTTCCCCTATGTCTCATATCTTGGAATATGAGAGACCTACATAAAAACCAGGCATTTCTTCAGATTGGCCACGAGAAGACAAACAGTTTGATATGTCATTCTCCTTGGCTGGAATATATAGGAAAGCAGAAAATTACATCTCTTGAACCATTCAAGTCTGTATTTTATATTTAATATCTAACCGTTCCTCAGATGTGTCTGCATATTAATCTATCCACGGGTGGAATGGTACTTGTGCCTAGGAAAAGTTATGAGCCAAAATATGAGCCATGAGAGATTTTGGTTCTAGTTTGGGTCTCCGCCCAGACACCCCTCCCCAAATGAGGCATTGGTCCTTGGCTCCAGAGACAAGCCTGCTGGGGGACAACAAAATAGGCTGTCAGGCCTAACAGTGGAAGTTGAAGAATTCTCCCTTTTAACATCAGAACCAACTTGGGAGACGGTGCCCTTTTGCTCTGAAACTTGATCTGCTTAACCCAGGACTTTTTGGCAAGTACTTATCTACCTAACTTTCTGTTATCTTTTTGCTGTGCTGTTGTTCTCTGTATATATATATATATATATATATATATATATATATATATATATATATATATATATATATATTGGTTACATCTTTTTTTCTGTAAATATTTTTATTGCACCCTTTTAACCTTTTAGTAATAAATCCTAATTTCTGAAAGCGTTGAACTGTTTCTACAGCTCTTTATTGCAACTTATGAATTCCTGCCTCTAAAAGAGCGCTACTGTGTGTGTTTAACCCTCTGTATAACCTGTCTGTGGTGACAGTGCTATACAGATGATTATCTCAACCATCATAGTGTTATTGCTGATATTGCCAAGTTTCCTCTTTCTCTGTACAAAAAGGAGATGGTGGCAGTGTGAAGGGTTAATTGCGTAATTAACCTGACCCAGTAAAAATCGCACTCAGGCTGCCGGTACATCGATTTGTGGTCCATTAACTGGAAAATCATTGTGCAGGGTGCAGCTGGGCATGACATTGTTACGCACGTGACATCACAGTTTTAGACTGGCTAGTCTTTCGGTCATGAGTTTGGTGAGACGGTCAGGTGTCCGACGCCGCAATCGTCACAACGATATTGGGGATTGATCACAGAACAATCAAACATTTTGTTGCAGATAGTAAACAGGGTCGCAAGAAACGTGTTGAGAAAAAAATATGCAAATTAACTGCCAAAGATTTTTAGAAGAATCAAACGTGAAGCTACCAGGAACCCATTATCCTCCAGAACTGCCCAGAAGTACAATGTGTTCAGTGCTCAGAGACATGGCCAAGGTAAGGGAGGCTGAAACCCCACCAACACTGAACAAGACACATAAGTTGAAACATCAAGACTGGGCCAAAAAACATCTGAAGACAGATTTTTCAAAGGTTTTATGGATAGATGAGATGAGAATGACTCTTGACGGACCAGATGGACGGTCCCGTGGCTGGACCAGTAACGGCACAGAGCTCCACTTCGACTCAGACGCCATCAAGGGGGAGGTGGGGTTTTGGTATGAGATGATATTATTAAAGATGAGCTAGTTGGACCTTTTCGGGTTGAAGATGGACTCAAAATCAACTCCCAAAACATACTGCCAGACACTTTATGCAAGCGATGGTACAGGAAAAAGTCTGCATCTTTCAAGTAGATCATGATATTTATGCAAGACAATGCTTCATTGCATTCATCAAAGTACTCCACTGCGTGGCTAGCCAGTAAAGGCCATAAAGATGAAAGAATAATGACATGGCCCCCTTCCTTACCGGACCTAAACCCTAATGAGAACTTGTGGGCCCTTCTTAAACGGGAGATTTACAGTGAAGGAAAACAATACACCTCTCTGAACAGTGTCTGTGAGGCTGTGGTTGCTGCTGCACAAAAACAGATCAAGAAACTGACAGATTCCATGGATGGAAGGCTTACAACTGTTATTAAAAAGAAGGGTAGCTATTCTGGTCACTGATTTTTTATTTTTTTTTAAATGTCAGAAATGTTTATTTGTAAATTTGGAGTGGTTTTTATTCTCACTTTAGCAGATGAAAATAAAGTGAGATGGGAAAATGTTTGTTTTTAATTTAGTTGCATAATAATTGCGCATGCATAGATATTCTCTTAAGAAAGCCAAAACCTCACTTTTACTTTCCTAAAGTGTTACTAACCCAGGACCCTGTATTCACTATATCTGGTCTCCCACAGTACACAGAACATGGAAATGCAATTATTTTAGTAAATATAAACTGCTAAATACCTTTTCTCAACAGCAGTTAGAACAATTTTGTGACTTCTATTAGTGTCCAGCCGAGCACTGGCTAAAGTTTGTAGGAGAAGTTTTCATTTTGCTCTAGGAGGATACAGAACCCCTATCTGTCTGGACAATGCTGATTGGCCCTGTGTTGATCACATGCACTCTCCCAAGACAAAAAACCCCTCTCTAGCAATACACACCAAACTGAGCTTGTGCAGGGTGACTCCACACAATATGTCTTATCAGGAGATAAGAGGAGGACACTGGAAGAAGGGGAGGATCAGAGACGTCAGGATCAAATACTGTTGTTACACAATGCAGAGGATTAAGCTCTTAGGTTGCACAGTGAGTATAGCAAGCATGCTTTACTTCATATACAGACTGATTTTACTGTTCTGGGTTTAGTAACACTTTAAATATTCAGGTTTAATAACATTTTGGATTAACTGAGAGCACTGTAGTAGGTCAATAACTAAATTAATCACAAATGCAATTTGCCAAATAATTGTGCACACAGTGTATTCGTGGCATAATAAAACACTAAGTAGGTACACATACAGAAACTGGAGCATTTTTATCCGTGCACCAATCTTTTTTAAACTCCCCCCCCCCTCCCCCCGAGTGTATACACTGGAGTGTGATTTGACTTCTGCTTCACATAAACACCCTTCAAGTGAGTGAGTTTTGAAGTTTGAGCGTGATAGTTTAAAGGCTGGTGCACACCATATGCCTTAGACTGCACTGGACAACCTTGTCCAAATCATTCCCAATCCGTAGGGAAGAAAAAAAGCTTTGTTCTCCATCATGGCAGTTCACACCACTATGTTTTTATGTTGGGTGCTTGAATGTGATGCAATGCAATCCAAAGCATTGCATCGCGCTGCAGCCGTTGGAACTAACTGAAATTTCACTGTTGCTGGTGTGAACCAACACAGCATTGTCTTGTATACACCGAATCACAGTCTGTCCAATCAAGCTACAATAGTTGGAATTGCTTGTTCCTGCATGCTGGCACATTCCATTATGTTGAATTAAAATCCAAGGTCACCGCTTACTAATAGTTTAGCTTTCCACAGATGAAAGCAAACAAGCCCTCCCACTGTATATGAGTTGCATCTCTACATTCAAGATCACTGTTGGTCTTGGTGCTCAATGCATATGTCCCAAAGTGCATATCTTTAGCCTACCCTTTCAATCTTCTACTGTAATTTATAAATCATATTTCTCAGTAGTCATTTATCTATTTTTTAAAATGTGTGCTGAAAAAAAAATAAAATTCTGGCCAATACCAATCACTAACAATATACAAAAATCTTTTTACTGCTGTGCTTGCGACTGAGTATACCATCTGGTGCATGTGTTCATTTTAGGGGTCCCCTTCACACATGCATTGATGCACTTTTTTTGGCATGTCAGTTCATGTGCAGTGGGCCCTCAACACATATTAATTCTTCTGAATGCAGAAGAATCACGTTCAGGACAGGAACATTTTGGCCAATAACAAACGCGGCAAAAATGCGTGTAAACGTGCCTAAGCGATAACCTCATTTAGCACTTGTGCGTTTATTTCACTGGCAAGCACTCTGGCCAATGAAATGAATAGGTTACTGCATTTACACTCATTTTTGTTGCGTTTAGAGCTTTTCTGCTGCCAGTAGTATAAACGTTCTAGTGTATATGTAGCCTAAAAAAGGGGAAAAAAGTGTCTGTAATTTTTTTTTCTTTTTTATATCTATCTATACACAAATGTTTTGCCTTTCATTCTATTTTAAACTGACTGAGCTACTTTACAAGGTGAGGGTTTACAATTACCAAATGCTTTTATCAATCCAAATATTACCTTATACAAGTAATGGTAGCATACGTGCTATGTATAACCTATGCAGAAAGTAGAGCTGTGAGAGGGACCCAAAAAGGTCCACACACTACAGGCTGCCTGCAGAAAACTAGAAGAGGGCGGAGACAAGACCAGTCACCCTGCACAAGAAGAAGAAGCAACAGTGACCAGTCTGAATACAGGAATATCCAGTAGGGAAGCAAAGTTTAACACTGGATTACTGCACAGATCTGAAAAATACACAAAGCACACCAAGATTCAAGTAAGAATATACAACTCTCGTATTTAGACAAAAGTAGCTTATGCTTTTCGCTTTAAATTAAAAAACGGAATAAATACAATATATTAAATACAATGTCAGTACAATACAATATTTCTAAGGATAAATATACAAAATAAGGTTGTAGCTTATTTTTTTATGCATTAAAGTGGTAATATTACCTAATGTAGGTAATCAGAAACAAATCTGTACATGTTAAAGGAGCGCATTAAAGGATTTTTTTGGCAAAGTCCAGAATACCTTACTCTTTGACAACCTTATTGAAAAATGGAGCGATTGACAGAAGACGCTTCTTATGTGCATCAGGAGAATGTCAGCACGCACACACGAGTGGCTCCAGTGGGGCTCCATAGGTAAAGGAAACACCATAAACAGGAAGGCAGGGGTAGCAATCTTGAGAACAGCCAATAAAGGATGAAAGACAAACTTTAAAGGAAGAAGACTAAGACTGGCCAGATTTCTCCTTCTACACGAAGCATCATGGATGGATGAATCCCTTTGCTGGGCCATTGTATTATGACTGCAACCAGTGGCAGCTGTCAGAATACGCAAACAGCAACTGCATCTGATTAAATGAATCTGCTGTTCAACTGAAACATTTCCAGTAGGCTCCTACCTCTTGAAGCAGGGCCACCCAAGTGAATTCCAACCAGTTTATCAGGAAGAATGCATGGCCAACTGTAATGTTCAAAAACAATATATAATAAGGCCTTACGTATAATAAGGCTTACTTGTAAGTAAATACTACCTAAACGTGCACTGTTTAGGAGGTATTTACTTTAGTATCAGCTGGTGACGCATACACATTGTATTCTCAATGGATGGCATGCCATCCATTCAAAGAGCTAGGCTACACACCACATTCCTGTTCAAATCACATGAGACTCTTTGAAGTGAGATTTGAGTCCATTCATTTTTTATGGGCTCAAATCACACCTCAAAAGGTATCGGTTTCAGGTATCTGAGCATTTGCACAAATGCATAGTATTGGCACTGATACCGATATCGGTGCAATCCTAGGTGATGTCATCGCTACAGGCTTTACCAGCTGTTGTCTTGTGCTCTCTCCCCACAGCCGCCACTGGCCGGCACAGTGGATAACTAGACTGCAGGGGGGCTGGAAATATGTAAGTATATACATTATTCTTATACAGATTAGTCAGCATTGTGGTTAGGAGAGGGAAGGGAGTATTTTTAAAGACTAGTTAGGTTTATCCTAGAATGATAAGTCTGTTAGTCATTTAGCCACTTGGTACATATATAAACAAACAATATCCTCAGCTGAGCTAATAGGTGTCAAACAACTACCTGTACATTAGAAAAAGCACCAACATATGGATGAAATAAAAGGACTACATTTACAACTGCTACAATTAGTACAAACTAACTTGTAACAAGGTCATGTGTGCAGCCAATCTGCTAAAGCTTCTTCTCAGTCTGACTAAAACAGCTATCATTCATATGTTTGGTTTTATGAGTAATTCACAGGAAACAATAAAACTTATTTTTAAAGGTGTTGCTAAAACAACAGGATATTTATGTGCACATAGAACAATATTCATCTTACTAAACTTTGTCAACTTTTCCACAGTTGAGGGAATTTATTTCTCAAAGTGACAGCTCCTTCTGGGTGTGTTATGGCGTTAAATAAATCTGTAAGTTATACGATAATGGTACCTTCACACTTTTTTGGAACTTCCAGTGGAAGTTTTAGATACTGTGCTTTGCCTAATTTCAATACTTGCAAGTGAGACACGCAGAGGCAGCACGGTTTGGACTGACCAATGTAATTTTGACTACCTCTAATCTAGAAAGATTGCTCTTCCAGCCAGGACACAGTAAATTGATTTCAGCATACTATACGACATTACTTTATTCTAAAATTCGGTGGCATATGACAACTACATTTTAAAGGGAAAGAGATATTCTTCTACCTGAAGATGTTTGGCAAGAGGTTCTAGCCCAGCAATGGGCAAACTACGGCCCGCGGGCCGTATACGGCCCGGCGGACCTTTTAATCCGGCCCGCGGAGCTAGGCTCCCGCAAGGCCAGTGGTCGGCAAGCCGCGGCTCTTTACAATAGATGCGGCTCTCCTGTGTGCCGGGCGCCCGCTCCCCTCCCTCCTCTCGGGCGGGCGGGCGACCTCCTCTCCTCCTCTCCCCTCCCCTCCTCTCGGATGGCCGCCCCCTCCCTCCTCTCGGGCGTCAGGACTCTGCAGCTGTCAGGATGTAGGCGGGGCAGCCTCCCTGAAGACCAGAACGGCGCGGGAATACGAGAGGAACGCGCGGAGGAGCAAAGGTAAGTGAATTGACACAGGGGGGGCTTACTATATGGGGAATGAATTACTATATGGAGGACTTACTATATGGGGGATGAATTACTATATGGGGGACTTACTATATGGGGAATGAATTACTATATGGGGGACTTACTATATGGGGGATGAATTACTATATGGGGGACTTACTATATGGGGAATGAATTACTATATGGGGGACTTACTATATGGGGAATGAATTACTATATGGGGGACTTACTATATGGGGGATGAATTACTATATGGGGGACTTACTATATGGGGAATGAATTACTATATGGGGGACTTACTATATGGGGAATGAATTACTATATGGGGGACTTACTATATGGGGAATGAATTACTATATGGGGGACTTACTATATGGGGAATGAATTACTATATGGGGGACTTACTATATGGGGAATGAATTACTATATGGGGGACTTACTATATGGGGGACTTACTATATGGGGGATGAATTACTATATGGGGGATGAATTAATATGGGGGATGAATTAATATGGGGGATGAATTAATATGGGGGATGAATTACTATGTGGGGGATGAATTACTATGTGGGGGATGAATTACTATATGGGGGATGAATTACTATATGGGGGATGAATTACTATGTGGGGGATGAATTACTATGGGGGATGAATTACTATGGGGGATGAATTACTATATGGGGGATGAATTACTATATGGGGGATGAATTACTATATGGGGGATGAATTGCTATAAGGGGGATGAATTGCTATATGGGGGACGAATTACTATATGGGGGACGAATTACTATATGGGGGATGAATTACTATATGGGGGATGAATTACTATGGGAGATGAATTACTATATGGGGGATTAATTACTATGCTTACTATGGGGGAATATTACTATACTTACTATGGATGACACATACACATCATTCATCTACTCTTGGTCCGGCCCCCGGGTCCAATATATGAACCCATTGCGGCCCTCAAGTCAAAAAGTTTGCCCACCCCTGTTCTAGCCTCTCAACTGTCCTCAGTTATATCCCCTGAGGACAACACTTTTAAAGTTAAATACTTACACCATATTTATTATACTCCATATGTACTATTTCAAGTGGGCAAGCAGCCTGCTTCTTCATGCTCTGAATCTTGATCAAATTATGGATCATTTTACTTATGGTATGGGAAAGTTATATGGACCGAAACAGACTTCATGAGCCCCCTTCTACATGTACCTATTATTTCCAATCTACGTAGATGTCTGCTAGGCTATACAGAAGACTCAGATCTCTCCAACTGTACAAAACTCTAATTACGCATATTAGTTTTCAATGCTACAAAAAAAAAGAAAAAAAAAAGAAAAGCTATTCAAATGAAAACCCCTGGCCCTCCAACTTTAGAACAGTAGCTCCGATTTATTATTCAGATGATACCCATGTATAAAATTAACATTCAAGGTTTGTGGATGCCACAAGATGTTTATAAACTTATGGTCCCCTTGTCTGGAAATGCAAAATACTCTCCCTAACATTTCATACTGTATGATGGTTACATACAGTACAAATTATATGATGTGATGTTCATGCTACAGAGAAGTGTTGTGTTCATTTATAATGCTCTTCTAAAACATTTGAGTATAATTAGATTGTATGATGTATTGTTAGACTCACCACATTATTTGTGGATGTATGTTGTAGCTCTGTTTTCTTTGTATGTCACTTATAAGTGTACATTTGCTCTCTTATGTCAAATATAAAAACAGAAATTCTCCAAAAAAAAAAAAATCACACAAACTTAAATTTTGATTTATTCATTTAGGAGAGCAAGTGCATGTAGCATTTGGTCACATTCAAATCTGTCCTACTGTTGCTAAGCAGTGTGATCAGAGAAACAAGAAGAGACGCCGCTGAAACTGACCTGATAAAGTCACGGTGTATGGCCTCAACTATGCGCTGTTCCAGCCACGCCCCACTGACACGTTTTGCCTTGCCCATCAGGGAT
The DNA here is from genome assembly GCF_062004578.1 of Staurois parvus. Classification (NCBI taxonomy): domain Eukaryota; kingdom Metazoa; phylum Chordata; class Amphibia; order Anura; family Ranidae; genus Staurois; species Staurois parvus. Next base: position 24,570,368 of record NW_028317886.1, on the reverse strand, counting down.
TGGTCACAAACCAAGCCCCAGTGGGCTGACTTTATCGGGTCAGTTTGAGCGGCATATCTTCCTCAGTTTACCTTCTGTGGACTCCCAACGCACTAAAACACGGGAAATTAAAATGGACATATTTTTCAAAACGCACTGAACTGCAGGGCTGAAATGGGTACAGACACCATTTTTTTATATGGGGAACCTGGACAAAGGCATTGTATCATGTTGTATTGCATATAAACAGTGTAAATGAGCTTTTAAAGTTTTTCATTTATAGAAAAGAAGCAAACACCTCAACATGTTGAATCATCAGCTCAGTTCCATATGATCTGCCACATTGACCAGCCGGGTATTATTTTAATATATCACATCTCTGTCTCCAATCTGCTCGGCCTCTGCCCAAATGGTTGGGAGATGACCCAGAAGTAGTAATGCTAAACCAAGCAGTATCTTCCTTTTCAGTAGAAGTTTGTGTCACAAGAATGGCTGGCCAAACATACACATCTTTTGGTAAGTAAATTAGAAAACTGTAAGGGAATGTTCTAACCTCTGTCTCAGATGAGTGTCTAATCTGTTTTGGGTTTTTTTTTTTTGGGGGGGGGGGGGGGGGCAGCTCGTATCACCCTTCTCACAGCATGTACAGGAAGAGGAAAACCTCCAAAGTGATAGAATCTATGGCTATCTATTCCTGTTCTGCTGATAGTCCAAAAGTTTGGTATTTTCTTTCACTTTCAAGCTCAGTGATAACTGTCATCCAGGAAAGTGAATCTCCCTAACTGGGACACAGGTGGCAAAAAAAAAAAAAAAATACTGACAGGGATTCTAACCCTTCTCTCTATCCAAAACTTTAAAAGAGGTGCGCCTTTAGTTAATCTTTAACTCTACTAGTTGACCAGAAATTCTTCACAGCTAGCATCATCATTTGCTGTCAGCAAATTATGTATTGGACTTGTACACATGAAAGGCAATGGCAACCAACAAAGGAGACTGCCAGAGGAACTTGAAGGCTCTGCATTGCTTTGCAACACAATGGCAATCACAATTTACACAGCCTGTGGGAATCTTCTCCCAAGAATAATTTAAGACAGGAGGTCTCCTATATACCACAGCTATAAGTAAGGGATTTCTTGTCCACATGAACAGAATGGCATGATGCCACACAAAAGGTTATATGAAGCACATTGCTTGACCTTTCTAAGCAAGACGTGAATAAAAATACACATGTAATGTAACATGTAGGCATGAAGGGAGGTATTAACAGGTATATTTTTGCACTTATCACATAGATAACAAAAATGGTATATTTAAATGATCAAATGGTAGCAAATAAGAAGGTTCTTGATAGGCCTTGTGTACACGGGACTGGAGAAGCACGCACGCAGTCAATTCACAGCTATAAAAAAAGCAGCGGCGGCACAGACACAGCCGTTTGTCCCAGGTGCACGTCTGTAAAATTGGGATGAGTGGCTAAATCTGTGCAGGCGCCATGTTCTTATAGCCGTGAACAGGCTAACCTGTATGCAGCACCTAGTAGCTCTAGCCATTGAAGGACACAGCCCATTCATGAACTGTCAGTGTAAACCCTCATGTGAATGAGGCCATACTTGGATTGAAATTCAGCTGGTTTAGCTAGGACTGGCCAAATTTTATTCCATGTATGGACAGAATGGCTGTACAGAAGTTGATAAATCAGTCTTTTGGGTTTTCCCCCACTCGATCAGCGCTGAAGGCTATAGCTGGCAGAGCTGATCAGTGCATTCTGCAAGTGGAGAAGTGTTCCCATTGTCAGAACACAAAGGCTCAGTGGGGAGGAATCCCTTCCACATGGAGTGTGTGGATGGGGGAAATCGGATCGTTTTTTGTGTTCAACCTACTGGTTGAATGAAAAAAAAAGTCCATCTGTCGTCTGCTTTAGAGTTTCTTTACACTTTAAAGTGACACTAAACTCTGTTTTAAAAAAAAATCTATTAAAAAATGTATACTTCTAAAGCACCTTCTTTTTGCTCTCAGCCCACTCCTAATTTGGAAAATCTTTTTTTTTTTTGCTGCCGTGATCCAACTTCCTTTTAGAGGATGGCTACATTCATTCTTTATTAGCAGGAACGATCCTTGTTTTCAGTAAACCAGTCTCCCTTTCCCCCAGTTCTGCCACAGTAAAAATATGGAATCTAACATTACAGATCCTAGTTCCTGGCCATCATGCCTGCCCTTTGACATGCTGAAGTTTAATCAGGCTTTAATCAGGTTTTAATAAATAAAACCTGTGATTTCCTGAGACCCAGTGATATCATCATATTTATTATTATTATATTTTTATTTACATATTTATTATGTAATGCAGGCATTCATGGCTTATGGAAGGGGTATGTAGTGTGCTAGAAAACAGTGTCCTGCCTCGATACTTCTCCTTACAGCCCTCTGCCCTGGTGAGAGCTCTTTGGAGGAGTTATGCAAATGTTAAAATGACCTACTAAAAGGTGGGTGGCACCCTGGAGGTGTGGACATTCCTAAGCAGGCTGTATTTGCATTAAGACCCCCTATGTAACAACCACATGTGATGCTAAGCCTCCATGATTGAAAGAGCTAAAAATGAATGCATGAAAGGGGCGGGTTAGGAACAGGCTGGGGAGAAAGATGATGCTGGACGTCCTCCTGCCAAGAAATAAGGTGGGCTCTATCGGACTTGGTGCAGCTTCTAATGTGGGTTTTAGATCTGTAAATCACCAAGGGGCCTAATTTTTAGCAGAGCGCAGATACCCCCATATACTGGACACCACTATGTTTACTCCACAATGATCCTGCATTTTACATGCTTTTAATAAAATGCAGGCTGCACTATACAGCCTGTAGAATTCTACTGAGTGCTCTTGGATTTACTCCTCAAAGAACACTCTATAATAGGAGGAGAGGCCAGTCACATGACTCTGAAAAGTAACATGATGGAGCTCTGCTCTCCTGTCACATTTTTTATTAAAAATGAATAGAACTTTGCTTGCGTTGGACTCCTGTGTGTTTTATAATGTGCTGTTGCTTTAAAAATGTGGCCCTAGGTAAACACTCCATAGGATGGGCACAATGTTCAAGTAACCAGCAACCTTAAAAATGAGACTCAGTCAGCAATGGCAGCTTCCCTATTTTTACTGAGACAGGTTTATAGTAAATATCAGATGTGGAGTCTTTCTAGGAACGCTATACAGGTTTGCTAATTATGTCTTTGTAAGCCCACCTGCTGCTGACCTAATGGCTCTCTTATTTTAAGGCAGGAATGTTGATAAGGGTTCATTCATACTGTCCATTGAGCTCTGTTGATCTGCAGAGATCAATACACACTCCAAGCAGGGGCACAAGGAATATGTCTGCATTTTAACACAGCGCAAGGCATGGCACACCGCAAGGCATGGCACAGCACAGAGCATGTTGCAACATGCTATAGTGCACAGAGTTGAATGAAGTGTCAAAAAAGTGAAAAAGTAAACAATGCAATGTGTTGTAACAACACATCAAACCTCCCCTATACAACATACACCAACACAAACACACTATAGGCCCTGGCCACAGGATCACCATACAGCATACAAAGGAGTGTGATTTGTGAAAAACAGCAGCCTGTACAAAAATAATAATAACAGATATAACATTATAACAGAGGCAGTGGCTGTGCACAGATCTGAACATTTACATCCATGCAGGAATGGATGAGAGGCCCTAAGTGAAAACTGCCTGTGTCCAGGGCTGCTCATTACTCCCACTATGGATGTAAGTGATCAGATATGTGTATAGCTGTGGCATCTGTCAGCCTGCCGCTCTTGGCTGTACGCAACACCTTTGACTCTGGGTGCACAAATGATACTCTGGTGTGAATGCACCTCAAGGCCTCATTCACATGGGCTAATCTGGTTCCTGCAGTGGTTCCAGACGACAGCAGCTATTAAGCCTGTACAAAGAAATGACAGGCTGACAGGAGTCGTAGGAGTCTCACAGGGAATCACACAGCCCATGATTACATACTATGAGTCTAAAGTAAGCCATAGATTTTGCGATTTTCTTTCCTTTCACCAGGGATGGAAGGGAAGAAAATTACTTGCTTCCCCCCTCAACAGTCAGTGTTGATAGGGAATCCCTCCTGCAGTGCTATTGTGTTCTGCCGGTGGGAAGCGCAGAGAGCCTTGCATACCTGCAAAACACAATGATTAGTGTTGCCAGCTATAGCCACTAATTGTTCGGAAAAAAACAAGCTAGTTGTACACAAGTCCTTTGATAGATCATTTGTGTACAACCAGGGTTTCCATACATGTCCCTGCTGAACCAGCCAAATTCCAGTCCATGTTTGGCTGTTTTTACTTGCAGTTGTGAAGAGGGGTTTAAACAGCATTTTTACTCCCCCCCTTCCCATTAAGCTAAAAAGGCAGCGGGACAGGGGTGTATATTTGCCACAGTGCTTTGCTTTCAAGTGAATGGGGCTACGCCACAACCACACAATTACAGCATCATGGTGTGGGCTGTTAAGAGTTAAAAATGGAAACATAACACCCTCTAAATTGCATGGATTGCTTTTCAGAGGGCAATGCATGTGTAAACGAGCCCTAATGCAGGCCATAGACGGGTTGTTTATTGGCTGAATTTTCGTCCGCATGAAAAATCGACCGATATTCACGCCGTTAGTGGGGCAATGCCATCGGCCGTTTTTCGTGGATCTTCTCGTTTCTTTTTGTCAGTCATGCTGGAAAATCCACGAAAAACGGCCGTTGTTCGTAGATATTGGTGGCAGCATCGGCAACAACCGATTTTTCGTTTATCGGCCGACCCGTCTGTGGACTGCATTAGGGACACATGATCGACCCTAGATGCAGCCCGATCATCTTCCCTTATCCGCAGGTAATCGCAGGCTGTGACGTACCACTGCAATTCCTGTCAGCCTATCATTGCTTTGTACGGGCTTCCAGGCTGAAGTTGACCAGAATCACTTGCGACTCTAGCCACAGGAATCAGTTGCCAGACCGATTTAGCCCATGTGAATGAGGCTTAACCCGAGCTGTAGCAGCCACAAACAAAAAAATAAATACATTTTATTTCCCTTCAGATGATTAAAACAAAGTAGCGTTACCACAGAACATTGTTGGAAGTTCACATGTAACCTCTCTGGGCCTGTATTATTGAATAAACTTGATGTCAGACTTTGATAACACGCTCCTAAACACATGACTTTTAAAGACTTGATGTTACAACTTTGCCAGATAAAATGGAGAGCAACGTGGAGTTTTCAGAATGCCGATTACAATGAGCCTGTCAGAGAGATCCAGTGAAAGCACAAAGGCACTGTACAGGCCCACAGTGACGGAGCTAAAATGGAGAATGACTCAGAGCTGAAGGGGAGTAGCTGAGGTCGGGGTCAAGGTCACATGGTTCTGCCACTTCGACATACATCTACTGTTCAGCAGAGGTCGCCTTCTGCAGAGCTCCTCGATACTTGCAGATTTCTGGCACAGACACAATTACAGCTCAACATCTTTAGCACTGGCTGTTTATTGAACAGAACTGCTGCACCACCTCTTCACAGTTTAAACACGTCTCAACTCTTCACGTACCAAACAGCTGCAGTTCTGTACTGTGCAAAACTGACAGTTGCCATATATCACCCCCCCCCCCACCCTTCAGGTCATCATTCACGAGCTGACCACCTTCAGCATTAGCTGGTTTTTGGAATAGAACTGCTGCACCACCTCTTCACAGTTTAAACATGTCTTAACTCTTTACATACCACATGAGCATTTTCTTTACAACTGCCATTCTGTACTGTGCAAAACTGACAGTTGCCAAATATATTTTTCATCATTTATGAGCTGATCATAACATAAAACAAACAATAAGTAACACGTGAATAGTAAACAGGAACAAGCCGCATTCTTCTTATAGACGCTGGACGCAGACTGAGCGTCTTTTATTTTAAAAAGCTGATGAAAAGAGTCTGCGACCCTCCATGCTGGTCTTTGTGGAAGATAAAAGGGAATAAAGAAAAAGATTAATTTGGTCTGCAGGATAACCCCAGACTGATTTATATAAAAAGGCTGGTGCTCACACTTCATGGACTACACTGCATTTCTCTGTCTTTCTGATCAGATCCCCTTGCATCGTGAAAAATAAAAAACTAACAGAAGCAATGAGAGCTTGCTAAGCAAACGTCCAGCACTGAACATCAAACACAAACCACCCGAGAGAATGAAAAAGATCAGGAAAATATGCAAGAACTGCAATGATGGCGTGCCACCAGAGTGGGCTTATTAATGCCTATCCTGCACAGTGCCTCCAGCCATCACCCTCCTCTATTCTCCTTCCTACCGTGTCAAGAGACATGCATACATATATTTATGTTATGGATATTGATCGTGATCTGTCTGCAGAGAGCAAATGGCTGCAAATGGGAAGCAACAACCTGACCCCTCCCTCCCTTCCCCCAACCTTGTGAACTTCAGGTGACCGACTGTGGCTGACACTCACACAGGCAGCGAAAACACAGACATGCAGAAATCCTCAGCTGAACTAGGGTGTGCAGGGTAAACAAGGATGATGTCCTCCTCTACATACAGCTAGATTAGAAAACATGCCCATCTCAGCCCATGATCACTTAACCCTTTGGCGTAGCAATGACACAGCTAGGCTGATTTACTAAACAATCCATGCCCAATAAATTGTGTGAATAATCAGTACAATTATCCAATTGTGTGCAGATGAAAGAAGTCAACAGAAATCGGATTTTCACATGATTGGATAACTAATATGAATATTCACACTATTTATCGTGTGAACATTCCCAACCCCTTAGCTGATCAGTCTCAACACATCCTGTCAAATGTCAACGTCCCACACATGTGCAATGTAGCAATTAGAATAACAACATTAAATGCGACAACAGTTGGGATCACAAAAAATAACTGATGCAAATGAGAAATGATACATGGCAATCAAATATAGATATGCAGAGCTTCCAAGAAGGGCTAAATACATATAACCGACTGTCTGCGATTCTATGGACCAGCTCTCTGGGCACATTTTCCATTAAATTTTATTGGCAATTTTTTTCTCAAGGTAGGTCGACAGGTCTTTCCTCAACTCTGCCCCATTACTTGGTTTGGAACTGGCATGAAGAATGTGATAGCCCATGTGCATAGCCAATTTTTACACACAAACAAGGGCCGATCCAGAATCCAAATCTACTAGCATGTCTTTGAAGCGTGGGAAGGAACCAGAGCACCCAAAAGAAACCCACACAACCACAGGCACATGATACAAACGTAATGCACATCGTGCCCTGGCCGGGAATCAAACCAACGATCCAGTGCTAAACACAAAAGCCCATTTGGTCACTGTGCTACCGAGAAGAACTATACCGGTTATTTTCATCCAAGGTTCAGTGGCGTCCTAGCACTTCTCCAGAGGTTCCTGGGGGTTCTTTGAGCCATGTTTGACTGATATACAATCTGATGATGCCTGCATAGTTTCAGGTCCAATGCCACTTGGCAGAACCAGCAGCATAACATCAATGACCATTTTAGCTGTCTTGTAAGGGTGGCATTCTGACCATCACTGTAAAACTGGCCACAGAGGAGTTGAATAAAAAACTGACCAGATTCCTCCATTCACATTTTTGAGGTGTCACTGTATTCTCACAGTGGGGAGACTTTCCTGCCATCAGAATACACTGATCAACTCTGCAGGCTATAGCAGAAATTTTCCAACAGGTTGATTGAACCGAAGTCAATTGGTAGGTCGACTTCTGTCCAAACAAAGTGCCCATACATGGATTGAAATTCGGCCAGTCCCTGCTGAAACGGCAGAATTTCAGTCCATATATGGCCAGCTTAAGGAGCATTCTTCCCTGATCACCAACATAAGGGAGCATCCTTCACTGATCACCACAGTACAAAGCATTCTTCTTTGGCCAACGATGTAAGGGGCACTTTTTCCTTACCACTAACAGAAGGGGCATTCTTCCCTGACCACCAACATAAAGGGGCATTCTCTGTAACCACCAACGTAAGGGGGCATTCTTCCCTGACCACCAATATATGAACATATTCCCTGATTACCGATGCAAGGGTACAATCTTCCCTGATCACCAACATAAAGTCCACACTTCCCTGATCACCGATGTAAGAGGGCATTCTTCACTGATCGCTAATATAAGGGCATTCTTCACTGATCACCAATGTAAGAGGTTTTCTTTTACCACCAATGTGACATTTCCTGATCACTTATGTAAAGAAGCATTCTTCCTTGATCACCAACAAAAGGGGGCATTCTTCTGTTACCATCAATGTAAGGGGGCATTCTTCTGTTACCACCAATGTAAGGGGGCATTCTTTCCTGATCACCAACATAAAGAGACATTCTTCCTTGATCACCAACATAAGGGGGTATTCTTCCCTGACCACCAATGTAAGGGGGCATTCTTCCCTAACCACCAATGTAAGGGGGCATTCTTCCCTAACCACCAACGTAAGGGGGCATTCTTCCCTGAACACCAACGTAAGGGGGCATTCTTCCCTAATTACCAGTGTAGGGGAGCATTCTTCTGCGACCACCAACGTAGGAGGGCATTCTTCCTTGACCACCAATATAAGGGGAATTCATCCCTGATCACCAACATAAGAGGCATTCATCCCTGATCACCAACATAAGGTCCATACTTCCCTGATCAATGATGTAAGGGGGTATTCTTCATTGACCACCAGTGTAACAGGCATCCTTCCCTTACTGCTAACATAAGGGCATTCTTCACTGATCACCAATGTAAGAGGTATTCTTTTACTACCAATGAAGGGGGACATTCTTCCCAGATCACAAACGTAAGAGGACATTCTTCTCTTACCACCAATGTAAGTGGACATTCTTCCCTGATCACCTATGTAAAGAAGCATCATTCCTTGATCACCAACGTGAGGGGTATTCTTCCCTGATCACCAACAAACGGGGGCATTCTTCATGGATCACCAACAAACAGGGGTATTCTTCTCGGATCACCAACAAACGGGGGCATTCTTCTCTGACCACCAACGTAAGGGGACATTCTTCCCTGATCACCAAAGTAAGAGGACATTCTTCCCTGATCACCAAAGTAAGGGGACATTCTTCCCTGATCACCAAAGTAAGGGGACATTCTTCCCTGATCACCAAAGTAAGGGGACATTCTTCCCTGATCACCAAAGTAAGGGGACATTCTTCCCTGATCACCAAGGTAAGAAGACATTCTTTCCTAATCACCAAAGTAAGGGGACATTCTTCCCTGATCACCAACATAAGGAGCCTTCTTGTGACCACTAATGTAAGAGGGCATTCTTCCCTGATCACTAATGTAAGAGGGCATTCTTCCCTGATCACCAGTGTAAGGGGGCATTCTTCCCTGATCACCAGTGTAAGGGGGCATTCTTCCCTGATCACCAGTGTAAGGGGGCATTCTTCCCTGATCACCAGTGTAAGAGGGCATTCTTCCCTGATCACCAGTGTAAGAGGGCATTCTTCCCTGATCACCAGTGTAAGGGGGCTTTCTTCCCTGATCACTAATGTAAGAGGGCATTCTTCCCTGATCACCAGTGTAAGGGGGCTTTCTTCCCTGATCACCAGTGTAAGAGGGCATTCTTCCCTGATCACCAGTGTAAAGGGGCATTCTTCCCTGATCACCAGTGTAAGGGGGCTTTCTTCCCTGATCACCAGTGTAAGGGGGCTTTCTTCCCTGATCACCAGTGTAAGGGGGCTTTCTTCCCTGATCACCAGTGTAAGGGAGCATTCTTCCCTGATCACCAAGATAAGAGGGCATTCTTCCCTGATCACCTACATAAGGAGCATTCTTCCCTCACCACAAAAGTAAGGGGGCAATCTTCCCACTGACCCCTGATGAATTTTAGCAGGAGTTTCCCTTAGAGATCCTTTCCTTGGCCCAGAGAGTGGCACTGAAGAACCCCAGAAGCCCTGTGAATGAGATGCTCAGAGAGCCCCTCCAAGTTCTAGAAGTTGAGGAGGCGAGTTTCCTGTATTGGAAAGTGTCAGGAAAAGTTGTGTATAAAGGAGGTAGGCAGTCAGGCTGGTGATTGTGATGGAAAGTGTGGCGGCTGACTCATGTGACCCCACACCCCGATGTGATCCGGGATTCCTCCACACACACAGACAGACGGACGGACACCCCCTTTTCTCTCTGTCTCTCCCCTCCTCGGCCCACCCCTTGGGTTTCTTGCTGTACAACCCTCTCCTCCTCGCTCTCCCACCCTCCCTCCCCCTTTGCATCTGCCGCTGCCTCTCCTCCCGGGGCCGACAGGCTCAGCAGCCGGAGCTGGCCGCAACCTTCACCCGGGGACAGAGCCCTATTGATTCCGCAGGAGCCGGCTCCCTCCGCACCATACAAAACGGGGTGTAAGGTGGGGTGAGGAGGGGGCACCGGGCGGGGGGGCGGGGAGGAGGATCTCCCTCTACAAAACATCCCTATACTATTACCAACAAAATCATCAGAAGAAAAAAATAGCAAGAGCACAGGCTGATCATCACCAACATGGCTGCCTGGCTGAGACCTCAAAAAGAGGACTAACCCCGGGCTGTCTTTGTCAGTGTCACCTCTGTAACCCTAAACTCATGCAGAAAACAAGCGGCGCCCCGCACACACCACACACCGACCCCCCGACTTACGTGAAGGCAGGCGCTTGGGCTGCTCCTGCTTCCTCCGGGGCATTTTGTCCCCCTTAGATCACGGATCCGGAGAGATGGGCTCGGGGAAGGGGGGTCCCGGCTCTCGGTCACATCCTCGTCCTCGGTGATGGGTGCAGAGCCTAGAAGAAAGGAGCACAGCCTCTCTCCTCTCTCTCCTCTCCTGCGGGCTCCTGGAGTCAGGGAGCTGGGTCGCTGTGCACCTGGCTTGTCCTCCCTTTCACCTCCCTCCCCCAGCCGTAATAAATAGCCTTCAATGGGGGAACGGATCGGATCTATAGGTGTGTGGTGCTGCTGGGGGGCTACATGGTGAGGAGCCGGAGGATGAGCCGCCGCCGCCGCTGTGTCTATGGCTGCTCCCTGTGTGTCTTCAAGCCCCTAACACTAGTGCAAGGATCAAAGGGCAGCAGTGGCGGCGGTAGAGCTCACACACACACACACACACATGCTATTACATATGGAGGGGCAGCCTCCCAGTCTCAGACATACAGCAGACAAGCTCACAGCCAAGGCTGGGTCACAGTGCAGAGCTGCCCTAGGCTCTCTCCTCCTCCCCTTGCACTTTGCACACCCTGCTCCCCTTCAGCTCCTGTAGGGAGGAGGTAGAGATGTGCAGGGACTGCAGCACAAGCCACTCTGGAGGATAATGCTATTGACAAAGCACAGCTCCATGCTCTTTTTTTTTTTTCTTTTTTTCAGCAAAAGAAAAGTTGCAACATTTTTTATACCTTACCACGTTTTCTTAAATCAATGGTTTCATTTTTTTAATTTTTAATCTTCTTGTGTCTCTGGGTGACTTTTTATTCCGGACAATTTGGCGATTGGTATTTGGCATCTTTTGTCACCATGAACTAAATTGAGACCTATATGATGTATCAGTACATGATAACAATGGAAAATTAAAAATAAAAAATTGAAGCGCTTTCCAATGGCAGTGAATGTAGCATTATAGAATCACAGTATTCTATATATAATATACAATTGTATATACAGGTATATCTCGAATAGGCAATATACGTATATTGTTTCATTGGGAACACCTGTTGATCTAGTCTCATAAGCTATAATGGGATCTGTTTCATCAATGCGTTGTATAGCATGTCTTTTCATTTAAAGTAATATCCCCTTCATGTGGCTACCTCCCTGCCCTTTAAGAGGATCTAAATACCAGGAGGCAGAGGCAGGCATTCCAATCATGTGACTTCTGTGATTGGCAGTCATAGCAGTCACATGATTGGCAAGCTCCCGATCGCAAGTTTGCATTGGGAGCTTTCCAGTACCCATTCTATACCGCTGGGAGCTCATTCTCCGTACAGTAAAGTATTTACATAGGGACGTACATATGCAGCCGCTCAGCAATAAAGCCCATCCGCTGAGAGGCCGCATATATGTGCCAGGTCAGCGGGAAGCGGTTAAAGTGCTTGTAAAGGCTCAAGGTGTTTTACCTTCATGCATTATAAGCACTTGAAGGTAAAAAAAAGTCTGTGTGCAGCAGACCCCTAGCCCCACCTAATACTTATCTGAGCCCCATTGTGATCCAGCAATGTGCACAAGAGCCTTGGCTCTCCAGGAACTCTTCACTGGCTAAGACAGCAGCAGGACCCATTGGCTCCCACTGCTGTCAATCACAGCCAATGAGAAGAAAGGGAGCAGGGCAAAGCCACAATGCTGTGTGCGAATGGACACATGGGGAGATTTACTAAAACTGATTCACTTAGAGTCTGGTGCAGCTGTGCATGGTAGCCAATCAGCTTTTAACCTCAGCTTGTTCAATTAAGATTTGGAAATAAAACCTGGAAGCTGATTGGTTTCTATGCAGAAGTGCACCAAATTTTGCACTCTCCAAATTTAGTAAATAAACCCCACAGAGCAGCCATTCGGGAGCATGCATGCTTGGGTGCCTCTATTGCAAGCTGCTTATTCTGGGGGCACCCGGCAGGAGGTAGGAGCCGGGAGTTCCAGAGGGGGAAGCAAGAAGAGGAGGGTCAGGTCTGCTCTGTTCAAACCCACTACACACAGCAGGTAAGTATGACATGTTTGTTTGTTTTTTTGGGGGGTTTTTTTTGAAGAATTGCCTTTTATATCACTTTAACACATAACACTTATTTTTTTGCTTTCACTTTAAATAGTTCATGGTCTGAAGGATAAAACATATCACTTGAGAAACTTAGTAAGTACAGTCTGGAGGAAGGAAGGGAAAGGGAGACATGACTGAAACTTTTAAATACACCAAGGAGGTGAATAAAGTTCACGAGGGCAGTAATTCCAATATGAAACCAAGATCAAGAACACAGGGACATGACCTCAAACTAACTGGAAGAAAATTCAAAACTAATCTTAGAAAGTAATATTTTACTGAGAAAGTAGTTGATGCTTGAATAGACTTCCAGCAGAGGTAGTGAGTTAGTCAACAATAAGTGGATTCAAACATGCTTGGGACAAACATAAATCTAAAAAGTTACCAAAAATAAATAAATGAAAAACGTATAAAAAAAAAGGGACAGACTCGATGAATCACTTGGTCTTTTTCTGCTGTCATTTTTCTGTGTTTCATATGGGCTTGGCCCAAGCAAACTCTTTCCTTTACTAAGGCCTGGTTCCCATTAGTACAATTTCAGATGTGACTTGAGTAGCACAGAAATGCTCTACAAGGGAAATTACTTTGTTTTCAATGGTGCCCGTTCACATCAATGCGACTCAGCACGGCACAATTTTAGAAATGTTTTTAGGTACCTTTTGGTGAGATTCCAGTGTGATTGTGGCCCCATAGAACATACAGCCCTTATCAAAGTTGCATCCAAGTAGCGTCACATAATTGCACTGAAAATAGGATCAATTTGTATCACAACAGCGTGAACCTTGGCTAAATGATGTGCCCACTCTCTGCTGTATAAACTTTATATAGCATCAGATCCATATAGTATACAGTACTGTATTTCGGCAGCAGTACTAGTATTTCCATCACTTTTCTAGAACAAAATCGAGTCTGACTGAGTGCTGCTCAGCCATTCATAGGAAGCCTTGAATTTTCATGAATGAATGCAAGGCTTCTTTCACCTGGCTGAGGTGAAGAGGCATAATGTCAACCTCAGCCATTCAGAGTCAACCTTGTATTCATTAATAAAAATACAAAGATTCTTGTGAATGGCTGAGCAGTGCTCAGTCCAACTTGATTTTGTTCCAGCAGAAGATGGGCAGTCCCTGTACTGCTGCCTGAACACAGCACCACATATTGTATGTAACTGATACTACAAACAGTTTATACCACACTGACAGAGGCTGCATCATTTAGTAATGCAAATAGTTTATTTGGCCCATACTAACTATTTCATATGAAAGGAAAGGTGGAGTTAGGCTTTAAACTCTTAGTGGTTTTTATAACTTAACACATGAAGCACGATAAAATGAACACTCTTCAGGAAACTTATTTGTTAAAATTCTTACCCCAGCTCTTGCCGTTTACAACTTTCAATGCTGTTGGTTCCTAATCTCTCTGTGCTGCTTCCCTGAACATCCAGTAATTACAGGAAAGTGTTAACAGTGGACAGTGCAGTCTCTAGCCAGTCTGTTAGCTTGGAGTAGGGAAGGAGGATAAGGAGAGTGCCTTGCCATCCTAGGCTATGGGGCTGTGTATTTCTATTGATGTACATAGTGTAGGGAGATTCAACTCTAGTCTCTGCATGCAAGGCTGGCTCCATAAGATGCTGCAATAGTAAAGAGCTTCCCTAAAAAAGTTAACTTGGGGCAGCAATAATGGCTCCAGCTTAAACAGGAAAATGGTCAAGGATTAAAATATGACAGAGCTGCATACTCAGTAAGTGAGTGAATCCACTGCTAAAAGTTCCTAAAAACCAAGGATTTAATATCATTTTAATAAATACTTCATAATAAAATATGTTATTGTAATGTAAATTACTGATCAAATATAACTGCTGCAAATTCTGTTCAAAAAGCAAAACAGTGGATGGCTGTACCCCAGTAAAAAGATTCCTCTATTGATACACAACAGGAGGAGTGAGCTTCTTCTGAGTAGAGATGGTCTCGGGCAACCTCTGAACTCATCTCTAGCCAAACTTTGAAAAGATGTCAGTGGCCAGGCAGGGAGCTTGAGGATGCCGCATTGCTGGAGGTGAGGTAAGTAAAGTTCTACTTTAAGTGAGCTGCGTAGGGGAGAAGGAATAATCCAGCCTGGTGCTCAGTGGAGTAAAAAAAGAGTTTGGCTAGAGACAAGTTCAGAGGGCACCTCACCTCACCTCTATTTTATGAGCCAGATCCTGCTAGTGGGTTTCCCCAAGTTCAGAGATATTTCCCCTTACTGTCTGTTGTGTCTACAGGATGTGAATGGAAATCTCCCCAATCGAACATAGATGGCACAAGTTTTAACCCTTCCATTATCTTTCCAAAACTAAAAAAAAATGTTTTAGCTTTACATACACTTTAGCTTTGACAACTTTACTAGAGTTGACAAAATTGTCTGTAACCAATGACAAGTTTAAAGCAGACTTCCACTCCCCTGACACATCTAACTTCCCTACACTTCAGGCCAGGCTCACTATTAGCAATTGTGGGGGCCTCATACAACTTGGGAGACATCCACCCACACCTCTGTTCCCCCCACTGCCACTTCTGCCTGTCTGACAGCAACACCCATAACTACGCCACTGCCTGAGCCCCATCAGGTCAGTAGCAAGGGCCATAGAGTGGACTATTTACTGATTTTCAGGAGCAAGCAGAGTAATCCTCCATGCTGCAGCTTCTGACAATTAAATTAAAGTTCCTGCCTGCCCCGACAGATTGATATAGAACAGTCTAAAACTTGAATTTAATTGTTGCAGCGTGAAGATTACGTTGCCTGATCCGAAAAATTAGTAAAACCTTTTATGCCCAAATGCATCTGAGGAGTCTCTATCCCCTGGCCTTCTGCTGGACAAATGCGACCTGGGCCCTGTACAGGAGGGCTGGCTCTACCCCTCTATCTGCAGCCCTTCTCCTACCCACCTCTATAATACAAATCACTGATTTTTTTTTGCTTTGTTTATACCTTTTAAATCTTCTTTTCACAGGCCCCACTGCTATTATTACCTATACATGATTGACATGTCCCTGCTGCCGTAGCCTCCTGGGCTATATTTCCCATCACATATCCTAGGAGACTGCAGGCGTAGGACACCCAGTGCCTGGAGGGGGGAGCTGGCATGCATCATTGTAGGTCAGCTGCATTAACCTGAATTAGAGAGAAGTACGATGGAACCTAGGACACAGGCTATCGCACCTGAGCAGTGGATTGCACAGGACAACACTGATTCCAGTGGGTATGTGAAGCCAGGACAAAGCTGCATTAAAAATAGCAGGGGTGGGTGAAGTTCCTTTTTAAGGTTGCCATATGCAGCTTAGTTTTCCATTATTCAACCCATGGGTTGAGCAAAAAAAACATTGATTCCCTGATCCACACTAACAAAGTGGATGGACAAATCTCCTTTGCTGGCTATTGTTTGCAAGTACCCATGACTGCCTGATTACCTGGATACTGACTGCATCTGATAGGATACAGTCACAGTTTGGCTAAAGTTTCCACCCAACTCCCATGATTGTTAAATTAACTTTAATAAAGCCAGATTGTGTGCACTGGGCCCCCTCGGCTTGAATTTAGGCTAATGCTTACTAAGATTTGAGCTGTCTCTGGGGACCTTTAGTCAGGACACAATTTTAATTTGTCCCTGCTATCATTAGTTGGCTGTAGATAATCTTAGCTTAGTTAGTTCATGCAAGTAATCTACCATACACTCATCACAAGTGAAAACCTAGTAGGACATGTGTGAAGGAACAAACCCCACTAAATGTTTGAAGAATCACAAACCTGCTGTGCTGAGAGCAGAAGCTGCCAGCGTGCTGGGAATTTTTGTATATGAACAAAACAAGTTAGAAAGAGAATTGTTCCAGGCAGACTTTGAATTTCTAGCCCCAGAGATTTGTGGCAACAGAAGCTGTTTTTAGACTTGCTTTTAATTTTAAAAAAATGGCCATATGGTAGCATTTTAAAAAGACTTTTCTCTCTTTACTTTTAGTATGTGTGAAATAATATTGCACAATTTAAAACAACTATTATAGAAACTGGTATACTGCAGAGCATTCATGTTGACCAACTTCCTCTGAGAACACTCATCCAACTGTCTGCAATGATACTGATAGAGCTAACAGTCCTTGCTTGATTTACCTTAAGGCCTCCTTCACATGGGCATCTGGCTGCAGTAAAAACAGGAGGTTGGGCCCACCCAAAAGATAACAAGCAGCCACTCAGGGACTAAAGCCCCATACATATGGGCTGAATATCGGCTGATGCAACAGAAACCAGATGACATTCGGCCCATGTGCACAAAGAGGCTTTCTGGAAAACCAGCGTCCGATCAGTCCTGGCAGCCAATGGCTGCGAGCTCTGACTGGTGTGTTCTGGCAGGGGGGGGGGGGGACAGTCCCTCTGCAGAATATAATAGTTCAGCAGGGAGATTGCTGTACTAACAGGCTCTGTCTGTGATTCTTTGCTCCAAGGCCACTGTGGAAATTATTTCCCATGTCATGTTTGGTGGGCAGTACCGCCACCAAACAACCTGTTTAAGTGAAGGAGGGATGCTGAACTTGCAGATGTGGCAAGGTATTTACATAGAAAATCCCCATTTGGCTGTTAAATGTGTTCTGGGGGCAGCACCATTGTCTCTTGAATGCCTGTAAGTTGCTGCTTTCTTGTCCTCTGAAAAGTGATCCACCATGGGACATGTATTTACAGGGATACCTCTGACAAGGTGAAATGGCATTGCTGGCAAGCACATTAATGCTGAAAGTTTAGTGAATACTAACTATTCTATTCAGAAAGAATTAAAAAAGCACTAACGTGAACTTCACAGACTGCTAACACTTTGGGAACTGCTGATATGCAGGCATGCAGTGTGTTTTCCCCTTTGACAGCTTACAGTAAATATAGTGGAGCCCAATAATTAGGCTTTGTTCACAAAGGCACAAGGAAAAGGTGCTACATCCACATTATTGAAGCACTCCAAATGCTTTTGTACAGCCAATGGCTTAAGTTTACCTTGCATTTTATAGTACACATGTAAAAATCATGTGTTGCATTAATTTTGATCTGGTCAGCAACGTTTGGCAAGTGTTGAAGTACTTGGCCACCACCTCATTTCCAATTTCCAGTCAATATAAGAAGGCTGTATAGCCTCCAATAGTAAATATGATGTGTTTGGATGCATTTTTGCAGATGCTAAGGACAGACTGTGGAGGAGCCAGGTGTCACTAGGAAATGAGAGAGAAAGTGCAGCATGGCTGCAGTATGTCATGGCTTCAATAAATGTGGCTGCATTTATTCATGCAATAGGTACAGGGGCGGACTGACCATTCGAGCACTTGGGCACTGCCGAGGGCCTGAGGTCAGTATGGGGCCTCATGAAAGGCCCCTGGTACCTTTTATAGGCTTTTTTGGGTATTCTTTGAGTGTGGGCAAGGAAACAGGGGCCCCATGATCCCCTATTGCCCGGGGGCCCCATGAGTTGTCAGTTCACCCCTGAATAGGTAGCACCCTGAGCTGTATAACCCCTCTGCCCCCAGCTTCAGAAACATACAGAAAAAAGGGGGCTGGGTGGAAGTTTGCAAGCATGTATTTGCTTAAAGTTTTCCTTCCAAAGCAAAGCTTAAACAAAGTGAATTAGAATTGATTATTTTCTTTTGTACACCATTACTGTATTATTTACTTATTTAAACTTTTTCTGAATCTACTTCTCTAAAATAACACTTATTCATGTGTGAATGAGGCCTACTGATTTGTTTAGATGTATATAACTATCTTTATAAACAAACATATCTATATAAAACTGCAATAATAAACTGCAGTTTGGGGCGTACTGGCTTTAACTGTGTTTTTTTTGTATATGTGTGTTTCAACAAATGTTATAACAAAAATTAAACTGGTAATAAACCTAAAACCAAAAATGTAATATGTTGCAGCTTACAAATACTTAGATTTGATGGCTGTATTCCTTTTCTTTTTTTTTATTCTTTTTTTCCCCTCTGTTTTCCTCTGGTGATTTGGCCAGTAATACACCTTCTGTATTAGAGTGACCCATTCTGGATCAAGGAGCACAGGGGGCACATTTGGACAACAGCATTTCCAGTCTGGGGGGAAGGGAGTGCTAGATGTACCAGCAGATTTAAATACACTAACAAATTGAAGCCAAACTCCAACTCATACTTTAGCACTTTTAGCAGTTAAACTTTTAGCTTTTATACAAATAAATAAAACTGGTCATTGTAAGCACCCCTGCCAGTGTTGAAAGGTTGATCTTATCTCTGTAACTGGTAGATGTGTAAGAGAGCGTGATCTTTTGAAACACAGCAGACTTACCAACCAGATCAATAGATAAAAATAGAAGAAAGTAGCCTAAAAAGAGAAAATTATGGCAGCAATCACACCTAAGAATTGGTAAGCTGCAGGATAATAAATGTTTGCTTTCGGATTTAATGTCGCTCCAAATTTATTTAAAATTACATTAAAATTGAAATGAAACTATTTAACTATATACATTTATACCTATAAGTATACTATTAAAACTATGTAACTACAAACCATATAAATAAAGACCTACTGTATATACAGTATAATATATATATACTGTGTGTATATATATATATATATATATATATACAGTTGCAAGAAAAAGTATGTGAACCCCTTGGGATTACGTGGAGTTTTGCATGAATTGGGCATAAAATGTGCTCTGAACGTCATCTAAGTCACAACAATAGAAGAACACAGTCTGCTGAACATAATACTACACAAACATTAGATGTTGCCATGGTTTAATTGCACATAACATGTAAACATTCACAGTGCAGGGAGGAAAAAGTATGTGAGGTCCTAGCTTAATGACTTCTCCCAGAGCTAATTGGAGCCAGGAGTGAGCCAACCTTGACTCCAATCAGTGTGATGATATTGGATGTGTTGCTGACAGCTGTCCTGCCTTTAAAAAACACACACCTGTTTTGGGTTTACTGGTTTCAAGAAGCACTGTCTGATGTGAACCATGCCTCGCAGAAAAGAGCTCTCAGAAGACCTACGATCAAGAATTGTTGACTTGTATGAAGCTGGAAAGGGTTACAAAAGTATCTCCAAAAGGCTTGATGTTCATGTGTCCACGGTAAGACAGACTGTCTACAAATGGAGAAAGTTTAGCACTGTTGCTACTCTCCCTAGGCGTGGTCGTCCTGTAAAAATGACTGCAAGAGCACAGCGCAGAATGCTGCATGAGGTAAAGAAGAATCCCAGAGTGTCAGCTAAAGACCTACAGAAATCTCTGGCACATGCTAACATTTTTGTTGACACATCTACAATAGGGAAAACATTAAACAAGAATGGAGTACATCTGAGGACACCACGGAGGACGCCGTTGCTGTCCAAAAAGAATTTTGCAGCACATTTGAAGTTTGCAAAAGAGCACCTGGATGTTCCACAGCACTACTGGCAAAATATACTGTGGACAGATGAAACCAAGATTGAGTTGTTTGGGAAGAACACACAACACTATGTGTGGAGAAAAAAAAGGCACAGCACACCAACATCAAAACCTCATCCCCACTGTAAAACATGGCGGAGGGAGCATCATGGTTTGGGGCTGCTTTGCTGCCTCAGGGCCTGGACGGATTGTTGTCATTGATGGGAAATTGAATTCCAGAGTTTATCAAGACATTTTGCAGGAAAACGTACGACCATCTGTCCACCAAATGAAGCTCCGCAGAGGATGGATGATGCAACAGGACAATGACCCAAAGCATACAAGTAAACAACAAAACAATGGCTGCAACAGCACAGAATACGCCTTCTGGAGTGGCCCAGTCAGAGTCCTGACCTCAACCCGATTGAAATGCTGTGGCATGACCTTAAGAGAGAGATTCACACCAGACATCCCAAGAATATTGCTACACTGAAAGAGTTTTGTGAAGAGGAGTGGTCCAAAATTACTCCAGATCGTTGTGCAGGTCTGATCTGCAACTACAGGAAACATTTGGTTGAGGTTATTGCTGCCAAAGGAGGGTCAACCAGTTGTTAAGTCCAAAGGTTCACATACTTTTTCCTCTCTGCACTGTGAATGTTTACATGTTATGTGCAATTAAACCATGGCAACATCTAATGTTTGTGTAGTATTATGTTCAGCAGACTGTGTTCTTCTATTGTTGTGACTTAGATGACGTTCAGAGCACATTTTATGCCCAATTCATGCAAAACTCCACGTAATCCCAAAGGGTTCACATACTTTTTCTTGCAACTGTGTATATATATATATATATATATATATATATATATACATATACACACACACACACATATACATACACAGCATGTTGGATTTATGATCACAGAATTTATGAAAATATTACTGATTTGAAAAGGAAATGTAACTGCTACACAGCCGAGTGGATCTGGGGCATGAAAAGTGAGAACCTGCAATGTTGCCCTTTTCAAAGAATGTCATAGAGCTAAGACAATGAGTGCCTTCCCTGTGGCTGCCATTAGAAATCATGGGCCCAGCACAGCTTACCTGACAGGGTCCCTACCCCGTACAGCCTACCTGACAGTCCTCCCCACTGTACCCCTCCATAGGCGACCCTAGTTATCTGACTTCACATTCCACCATGATGATGTCACCCCACATCTTTTCCATAATTTCCATATCAAACTGTTGGCGCTATATAAATCCTGTATAATAATAATATCACTGCATTTGTTTTCAACCCACATCACTGGTGCTCTGCCTCTGTTTAGCTTTCCATATATTCACCCTGCATCTGTGTCCATATGTATTATAGCACCTTGTATGATAAATGGTAATATAAAGTCCTCCTGCGCTTATATGGGTATTCCTTATCTCTAAGCTGCTGGCACTGAAATACCTCACCCTAAGGTGTATGTGATATAAAGTAAAATATATATAAAGTAGTGTGGAGTTCTATTAGTGAGGTCATTCGTTCTTTGAAAAGCAGGTGGCAATTATTGCCCTTATTTAAGGAAGGAAGGCAGCAAATGTTGTACATGCTGGTTACAGTGCATTTCTCTCTGAAATTCTGAGGAAAATGGGTCGTTCCAGACATTGTTCAGAAGAACAGCGTACCTTGATTAAAAAGTTGATTGAAGAGGGAAAAACATATAAAGAAGTGCAGAAATGATAGGCTGCTCAGCTAAAATGATCGGAAATGCTTTAAAATGGCAACCAAAACCTGAAAGATGTGGAAGAAAGTGAAAAACTACCATTCGAATGGATAGAAGAATAGCCAAAATGGCAAGGACTCAGCCAACAATCAGCTCCAGAAAGATCAAAGAAGGTCTACAGTTACCTGTGAGTACTGTTACAATTAGAAGACGCCTATGTGAAGCCAAGCTATCTGCAAGAAGCCCCCGCAGAGTCCCACTCTTGAAAAAAAGACATGTGCTGAAGAGGTTACAATTTGCCAAAGAGCACATTGACTGGCCTAAAGAGAAATGGCGCAACATTTTGTGGACTGATGAAAGTAAGATTGTTCTCTTTGGGTCTTGTGGCCGGAGACAGTTTGTCAGATGACCCCCAAAACACTGAATTCAAGCCACAGTACACTGTGAAGACAGTGAAGCATGGTTGCACAAGCATCATGATATGGGGATATTTCTCATACTACGGTGTTGGGCCTATTTATCGCATACCAGGGATCATGGATCAGTTTGAATACATCAGAATACTTGAAGAGGTCATGCTGCCTTATGCTGAAGAGGAAATGCCCTTGAAATGGGTGTTCCAACAAGATAACGACCCCAAACACACCAGTAAACGTGCAACATCTTGGTTCCAGACCAACAAGATTGACGTTATGGAGTGGCCAGCCCAATCCACGGATTTTAATCCAATAGAAAACTTGTGGGTGGCATCAAAAATGCAGTTTCTGAGGCAAAACCAAGAAATAGAGAAGAACTGTGGAATGTAGTCCAATCATCCTGGGCTGGAATACCTGTTCACAGGTGCCAGAAGTTGGTTGACTCCATGCAACACAGATGTACAGCAGTTCTCAGAAACTGTGCTTATACAAGCAAAATCTTCAAACATTTTTCAGTTTATATAGTGAATGTTTGAGTTTGTAAAGAAGAATACAAACACTGCTATTTTTTTGAACAGTCTAATATTCACTTTTCTTCATTTTGTTTAGAGGAACAACACAAATTTGATATATTTTTCTTCATGTTTTGATTTGGAATAGAATGTGTAGTATTCCCAATGCATTTGTGTGTATGGAAATAAAAGCTATTAGAAGGATTTTGAGCTTTATTCACTTTTTTCAACACACTGCTATTATTTTGAACACAACTGTATATACATGCTACAGTGATAAACACGTGTTCAAACAATTGCCAAAAATTCTAAGATCTCCCTCCAATCCTCATCTGAGGGATCATTTAGTATAAATGGTGCAACTAAGTGTGTGCATCCCTAGCCAGGGATGAATTACTAAAAATGTGAACTGTGAACCACACTAGACAAAAGTCCACAATAAAACCCAAATGCAAATCAAAATCCCCCACATGTAAATATTGCAATGAATAAAGTCCACAAACAAATCAAATCGTGCTCCAAATGATCAAAACACATGCAGGTGATATTCGTGTGATCGTGGTCATAGGTGCAAATCCTCAAATGGCCAAAATGCCCCCTCACCTCCTTACAATGACCCCACAGGGCCAGCACGCTTTTAGGATCACCCCACGATCCTTACAGGTAGTACTCTTCGTGTGTCAATACCGCACTTGTGGTCATCAATGATGGCACTCACTCCTCTCCTTATAACTCTCCTCCAGCCACTGGCATCAGCAACACTTTTTATCCTCCATACAGAACCCCAGTGATGAAACAAAAAGATCCTCCATAGTGTGATAATGTTTTTAATGAAGCCAAAAAACACTAGTAAAAAATGCCCACTCACATGTTTGTAGTTCAATATTCGCCTTTACACCACACACTATGGGTGTACTGCATGGTGTGGGGATAGCTCAGGTGGGGGGGATCTCCTTCCCTGGGACAAAGGTAGACCGCACAGCAGGCTTTCGTCAAAATCTGACTGGTTGTCAGTTTTATTTAAAAAGGTTTGCAGAAAATATCAAAATAAACAAAACATCAAAATAAACCCTTGCCATCCAGGCACTAACTAAACAGAAGATGTTCCTCTCTCAGAGGTGAAGGGCTTCTCCCTGTCACCAAAAACAAAACAAACGCAAACCTTTTCTTGTAGGTATAGTACACACACAGCTCTCTCAGAATACCTCTCTGAGTCCCAGGCCACAAGCGACTCCTTGCTCCAGCCCTGCCCTTTTTGTATCACCTGTTGGTGGTCATTAGTGGAGTCCAAACTCTGGTTCGGAACCACCTCTGCCATTGTGGCCCCGAAAACCCGGAGTGGACTCTACCTTACACCTCACAGTATGACCTCATGCGAGGTGACACATATCTTCCATCCATCACTTTGCCGTTCATACTGTCACAATGGGTATAGGGTGCAACAAGATGGCACCCACGCTGGAAGTGATGTCACCGCGTACCGGAAGTTCCTCCCCGTGTACCTACACGTTACGTCACGCTAAATTACGTGACTTCTTCAGGATATACACCCATGATGGTAGGAACTTCCTATATAGATCATCTCCACCAATCAGCGATTGGAAGGTGGCATTTGGAGCATGATTTGATTTGTTTGTGGACTTTATTCATTGCAGTATTTACATGTGGGGGACAGGGGCGGACTGACAACTCATGGGGCCCCTGGGCAATAGGGGATCATGGGGCCCTTGTGTCCTTGCTCAAACTCAAAAAAGCCTATGAAAAAGGTACCAGGGGCATCTCATGGGGCCCCCTACTGACCACGGGACCTCGGGCAGTGCCCGAGTTTCCAAATGGTCAGTCCGCCCCTGGTGGGGGATTTTGATTTGCATTTGGGTTTTATTGTGGACTTTTGTCTAGTGTGGTTCACAGTTCACATTTTTAGTAATTCATCCCTGGCTAGGGATGCACACACTTAGTTGCACCATTTATACTAAATGATCCCTCAGAGGAAGATTGGAGGGAGATCTTAGAATTTTTGGCAATTGTTTGAACACGTGTTTATCACTGTAGCACGTATATATATAGTTTTTTCACTGTTTGAGGGAATTTGTGTATAGCATTGCACTACTTTATATATATTTTTTATTATAGCACCTTGTCACCCATCATTGTTCAGTCAATGTGGTCAATTCACTAAGAGATAAATACCACATTAATTTTTGAGTTAAAATACCTCATGTGGTATTTATCTCAATATTAGTCAAATCACTAAAATAATGTGTTATTTACCGAATGTGTTAAATATCTAAGTTTTGCAATATTTATCACTTAAATTTAGTTTTATTTTTGTTTTGTTTTTTTTTGGGGGGAGGGGTTTGTTACATGCTACCAGTGCACCAGAGAAGAAATAAATGCACATAAATATTATGAAACTGAAAACATTCTAGTATGCTTTCATTCACAGAACCGTCTCCCTCTGGTGAAGTGTTACAATTTATTTTCAATCCTGAGCTCAGAGCAGAATGTTTCCACACTGATACATTGTATACGTTTCACTTACTGGCCAGTGCAGAGTTCCCCTGATTGTTATTTTGTACATTTTAGGCTCTGTTTACACTTTGACTTTGATGTGACTTTATACTCTCTGGCGCTCAAGTGGCATCAAAGTATTGGAACCTTTTCAAAGTTGCTGTGACTGGATCCAAACAAGTGCCTTTGAAAACAATGGGCTACGACTTGTCATTTGACTTTGTGGGGTTTATTTACTAAAGCTGGTTCACTCAGAATGTCGTGCACCTGTGCATGGTAGCCATTCAGCTTCTAACCTCAACTTGTTCAGTTAGGCTACGTTCACACTAGCTTTGTCAGCAGGCGTCAGGCGTTTGGGAAGCATTTTTAACGCTTCTCAAACACCTCTGAAAATTCTGCACATGGCAGCACACAGTGCTGTTCAGAGTGAAGTGTTAGCGTCACGTTGCGGCAAAACTGATGCCTCATGTCGAGTCAGGAGGAGTTGAAGCCTCCCATTCAAGTCTATGGTGATGCTCCTCAAACGCCTGGCAGGCGTTTGCGAGGTGGTTGTGAGGCGTTTGCGGAGAGTTAATACCATTTAACTTCATTATAGGCGTTTGTGGTGCAGTTTTAACGCTTGGCAAACGCCTATCAACCGCCTCAAAACCACGCATAGGGTGTTTGGGGAGCGTTTAAGGAGCGTTAAAAATGCTTCCCAAACGCCTGTCTAACGCCTGTCAAACGCTATAGCTGCGTTTGGCAAGAGTTAGAAATAAAGTCAAGTGTGAACGAGCCCTTAGGGTCCTTTCACACAGAGCAGACCTGTTTAGCAGATCTGTTTGCTCAACGGGGGATCTCTCTCAGTTGATGACAGCTCTATATTCACTCCGCTGCTGCAAAGCAGACACACAGCTGCTCGCTCTCCTCAATGGGTGGTCGGATGAAAACGGACTACCTGTCCGTTTTCATCCGACCTGATCCATGGGACAGAAGGGGAATTGGATCCCCATCCATCCCTTTTCGGCAGATCGGATCAGATGTCGGCAGGTGTAAATGGACACGTCAGTTTACACCCGCCGCTCCATAGAGGAGAATGGAGGTTCTGATGGGGTTCACCTGAAAAACAGGCAGGAGGACCCAATCAGAACATCCATGTGAAAGAGCCCTAAAGCTTTAGCAATAAGACCTGTAAGCTGATTGGTTTCTGTGCAGAAGTGCACACAATTCTGAGAGGACCAGCTTTAATAAATAAACCCCTAAAGTCACATGACAAGTCGCACATGTGTAAGCGAAGCCTAAAATGCTGACTACCTACTGGCGGGTGATAAATAACGCATCTGTGTGTTCTTCATTGAATTGACTTTAATGATTTCTCTCTTTTTTTTTTTTTGCAGTATTTACCTCACATTTTAACAAATGTGCGGTATTTACCTCACATTCGATATTACACTTTGACGAATTGACTATTTTATTATATCATGTGATATTTTTGAAAAAAAATGGGTTACGTGACCTTCATATTGAATGCAAAATCCTTTAGTGAATTGAACCCAATGACAACTTAGTGTCCATTTACACCTTATATCACCCCACTTCTAAACCTCAAACATGCTCCCCTTTCAGCTGAATTTTCCCTATGTTCATCCACTTATACCCCACCATGCATATGTGACCCTGGTTCCAGTCAACCTCCCCCTGCTTAGTTCCAATACTTCACAAGCTCCATGTCTCTCTGCTTTTAGCAACTACTTTCCCCACACCTTCCCTCTCTGTTCCACCTTCTGTTTCTCACCTGTTTTTTCAGCCTCTCTTTATGTTACCTCTATCTTACCTCATGTTATCCAACTTCTGGGCATGTACGAATCTCCATCGCTCACTTCCCTCCTCAGGTTCAGGAATCCTGAGGGAAACAGGCAGCACCAGTCAATCCCAGAGTGCATCCAACAACAGTTGGAGTGTGCAGTGAGGAACATTACCCCGGTAGCCCATGAGCCAGTGTTTACTCCAATGAAGCGGCTGCTGCCAGGCCCGCCTGCTGAACCAGTGGGACCCGGGCCCAGTACAGGGGGGCTGCTTGTAACCCCCTATCAGCAGCCCTGGCTTTCCCATTTCATTTTAGCCTCTGTTGTGTTTATTTCTATCTATGTTGCTGTTAGGGAGTGGTTCTTTCATTTTCTGTCAGGACAGGAAATGATCAAAATTCTCTCCAACAGGCACATAACAATAAATTAAAATATGTATTTTATATATCCCTCAAATTTGTATCCCTCCTCCCGCTGCACAACATTATGGAGATCACAAGCCCCCCTGACAATAGTGTTGAAATTGCTTGAATCCCTTTGAATAGCATCTATAATAATTCTACACTTAGGCCGGCCATACATGGGTCGAAATTCAACTGATTTTTAATCCGAAAATCGGACCTAAGGATAATTGGACGATTTTCGCTCTGTTGGTGGATCAATGGCACTGGTCAATTTTCGTGGTTCCTCCCCTTTTCGGTGACTGGACATGTTGGAAAATTTGTGAAAAACTACCAATTTTCGTCTCGATGATGGTCAAATCGTACGATCGTTTTTCCGAAAAGAATATGCGCATGAGCCGTGACCTGGAAGGAACAGAAGTTTTGCATGTTATATGGGGTGAACTTTATGACTTGGTCGGCTGATTTTTAGAATCAATGGTGGCACCATCGGATTACCGAGCGAACGACGTTTCCGATTTTTGGCCGAAAAATCAGTCGGAGTTCGAACCATGTATGGCCTGCATTAGTACACATAATAGTCTGTGTCTCTATCTGTGATGGACACGGTAATAACTGTATCATTATGGCACAAATGTGTAACTCATTTCTACAAATGTAATAAATGCTCTTGAATTAAAAAAATTCTCCACTTATTGGCTAGTATACCCAAAATAAACATCACAAATCGCTGAGCCCGTGTCAGACAACAATTGAAAATGTTCCCTTTCATATCCAGACCTTGGGAAAAGGATGGATGGTGATAAAGCAAATGCCTCATCAGCCACTAAGGCTACTGCACACTCAGGAGTTGTTGAAGCGATTGTGCGTTAAAAAAAGCGCCTGAAAAGCTCAGGAAAAATGCTTTCCTATATATGTCTATGTACGTCTATGTATGTTTTCACACTGGAGCGTTGCGCTTCTGTTGCGGTATAAAAACTCCTGCTTGCAGCATATTAGGAGCATGTTTGTTGAGTTAAAAAAAAACGCCCCAGAAACACCAGAAACACCTCTTCCCATTGAAATAAATGGAAAACGGCTAAAAAACGCCTGTGAGCCCCTGAGCAGCATTTTTGGTTCAGTTTTTAAGTTACATGTCCTTTAAAAAACACTCAGAAAGTGTGGCAAAAGCACGGTAAAAATGCTGATGTGTTTTTGTGGCGGATCAGTGTGAAAGTAGCCTAACACATCATTTAACCACTTGCCAATCACTGACCAATCACAGCAGGTTACATGACAGTTGTATACAATGGATGGCTTCCTTTCATGCCATCCATTGTATACAAGTGTGTCTAACTGTGAATGGTCACAGCGATCACATGCACAGACTGGGACAATCACAGCTCATCTGTGTCATGTGATTAGCCGTGGCCAATCACAGCTAATCACAGCAAAAAAACCTGAATGAATCAATTTCATTTATTTAAATGCTCGCTTATAGCAAATAAATAATTTGCTATAAGCAAACAAATTGTGTAAAAAAAAAAAAATACTGATCACTTCCCCTAAGTAGTACAATGTTACTATGGTAACATTATACTACTTTGGTCATAGTGCAATATGAAAGAATAATCTTAAAAAAAAGAGAAAACATTTTAATAAAAATAAAATAAATAATAAAAAAATAAAAAAAAATCATCCATTTTTTTTTCGTACTGTCACCAGTCAGTGTCCCTGATCACCAGTTATATGCTGACGCTGTACTGCACTGGTGACAGTATGAAAACAAATTGTGAAAATAATTTTTTTAATTTCTTCATTTTCCGAAAAATGCCAAAAAAATTACAACTTCAAAAAACTCGCCATGCCTGCTACGAAATACGTCAGACTCTCTACTTTGCAAGAAGGGGTCAATTGGAGGATATCTGTACTGTTCTGAAATGTTTGTGCCTCAAGAAATTAGACTGGCTGTCAGTACTTCAGGATTGATCAATTTTCAGATATATCCCATAGTTTGTGAACTCTATAACTTACCTACAGACTAAATAATAAATACTGATTTGGGTTATTTTCACCAAAGAAATTAAGCTGAATACATCTTGGCCTAAATTTATGAAGAACAATTATTTATTTGCAAACTGTTATACCAGAAACAAAGAAATGTGTTTTTTTTTCACAATATTTGGTCTTTTCTTGGTAATTTAGCAAAAAATAAAAACCCCAGCGGTGATTAAATAGCACCAAAAGAAAACTCTAGTTGTGTGAACAAAATTCTAAAATTTTAGTTTGGGTACAGTGTTGCATGACTTCACAATTGTCATTCAAAGTGTGAGAAAAACTGAAACCTGAAAATTGGCCTGGGCAGGAAGGGGGGAAAGTGCCCAGTATTGCAGTGGTTAAGCAGAACTAACCCCCCCCATCTTTTTCAGCCATGGAAGCTGCCATCCTAGCCTCTATTTGATCTACAACTGCCATGGTCCTGTGCATGTGATCAGTTATGACACCAGCCATTTGATAGTTTGAAAGTTTGGTTGAGAGCACAAGCGAATTTGACAGTTAGCAGTCCTAGCATGCTGGGAATATAACTGTTTTTAAATGGGTTTAGTTCTGCTTTAAGCTTTCCTTCCAGTATCCTTTTTCCCATGGCAGATTTTCTAAGAACCTGGGAGTCAACTGAGCTTACAGAGATCTGATTCCTTTGTATCCTGATTGAAAGTGAAAGGAAATCTCCCTGAAGCTCACATTATAGTCTGATTGTACAATCTCCTTTAGATCTACCAATAGATATGAAGGCAGGTGCAGGTTGACCTCCCTGCACAAGTGGCACTGTCACAACCACCCTGCAGGCAGAGTGGAAGACAAAACGAATGTACATGTCATCAGGTGGGCTGCAGTCTGATTGGACCGTGCCACTAGTGGGGTATTTACGTATTGTGCTACCCTAGGCAACACAAAAATCGCCCCTCATGGAGAGAGCTTGACACTGACCAACATCCACCAACCCCACCAACACACGGAGAGCCTGACACCAACCAACACCACCACCCCTCCCAGGCTGAAAGAGCCTTCCACCACCCCCCATATACACACCTCCCCCGGTGAGAGAGAAAAAGGCACTCTCCTTCACAGCTCTAGACATCCTCGAGAACGAGAGTCGAGCTCTGCATACACCGTGAAGCAGCCTGCAGCCTCTCTCGGATCCCACCTGGTCCCCCATGCCACTTCTTCCATCCTTTTTTCCAGGGGCAGTGCTGCCCCCCCACAAAAAATGTCACCCTAGGAAAACGCCTTGTTAGCTTCATGGTGAATACGCCCCTGGGTGCCACCCAGATAACCTCCACGACCATCTTTAGTGAGGGCAGTGCTTATAAAAAGAACTGGCTCACTGTAGTTGGCATACATTTTGCGTGTGGTTAGGTCAGGAACCAGAGTGTGCCTAGTGTGAGGGAGAGGTTCCAGAGGAGGAGGGACAGCATAGGGACTGTTGTCAGAGCTGCTTTGGGAAACCTTTCTGCTACTAATTCTTTGCGGCCCACTGCTTCTAAGCTGCCGCCTGCGCCAGGCTCTGTCAGTCTCCGTGTATCGCTCTTTGCAAGTACTGTATAACCTTCTGTGAGTGTTGCTGCCCAGTTCTGAGCCACTTCATAGACTCTGTTACTGTATGTTGGAACATTTTTGACACTACATTTCCTGCAATTTCAACCATTGTGTGTGCCATTCCTTCTCCCTGGGGTGCCTATCACCTGGGCCCCTACTACAGTCTTCACGTTTGTAGTGCAAGCGCCTGCCTGACTGGATACAGATTGATCGGATAGTTCAGGTAGGTCTTTATATTATATAGTTTTAGTAGATCTAAAGTTTATTGTACAGAGGTCATATGGTTAGATTGTAACATGTATAGTGAGCCTAATAGCAACTCAGACAGCAATAAAAAAAATGCTATTATACATTTATTTACTCTATCCATAATTAAAATATGTGACATTGGACTTTTCGTAATGTTGCCAGAAGACATTCTGGAGAAACCAGATGCCTTATATTGGTTTTTGATCACCGGGGTCTCAGGATCTCCAGCAAAGCTTCAAAAGTTGTCTCTCATATGCGGGCAAAGGTTACGATACTTACCTGTTCTTTAGGGTGTGGAAGTGCTCTCTGGTAACTGATGACAGTGGTCTTGTTTGATGTCACAAAGACTGGAAGTGCAATGGCAAGAATGCACCTCACTAACATTTCAGAGAAACACGGGCAAGGAGAGCATAGAGAGAAAGTAACTCAAAGTGTTCCTAAACCCAGGGCCTTGCATTAACTCTATCTGGTCTCCCACAGTACACAGAACATGGAAATACAGTTATTTTAGTAAATATAAACTGCTAAATACCTTTTCTCATCAGCAGTTTGAGCAGTCTTGTGTCTTCTATCAGTGTGCAGCAGAGCACTGGTTAAAGCTTGTAGGAGGAGTTTTCATTCTGCCCTATGAGGCTGCAAGACCCCTGACCCTCTATCTACAAAATGCTGATTGGCCCTGTGCTGATCACATGCACTCTCCCAAGAAAAAAAAAAACTTGCTAACATTACACACCAAACTGAGCATGTGCAGAGTGTCTCCAAGACTTTGTTCTATCAGGAGATATATTGGGGACAGTAGAAGAAGGGGAGGATCAGAGAAGAGAGAATCAAACATCCTTTTTACACAATGTGGAGGATTAACCCTTTAGGTTCCACAGTGAGTATAACAAGCATACTTTATTGCATATACAGACTGATTTTACTGTTGTGGGTTTAGTAAGACCTTAAGTTAAAAAAACACACATGTTCATCAAGTTCAACCAATAGAGAAAAAAATTATTAAAAACTTGCATTAAAAAACCTCTAAACTCTCAGATAATCCAGGGTGTTTTTGATCCCTTAAAGTTGGCCATAGATGGATCAAAATTCAGCCGGTTCAGCTGAACTAACTCTAAATATCCTGGCCATCACTATGGACCCCACTGAGTATAGCAGCAGTGATGCCCCATGCTGCCATTGTAGCAGTCCATACACCAAAAACCACAAAACAAAGAACCAAAGTGAGTATCCATCGGAAAGCCTGGAAAAGCAAGTGCTTACTGATCAATGCAGCCACTTGACTGTGTTGACCAATGAAAAGCTCATCAGATGTCCCATATGAAAGAAGTGATTTTTCATTGGTCAGCATGGTAATGTGGTGTGAGTGCTTGCCATAACAAGCATTATGAAGAACACTCACTACGGGACTGTATAATGCGGTGCACTGTGCATGGAACACTTGTATTGTAATTTCCACTGTAAGCCCATTTGACATGACGACATCATAGAGGAACAGATGGGAGACAGATAAAAGCATTGTCATCCTATGCCAGGAGATGCTTGAGCAAGGACCTTCCAGGCAGGATCACAAACAATTATTTTACCACTTCAACTGTTGAACTTATATATACTGTACTATAAGAAGCGTATACTCTACTGAGACTCTTCAGCCTTTTACTAAGAGGTGCAGTAGTTAACAGGCTCTCCCAGTTCCACAGTCAGATTAGACAGGCATATCATACTATTTCTTCAACCTGCTCAAGCAGTAGGGATTTAGACTGACCTGCTGTATATGACAAGGATACATCTGGTTTCACTGGTTTTCTATTGAGGTAAACTATTTTATTCAACAAAATGTGAGCGATTGATTTTATTTTACACTTTGGATGTCTATTTAAAATAATTTACTGTACTGGGGTTGTGCGGTTTTCTCTTTTTTTTTCTGCATAAATGTCAATAAATTAAATCAGTAAAAAAAAATTACAACAATCTGCTTTACTGTAATTTTCTTTTTTTTAATTTAAATCTTTATTAAACTTTTTTCCTTACAAAAGCACAGCAAAATATCATTTACATTCAAAATACAACCATTCCCCAAAATTTTGCAATCCCTCCTCCCCACAACCACCACCCCCCCCTCACCCAAACCCCCTAATAATTTACCCCGGTCTATATAGCTCTTCCCTTCTCTTTCCAACTTTCCATTCTATACCTATGATCTTTCTCCTTGATCCTCACTTCAAACTCTTCCTTCTTCTTACTATTCTTCCTTTCCCTCCAGCCTTTCTTTTCCCTTCTCCTTATTCATGCTATTGCCTTACAAATCATTCCCTTTATTCTCCTACCTCAAATCAGATCCCTAGGCCTCCCACTACTTCAATATATTTTCCAGATGCCTTGAAGTCAGACCATCTTCCCCAATCCTTTCTAAATTTAGTCATATTACTTTTGTCTGTATAGTATAGTTCCTCCATCCTATTTATATATTTCACCCTGTCTAACCAGTCCCTCATTGTTGGGGGCTCCTGTGACCACCACAATTTTGGAATAAGCTCTTTAGCCACACTGATTAGGTGGTACAATGTACTGTTTTTATACTATTTTACTGATGCTTCTGTCCTATAAAACAAACACACCCACAGATCCTTCTGTATAGTTGTCCAATATCTCTTGTATGAGTTGGATTACATCTTGCCAAAACCCCTGTATTTTTTGACAATCCCACCATATATGTGCCATTGTTCCCTTAATTCCACATCCTCTCCAACATAAAGGTGAGACCCCTACTTGTTGTTTATGTACAACACTCGGTGTCAATTACTACCTCGCTAAACATTTATAATTCGTTTGAACCGTGTTCATATTAATTGCCTCATGTGTTCATTTAAACATTTTACTTTCTGTGATTCATTAATTTTTGTTCCCAGTTCCCTTTCCAATTTCTCTAAGAACAGCGGAGGACCCACCCCCCCAGTTCAACAAGAATCTTATATATGCCAGAAGTAGCATGCTTTGGTGCCATCCTGGAACCCAGCTTCTTTTCAAATGGGAGCATGTTCTCCGTCATCCTCAGTGGCTGGGGCAACTTCGCAACAAAATGTTTTAACTGACAATATCTCAATTCATCTAATAATGCAAATAGCTCTTTTTTACTCTTTAAATCTTGAATAGTACCCAACTTCCCTTTAACTACTATATCCCCCAAATGTGCATCTACATCTTTAAACCATTTCCCCGAAATGTTATCTTTCCCCCTTGGGAAAAAATCAGTACCCACCAGAGGAATCAAAAGTGAATTGTACTTTCATTTATTAATGGAATATAATTTGCCCGGTATATATTATTTTATGAAGGAGTCAACTTTACGCCTAGGTAACCTAATTCCTTCTCCCTCCATGAAAATGGCAAGTCTTTTTATAGAGTCTGCATCATATTCTTTGAAACACTGATGTTCAAGATTTCTGATTTTGAGGGGTTTATTTTCAAATTTGAAAGCTCTCTGTACCCTTTTAGTAATCCCATTAGGTTGGGCAAAGTTATCCCAGGATTCACAATATAAAACAACATATCATCAGCATACGTCACTACCTTATGCTCTATCTCACTTATCTTAACTCCTCTTATACCTACACTCTTCATTACCATCGACCAGCAAAGGTTCCAGGGATATTACAAATAATAACGGGATAAGGGGCATCCCTGCCTTGTACCATTGTACATCTTAAAAGACCTAGGAAGGGACCCATTTACCTTCACCACCAAGGATGGGCCTTTATAAAGCTCCTTTATTCAACTCAGCATCTTAGTCCCTATTCCCAAGGCCTCTAGGGTTTCCATCATAAACCCTCAATCTATCCTGTCAAATGTTTTCTCGGCATCGATTGACAATAAAATTGTTGGTAGCTTTTCTCTCTGCCTTCTGTAAAAGAAACCATGTTTTCAAACCATTATCCCTCCCTTCCCTTCTCGGGACAAAACCCACCTGATCCGAATGTATCCATTCCGTCATCAACTCTTTTAACCTCGTAGCTAGCACCTTCACAAACAGTTTTGTGTCTGTGTTTAGTAGTGATATAGGTCTATAGCTAGCACATTGTGAACTATCCTTTCCTTCTTTTAGGATGATAGTTATATACGCTTGCAGCGATTCTGCTCTTTATTCCCATTCCCTCTCCTAAGATGTTCATATATGTACAAAGTTTAGAGACCAATAAGTCTCCAGATTTCTTATAATAAACCACCGTATACCCATCGGGTCCAGGACTTTTCCCTCCTGTTGTATTAATTTCCTCTTGGGAGATCGCTTGTTCTAACGATACTCATTTTTCTTTTGATATTTTTTGGGAGGTCTGCCACATTAAAAAATTCCTGTGGTTTCCTCCTTTTTTCTTCCTCGGAAACTTTTGTGTTCCTAGGTTTTACAACATACAGCCTACTATAAAATTTTTGGAACGTTTCAGCAATATCAATGGTGGAGTATACCAGTTCTCCTTTTTCATCTTTAATTTTTTCAATATAATTCTTTGATTTCTTTTCCTTAAGTCTTTTCATCAAATATTTTCCTGGCTTATTCCCCCACTGATATCTTTCCTTTGAAACCCTATTAAAGATCTTCCTTGATTCCTGTTCCAGTAGGTCTTTTAACTCTTATTTTTTAAGTATAATCTTTGAATGAACCTCTATATCCTGTCTGTTTTTATGTTCCTGTCCTAACCTACACAACTCCTCCGTCACCTCCTTTACTTTTCTCTCCTGATCTTTCTTCTTTTTTTTTTTTGCTCCTGCACCTATCAGGATTCACCTCACAAACACCTTATGTGCTTCCCAAATGGTGGCTACAGAGACTTCCTCAGTTTAATTCAACAGAAAAAATTGCTCTGTTTCCTCTCTTAACCTCCTCTCTACTTCAGGATCCTGTATAAGCATTTAATTTAATCTCCACATTGCCCTTTTGTTTCTTTCTCCTAACTTTAATCTCAACGTGACAGGAGCATGATCTGAGGTAGACATAACTTCTATACTGGATTTTACCAGTGAACCTAATTGTTTATGCTCAATCATAATATAATCCAACCATGAGTATGATCTGTGCACCAGGGAGAAGAAGGTATAACCTCTTTCTCTGGGATGTTTCACCCTCCAAGTGTCCATTAGCTGACTTTGATTTAACCTTTTTTCCAACATTCTAAATTTTTTACCTCCTCCTCTCTGCGCAATCGAAGGCGTATCCATCCATGGATCAAGACAAAAATTAAAATCTCCTGCCAAAACCAGAGTTCCCTTTTTAAACTCAATAATTTTCCCCAATACTCTGTACAGAAATACCTCTGGATTTTGATTTGGGCAGTAAATATTGACCAAGGTATGGCTTTGTCCCCACTTTTTCCCCCTTAAACATAGAAACCGTCCCTCTGGGTCCACCAATCTCTCCTCCACATCTAAACCCATGTTTTTTGAG
Organism: Staurois parvus; assembly: GCF_062004578.1. NCBI lineage: Eukaryota > Metazoa > Chordata > Amphibia > Anura > Ranidae > Staurois > Staurois parvus. The sequence goes on along the minus strand of NW_028317886.1, from coordinate 24,533,608 downwards.
AACCCAGTTGCTACACCTTTAGCCCTCTATTGGTGAGTCCTCATATTTCCAAGTTGGATAAAACCTTGAGTGTAGTTTAACATTAGTATCATATGATAAGTGTGTCTCTTGTAAGAACACAGTGTCTGTATATTATTAAATTAATCAGGCTCATAGCTGTCTTAAATTTCTGCTCTCTTTCTTGTTCAAAGGGAGAACGGTATAGACTACCCATCTCATAGACCTTCCTCCAATCCACCTCCATCCCATCCCACCCCTCCCCTATGAAGTCTGCAAAGACTTCATACTTCAGACTTATTCATACTTTAACTCTGGGGTCTCCCGCAGCTTTTTCCATATTCTTTCTCTGTTCTCATAATCATGGAATCGAACAATCACGTCTCTAGGAGTGTCTAATGCTACTCCTGGTGGGTGTCTTAATCTATGAATTTTTTCAATCTTCAAAGGCTTTTTGGCTAATCTACCTGTCAATGGATTGAACACTTTCTTTACTTTTTCCCAGAGGTACTCTTCATGCGTATCTTCTGGGAGGCCCCTAATCCTTAAATAATTTCTTCTCTCTCTATTTTCTTGGTCCTCCAATTTGTATGACAACTTCCCCTGGTCCCTTCGCATCTCCTCCAACTGTATTTCCAGGTTACAGATCTGCTGGGCCTGTGTCTCCATTTTCTCCTCCACTTCTTCAACCCTTGCTAAAATTCATCCAAGATATTTATGGATCACCGCCATTTACTTTTTTATAGAAAATTCCAATTTTGCAAACATATTTTGTGGGGATTTGTGATATGGCTCCCTTTTGTTTGGGGATATTTTGATCATTTATACTGTCAATATTTATAGATTCATTAATCTGATTTTCTTCCCGAACTCCAAATGACAATCTAGACTACTCCCCATCCTGTTCTCTTCCTCTTTTCTGTTTTTTCTCCGAACATTGTGTCTCTGGGCTTTTTTCCTGCACTGGCATATATTTCTTTATTGTGCTAGTATTTGCGGTGGATTGATGTGTTTTTCCTCCCCCACCTTTACTGGATCTACTATGTTAGCTATGCTTGGTCGCAAATATTCTACTTAATGTTCACAGTACAATATTCTCACACTTCAAGGGGAGCTCATCTCCAGTAGCTTTTACAGTCCCAAATAGTATTTATAGCATATACATTATTTAGAGTGATGCTTGGCCCCTGAGATACCCCGGCCCCTTAGTTTTCTAACCATCCAACCCCACAACTCAGGTATACAAATTACAGGAAGGAAGTGCTTCCGCTAGTCTGTTCTTCTCCCTGCAGGGCTCTGTGATCTGAGCCCCGCTCCACAACCACTCGCTCCATCTCCCTGTGCTTGCCTCTGATGCTGGCCGCTGTATGGTCCCTGCATTCACGAACCTCCAGTCAGTATCAGGTCGGGGAAGCTCTCATATAAAGCGCTGCACAGCTTTCCTATCTTCAGGTATGGGCCATTCCAAGACAGCGGACACCTTCTGAGGGTCCATGGAGATGCCTTCAGGAGTGATCACCAGCCTGAGGAATTGGATAGACTGTTTCTCAAACTCGCATTTTTCAGCTTTTGCGTAGAGATGGTGTTGGCATAGTCTATCCAGTGTCTTTTTTACATGGTCACGATGACTTTCGATGGAACATGAAAAAACCAAGATATCATCCAGATACACGATTAGAAATAAATCCAGGTAGTCCTGAAAAACATTGTTTACCAGATGTTGGAAGGTTGCTGGTGTGTTGCAGGGACCAAAGGGCATTACCAGATACTCAAAGTGCCCGAATCCGGTCCGGAAAGCTGTCTTCCATTTGTCTCCCTCCCGAATTCTCACTAAATTGTAAGCACCCCTCAGATCCAACTTTGAGAAAAAGCATGCTCCTCGCAATCTTTGGAACAACTCGGGGATTAGAGGAAGAGAATAACGGTTCTTGATCGTGATTTTGTTCAGGTCCGAGTAGTCTATACAGGGTCTTAAGGTGCCATCCTTCTTCTCCATGAACAATATGCCGGCTCCTGCTGGTGAAGTAGATGGCCGAATAAACCCTTTTTCCAGGCTTTCATCTATATATCCCCGGAGGACCTTTAATTCAACTTCGGACAGAGGGTAAATCCTACTGAAAGGAATCTCAGCGCTGGGCAAGAGCTCAATTGGACAATCATAGGGCCTATGTGGAGGAAGGGTGTTGGCACTCTTTTTATTGAACACATCCAGGTATTCCTGGTAAGCCGTAGGGACAAGCTTCATGGTTTCAGGGTCAGAATGAATGCTGAGGAGAGGGGTTGTCCCACCTGTCTCTTTGAGGGTGCAGTGAATCTGACAATATTCCGAAGGAAAAGAGATCTCTCCGGTCACCCAGTTGATGGTTGGGTTATGCACTTTTAGCCAAGGCATACCGAGGATGATTGGAAAAATTGGGAAAGTGATAATGTCCAGACATAAGAATACTTGGTGTCCCGACTGAGAATTACAAAAGATTGGCAAGATTTCTTGTGTTACCGGACCAGAACTAATACCAGACCCGTCTGCCAGATGAACTGCAAGACTCTGTTTTCGTGCGGAGGGGAATCTGGTTCTGTGTAGCAAAACGAGAATCCATGAAGCAGCTACAGGCACCTGAGTCAATGATAGCCGGGACCGTGATAGTCCTTTCGGCCAGTTGTAATTGCAGCTGAAAGGAGAGGTGCGTTCGGTCAGTACTCTGAGGGTGCATCATGTAGCAGCAGTTGGGAGAAGTTTTGTGAGGTTGATTGGGCAGGTAGCCACAAAATGTCCCGCATCACCACAGTAGAGGCAGAGATTGGACATCTGCCGACCGAGACGTTCTGCTGCGGATAACTGTGGTCTCCAGAAGTTCCTTCTAGCTGGCTTGGTGGGCAACTCAGACGGGACTATATTTATAGCTGGCCCAACCTCAGGGCATAACAGAAGTTTCCCACTGGTCCTTTCATTTAACCTTTCCCGAATCCGACGATCGATATGGATCATTAGGTCTATCAGACTCTCCAGTCTTGTTGGTACCCTCACTCGGGCCAGTTCATCCTTCAGAGTGTCAGAAAGATCAAGGCGGAACTGATGATGGAGAGCAGACTCGTTCCACTGAGTATCAGAACTCCAGATACAGAAGTCAGTGACATAATCCTCCACAGGCCTTTGGCCTTGTTGTAGTTTGCTGATCATAGACTACGCAGTTTGGCGCTGGAAGGGGTCTGCATAAACTTTTGCTATTGCTGAAAAGAATGAATCCACAGAGGTTAGGGCCGGATCATGCTGTTCACGGAGATGGTATGCCCAGGACTGGGGTTCATTTCTAAGAAGGGTGATGACAAACCCTACTTTAGTACTTGGTGAGGAGAATGTCCTGGGGAGCAGAGAGAAATATAACTCACAGGAGTTACGAAAAGTCCTGAACTTCCGGCGATCTCCTGTAAAGAACTCAGGCATAGGTACCCGGGGTTCCGATAGAACCGAGGTTTCAAGGAACATACTGATCTCGGTTTGAGTGACTGTACCACAGGTTACTGTGTCTGAGAGGACATCAGGATCGGTTCGCAGTTTGCTTTCCAGGTATTGGAAGTTCCTCTGCAGGTCCTGTATAACATTGGACAAGGAAGTCACAGTTTGGCGAATGTCTCGCAGTTGTGAGGCCTCCCTTTCAGACTCCATCATTGGCTGACTGGTACTGTCACGTACCTGATGGGAGACTGAATTGACGAGGTCGGCCTCACTTGTGTCACTAATCCTGAGCCCGCTGAGGTTGGAACAGAGGGCGTCTAAGGACCAGGGGGACAAGAGCGCCAGGGTTTTGCTTGCGGCTCTTGCTGATGATGACCTTGATAAGCAGGATATCCTCTGATTTGGGTACTGTGGAGATAGACCAGGCAGGTACAGTGGATTGCCAGATGCACAGCAGAGCCAGGTACGTAGCCAGGACACAGGACTGGAATGGAGTCGTAGGATAGCCAGGGTCAGGGCAGTGCGGTACAGGATCAGGAGGAAATGCCAGAGTCAGGAACAGAGCCGAAGTCAGGAATCGGGGGGCAGGAGAGTACTCAGAGTCGGGTCAGGAACAAGCCAGGTCAGAACCAAAGGAAATTGCACAGGAAACAAGCAGGACACGTGGGGAGCTGAAGACCAGTCAGCACTGAATGAGCAGCGAGGTGCTCTTTAAATAGCCCACCCAGCGCCGACAGGCGCGCCTGGGTCCTAGTGCCTGTTGATGCCATCATTGGTGACAGGCGTGCCTGGGTCCTAGTGCCCGCCTGCCTGTATGCCTTGTCGGGATCCTGCACATGCACAGATTCATGTGCTGCGGCGATCTTCTTGTTCCCTGACAGCCTTGGTTTACACACACATTCTCCAGGTTCTATCAAGTGAAAGTTCAAGCCTTGACTGATGTGAGCTTTGGCCACAAGGTGCTTCAAGTTTTTTTGGGTACTTACCATTGGTTTCTTGTTGGCAGTTCTGTTTGCTATGTTGTTGTCCACCCCTCAGTTAATTACTTTGTGATGGTTTATGAATACTATGTCCTGTACAGATTAGGATAAAGTGAATTTTGATTTACTTGCAATCTCCTTATAGAGAAAAGTATAGGATACAGGACCCTCCTTTCTGTCTCTGTCACTTTTGCCAGTATTTAATCACCTGAAGGTGCCTGCATAAAAAATATTAGTCTATGAGTACAAGACCTGATAAGGATTTTACAGGCAAGTAAAAAATTAACTTTTTTCATTTACCAAAGATTTTATTGGAAAGAAAACAATGCTGTACCTATATGGATAGGAACAGACACATATCATGCCATTTTTGACTCAGAAGAGAGCCAAAAACAAAACAGAGAAAGCAAACCCATGCAAGGGGTTGGTGAGATTGTACCAAAACAATTAGACATAGACAACTGAAAAGGATGTAAAACTGAGGGAGGACCTGATCATCACTGGCATAAGGCAGATATGAGATGTGGGACAACCCAGAACTATGTCCCAGTGCGGCCAATCAAAAAACTCTTGTGCCAAATGCTAATAATTTGACCCAGCAAGTTGGCCAACAAACAAGTGGCATAAAAGGGGGCCTGGTAGGTGAAAAGGTGTAATAGGAGAGAAGTGACCTCAAGCGAGAGGGAAAGTGGTGAAGGGATCCCAAGAGTTATTAGGAAACAGCATAAGATGGAGAAATCAGTGGAGGAGAAGAGAAAGTGATTTTTCCATGGGAAAAAAGTCCCAAAAAGTAGCATGGGGTAGGAAGATTTTCGTGCATGCTTGAGTCACAATTGGAGGTTGGTAATCAAGCCAGGGCTGCCAGATGGAGAGGAAATTATTCCTTTTTTCATCACACCAGGCATCATTAAAGAAAGCTGGTGAGCAGTACAGACCCCAAGAAATGATGGATGTCCAACAAAGGGAAGGAGAAAGAAGCTTTTTACTTGCTCCTCCAAAAACCCACTCTACATTTTACACACAACGATGGAGTCCCACATGTGGGAGGGAGACTGGGGTCCTTACTCACTCAATAATGGCATTAATTTTCTTTCTGAATTGTCACATAAGAGTCTTCTTAGACAACATGAATACTAACTCCTATATCAACCACTAAGATGGGACAAGGCCTCAAGAGGTCAGGAAACTCTTTAGTTAATCTCTTGAGCAGAAATCAGCTAGCCCAGTTAGAATAGGCCCTGAATCAAGAAATAATTTTATACATGATGGAATCTTTGGGAACACCAGACATTGACCTGTTTGCATCCATAGAAAACTACAATGTAAGCAAATTATTTTCTCTAATGGAGGGAGATGGCAGTAAAGAGCTGGATACCTTAGTGCACTTCTAGGATTTTTTTGGAGAAGATCCTCAAAGTAGTCCAACAGATCATGTTGGAGAAAATGTGAGTAATCCTGATTGCTCCATTTTGATCCAATATACTATGATTTGTATACGTAAACCGATTGAGCAAAGTGCCACATTGAAAACTACCAGTAATATGCACTTTGATCCACCAGGGACTGGTTTTTCACCCTCAAATGAAGACCTTAAAATGAATGGCCTGGCCACTAAAAGTATCATCAATACTAGAAAGCAGAAACCTCATCTATATACTTTAAAGTCTGGAAAGCTTGCTCATCATGGCTACAATACCAATACCCTTCCCACACAAAGATAGGTTCACTAACTCTTCTTGCTGGCATGCCACCAAGATGGCTGATTATAAGGTTGTGATTTTTCCTGTGTGACCTATCATCAGCTCAACAGTGTTTTGTATCTGCACCCACCCTGAGATGGCAACATTTCAGCGCTGGGGTTTCTGCTACATTGACCTGCAGCTCTGTTCTTGTTTTGGAATATTTCTGTTGTTTACAAGGCTTATACTAGTCGTTTTGGTATATGTTTGAACACCTGAGCCCCTGCGTGGGCAGATTATGAGCCTGTTTATTTTTCTCGCTGGAAAGCAATAACAAGTATTGAAACAGAAAAGTGTTTTGTATCAGTGCATTTATTACTGGTGCAGACAAAAGCCTAGTGTTGAACACACTCAAGATACTGACTGCAACATTATCAGTATTTTTGGAACAAAGGTTAGCAGAAGAACCTCTGGCCCAGAGATTTTTCTAATCCCTACAAAAGCAACATTTATTTTTCAATGGTTCTCTTTGGGCTCTCCAAAGAACCTTTTGAGCTAATTACAGGTCACCCAGAAAAAAAAATCAAAACCTTCTCAGCCATCTCAGTGGTGTGTCTGCAAGAAAAGATAGTGAACTTCAAGCTTTATCCATAACAAAACTGTTCTACACCATTTTTACATACAAAAATCATCCTCCATATCAATATAAGTTTTTTTACCCAAGGTCATTTCTGTGTTTTACAAAGAACAGGACATTGTCAACCCATTCTTTTCTCTTAATCCTAGTAATGACACCAAAGCACGATTTTATCACCTTGATGTAAGAAGATGCTTATTAAACTACCTAGACTTGAGAAATCCCTGGTGAAAGAACAAATATCTAACAAAGTACTCTTCTGTGGGTCATGAAAAGGCATGAAAGCCTCACAAACACTACCTCTAGGTGGATCAGAGAAGCCTTGGTGGACGCATATGGAGCTCTAGGGCACTAAGCTCCCACTGGCATCAGAGTACACGCTACCATGGCATTAGCCACTTCCTGGGTGGGAGAGAGCCAGTATATTTCTCTAACAACTCTGCAAGGTGGAGACATGGAACAGTTTTCTTACTTTTGTCAAACACTACCATCTGGATATTTTTCTCCAGCCACTAGGCTTTTGGTAGGAAGGTTTAAAGACTGTGGTCCCCCTAGTAGGTATTTCTTTATAATTTCCTATGTGATGTCCTGTCCAGTCTAGTTATTTGGTAATTCTATGTACAGGAATATTTCATGACATGGGATTCCCTTCCTTACTTTTGTATTTTTTTTAGTTATTTGTTTTACTAACAATTGTATGCCCTTCAATTTTTTCATAACTGAGGAAGATCTTGATGTCACGATCGCAGCGTCAGACCCCTGACCTTCTCACCAAACTCGTGACCGAAGGACTAGCCAATCTAAAATCGCGATGTCACGTACGTAACAATGCCACACCCAGCTGCACCCTGCACAACGATTTTCCAGATAATTGAACCACAATCAATGTACCGGCAGCCTGAGCGATTGTTACTGGGTCAGGTTAATTACGCAATTTACCCTTCACACTGCCACCACCTCCTTTTTGTACAGAGAAAGAGGAAACTCGGTGATATCAGTTATAACACTGTAATGGTTGAGGTAATATAGAGGGTTAAACAAACACAGTAGCGTTCTCCTTAGAGGCAGGAATTCGTAAATTGCAATACAGAGCTATAGAAACAGTTCCACACTTTCAGAAGGAAAGATTTATTGCTAAAAGGTCAAAGGGGTGCAATAAAATATTTACAGAAAAAGATATAACTAAGATATATATATATATATATATATATATATATATAAATATACAGAGACCAACAGCACAGCAAAGAGATATCAGAGAGAGGTGAAAGGGTTAAGGTGATTGCCAAAGTCCTGGGTTAGCAGATCCAAGTTTCAGAGCGAAAGGGCACGGGTCTCCCCAGGTGGTACTGATGTTAAAATGGGAGACATCTTCAACTTACTTTTCTTAGGCCTGACAGCCTAATTTATAGTTCCCCAGCAGGGGGTGTCTCTGACGTCAAGGACCAATACCCCGTTTAGGGCATGGAGGTCTGGGCGTGGACCTAAACTAGAGCCAAAATCTTGTGTAGTTCATATTTTGGCTCATAACTTTTCCTATGCACAAGTGACATTCCACCCGCGGGTAGATTATTATGCAGACATGTCTGAGGATTGATTAGATATGAATTATGAAATTATACACTGAACGGTTCACGAGATCTATTTTTCGGCTTTCCTATGTATTCGAGACAAGGCAAGTGACCCATCAAATTGTTCGTCTTCTCTTAGCCAATCTGACGATATGTCTGGTTTTTATGCCAGTCTCTCATATTCCAAGATATGAGACATAGGGGAAAAATGGATTTTGAAAAGTGTTTATCTGATTCATGCTTCTTTGGAATACCTTCAACTCCTGGGAAGGTTCCGTTATCTTTATACGAGGTGTTAAATGGCACAGGTTGCTCAGACAGCCAGGCACCTTGCTCAGAGAGGTGTTTTATAGCTCTGGGCTCCCTGCCGTGTTCTAGCCTGCCTGTGACCCTTCCAACACACATACGTCCCTGTGGATTAACAGAGAGGAAAGGGGGGAAAAATGAGGGACAACATGGAGATTCTTAACAAAATGGAGGACTGCATCAGTCTCTGGGTATACGCTGTTACACTTGCGGGCTTACACTTTTGTGATTTGTGAGCTTTGTTTTTCCTGCTGCAGGAGAAAAGAGCCTATCTCTCCTGTGTTGAACAGGAATATTCCTGGAAATAGAGTTAACAGGTAACCAAGTTCGTTTAAAAAAAAAAAGGAAAATGGATTAGTCACCTAAAAAGCAAAATCAAATATAAACAGTATAAATAGCAAGCACCTAGATTGCAGTACGCAGTCCCACATCCAATCAACCAGTCATCTAGAGGCCCTATTTCCTGTAAGTGTCAAAGTATGCCCATGCCACCCTGCCATAGTGGCAGGACCATAGGCTACTACTGCTGCTGCAGACACCTCTAGCACCTATAGCAACTTTCTTTTTTTAGGTGATTATCCACCATGTGAAATGTTTCCTTTAAAGCTGAATTTTGGTATAAGCAAATATTGTCTGAGGCATGTGTATTCATACCCGATTCTTGGTGTTCTATGTGTACTTCTTCCAGATCTGTGCAATAATCCAAAGTGAAACTTTGCCTCTGTGCAAGAGCTTCCTGTAATAAGGACCATTCACTACTGCTCTCTCTCCTTGTGTAAAGTGACTTGTCTTACGGGGGGGCAGGGAGCCTGTAGTGGGTGTCACTGCTACTTTTACAAGGTAATAATTGGGTTTCCAAAGACATTTGGTGCACATAAAGTAGATTTCTATCCTCTGTGGTTACTGAGGAGTATACTGTATTTAAATTAAAGTTTTTGTGCATGGAGTTTAGCTTCAAGGGAATATTATGTAGTTAAGGAACTCAATTACGTTAATGCATTCCAGTTTATGTTTTTTTCACTAAGATCCTAATTTAATAATAGTACAGCTCACTACTGCAAATACTGACATAAACGATTCAGCATTAGCATAGTTTCTAAGTGTACAAGCAGTGAGAAATACTTGACGCACAACCATTTGCTACAAGTTAACTCCTTCCCTCTGGCTACACACATATATGCAGCTTCTCAGTGGGTGGGCCTTAATGCCGAGACGCTGAATATATGCATACCCAAAGAAAAACAGAATTGTGCCGAGAGTGTGCACCGTGTGCGCTCCTAGCACAGCTACTGGCGGCTAACAGAAAGCTCCCGATCTCTACTTGTGGTCAGGAGCTTTATGATCATGTGACCGCTGTAACTGCCAATCATGGTGGTCAGATGATCACAAACCCTGCCCTGGCTCCCAGCATCTGAAACCACTTAAAGGGCTGGTGCCAGGGGGTTAAAGCTGACATTTAATCTGCTTATAATTTGCCTTCCCTGGTTCACCCCTTTCCCAACACACATTCATCAAAATGCTAATTATATTTTTTACACTTAATTTAATTAAATATATTATTTTAGACTCAGTCATGTAATTTCTGGGCCTTTGTGATTTTCTATGCAATACAGGGAAATCATGGCTGGCGGGAAGGGCCAGAGAGGAGCCAGTAAAACTGTGTAAACTAAAGTGAGACCTGGAGTTCAGCTTAAAGTGGAACTAAACTCCCCAGTATACTCACCTCCACCGCCAGAGATGTGAAGGCGGAGTGGGAACTCTGTTGTTGATGGATGAAGACTTTTTGATGTATGCGAACCACATTCTGGTGTGGTATCACTACATCAATGAGATCTTTGCATTGTGGGAGGGTTCAGAGGATTCACTGAGGAAATGTCTGACCTCCATGAACAATAATGATTGTAATTCACATTTTACTATGTTCTACTATGTTCTACAGTAAAACAGATATTACATTTCTTGATGTATGCATCCAGAAGAGTCCTGATGATCAGCTCTTTGGTGAACTCTTCCATAAACCCACAGCAGTTAACTCCATTCTATATGCCACGAGTTTCCACCCTCTCCTTATAGCAAATATTTGAGAGCTAAACAGAATTGCTCCAATGATGAACTTTTTAAAAAAGAAGCCAGCGTTCTAAGGTCACATCTGCTAGAATGCAGATACACGAATACTTCCCTCAAAAAGGCATACCAACGAGTGTCCAAATTATCCCGCCATAACCTATTATTTTCCAAGAAGAAGGTTAAACCGAGTGAGCCAACTAGGATAATAACTACCTTTTCCAATCAGCCCAAACAGGTTAAAAGCATTATCAAAAAATATTGGCATCTCCTGACCATGGACCCCTCTGTGGGATCGTTAGTCTTTTACCAGCCAGCCATCACCTACAGGAGGGTTCCCTCTGTGGGTGATAGGCTGGTCCACAACGTGTTCCTAGGACCTAGGGGATACCAGGAGCGATCCCTGAAGGAGATTTGGCACTTACCAATGTGGAGCATGTTCTTACTGTATTTTTATTGATTTGCGCTCTCATGATATACTTCCCAATGAACACCAGTTCCATCCCATCCATCATCAACTACAAAACCACAGGGGTAGATTATACACTTACCTGTGAGTGTGGATGCTGTTATGTCGGGAAGACTAAGATGGAATTCTGGAGGTGTATTTATCATCACATAGCCAGCATATGCAAAAGAGACCCTGAACTACCATTGGGTTGCAATGCTGCCGTGGTACATGGCACCATCACCACTAAAGTGCAATTTGTAGCCCTTGATAGGGTCTACTTCAATCCCAGGGCTGGTGACCTCAATAAATCTCTCTTACAAAAAGAACTTAATCTTAGACCTTTTCTTCAGGGCTTCTCCTCAGGGGGATGTGAAATAGGCCTCTAGGTAAGACCTATTGTTGCTACTGTATTTGTGTTTTTCACCACCTCAGTTGATCTTTTACTGCTTGAAGTGCCTGTTTGCAGCCTTGTTACCTATTTTTTTGTATTAGCAGTGATATTGATCATGCCCTACAGAGAATCTTTGAACTCCTCCTTTATGCTCACTATTCAACATGTATTACCTTTTACAAATTGTGTGAATATGCTGCAGTATCCGTATGCCATGTGAGGCATTATGTATCTTGTTGATGAGCTATTGTTGTATTATGAGGTTGTATCTCTGCCTTGTGTCTCCTGGACCCCGCTTGATCCTCCCCCCCCCCCTTTGTTTTTTGTTTTGTGTTTTTTTTTTCATTTTTATTTACTTATCATTTTTATTTTATATATATTTTAAAAAATGTATTTTGTATATACAGTGAGGAACAGAAGTATTTGAACACCCTGCGATTTTGCCACTTAGAAATCATGGAGGGGTCTGAAATTCACATTGTAGGTGCATTCTCACTCTGAGAGACAGAATTTAAAAAAAAAATTTAGGAAATCACATATGATTTTTAAAGAATTTATTTGTCTTGCACTGCTGAACATAAGTATTTGAACACTTGAGAAAATCAGTGTTAATATTTGGTACAGAAGCCTTTGTTTGCAATTACAGAGGTCAAACGTTTCCTGTAGTTCTTGACCAGGTTTGCACACACTGCAACAGGGATTTTGGCCCACTCCTCCACACAGATCTCCTCTAGATCTGTCAGGTTTCAGGGCTGTCGCTGCGCAACACAGAGTTTCAGCTCCCTCCAAAGATATTCTATTGGATTTAGATCTGGAGACTGGCTAGGCCACTCCAGAACCTTGATATGCTTCTTACGGAGCCACTCCTTGGTTATCCTGGATGTGTGCTTCGGGTCGTTGTCATGTTGGAAGACCCAGCTAAGACCCATCTTCAATGCTCTGACTGAGGGAAGGAGGATGTGCTCAAAATCTCACAATAAATGGCCCCATTCATCCTCTCCTTAATACAGTGCAGTTTTCCTGTCCCCTTCGCAGAAATGCACCCCCAAAGCATGATGTTACCACCCCCATGCTTCACAGTAGGGATGGTGTTTTTGGGATGCAACTCATCCTTCTTTTTCCTCCAAACACGACGAGTGAAGTTTAGACCAAAAAGTCCTACTTTGGTCTCATCTGACCACATGACTTTCTCCCATGCCTCCTCTGGATCATCCAGATGGTCATTGGCAAACTTCAGACGGGCCTGGACATGTGATGACTTTAGCAGGGGAACCTTCCGTGCAATGCATGATTTGAAACCATGATGGCGTAGTGTTCTACCGACAGTGACCTTTGAAACTGTGGTTCCAGCTCTCTTCATGTCATTGACCAGCTCCTCCCTTGTAGTTCTGGGCTGATTCCTTACCTTTCTTATCACCAGTGATACCCCACGAGGTGAGATCTTGCATGGAGCCCAGTCCGAGGGAGACTGACAGTCGTCTTTAGCTTCTTCCATTTTCTAACAATTGCTCCAACAGTTGATCTATTTTCACCAAGCTGCTTGGCAATTACCCCATAACCCTTTCCAGCCTTGTGGAGGTCCACAATTTTGTCTCTGGTGTCTGTTGACAGCTCTTTGGTCTTGCCCATGGTAGTAGTTGGCGTCTGACTGACTGTGGGGTGGACAGGTGTCTTTAAAGAGCTCAGACAGGTGCTACTAAGTTAGATTAATGAGTTGAGTAGAGGTGGACTTTTTAAAGGCACAGTAACAGGTCTTTGAGAGCCTTGCTGTTTCTTAGGTGTTCAAATACTTATGTTCAGCAGTGCAAGACAAATAAATTCTTTAGAAATCATACAATGTGATTTCCTAAATTTTTTTTAAATTCTGTCTGTCAGAGTGGGAATGCACCTACAATGTGAATTTCAGACCCCTCCATGATTTCTAAGTGGGAGAACTTGCAAAATCACAGGGTGTTCAAATACTTCTGTTCCTCACTGTGTGTATATATATATATACAGTGGGGCAAAAAAGTATTTATTCAGCCCCCAATTGTGCAAGTTCTCCCACTTACAAAGATGAGAGAGGCCTGTAATTGGCATCATAGGTAGACCTCAACTATGAGAGACAAAATGAGAAAACAAATCCAGACAATCACATTGGCTGATTTGGAAAGAATTTATTTGCAAATTATGGTGGAAAATAAGTATTTGGTCACCTACAAACAAGCAAGATTTCTGGCTCTCACAGACCTGTACCTTCTTCTTTAAGAGGCTCCTCTGTCCAGCACTCATTACCTGTATCAATGGCACCTGTTTGAACTTGTTATCAGTACAAAAGACACCTGTCCACAACCTCAAACAGTCACACTCCAAACTCCACTATGGTGAAGAACAAAGAGCTGTCGAAGGACACCAGAAACAAAATTGTAGACCTGCACCAGGCTGGGAAGACTGAATCTGCAATAGGCAAGCAGCTTGGTGTGAACAAATCAACTGTGGGAGCAATAATTAGAAAATGGAAGACATACAAGACCACTGATAATCTCCCTCGATCTGGGGCTCCACGCAAGATCTTACCCCGTGGGGTCAAAATGATCACAAGAACGGTGAGCAAAAATCCCAGGACTACACGGGGGTACCTAGTGAATGACCTGCAGAGAGCTGGGACCAACGTAACAAAGACTACCATCAGTAACACACTATGCCGCCAGGGACTCAGATCCTGCAGTACCAGATGTGTCCCCCTGCTTAAGCCAGTACATGTCTGGGCCTGTCTGAAGTTTGCTAGAGAGCATTTGGATGATCCAGAAGAGGATTGGGAGAATGTCATATGGTCAGATGAAACCAAAATAGAACTGTTTGGTAGAAACACAACTTGTCATGTTTGGAGGAGAGAGAATGCTGAGTTGCATCCAAAGAACACCATACCTACTGTGAAGCATGGGGGTGGCAACATCATGATTTGGGGCTGTTTCTCCACAAAGGGACCAGGACGACTGATCCATGTACAGGACAGAATGAATGGGGCCATGTATCGTGAGATTTTGAGTGCAAATCTCCTTCCATCAGCAAGGGCATTGAAGATGAAACGTGGCTGGTTCTTCCAACATGACAATGATCCCAAACATACCACCCGGGCAACAAAGGAGTGGCTTCGTAAGAAGCATTTCAAGGTCCTGGAGTGGCCTAGCCAGTCTCCAGATCTCAACCCCATAGAAAACCTTTGGAGGGAGTTGAAAGTCCGTGTTGCCCAACGACAGCCCCAAAACATCACTGCTCTAGAGGAGATCTGCATGGAGGAATGGGCCAACATACCAGCAACAGTGTGTGCCAACCTTGTGAAGACTTACAGGAAACGTTTGACCTCTGTCATTGCCAACAAAGGATATATAACAAAGTATTGAGATGAACTTTTCATATTGACCAAATACTTATTTTCCACCATAATTTGCAAATACATTCTTTCCAAATCAGCCAATGTGATTGTCTGGATTTTTTTTCTCATTTTGTCTCTCATAGTTGAGGTCTACCTATGATGCCAATTACAGGCCTCTCTCATCTTTTTAAGTGGGAGAACTTGCACAATTGGTGGCTGACTAAATACTTTCTTGCCCCACTGTATATATATATATATATATATATATATATATACAGTTGTGTTCAAAATAATAGCAGTGTGTTGAAAAAAGTGAATAAAGCTCAAAATCCTTCTAATAGCTTTTATTTCCATACACACAAATGCATTGGGAACACTACACATTCTATTCCAAATCAAAACATGAAGAAAAATATATCAAATTTGTGTTGTTCCTCTAACAAAATTGAAGAAAAGTGAATATTAGACTGTTCAAAAAAATAGCAGTGTTTGTATTCTTCTTTACAAACTCAAACATTCACTATATAAACTGAAAAATGTTTGAAGATTTTGCTTTCCTTTGAATCACTTAATTAATATTTAGTTGTATAAGCACTGTTTCTGAGAACTGCTGTACATCTGTGTTGCATGGAGTCAACCAACTTCTGGCACCTGTGAACAGGTATTCCAGCCCAGGATGATTGGACTACATTCCACATTTCTTTTGTATTACTTGGTTTTGCCTCAGAAACTGCATTTTTGATGTCACCCCACAAGTTTTCTATTGGATTAAGATCCAGGGATTGGGCTGGTCACTCCATAACGTCAATCTTGTTGGTCTGGAACCAAGATGGGCACGTTTACTGGTGTGTTTGGGGTCGTTGTCTTGTTGGAACACCCATTTCAAGGGCATTTCCTCTTCAGCATAAGGCAGCATGATCTCTTCAAGTATTCTGATGTATTCAAACTGATCCATGATCCCTGGTATGCGATAAATAGGCCCAACACCGTAGTATGAGAAACATCCCCATATCATGATCTTTGTGCAGCCATGCTTCACTGTCTTCACAGTGTACTGTGGCTTGAATTCAGTGTTTGGGGGTAGTCTGACAAACTGTCTCCGGCCACTAGACCCAAAAAGAACAATCTTACTTTCATCAGTCCACAAAATGTTGCACCATTTCTCTTTAGGCCAGTCAATGTGCTCTTTGGCAAATTGTAACCTCTTCAGCGCGTCTTTTTTTCAACAGTGGGACTTTGCGGGGGCTTCTTGCAGATAGTTTGGCTTCACATAGGCTTCTTCTAATAGGAACAGTACTCACAGGTAACTTTAGACCTTCTTTGATCTTCCTGGAGCTGATTGTTGGCTGAGTCCTTGCCATTTTGCCTATTCTTCTATCCATTCGAATGGTAGTTTTACGCTTTCTTCCACGTCTTTTAGGTTTTGGTTGCCATTTTAAAGCATTTGCGATCATTTTAGCTGAGCAGCCTATCATTTTCTGCACTTCTTTATATGTTTTCCCCTCTCCAATCAACTTTTTAATCAAGGTACGCTGTTTTTCTGAACAATGTCTGGAACGACCCATTTTCCTCAGAATTTCAGAGAGAAATGCACTGTAACCAGCATGTACAACATTTGCTGCCTTCCTTCCTTAAATAAGGGCAATCATTGCCACCTGTTTTTCAAAGAATGAATGACCTCACTAATAGAACTCCAAACTGCTATTATTTTGAACATGCCCCTTTCAATTAGTGATTCAATTACACAGAATCAGCAGCATGCATGTCATGACTGTTGGGTCTGTTGGATTTCTATTACTCTACTACACCTGCTAGTAAATTATTTGCCATGTAGAAATATAATTTCTACCAAAAACAGTGATTGATCAGGTTAGTGATGTCTGACTGCTGTTATTTTGAACACAACTGTGTGTGTATATATATATATATTTTTTGGTCCTCCTCTCTCTGCCACCTGTTGCGCTTGGGCTCCCCCTTTGCTCCCCACCATTGGGGTGTGGTGGGAGCCCAATGATGGTGGCCATCAGTGGTGGGTTGGGCTAGGGGCATTGCTTAGGGCGTGCTCTTCAACCCTTCTTTTTCATACTGCAGAATACATGTCCTTTTTGGGAGTGTTGGCCTTCTGACCCTCGCCAGTGACAAGGCGATGTGTGACATCATCCCGCCCAAAGGAGCGGGGCGACACTGCACGTCGCTGACGTCAGGGAATCCCAGCATGCATGCCGCCGCTTGCTGACATGTGGCTGCTTATTGATGGGCTTCCTCTTTCTTCCCCCATGTGCCATTGGTTGGCTCGAAGGAGCTTCCCTATTTATTGAGGATACTCACCCACACACCTTTACTTCTGGCATATGATTACTTAGTGAATTCACCACATCCCACTTGAAATTGGTAAACTCCTTTGCCATTCACTAGCAATTTACAGGCTCTTTTGATTTTTTTCTCTTATTTCATATACATTGGCATTATGCAATGATACAATTTTTCTTTGACCACCATAGTTTATTTATTCCTTCCCTATCTAACTTTGGGTGTTGATTGGTCTGTGTTTGACCAGTAAATGTGCAGTAGAGCAACCCTACTCCTGCATTGTACATTTTGATGTAGTTTTTTTAATTCTATGGACTTTTGAATGCACCCTCTAGTGCTATCAGGGATCCTTGTGGTAGTTGGAGGGACCTTTTGGGGTCACAGCCTTGAGGCCCCCTGTGGACACAGGCAGATTTAAGCCTCATAAGATCTACCTTAGGCTATCCCCTTGTGTAATATTACTTACTGTATACTGACTATGTAAGTGTTAATTAAAACCGCTTTCTTGGTACCATCAGACATATTTTTATTGTCTTCTTTGCTTGTTCTTATATGATTTTTGTCAATATATTATTGATCTTTGTGTGTTATATTTTAGAGTTGATGTACCCAATCCTTCCCCCTGAAGGAGGAGTTACTCTCCAAAACATGTTGGGATCTGGGATATATTGAAGAAATACACTGTTTTATGACGGGCAGTTTCTGTATGGTGTATATTCATATGCATCTAGGTACAGCAAGCATGTTTTATCAGTTAAGCTGTATATTGTACCATATGTAAAGACCAGAAGATTTTATCAGCCTATTGGTCTATTTTATTGTGTTTGCTCTATGTATATACAATAAAGAATGATAAGTTTTATATGATATATTCCATTGTGCTTCTGCCTGAAAAGGGATGTGGGATCTACATTTTGCTATTGTTATGTTTGGGATATTGGCAGGATGCTACATGGTAAATATCACTCTGCACAGTTAATTTTTTTGTTACTATGTCGTTGCTAAAAGTCCATAAATTAAAATTAACAGGGCAAACACCATGTTTGTACAAGGCTTTGGGCTAGTATGACTCCCAAAGCTATGTATGCTCTAGACATTGTCATCAGACAATGCCTAGCCAATATAGGAGGAGCTAACTAAAACATATGTAGCACCCTCTAGTAGTGCTACTAGAATAGCATAGTATATTATAGGTAAACTCATTGTGCGACTCATGGTAGTTGTGTGGATCATGTGATTAAGGTTGGGTTATTGCAGGTCAGCTAGATGACTCTACAGGTTGTGGCTCTATTGCCTCTTCCTGAATCTGGAGGGCCATAGAACCTTCTAGAGATCAGTAAGAAGGAGGGGTGGAGACCTACTCTGCATATTCATTGTGGGTCTGGACAATCCCAGGTTTGGAGGCCCTGGTAGAGTGGTGGACTGGACTTTACGTATGGGAGAGTCAGGCTGACAGTGAAGTCGGAAGATGGAGTGCTGTAGAAACTGTAGGAATGTAGGAGTCCCCTAGGCCTGGGGGGCATCAGGAGGATACATACTGTAGAGAGGCGTGGATGGGATCAGGCCTGGTTCAGCAGGGAGCAAAGAGGACAGTTCGAGTACAGCAGCACACTTTGGGATCTGAAAGGGGAAAGACTGCCAACCGAAGAAAGCTTTCCAAGCACAATATTGAGGTAAATCCTTTCATCCTTGTCCTGGGCTGCTACTGATCCACAATGACTAACAACTTTCAGGAAAAGAACAGTGCAGGATCTGCTTTGTCCATAAGAAGGAAGCATCCCCCTTCCATTGTTTCAAGTCAAATTGGGCATCCCATAACCCCTATTTCCCTATACAAGTTGAATTCCCCTAATAAAACAAAAAAAACAAGTTTGTGGACTTGTCATCATCTTTGATGCAAGTCTGTGTTAAAAAATATCTGTTGCCTGGCTGTGCAACAGGTAGCTTGGGGATACCCACAACACAGCAGCCCTCATGAGGGTAGCAATACACATAACTAAGTGAAAAGTCTAAATTTCCAGGTGATTAGGAAAATGTCAGGGAAACAATAAACATGTAAACCATAGCTCCATGTATGAATAGGTAAGGTCAAGAAAAAAGACTCCAGTCCAAGGAATGACATGTGCATTGCAGCAAAACAGCATTTGTGAATATCAATACAAGTTATTAGAGATGAGCTAAAACAGTGTCAGTAGATTGTTCTGTCACAGTATTGTTGTTTTCTGTACTTCACAACAGAGACTCTGAATGATGATCAGCCATGGCAAAGTAAGACACGGGAACTGTGCTCTGAATATAACACCAAAGAGCTTTACAGCCTAGATTAATATTATAAACAAAAATGAAGAACAATTTTAGGAAGCTTCTGCAGCACACAACTAGAACGCAACTAAAGACCATAAGACCATATGACTTAATGATGCCTAAATTTTAAAAGTGCTGAACAAAAACAAAAACCTATGCTTTAGCAAAAGAGATTATGGTTGCTATACAGCACGTTAGTTTCTAAAAAAAAAAAATATATATATATATATATATATATATATATATATATAAACCAAGAAGAAAAGCAATTCCAGGCAACAAATGAAATCATTAAAGCATTTGTAAAGGCTTAGTTTTTAAAAAAATAATACATATGTTATAATTACCTGCTGGCCTCCTCTTCTCAGGTCCCCCCGGCGGCACTCTAGGCTTCTCCTCTTCTCTGTGTGACACCATTGGAAGCTGCTTCTTATGGTGGTGCACCTGTGGGCTCACTCCAAGCCAGGCTTTGTGCGTCTATAGACACACATGGTGCTGCTCGGCCCCCAACTCCCGCTCTCTTCTCACAAGATTTGGTTGACAGGAGTGAAAGCCAATGGCTCCCACTGCTGCCTTCATGTCCTATGAGGAGAGAGTGAGCGGAGGGAACTGCTGCAGACAGGCACATCGCTGGATTGAGATAGGACTCAGGTAAGTATAAAAAGGGGTCAGGGGTTATACTTATACTGGAACATGTTTTACCTTAAAGCAGGGAATGCATTCAGAAAAAAAAAAATCTTCAGCCTTTACAACCACTTCAAGGACTATTGCAAACACTGCAACTGTGACAAATTCAGAAATTACAATTAGTTTAACTTAAAGGAACCAATAAAGATTGAAACAGGTAAGCTGCCATTGCAGACATTGGTTTAAAAGGTACAAGTTCCTGGTTTTGCTATCCAGTGAGTCACTGACCTAGAACAAACATGCAGTATGGGAGTTTTGGATTTTCAGATTGTTTGAAGCTTGTTCAAGGTCATTAACCCAGTAAACATTAAATCCAGGATCAGGTTGACAAAAAGGTCCTAATTAGCAATATCTTCCTCGGCCATGTGATATCATTTCTGTAAATGAATTAATTAATTGTGGAAGACCTCCTTTTTACTTTCTTCCACTCCTTTTGGAACAAATCTAATCTCTTCCATCAAGGGAGAAAAAGCAGTTTTTTTCTTGGAAAAGGAAATTAAGTGTTAGAATATATGAGAGGAGGGTCTGGGTCTTCCCACTCCAAGGCCAGTTTCACTGCCTTGATGAACGACTGGACCATACTAAATGTGAAACTTGAAAACTGTTGCTTCACCACTGAGGAGGTTGAGTGGCTTTCTTCTGGCTCTGGTGAGGCTGGGTGTAGGGTGGCAGTGGGTGACTTGGCCCGAGGCACTCTTTGCGCTAACATAGTATGCATAGTTGCCAACATTTGAAAAAAATGTTTTTTCTGTGTGGCGGGAAAGCCTCTGTAGGCAGGGCATTACTTAAATCAGGGGCAGGACATTCGTATGTTATGGGTGTGGTTGTAGTTGCATATAAAAATATGCCAAATATTGGGCGTGGCTTAAATGGGTGTGGTTAAATAGAGTTTGAGATGACTTCTGAATTTACTGAAAAAGTTAAAATTGCACTTACAATATAAGGCACTCAAACTAATGCCAGTGAGAATCCCATGTGAGAAGCATTGGCAACACGCTAGAAAAGCAAGATGGCCAGGGAATGAATTCATGCCTTAGGCTCCCCCCCCAGATGCGGGAGGGGACTTCGTCAATGGGAGTGGAGCCACATCCTATCTCACACCTTAAGTATGCAAAGCCACCCATTTCCAGGCAACGGCTACAAACAATTGAAAACCAAAGACTGGATATCCTGAAGGATAACGGAAGACATATAAATTCCAGCTTATATATTGGGGACAACTAATGCCCACTATAATATGACTTTAGAAGGTCTTTCAGAAAAGATACAAGATAAATATACATAAAAATAAAATAAATAAAATATGTTATATAAAAATATATTTATATAAAACAACCAACTCCCAAATAAAATAGAAATAAAATATTTAAAAATATTTCTAATTATTAATTACTAATAAAACTTTAAGTACTTTGGTTTTGTAAATCCAAAAGGATTCCCTGTGACTAAGCTGTCTAATGTAATGACCCCCTCTCCAGTGTCTATCTCCCTTTTTAATACCTTAAAATTTAAGACTATTGGGGTTCTTATCATGACATTGAAATGTTTAGATACACATGATTTTTTTCTCCTCTTTTTATATTATTGACATGCTCAGCAATTCGCACATGCAGTGGTCTGGATGTGCGACCTACATACTGGAGCTCACAATAGTGCAGAATGTGGTAATGTTAAATAGGGAATGTACAGTGCAATACAAGGAAGGATGGAGATGACTATGTGTGTGTGTGCAGGATGGGAGTGACTGGATGGCAGTGTGTGTGTGTGCAGGATGGAGATGAAGGATTTAGGTGTGTGTAGGATGGAGTAGACAAGATGAAGATGACTGTGTGTGTGTAGTGTAGGATGGATATGACTGGATGGAGGTGTGTGCAGGATGAAGATGACTGGATGGAGGTGTGTGTAGGATGGAGATGACTGGATGGAGGTGTGTACAAGATGGAGATGACTGGATGGAGGTGTGTGTAGGATGGAGATGACTGACAGTCATTTCCACCAGATGGCTGCTGCTCGCTCCCCCCCCAAAAAAAACCAGAGAGACCCTTAGCCATCATGATTCCCCCCCCCCCCCAGAGATGGAGATGCAAAGAGAGAAAAAATTGCAGCACTAACATTCCTCCAGTCCAGTGGGTCCACTGCTGCCTCACACACGTTGCCAATGTCCTGGAAATCCGATATCAAGGCGGGGGCAGCAGCAGATAGGGGTCCCTAATTCTACAAGAGCCTAGAGTAGCTAAAAGATTAAAAATTTTCCTTGCCTTATTTGCTCAGTAGGAAGAAAGAGCCACAGCAGACTGGGGACTATTTCTCCATTTTCAGGAGCGTCGGAGTAGCGCCATTTCTAAACTAAACTCCCGGCCACTTTTATATCAATCCACCGGAGCAATCTGGAGAGATCGCAGAGAAAATTCTCACAGACAAGTTTGTCTGGCATGGGATCCACACTGCAGGCCCAGCACTTTTTACCTTTCATGCACTATGAACGCTCAGAAGAGGATGGGTGCGTGCGTTTTCAGGAACCCTTGCAGTATTTTGGATGATACTTGCAGGGGTTAGACACTGTCCCTGTAGAATCTATCATGGTGTAGTGAGAATCTCCTGGACTTTCTTGAATAAGAGCAAGAGCGAGACAGGAAAAAAAATGCCACACTCATGAGAAAATGCACTCTTTATCCCATCTTCTTACTTACCAAAAATGATAGTCCCAACGTGCAGGTCTTGATCATGTGGTGGAAGGATCATATTGGAGCAAGGCATCAGAACTGTGCAGAAAAGGAAGCAGTAGAAAGACCTTCAGAAAAAGGGAAAGCTCCAACTGAGACAGAAGAAAGGCAAAGGAAGCGCAGCTCTAACACCAGGGTCAGAACACCAGCCAAGGTGCACCACCAGAGCTTTAATTAATCTAGTTAGAAAACTTCTCGGCCCCAAAAAACCTCTAGAAAGGGCTCCTCACCTTGTTGGTCTGTTTAACAACCTAAGATGCGAAACTGTACTAGGGAAAGGCTGAACCTAGATGAACGTCGATAAAGTCAGTAGGTAAGTCAGTAAGTGTAGATCTCTTGAGGACAAAAAGGAAAATGTGGTGGGTCTCCCTCTCTTTCCTTTTACAGATGTGGGTGGAGATAGGGACAGTGTTCTATCATATGCATGCTTCCATGTTAGCGTCAAGAAAGGATATTTTCCTCACATTGGAGTGCTATTCTCTTATATTCTGTTGAGTATACAGAAAAGGCAGTAAAGGGAAATATCCTCAATTAGACACTGATGGCAAAGAAAAAAAGCGTAAAGTGGGTTTAACCCACCCTACGTTATCAAACAAGTAAAGAAGGAAAAGTTTTGTCTGTAGATATACTATTTAAAGTGGTTGTAAACCCTAGCGTATACCCAGTGAGGTGGCTGGCCTCAGGTGATACACAGAGATGAAACAAATCCTCCTACATAAGTTCTACTTGTTTATCTGCAGTCTTCTCTTCATCTGTTAAAAAAAATTCAGAATTTATAAAGCTTGTCTGAGCTATCAGAAATAGGGGACAGAGCAGAAATTACACACTGTGGAGCTCAGTGAGGAGTGCTCTGAGATCTGATTGGAGGGAAGAGATACACTCCCCCTTCACACAGCACACAGGAACAGAGCTGAGGCTGTCAATCACAAGCTGTGTGCGAGAGATCTCTCCCCTGTCACCTTTTTTCTCTTGGTTTCAGGAAAACTTGTAAGAAGTGATTCATGCAGATAGCATAGGAAGGAAGCAGCAGACAGAAATCACACTTAGTGCTCTGAATTGAGACAAGTACACACTAGAGAAGGAAACGTTGTATTCACAATTCATACCTGCAGCATACAACCACTTTAAGTGAAGTGGAAGAAGCCAGTTGGCTGTTGAGCTTGAGAGGCTAAATTAGAAAAAAAAGAGGGAATTAGGTCCACTCTCTAAATTTAATTTCATTCAGGCTGGATGCAATGTTTGAATGATCTCATGTACTTTCTTGTACATCAGTGGAAGAAGTTATGTTATGTTTTTAATTGTATCTATTTCTTCTTAAACATGCGCCTGCTGGAATAACAATATTCTAAGACTGTGGTTCTTGAGTAGGCTATACAACTATTGCTTATTGTTATCCATTCTTTGCATTCTTACTCGTCTCCTGGATGAAAAATCAACAGTTCTTTGGCACCACAGCTGTAGGATTGTCCTTTTTGCCTTTAGCAATGATTTGTGAGATCTGCCCAATTTTAGGTAGAAACATCTTTCCCACAGTAACTGAGGCGGTGTAATATTTGTAACTGAAATAGCTATGGCAAAAAACACGCCTCTATTGTGTGTAATTGTTTATATTTGTGAGTATACATACAAAAATACTGACCGGCAACTCAGATTTCTGTTTATTTTGACCGATCATGTGCATGTTTGCGTGCACAGGTACATTGAAAACAATGGGCTGCATTTAGATCAGTAAAAAAACCCACCTGTATGCCTGAAATCTGAGCAAGCATTTTCAGGCAGCATAGTGCAAGAGGCCTTAATCCAAAAATGTAATTTTCCTTACTACAAACCTTCCCTTCCACTATTTAAAAAAAGCATTTTTTCTGGTTTTTTCCTTTTTTACATTTTTTTTTAACTCAAGCAAGTCCCCTGACTCCATTCTTGCCTAGAGGAGAATGACGTGTTTCTGCTATTACAGCCTCCTTGTATATCATAAGAAAAACACAAAAGGGCGCACTCTCCTTGTACATTTCCATGGTTACAAATGAATTTATTAAAAATGTAACAAATGGATACTCACAAAACAAATAAAAAAAACGAACATGAAGTTAAATGGGTCAATGTCACATGACTAGAGTCCTATGATGATGGTGCCTGGTGGAAGAAAGCTGAAAATAGCTTTAGGACCCAGCAGTGGGGCTATTTTCCATGGAGGGGGTGTGGTGATGATTTCAATCAAGAATTCTCCCTATATATTTGGGACATGGGCATTCTCTACCATCTTAGCTTTGAAAAAAGTTGTTCAACTCTCTGTCATATTTTTCCCACTGGGCACCATCATCACAGGACTCCAGTCATGTGACATTGACCCATTTGGCTTCATGTTCGTTTTTTATATTTGTTTTGTGAGTATCCATTTGTTACATTTTAATAAATTCATTTGTAACCACAATAATGCACGAGGCGAGGGCGCCCTTTTATGTTTTTCTTTTGCTAGTATAAAGACTCCCCCATCTTTAGAGGGCTGCATCTCAACAAGTGACAGACACCGTTTTACATGTGGAGCATGAAGATTAGAGCTCTGGTGTTTGTTTCCTTTGGATGTCCTTGTATATCATGTCAAACATCCCAGGAGGCTGCAGGGACACACAGTGGCACATTACTGAGGCTGCAAGAGACAGTCAATTCCCGATGATGTAGGAATGCAAGATGCTGGCCCAGGAAACGTGTGGTGGATCACAGCAGGACAACGATGGATTTGCTGGGTTTATGTTTTTTTGAAGATAACCTAGAAAATAGAAAAAAAGGATGGGAGTTGTGTGAAGTTACTCTTGTATGACTTCTTGAAAAGAGGTTTGATATTCTGAATCTGGACCCTTTCACGCAGGCATCATCCAGTCACATTTTTTCAAAGAAAAAAAATATCAGTTTTTTACTTTTTTCTGAAGGTATCCTACAACCTTGACTCAAAGCAGCTGTCTGGAGCAAGGGTTCCACCCAATCCAAACCAGGCCCTTTGGGTCTGGTTTGGATTTTATGAAGGGTCTCAAGCCAATAAAAATGAATGGGGTCTCTCTCAAAATCCATACCAGTCCCTTAGGTTTGGTATGGATTTTTAGGGGGACTCCATGCCAAAGATTTTTATAGGGTCTCCTCAACATCCTGAATTGGGGGAGACCCCTATGCGATTTTTTAAAACAATTTCACTGACAGCTCATCTGTTTACATATTCCTGTCAGTTTGGAATCCCTGGCTGACAGCAGGAATGAGTCATTTGTTGTTTGGATGCCAGTGGGTACCAGCTCCTTAACAACCAATGACTCATCCCCGTTGGCTAACAGCAGGGTTAAGTCCCCGGTGGATGCAAAATGACCGTTTAAATGGAATGAGATGAAGACCTGTTCTGTTTTAAAAAATGGGCCTAAACAGAAACAGACGTAAACAGATGTTAATGGATGATCATCTATTTACACCTGTTTGTTCATAAAAAATTGCTATCTGTTTTTCATCTGTTAATGGAAGGATGAAAAACAGACAGATGGAATGCCCTTATGAAAGGCGTCTAAGAAATAGTAGACAAAACATTTCAGGAAATTCTGTAAATAATCACCTTCTCAATGTCCACGTTCACTTTGGTCACCCCGTCATAACTTCCGCACTTTAATACTGGTCAGTGAGGCCTTCCCTCACGTTGAGCAGCCAGCATACTAGTTCTGGGTTCTTAGGACAAGCCATTCAGTGAATTCAAACAACCTATGTTTAGAGGAATAAAGCTGAAAACTAGACCATGTGCTTTTGCAGAGGGTCTCACCCTCCCCTCTCTATCCAAAACTGAAGAAAAAAAGTTGTGCCTAGAAATACACTTTAAGTATATTGGATATTTTTGAATCCTCTGTGTCACCAGGCTCTGTCTAACCTAAGAATATCCATTACACTTAAAGTGGATATAGCACCCTCCTTGTTAGGATGCTAGGCCATAGGGAAATGTAGTTCTTTTTGGCTTCTCTGTAATCATTGGAGCAGTTGTTGATTGCTTTTGGTGGCTCTGAATCTCACAGACCGTAAGTTTGATTACTCTCCCGTCTTCCAGAGGCTTCTGGAACATATAGGGTTCAGCAAGGCAAATCTCAGCCTAAATATTTATGGTGTTCCAGCCAATCCCTTGGGAGGTGTGCCCAGAAGGTGATTGGAGAGGCATGTAAATAGTCTGAGATTTGGAACAGCAGGGTGTTCTGGCTAGACCAGGGGTAGACAACCTTAAAGAGGTGAAGATCTACCTGAACTACATGGGAGAAGTCAAAGATCACTGGGCAAAGTGTCACCCAGTGTCACTTCCTCGCACCTGATTTAAAAATCTAATTGCTGTACTACCATGTCACAATCGCATTATTTACATGACAATCATGGATTTAAATCAGATGTTGAAGAGGCAACATATTGCCTCCTCACCACCTGTCAAACACACTTTGCTTTGCAAAGGAGCAGTAGTGTCTGCTGCCCTTGTGAATGAGACCTTAGTTGCGTCCAGCAGCAGCACTATTAGAGCTCATTCACAAGTTGGGTTGTGGTAAAACCCTGCAGTTGAGTCATGGTTTTACTGCCCCCAATCCCTATCCCCTTTAGCTGCTGAGGCAGCAGCCAAAGGTTTACACAAGCCACAGCAGGAATTACACCCACAGTTGTTTTTGGTTCGAGACCCATTCAAGCAAATGGTGTCACTCTGCAAGTGCCCCGCAACTGCATGCTTCTGCAGGGTCCAAGGGGTTAAAGCAGGTGGTGAGAAAGCAACACAATGCTACCTGTTTAACCCCTCATTTTCCTTGTTTGCTGTATTGCACAAGGTTGCAGGCCACTTGCACAGTGGCCTCATTCACTTGAATGGGTCATGCTTGGCAAGTGCTACACCCACCAACCATGACAGGGTGTAGGAGCCGGCACTAGAGAACTCTTGCTCCCTACTACAGCTCCATCTTTACAAGTAGTCCCTCTGCACTGCACTCTGTTTGATGCTGTGGGATGGTGGGTCAGCAAGCCCTGACCGTGATCTACCAGTCACCTGGCTGAGATTCTACTGGTTGCTGACCCCCAGTCAAGGCGGTTCTGGTCCCTGTTCTCCACTTTGGTTGTTATCAGTTGGAATGATCTCAAGCTTTGGCTGTTCTGGCAGAAGTAGTGTTATTTCTATTGCTACTATATATGGCAGCTGTCAATGGTTGCTAAGGCAGTGTAATGTTTGTAGGTAACAGTGTTATTACATGGCCCCATTCATTTACTTCTCACTAAATAGGTTCCGCTGCCACTTTAGGATGCTATTCATACTAATGCAAATGACGTCACAATTCTTCTTCCCTGATAATGACCGTGTGGTGGAAACAAGTTGGGCGGAATCTAGTCTTGTAATGTCATCTTGGTTTCTGCCAACTGCAATTTTCCCATTTACCTCATGTGACCAGATTACTGCAATACATCTTTATGGTCTAAGATTTGCTGCACTATAAGTTTGCCTTTATTTTTGTCTTTGCCTCATATGCCAGATAAATGGAGCCATAGCAGACCTGAGTAGCTGTTGGAGTAATTGTGGCTGGGTCACCACGAGACACATTTGATATCTCTATATGTTGTGGTCTTTCCATCTGTCTGGAGCCATATCAAACCTGAATTGCCATTGGGGATATTGTGGCTGTATCAAGGCAAAGAGCAATTGATCTCTGTTTGTTGAGATCTCTTCATCTGGTAAGAAGTGTGTGAGCACTGGTGTCACTTGGAGAGCACTTATTCGGATTGATTCACAATTCAATATTATCAACTTTAGTACTTTTTGAACTCTAGTTCACATTTATAGACTTTTTATTGATCTTTGATAGTTTTTATTCTTAATTTTTTCATATTTTTTGCACTAATTGTATTAATAATACATTTTTGTTATAGCCACATTAGTATGAGTAACACCTTAAAGTAACAGCACATCTATTCAGTAAGAAGTATGTTTTTATATCTATTATTCGGTTATTTCAGTGTTTCTGTTGTCACATACTGTATCTTTAATTTAAAAAAGAAAAAAGAAATCCTGCGCTTTAGCCCTCATGCACACTGGATGTTTTGATAATGCTGGTTATCTGTGTAAAGTCACGTTACAAATGTGAGTTTTTCAGCTTTTTTAGCGTTTTTGCATTCGCGTTTAGCGTTTACCGTGATTAGTGGTGTTTTTCCATGTTTTTCTGTGGTTGCGTTTTTTATACCCCAAAGGTTTGGGGGGTCAAAAAACAACCAAAAACGACGGTTTGCTGCGTTTTACAGCGTTTTGCTGCGTTTTTCAGCATTTTGCAGCGTTAGAGCGGTTTTACAGCTAAAAGCTCCTCTAAGAACACTAGTTCTGGGTTTTTTTTCCAGCCAAAAAATGTTGATTACAGTCTATGTGTGCAGGATAACATGCTGGGGGTTTACTAGCTGTAGAAAAAAACATCAAAAACAGCAGCTGTAAAAACGTCAAGTGTGCTTTAGGGCTGATACACCATAAAATATCAGAGACTGCTGCACCTGAATCATATTAGCTGTTAAATTAAATAATTGTGTAATCAGTGAATATAATCACATGAACATTATAACAGATGTCAGATAAAATTGTGAAAAGTTTAAAAAAAAACAAAAACTCTAAATAAAGTTCTGAATCTGTGCACTCCAAGTGAATTAGTGAAAAACAAGAAGGCACCCAAGGAAATAAGCTGTGTCCCAGGATCACACCACCATAAAGGGTTGTAACTATAAAGCCTAAGGATTGGATGTTGCAGTGGGAGCAGTGTGGGGCTTCACACATCTCTTTCTCTGTGCTCAAAAGAATAAAAAAATGCTTACTTACTTAATCCAGCTTGTTGATGTCTGCCATGTCCTCCATCCAACACACAGAGACTACACCTTCTACTCTCATCCCCACAACACTTTTATGTGAATAGATTTCTTTTAGATCCCCCATACGTTTTTGCTTTGGGTAAGAGGTGCAACTATAGGCTCCATTAGTGTGTCAGACTACGCTCTGATAGGCCTAGACATTGACTTTTCCCCATCTCCGGGGGCGCCTGGCACTGGCAACTTGATGACACAAAGTGCTACAGGAAGTGATGATACAACAAACTCTGGCCCTATGATTCTTTGGGAATTTCATAAGGCATGCATTCGGGGAGTTTTGATAAAGATTGGCTCCCGTCTGAAGAAAGAACTGATAGTTATTTGCTGACATTTATAACCTAGAAGCAGTAAACAATCTCTGGTGGCATCTGCCGCTCTGTCTGTTTAAGGCGAAAGCGATGATAGGGAATGTGGCAATATGCCCACTTCTATGTCTCAGAGATTAACGATAACAAACTAACCAAACATTCCCAATCACATGCCATCGCAGAGGTATTCAAGAAATATTACGAATCCCTCTATAGCGTCCCTTGATGCTATTAACACATAACTTACGTAGGCGAAACTCATTCGCATACCTTCAGAAATGGTGCTGGACTGCAATACTCAAATTACAGAGGAAGAATTTCTCATTGCAGTGGCCCTGACTAAGACCACAGAGGCACCAGGACCTGACGGCTTTACTCTGACGCCTTATTTCCTGAGAGTTTACAATGTGCTTGGGCTGGAGATGTGTTTTCCTATGAATTCTCTTCAGGCCCCCGTTACCATCTCAGCCAAGAAGGATAAATACCCCTTGTTATGTCCCAGCTACACAACCCACCCAGGTCAACCACTATGATGCATCTGTTTACGGACGCAGCGTAGGCCTTCGACCGAGTGAGCTGGTCTTTCATGGAGCAGAGATTATGTCATATAGGCCTGGGGGACAGATGATGCCATGGCTTATGGCCATTTACTCCCACCCCACGGCACATGTTAGAATCAATGGGGAGTTGTCTTCCCCTTTCTCCATTTTGAATGGTATGCATCAGGGATGCCTCCTGTCCCCGATCATATTCATCATGACCCTGGATTCGCTTTTACAATGAATCTGGCTCAATTCAAACATATTTGGCTTGACAGTGAGACCTGGATCTCATCTAAAAATAGCCGTATATGTGGACAGTCTCTTATTTTCCCTAACAAACTGCCAAACCTTCTAGCAGAGATGAGCCGCTGTAGCTCCCTCACCAACTTTAAAATACCGTTGTTGGTTCCTTCCACATCATCATACCATACCATGGAAGACTTACAAGCGCTCAGTCTTACATCATCTGGTTAACGCAGCTTAAAGCTGCATTCCTGACCTCTGGAAGCAGACTTGGTCCCCCACTTGCTTTGAGGTTGGCTAAGGTGGAGGAAGGGAGTAGAATGGAGGACCTCGTTTCCACGGATTGAGGTACTTGAGACAAATTTCTGAAGAAGTGGTTTTACTGGCACAAATATACATTCTCTGCGGAGTACAAATATATCTTGGAACAATCGCAGGCCAGTTTGCATGCAGAGGGACACAAGGAGTAAAGGAGTATCTTCTTTCCTACCCCTAGCTCTCCCTTTTTTTCCCCCCACTAATTACTTTCAGTCCTCTTTCATCATCCTTCCCCCTTTTTTTTCATACCCTTGTCTCTCCCCCCTGGGGTTTCTGGTGTGCCACAAAGATGGTCAGGACAACTTTGGTTGCTGTTCATAATTTTTGTTTGTCTAAACCCTTAGAGAAAACTACATAAAAGTTCAAGGGGGATACAATCCGACAATTACATGATCATACCCATACCAAGACATGCCACCTGTGGATTTCTATCTGTGGAGTTTTAACTGAATTTACTTGAGCCATACCTATGTAGGTTATTGTGATTGGTCCACTGATTCAGATATCTGTATATTTTTCAGTTATTGTTTGCTTTAAATAAAGAATCTATAAAAAAAGAAAGGTATATTATGTTTACTTGTTTTAAACTTTTTTTTGTTTACATTTTCAGTTGCTTCCTGGATTCTGGCCTAGGCCAAAATGGTGCCATACATCCTAGAAATCTTCATACACAATTTTTTCTTTCATCTAAAGGAGGGGCTCTCTCTGCTAAGCACCCCCTCCTGCCTGCATGCTACATGAATCATCTGCCCTTGCTCAAGATAGTTACGGCTATTAATGCCAAGTGTGTGTTTTCAAGGTACTTTTTCAACAGAATAAAGCATGGAGACATGGATGGATGGGTGAATTTGCTTTAAATATTAAGAATGAATTAAATAGTGTTTTCAGTTTGTGGTGCTTAGATACAAATGTTAGTTAAACTCTCTGGTACAAGCTCTTACAACTTGGAATAAAAATGTGCAGATACAGTCAGACATTTAGGTGCAAGAAAACTTAGAAATATCAGCTGCAGTTTGGAACGATTTCCAAAATAAGAGAGAATAATTAAGAAAAAAGTGTGTAGGTGGGATATAAACATTATATATACTGTAATTTTTTTTATACATATTTGATACACTGTATATGGTTGATGTATCAAATATGTATAAAAAAAATTATACAGTATACTAATACTCCATGATTTTATCATTTCAGAAATGTAATGTTAAAAAAACATTCATTTCAAAACAACATATGTCTTTTTAACTGAAGATATTGTGTTTCAAAACTAATTCTTGCAAATGGAAAGGGACAAAGAAAGAATACTTGTAATAATACGGTTGGGAACAATTGGAAATGGTGAAAAAGATGTTCAATATCTATAGTACTTTTGCCCTGGAATCTAATTTCCCAAAGTTAAACAGCACTGATCTGTGTATTCTGACTGACAACTATGTAGAAATGGTCAACAATTTCTATAAGATGTACGTACTTTTTTACATGACTGTGTATGTATGTATATATATTTACAATATATGTATCCTTTCATACTTTTATGAATTGTGGTCTCCTAGATTGTAAGCTATAATGGGCAAGGCCCCGTTTCCTCTTGTACCAAATTGTATTGTAACTGTAATGTCTACCTTCATTTTTTAAACCACTGCACAAACTGTTGGCGCTATATAACTCCTGTATTATAATAATAATAATAATAACACACCATGCCATATTTATTTTCTAATTTAGTGGAGATTATATTATAAAAACCTATTCAGTTTTAGAATATTCTGGCCGGTTCACACTAGTTCACTTGAATGGGCTGCTGTGCCTGCGTTTCATGCAAGGAAAAGGTGCATGCACCTTTTATTAAAATGCATCCGAGCAGAAACCACATGGTCTTTTTGACCATGCGGTTTTCATGTTGTTCCCTCACCCGCAATCATGCTGCAGGATGAGATGAATGGCAGCCCCCCCCCCCAACATCTCACAAGAGAAACGCGATACGGCTGCGGGTGGTTACGTTGTGATTCCTGCACCTGCAACCAGCCCACATCCGTGGGGCTAGTGTAAACCAGGGGTAAATCACAGCACACATGAGGCAAGTCTGCTGTTTGCTCTTGCTTGTACAAAAATGAAGCTGAAGAAAAGACAGTTAATTTGCCATGTGCCTCCTTTTCTAACTGTGGTGTACCGTGAAGAACAAGTGTGTTTTAAGGACAAGTGCACTATTAGTACATTTATCATATTAAGGATCAAAAACTCTTCCCAGCACCCCTTTAAAGTGTTAAGCTGGCCATATAGTGTATGGCTCTGCTGGCACCACTCCAGTCAAGAAAGACTGATTTTTCCTTCAACTTTTGTTGAATTAGCCCATGGGACACTTTTTGGTTGAACAGCACATCCGCTCAGTCAGATGCAGCATCAGTTGTCAGAATACAATAGTCTGCTAGATTTGTTTCATTCAGCCCATGCCATTTGCCAGAATGAAATAGTCCTATGGTACTTTTAGTTTTCTTTCATTCAGCCTGTATATGCCCAGCTTAATACTTACACGTCCCTGCTTTCACAAGATCTTTTCCTAGGTGGGCACTGTGCTTGCCACACATACACTGCAATTGTTATTCTTTTCTATGGAAAAGCCTTCACCACCTGCTTCAGCTTGGATGGAATAATTTTGAAATAGAAGCTTAAAAGCTCCCAGAATGATGCATTTCGGCGATCTTGCTGGAACACTTGACCTTTTAGGCAGGGCTACCCATGTACTTTTAAGCTCTTGCTACTGAGAGATTTAAAGACATTTGCCAGACCATTCACCTCAACCACAATCTTCCCATGAGATTATAAGTTTGCATTTAATGTATTTTGTGCATGTTACTTATCTGTAAAAGCTTAACTTTAGACCTTCAAAAGTCCTTAGGCTGCTGCTGAGAGCTGCCATCTTGAATATGATGTCAGCAGCCCCAGCACTCACGTACTCGCGTGATGCTCTTTTGTATTTGCCTTCGTTCCACCCCCGGCAGCTACAGAAAATGTTATGTAGGGAAGTAGAGAGAGTTGCCAGTTCTGACAGAATTTGACATTACCAGAAAAAGGGAGGGCTATGACAGACAAGAATGGAAGGGGCTGTGCTAGGTAAATGACTCTTTTAGTCTTTGCTTGTTGCGGGTGTGTGACATAGAACTCAGGGCCATGTGAGCAGCACTAAAATTATTAATAAAAAGGGGATGATTGTTCTCTCAGGAGCAAACAGATATCAATATTCAATGATAGTCCTCTGCGTACTGTACCTTTTTTAAGGATTCATGTTGATTGGTGTACTGGTCATACAGCTGCGTTCAAATGGAAAACGCAGCATTTCACAAGAAAAGACTATTTTTGACCTGTTTTGCCTGCAATTCAAACACACCCTAATAGGGCATACTTCATCTGCAGGAAAGCAATTCTGTCGACATGAGCCCTAAATATGCTGTCCCAGTTCTATGTCATAGTCAGGGTTCACAGAAATGTCAGTGTACAACAAACTGGTGATTCACATATTTGGCTGTGAATGCTACGATAGACTTTATTGAGTGGTGATCTGAAATAACATCTCAGTTAAGAATGAAATCTAATATTATAAAATAAAATAATTCTCGCTGGGGTGACATTACTGCTTGCCCTATAGATCTGGCACATGCTGCCATATGCAAAACAACAATGTAGCACCAGGAGAAGGATATTTCTATATCATAAAAGCTCTTTTATGTTCGCAACACATATCTTTTTCAATAAAAAAATATCACCCTGGTGACTGGCAGTACAAAAGCACAGAGGGCTTGGGTCACTTAGAAATGATGGCATTGTTTTAAGCCATGTTCATGTTGTGACAATTGATGTTCATTACCAACCTTGGAAAACTAATAGTGTTAATGGACCAATATGTATAAAGTGCTTTAAACTTCAGATGCACCTTCAAAAACAAAGATCAGGAATATAATTAGAAGAAAAAAAGGGAAGCTTAAGATTTGGTTCTCCCTTAAGCATAAAATGGTTGTTTGCAACTGAGAAGGCTTCTTTATGCAGTTTGCAGTCATTTGGATAAAAGTTCATTCCAAGGTTGTTAATGATTTAAGCCCTAAAACCTGCCACAGCTATTGAATTGGAGTGGATTGAAGCATGGCTGTACTTTGCGACTCTTTTTGTCTAGCACTACTTTGTACTAAACCAGAATACATAATAGAGATCTGGAATTAGTGTGCCACCTTCATTTATATACATTTTCCCCATCTTTAATCATAAATTTGTATCCTTTTAAAATGCAAGCTCTTTATTTTCTTAGATTATTTTTTGTTGCTCATTTATCCATTCTGAATCTTCAGTTTATATACCTCTAGAGAACCTTTTTTTAAATGTAACATTACTCATGTGACTCAGCTTGGAGTCTCTGGTGATAAGTAATAATTATAGAAGAAATGTTGTCAACTTATGTTCTTTACATAGCTCTAGGTACATGGGTTGTATTGTGCTGGTGTCAGATATACTTTGTATTGTCTAACGATAAATGCAGTGTACATGATTATTTTGTCTGGCTTGCTGAAACAATTTATTAATATTCTAAACACATGCAGCCCTATGCACTGCAATGTGTATGAATGCACACAGAGAAATAACTTGAACCAGCTGAGCACATTTAAAATTAATATTTATTAAACTTATTATAAGAGAAATGACGTCTGATTGTTTATAATGAGTTACTACACTTTGTGTTGTTACTGCGCTTGGCACTCTATTATCAAATAATTCTAGTGTGGTGGAAGGAAGTGGGTTCAGTAATTTTTATATAAGATGCTTAAGTTGTAAACTCTTCAAAAGGAATGTAAGAATTGCACTAAACTATAGCAACCAATCAGAAATGATCATTCATTTTTCTGGCACCTCTTGCAGTGAACCTATAAGCAAAATCAGCAATAGCATATATGCTGCAATAAGGCTGGCAATACATTATACAAATACCTGGAGATTTTTGGTTTAGATTTACCAAAAACCATATAATAGGAGGACAAACCTAAACAACCCTTTCAATTGTATCCAATTAGGCAGGCCCTTGCACTACACAGTTGCAGGTAAATCTAAAGGAAATTGGGCAGAAAATTGGAAGATAATTGTATAATGTATGGCCAGCCTTAGTGTCTGTCAATAGCATTAACACAGTATGTTTTGTTTTTCTAAGTCCCCCTGTAACATAGTTTTATTATTCCTGCCAATAGATCTGCTACTATTGACTACCTGTAATAGGTTGACAATGCTGTTTGTTCTGCAGGGAAATCATAGCAGTGTTGTCACCCTCTAGACAAAGATTTGTAGATTTAAATGAATTTTAGAAAAGAAAAAGATAATTAAAGGCCAACTCTAGACAACCCTTTTTAAACAAATAAAAGCAGCAGTTTTTTTTTCTATTGAATAAAAGTTTAAACTATGTGAATTAAAGCTGAGTATTGTAAGCACCTCTGTCAGCATAATAATGTGTCCTGAACTCCTGTAACTGTCTCTTTTTGTTGAACATCTTGGTCTGTATGTAGATGTAGTTAACATTTTAAAAAAAAGGCATATGAAAGAGAAAAAATAATTCATATACAAAATACTACCATTACAAGTCAGATAAACCAAATACAGTTACAAAAATACAATATTTTTCATTACAGTGATACTTTAAAGTGTTACTAAACTCAGGACCCTGCATTCTCTATATCTGATCTCCTACAGTACACAGAACATGGGAATTCCATTTTTTTTTAGTAAATATAAACTGCTAAATACCTTTTTTTCATCAGCAGTTGGAGCAGTCTTGTGACTTCTATCAGTGTTCGGCTGAGCACTGGTTTATGTAGGAGGAGTTTTCATTATCCTTTGATTGTCCTATGAAGCTACATGACCCCTGACCCTTTGTCTAGACAGTGCTGATTGGCCATATACCAATCACATGCACCCTCCAAAAAAAGAGCAAAAACACTCTCTAGCAAAACACACCAAACTGAGTGTTTCCTAGGGTTCTGTATTATCAACAGATGGATTGGGGACAACAAAACATGGGGAAGATTACAGAAGACATGGTCACACAGACTTCTTTCCTAATTGCAGAAGATTAACCCCTTAGGTCCCACAGTGACTATAACAAACATGTTTTACTGCATATACAGATTGATTTTACTATTGAGGGTTTAGTAACACTTTAACTGATGAAAGCTACAATGAATCAGCGCTCTGCATCTTCATATTGAATTAGATACCTAGTATAGCTAGAGATTCAATAAATGTTTGTCATTTTTAGTTAAGATTAAGTATTTGAAAAAAAAATCAATTATAAACTATAGCTGCCTCTTTCTGAATTTGGAAATATCTACTTTCAAAATTCACAAAATCAGCAAGTATGAGCCAGCCCTGCCTGTAGACATAAACACATTGAGACAAGATCCATTATCTTTGTACAAAATTTTCACTAATGCATAGTGAGATGGTCTAGTTACAATTGGTGCAAAGGAAAATTAATCTTTCACTGAATTACTGGTTCTCAAAAGCTATTGGCAGCCATTTAAGACTATATTAATGCTTTCCATACTTACAGTTTATTGAATCTGGGCTAATCCTAATGATGCCATGGATAGAGCTACAGAAGTGGATTGTAGTATGAGGGATGGAAAAAGTCTTAGGGACAAAATCATTACATTATTTTCATGAGAATAATTTATTTGCTTAATATGGGAGAAATCTCCAAATAGTCTCATTAATGTATGATTACCGAGTTTCCAAATTTAAGAAAGAAAGAAGTGATTACTACATACTTTTTGCAATGAGATTAAATTGTGCCTCTGCACAATCTATAGCTCTCTCATGAAAATTCATGTTACAGTCCTCCCAATCCCTAGCTGTCTAATGCGCATTGAACAAAGGAAAATCTTGAAATTTGTCACCAAAGTAGGCTGAGATTAGCAGCCGCTGTACTATATCATCAGAGGATAGCAGGAGGCCTACCTTTGCTGATCCTACAAAATATTAAACTACAGCCCAAATCGCACACCTAGCATCATCACTTGCTTTATGCACACCATGCTTCTCACAAACTGCCCCTTTGGACTCATGTTGTTCTCAATGATTGTGCTCCATGCATCTTTAACTTACTTTGGCTACCTCCTACCCAAAGACCCCAATAACAGATCTCACTCTGCAATATTCCTTAAGACAATGGGACCTCATGAAACATTCTTGCAATTTAATCTTACCTCACCTCCCACTTTCAGGAATTCTACGTAATTCCATTTTCCTCCCT
Organism: Staurois parvus; assembly: GCF_062004578.1. Lineage (NCBI taxonomy): Eukaryota > Metazoa > Chordata > Amphibia > Anura > Ranidae > Staurois > Staurois parvus. The sequence goes on along the minus strand of NW_028317886.1, from coordinate 24,495,124 downwards.
GCATATCAGAATCCACAAACCTTTTAATGGTGGCACCTAAAAGGTGTTAAATAAGTATATGACCTATTATCAAGTGATGGCAGAAAATCTCCTCAACATCTCAGAAAACATTAGAAGCTGCCCCATACAGAATTGTTTCAATACATACAGAGTAGTTACTACATTAACAGCTTCATCAAATATCACACTGACTGTTTAATATGTTTGACCTCTTTTAAAATCACTGCCTGAAAAACCCCACTCTATGGTCCTCACTTCTGCTCTTAACACATCCCTCACCAGTTCCACTGGCTCATTAAAGCTTCAATGTTTGGAACAGTCAGAGAAAGACCTTGGAGAGTCCTTAGACACACTGTAGCTACTGTAGCTGACAAAATTTGGGTTGCTATGGTGAAATGGCCACCTAACATATTAGCTCATAAAAACTCTCTCTCTCCCAATGGCACATGACTGCATTGGCAAATTTGTTCCTGGTCCTGCAGGTGTCAGCCTGCTTTCAAGGTTGTGGGGAGTGTGGTACTTTTATACATACAGTAAATGCTGGCAAATCCCTAAAGCCAATTGATTCTGGATCTGCACATACAACACGGTCAGGGCTCTGAGGAAGAGGCAAGTCCTCAAAACGCGTCAGTCTTTTAGATGTCTATACTCCCTATTGCGGACTGTTACTCAGCGCGGTGTTGACCCAGCTGTTCTTTATGATGTGCCTTGACTATATTGTCGTTAGTGAGTACAACACATACTTTATTTTTTATTAAACATTTTTTATGGTAATGCACTAGGCCTGTGCGCCCTCTGTTTTTTCTTTCCTGGTTCTGATCCACAACCTGATCCAGGATCACTGAGAAGCATTGCTACATAGGTATGTCTCTGACCAGGGCCATGGATAAGGGGGTACCACCAGTCCTCCTGTACAGGGCCCAGGCCGGCTGGGTGAATTAGATGTGGGCAGGTAGGGTGATCGGCATGGTGCAATGGGGGGGGGTGAGGGGCAATTACTGGAACCCATGCTGTATGGCTCTCTCTGCAGCAGCTGAAAGTTGGCTTCTTCTCCTCTCCCGTTTGCTGGCTTTCAGCTGCTGCAGAGAGAACCATACAGGAGATCTGTTCCAGTAATTGCCCTCTACCACACCCATCACCCTCCCTGTGAACCATATGTTTCCCCCTGTGTACCCACACCCCTGCAGTGTTGCTGGTTTCCCTCCTCTTCTTTCCTCCGGCAGCTGCAATCACAAAATAGGATCCTTCAGGATGGAGAGTGGGGGAATGGCTTGGTAAATATGTCACATTTGCCATCCCCTTTCTTTCCTGAATGAACACAATGAGTGATCGGTACTGATCACTCACAGTGTTCATTCATAACTGAAGCATAGTAAACTGTTTTTTTTTTCTAACAGCAGCCCTGTATCTAACCTTTCCAAATGTGAAAGAAAAGCTAGCAGAATATGTGTTACCTGCTGCCAGGCACACATTGGCTCAATTTTGTAAACAACCCACCCTCAATTTTGTGAAGGTGAAACAGAGGCAGATGGGCACCATGGTACACAAGAAACTAATTGCAATACTTAGTGACACCTGTCCCAAATTCCTTAATAATATGGTATCCATGGCTATAATATGACAGTATATTAAAATAGACCAGTTTCTCCTTTCACTTTAAAATGATCATCTGGGATAATGGGGTGACCATGCACTTGACTGGCTCCTACAAACCTCCCTATGCTTAAGCCCCCTCCAGCCCTCCAACTATCTCTCTTCTTACCAACTCCCCCATTCCTTTTCCTTCCTCTCTCCTCTTTTCTTTCTTCTTTCTCCTACTTTTCCTCTCTGATACTCCCTTCTTTCCTCATCCCTTACCTGGAACTTCATTGGCCTATGTTTGCTCCTATCTTTCCTTTTTAGGCTACCAATAACAGGGACTGTAGCCAAATGTGCATATAACCCCCAATACATATTACATACTGTAACCTTTTATTGTCGAATACAGCTCTCAGTTGTCCTTCTAATTTGCTAGCCACACTAAATTTGCTATACAGTAATGGTCCTGTGACATTTTATTTCCCCCACCCCCTTTTTTGTTTTTCTTTTGTTGTCTGCCGTAAGCGTTCTTGTTATTGCTTGTATTCCCAAAACACTTTTCCTGTACAACAACATTGTTATTATTTATACCTTTGTATACTTTCTTGTATAATTTTTTTTCTGAAGAAAACTCTTATCACATAAGGATATTCATTGATTGTAGAAGCTTTTAGTTGAAGCTTCGCATCTAAGAGTAGCCCCATTCTTAGGGCCAAATCACAGCAGCAGTATGTTATACTATATGTAAAATGCTGCTCCTGTTGTGCCCAGAGCTGTTTAATTTTTTTTTAACTTTATTGAAACATTACAAAATAACATTTCATTCATTTCTATGCACTGCTGCTTTATAAATGCAATATGTCCTACAGCACATTGCTGTTCACTGAACTACCAGGACATACGGCAAATTGCCTTGTCTATGCATTGGGACTGCATTTTCACATGGTGTGAGTGAGCCCATAATCTCCCTCTTAAAGTTTTTTTAATCATGCCAGTCTTAATGAGACTTATCTTTTGTTAATGTAAACAATACCATTGATCATGGAGACATCCATAATAACAGAGTTCCCACGAACTGATATTCATAGATTACCAAAACAACCGCTTATACTTAGATCACCTGGTTCACATATTGCCTATATAGTCTGTGCTATTGAACATTGTCCCCTAAAGGCAAGCTAGCACATAAAGGCTACCATCAGCAGTGAAGTTCCATGAGGACCTGGTGGAATAGAGGGTTTGTAAGGGATTTCCGGCAAGAAGAATCGCGATTGGAAATGCGCATGCGCATAGGAATTCCCGCAGAAGACTTGCCGGTTGTGCGCATGCGCGCAGGAATGCGCGAACGCGCACATGCATGGCGAAGATTGGCACCAGGCGGCCTATTTAACGAGTGCCTCTGCTCATGTTCAGTGCTGACTGGTCTTCAGCTCCCCCGTGTCCTGTTTGTTCCTGTGTGATTCCTTTGTTGCTGACCTGGCTTGTTCCTCACCTGACTCTGATTGCTCTCCTGATTGATACTGGTTCCTGACTTCGGCTCTGCTCCTGACCTTGGCTTTTCCTTCTGATTCTGTACCATGCTACCCCAACTGTTGATGACCCTGGCTATCCATGACACTGCTCCTGTCTCTTGTCCTCACTACCTGCCCTGCTCTGGTGCACGCCTGGCAATCTACAAAACCTGCTCTGCCTACTACTACTGTGTCAAAATCAGAGGATCATCAGCCTTCCAAGGTCATCATCTGCATGAGTTGCAAACAACAACTACTGGCACTCTTGTTCCCCTGGGTCCTAGACTCCCTCGTTCCAACTCCAGCGTGGTCAGGGCTAGTGACACAAGTGAGGCCGACCTCGTCATTTCAGTCGCCCATCAGGTACGTGACAGGGTTGTGTGGCCATCTACCCTTCTACATTTGATTGCTCTGAATATTTTTTAGAGACCAGGCTGTGACTCGGTAACGGTACTATTCACGATAACTAGTAAGAGGGTTATATAGATATGTAATACCCCTTAGCCCTGGTTAACTCTAGAGCCACATGAAAGTTGCACAACTTGCATTGCGACTTTGCTGTGCAACTTCCTTGCAACCAGGTGAGACTTCAAAGTGACTTTAAAGCTATTTCAACGTTACTTTGATGTTTTGAGACTTTGGTTGTGGCCAATCATAACAATATAGAATTACTTTTTCATGTACTAAGCTGATTAGCAGCTCATTGTCCTGAGGTTTAAGCATGCATCTGGATGCCATTTCTGCACACTGTGAATACAACTGTAACAATGTAATGTCCAGTCTGGCCATGTGCTCAGTCTGCCTATGTGGTTGGGAGGTGTCAAATATTGCGTGGTGACAATAGGAGCTGAAAATGGGACACTTGAGAGGATAATTCAACTGCAGGGATGGCCAGGTACAGAGGTATACAGCATAAAAAAGAATGTTAGTGGAATATACAGTTAAAAAAAGCCTCAGAAAAAGTTGCTCTGATAAAGACATAGGGGCGACTTGTTGGTGATTTTTGATTGCAGTCTATTGGAGTCACGCACACAAGAATCACCCAAAAGTAGTGTAAGAAGTCTTTTTTTGTTGCAGCAACTCAAGACGCGGCAATTAAGACAGCACTCAATAAAACCTATGTGTTTTCACTTGACCTGCAACTTTACATGTCGCCAGAATGTTGCAGGTCACGGGAAAATCTTGCTGTGTGAACAAGGGTTTAGGGTTCTGTCACGTACCTGATAGAGATCGACCTGGAGAGTGGGCTTCTTTTACACTTCTTGTCCAACACCCCTGGTAGTGATGACAGGAAGTGTGAGGACACAAAGTGACACAAGGGCCGGTGTAGCAGGCAGTGCCAGCTGGTGTTTTCAGGAAGCAGATGACTGTAGATCACCTGGCAGGAACCAGAACATGGTGACACTTGATCGGCAGACAGGAGCATAGCCAAGACATAAGCCAGCAAGTCATCAACAGCCGGGCAGCAAGGTACAGGAACATAAGGCAGATCGGTACACAGTCAGGCAGTGGGGTACAGGAGAGCAAGACAAGGAGCAGAGTCAGAATACAAGGCGAGGTCACAGCTGGCAGGCAGAAATTCAAAGACAGGTCAGGAGCAAACTGAGTCGTACACGGTTAAGCAGGAACTAACTGAAGACCACTCCGCAATCCATTCATGTCATAGCCCAGCTAACATAGGCCATTTGGCACTAGTGCCCACTAATACCTTTGCACGTATGTGCCAATGCCCAGTGTGCAGTGAGCGTTTGCTCTTAATTATGAGCATGTGATAGCCTTCTTGTTCCAACACGAACTGATCTTCTCTTACAGGTTCATTGAACAGCAGTAATATACCTGATCAGTTTGCCCTGTGATAAGAATATAATATTGTACAAAGCGTTTGTGTACACAGGCTTTATGCTTTTTGCACCAGCCTTATCCCAAATAGGGATAGGAGAGAAGGTTCTGCGCACAAAGGGTTGCAACTCTGCTCCAGCTTTTAACTTAGGCAAAATTTTTTTTTCCATTTTGGATAGAATAAGGTCCCATTCACAATTGAGTGTTTTTCAGCTCGAAGCTCAACGCTCAAAAATGCTCAGTAAGGAAAATCCCATTCATTTCAATTTGAGCACTTTGTCACCTGTAGCAAAACGGCTGTCGCTCAAAAAAGTACATGCGCTAGTTTTCAGGCAGCTTTGTTTTTTTTTATTTCATAGTTTTGAATGGAAAATGCCATTGAGTCTTTTTTTAAAGCGTTATTTTAGGCATTTCAGCTTAAACAGCAACTCCCTTCTCCTTTTTCTAGTGTCACTCCATACCTTATAAACACACATGTGATCAAAATTGAGGAGAGTTTGCTTCTAGAAGCTGAGACATTAATTGCTCTCATTTGTGGCCTCCTCTGCATCTTTGATTCTAGGGATCCCCATTATAAGAGCTGGGCAAGAACCACCAGAGCCTGGGAGGAAGTGGGACAAACCTTGCTGCCCCAGTGGAACAGCTACACTGCTCCCCAGATCAAGGAGAAAGGTACAATACTTCTGTGTACAGCGGCCATATGCTTGATTCTGGTTTTCCCACTGGGGAGATTTACCTTTGCTTCCTTGTCTATATTCCCATCATACACGTTCCTGAAAACAGGGCTATCAATAGCAGGTGCTGCAGTGACTTCCAACTGGATACTGGAAATGTCACAAATAAATGCATGTATTCGCCAGCACACCAAGGATCTCCAAATGTGGTCCAAAAAAGGCTTTTATTGCGGAACAATCACATCACAAAGGAACAAGTGCAACATATCAGAGCTGTGCCTTCATCAGGCATATGATAAAGTGCAGCAGTGGCAAAACAGAAAATAAGTACATAAATCACTAATCAGAACATGAGAAGAACAGTGACAGCCCCATCCTCTGATGTCAAATGACGTCATACTATCACCAATATTAATTCATTTTTGCCATCTGTGTCCTATTGGGGAGATTTACCTCACTTCCTGTCCCATAGCCAAAACAGAAATTGGTGGAAAATCCCTGCAAATTAAGGGAATTCCTTGGGGACCCCCAGTTCACCAGAACTAGTGTCCCCGTTGGAAAATTTCCCCTCTATTACTTTTCTGGGGACAACCCAAAATTTGAGTTTTCTTTTACTTTCACTTTGGATGATAATGGTAAACAGGACAAATAGAGAGGGGGATGCAGACTGCAATACAAACTTAATAGGTGCTCTATTCCATCTCCACTCAAAAACTAAAAAAAAGGTTCCCTTTAGTTTTACCTTAACAACTGTGTAGCAATGCTGTGTACGTGTAAATATGATTTGTGGATACTCAAATAGTTCTAATATTGGTTGTGCTCTTTAACATGGTCAGTCTGAAATGGAAATGTTTAATATGACTGCACTTATGGAAAATCTGTCTTTATTTCAGAAGTAATTTAAAACTGTTTCAAAATAATATGTATGCTCTCTCCCCAGCTAATGAACTGTCCGCAGCGAATGATCACTGAAATGTAACAGAAACGTACAGCATGTGCCCAAGCACATAATTGCTATCCTTTATATTGATATTACAGAAATGGAAACCTAGTAAATGGATATTTCAGTTAAAAAAAGGTCCTCCTCTAAACTACATATATATAGCTTGTTTAAGGCTAAACTCCATGTAAACAACTAAATATACAGTTTAAATACACACATGTGAACTATTTTATCTGTCAAAGGACCTGCAATGTTGTTCTGCCACTTTAGTGATCATACAACTCTGACAGATAGCATAGACAGAGGGGTGACACCACTTTCTCTGTTAGAACTGAATTCCAACTGAACGTTCAATTTAAATAAGCTAAATACACGCCAGGTACAAAAGTCTTACAGTTTGTTTTCTTTGAAAAAACACAACCTGAGTAGAAAAACCTGTCTCCTGTTAACAGCTGCAGAAAAGGACCCTTACTTACTGTGGAAGCAGCGGCCTCTCTGCAGAGGTCCAGCACAGTGGCTGCTGAGTCATAGCTAGTGTTCTCCTTTCATCAGGGAGAATGAGCCTATAGTGGACAGCACACAGGGCATTAAAGTGTTAATAATCTCTCCATATTAGGGCTCATTCACAATTGTTAAATCTGCATTGTTCAGCAATGGAAAAAGGCGGGTCTTCACAAGGCACATAAAAAACAATTGTTTTTCATGGGCCCTTTTCACACTGAAATACAGGTGGAAGCTGTGGAGAATTGTTGTGCAGAAAAATGCAACGTCTGCATTTTTCTGCACCGCAGCTCTCTGTAGCACCATGCATTTCTATACAATTCAGCTGATCTGTGGTGCATAGAAGTTAACAAAATGTCACAGGGTTGCTTTACTAAAAATCTGGTGCAGCTTTGCATATAAATCAACTTCCATTTTTTTTTCATTTTTGTTAAAAGGCTTAATTGAGCAAGCTGAACTTATACAGGCCATACATGGTTAGAATTCCAAACGATTTTTCGTCCGAAAATCGAAAACGTTGTTCGCTCGGTAATCCGATGGTGCCATCAATGATTTTGAAAATTGGCCGACCAAGTCATAAAGTTTACCTCATATAACAGGCAAAACTTCTGTTCCTTCCAGGTCATGGCTCATGTGCATATTCTTTTCGGAAAAACGATAGTACGATTTGACCATCATTGAGTCAAAAATTGATAATTTTACATGAATTTTCCAACATTCCTGATCACCAAAAAGGGGAGGAACCACAAAAAGCGGCCGGTGCCATTTTCCCATTAACAGAGCAAAAGTCGGCTGATAATTCTTAGGTTTGATTTTCGGATGAATAATTGGTCAAATTTCGACCCATGTATGGCCGGCCTTAGAAGCTGATTTGGCTACCATGCACAGCTGAACCAGATTTTGCACTCTCCAGTTTTAGTAAATTTCCCCCTTAGGCCCCTTTCACATGGGTAGACTCTACCAAGCAGAACTGGCTGCTCAGCGGAAAATCTGTCTGCTGATCCCCGCTGAGCAGGTGGATGAAAGGTCTGTGTCCACTCCGCTTGAGCAAAGCAGAGACAGATACAGCCCACTGTTCTCTATGAGGCTGTTGGATGTAAATGGACCACCTGTTTGTTTATATCCAACTGTCATCTGAACTGCTAGATGGATGGAGAAAGGATCCCCCATCCGTCTGTTTTTAGCGAATCAGATTGGATCGTATGCAGGCAGGTGTAAACGGACATATGTCTGTTTACATTGGCCTCCTCATAGAGAACAATGGAGGGTTGGATCAGGTCTGCCTGAAAAACAGACAGGCAGACCTGACCGATTCACCCTTGTGAAAGGGGTCTTAATGACATTTTAATAGTTATAAAAAGAAATAATGCAAAGCATTGCCTCCAAAGCCGGTCCAGCACAGACACCAGCCTGCACAAGAAAACGGAACATTGTTCTGTGCAGCTAGTGTGATGAGTCCATAAAAGGGATATTCAGCAGAATTCATTGGCACTTGCAAGTTTTCATGTCTGCATTGTGTTTCCAGTCTCTAACTTCTTTTTAATTTCCTCTGAAAATATCACCCTCCTCAGTTACTGTTTGTAGGGTGGCTCCCTTGAGCTGCCCTTTCGAGTACATTCATGTGTATGTGTGAATGTGAGTTAGGGACCTTAGATTGTAAGCTCCTTGAGGGTTAGGAGCTGATGTGAATGTACAATATATATATACTCTATGTAAAGTGCTGCGTAAAATTGATGGCGATATACAAGTACCTGTAATAAATATATAAACAGCTGTGCACAAGGGCTGAAAATTGACTGGTCTCTGCCAAACCAACTGATTTGGGCCGATATTTGGCCTGTGTGTACAAGGCTTTACAGCAGAACAGAATAGCTTGCAGTTGTCCAGCTCAGTATGCCTTATATCAGCTACTTTTTCTTTCTGCTATGAGCTCCTGGTCATTTTGATGACCCTGAACTTGACCTTAGACTCTTCTTACTAATGAGAAGATATAATCAGTGGCTGACAAGCAGCTAATTGAAACTGTTCTTTAAAAATGTGGTTACCATTGCTGCCCACGGTGTAACCTGACTCAATTTAGCTAAAAGTGACATTAAAGGTATTCATTCTCACCGTTCCAACTGTCACTCTCTGGCCCTGGCATCTCCTTCTGTTCTGGTTTTTGGTTATTCCAGCACTCAGGAATCAGTCAGGCTTCTGTAAGCTGAGCTGTGCATACACAGCTAATTTGACATTTCAGGGATTGCTGTAAACAGGCAGGTAAGGGTACTTTATTGCAGAAGAGAAATTGCATGTCTCTTCTGCAATAAAAAGTCTGCCTGCTCACAGTATGTAACAGCAGAACTTTATTTCTGCTTTAAAGCTAAAACTCCTTGTTTAGATCTAGGGGATTTGGAAGAGCACTTACTTGATTCTCCACTCTTGTAGACTCCTCTACGCTGCTAGACCGGTCCCCACAGTTTATTCTCCCCTGCACTCTGGCAGTCTAAGATCCTCTGATGTCAGCCACACTGATGCAGAATCCTTAGCCTTGCACTGGACGTGAGGACGCTGAGGGACTGTCCACCGCTGGAGCATAGGGGAGTGCCGTCTGCCAGGGAAGTGGAGGATCAGGTAAGTAAAATGCTTTTACTATCCCTTATATAAAAACGAGCGGTCAATCCTTGTAGTGCAGGCACAGCCTATCTGCATGAGAGGAATTTAGTTTTACTGGAGTTGGACTTTAGATTTGCTTACCTTCAGGTGTCCGTTTATGAACCAGCGATAAATGATCGCTGCTCAATTCTCCGGCATTCTCGGAGAACACAGTTCTCCTGTGAATGCCTTTTATCAAGCAGTTCTCCGAACGAAGGGAGAACGGTCTCCAAACTCTGGAGAACGGTCTCCAAATGCTGGAAAATGGCTTATTTTAAATTATCGCTGCTTAGTTTGTGGTCTCTCCGATTCTCCAGCTCTGGGCTGGAGAATCTGGAGGGAGAACACAGATCTCCAGTGAAGAGCTGAACAGTTCTCCGCTGATCTCCTGAATGTCATAAACTGTGAATGACCAGGGAATAGCTGCGATCCTCTGAATTGCAGCTATTCTCTGTGTCATAAACAGACACCTCAGTATTTACATCTTCAACTATCTACTGTACGTTCAGAGAATCTATGGTTTGGGGGTGGGATCTTTTACAAACTCTGAAAGCTGTAAGTGACAAATGATAAAGTGAAAATCTGGTCTGGTCACCTAAGGTGAAAAATCTGAGATAGAAATAGTATAGTAAGTGTAAATGTTTTCTGCTGTGCATGATAGATATTTTAAAAGCGTTGAATAAGTAACAGTTACAGTCTCCAACGTTGATTATTGAAGGGTACATGGACAAAAGCATATGTGAATATGGTTGGATGACAACAAGTAAGCACATTCAGTACCCCATGCGTTTCAAGATATACGCTGTCAGGATAAACATAAGACTGAAAGAGAAATTCCAACCTCTCTGATTGCTAGCAAAGCCAATACAATGATATAATTATACAGTAGTATTCAGAATGATTTGATTGTGTGAAAGTCTACTTTACAAAATCTAGTTTTCATTTTAGAAAGATTTAGTTGCATTGTAACATCACTACAACAGTACTAAGGTTATACTAAGGTTGTACATTACTGCAAATTATATCAACATGCTGTAAAATACAATCTAAGTAGAAGTAATATATTGCAGCTTACCAATCATTAGATGTGGTGACTGCATCAGTTTTCTTTTTTTGCCTCCCCTGCCCCCCTACCCAGTTTTCAACTGGAGATCTGGCCAGTAACACACCATCTGTATTACAGTGCCCCCACTCTACATGAAAGAGCAAACGAGACACATTTGAACAGCAGCATTGTTAAGCTAGGGGAAGGGGAGTGTTAGATGTACTATCAGATTTAGATACACTAACAAATTGAAGTCTGACTCCAGCTCACACTTTATAAGCAGTTACAGCAACAGATTTTTTCCTTTTGGGATAAAGGTTTTACAGAAATAAATAAAAGCTGATCATTGTAAGCACCCCTGTCAGGGTTAAATGATTTTTCTCATAACTGTAACTGCTACATCTGCAAGAGAACTTGTTCTTTTGTAAAACAAAAGATTTACTGGCTGGATAATCAGGTGAAAATAAGGAAAAAAAGGTTAAAAAAAAAAAGAATACATCCACCACATCTAGGAATTGCTAAGCTGCCAGATAATGAATGTTTGCTTTTGGGTTTAATACTGCATTTAACTGTCCGAATCAACCATATTCCATATGCTTATATATCTCTTATATAAAGACTACATGAAAAAACCCCAAAAAACTTTACATATAACAGACACTTACAATAGAGTGGAACAGAGCATTATGCAACACCTAAGAATAGGGCCACCAGCAGACTTGCCAATAATAGAGCCTGTTAACTCAAATTCTAAAATAGTTCAATATTACCCCACTGGAGGCCTACAAAGACTAATAATTCCTCTTCCCTTCCTGACATATGGAGAACAACTTCATTATCTTGTTGATTGTCTCATGTCAGCCATGTCAATAAACAAAAACACTGGTTAGCCTAAACCCACTCAATGTATAAGTTACACACAAATCCATTTTTTGCCACTCTCTTAGGTAATACCAGTGATCCCTGGAAGATGAGCCAACTGGTAACAATTTAGGGCTGAAAATACTTTTTTTTGGGGGGGGGGGGTTCCAGCTCGCAACTTGAAGGAAGGAAGGGGTGGGTGGAGGGAAGGGAGGTAGCGGTGGGTGGAAGGAAGGTGTGGGTGGGGCGGTGGGTGGAAGGAAGGGAGGGGTGGATGGAATGAAGGGAGGGGTGGGTGGAAGAAAGGAAGGGAGGGTGGAAGGAAGGGGTGGGTGGAAGGAATGAAGGATAGGGTGGATGGAAAGAAGGAAGGAAGGAAGGAAGGAAGGGAGGGGTGGGTGAAAGGAAGGAAGGGAGGGGTGTGTGGAAGGAAAGAAGAAAGGGTGGGTGGAAAGAAGGGAGGGGTGGGTAGAAGGAAGGAAGGAAGGGAGGGGTGGGTGGAAGGAAGGAGTGGGTTGAAGGAAGGAAGCGAGGGAGGGAGGGGGGGTGGAAGGAAGGAAGGGTGAGCGGAAGGAAGGGAATGGTGGGGGGGGTGGGGTGGAAGGTAGGGGTGGGTGGAAGGAAGGGTGGGTGGGGCGGTGGGTGGAAGGAAAGGAGGGGTGGGTGGAAGAAAGGAAGGGAGGGTGGAAGGAAGGGGTGGGTGGAAGGAATGAAGGATAGGGTGGATGGAAGGAAGGAAGGAAGGAAGGAAGGAAGGAAGGAAGGAAGGTAGGGGTGGGTGAAAGGAAGGAAGGGAGGGGTGTGTGGAAGGAAAGAAGAAAGGGTGGGTGGAAAGAAGGGAGGGGTGGGTAGAAGGAAGGAAGGAAGGAAGGAAGGAAGGAAGGGAGGGGTGGGTGGAAGGAAGGAAGGAATGGTGGGTGGAAGGAAGGAGTGGGTTGAAGGAAGGAAGCGAGGGAGGGGGGGGGGGGTGGAAGGAAGGAAGGGTGAGCGGAAGGAAGGGAATGGTGGGGGGGTGGGGTGGAAGGTAGGGGTGGGTGGAAGGAAGGGTGGGTGGAAGCGGAAGGGGTAGATTTGCTAAAACTGAACAATGCAAAATCTGGTGCAGCTGTGCACAGTAGCCAATCAGCTTCTAACCTCAGCTTGTTAATTTAAGCTTTGACAAAAACACTGAAAGCTGACTGATTTCAATGCATAGCTGCACCATATTTTGTACATATTTTGTACTGTCCAGTTTTAGTAAATTAAGCCCTATGCCTATGATTTTACTTACACTATTAAAAAAGGGTTAGTCAACAGATTTCCCCTAAGAATCCCAAGGAGAGGGGATGACTAAAATTACTCCATCATCTTTGAAAAAAAAAACAAACAAACTGGAAGCTGATTGGTTGCTATGCAGAGCTGCACCAGATTTTACACTCTCCAGTTTTGGTAAATCAAGCCCATATAGTTGAGATGACTCTGGAAAGTTGTTTGAAAGCACAGAGATTTCAACACCGTAGGCCTCCTAGTAAAGTGTTCCCTGTGGGACAGGTAGTCCAAGAAATGTTTAAAATTTAGATAAGGCCAGAAAGGAAACAAAGCGTTGTTGGAAATCTCCACCAGCGCAGCAAGCCGCAAGATGTGGCCTCTGCAGAGACCATGTATTGCCATTCCACAGCGTAGAAGGCTTTGAATTGGCGGGAGAGGACTCCGGATTACCTCTGACGGGGTGATGAACTTATATTTTTAAAATGAACTTCAGCTTTTAAAAAAAGCTTAATAACAACAATGCATATTACATATGTTTGCATTCTTTACATTGTGCAAGAAAGTTTGAAACTTTTTGGAATTTTTGGAAAGTTTCTTGCATAGTCCAAAATCCTGAAAATAATGCATAGTCCCTTTGCTTATGCACTTTGAATTTGTTTTAACAAAAAACATTCTGCAGGAATAAATCTACTATTAGTGTAGCACTACCCCCTTAGGAGTTGCTGAGTTTTGGGTCCCCCCTAAAGCTCTGCACAGGCAGGTAGCACGCATATTCTTCCACACTTTCCACTTAAAGTCAGTAAATAGTCCTTGAGCTTGATTTTGTGATTTTATTAAGGGGTTTAAAACTTGGATGAGGTTGAGGGGTGTATGGGATGCCCAAGGAAACTGCAAACTTGAGGATGGACTCTTTAGCAACAATGTACAGATGTGGACAAAATAGTCTCTCCTTTGAGAGTATTCCAGCTCTCTGGTATACCTTCTAAGACCCCAGATGAATCCTCCTCTTCACCCAGCTGCAAGGGAGCCCAGAAGCTGCCAATATGTACAGCAGCCCCGGATGAGAAGCTATTTTGGTTTTCCAAGTACTGCTGTCTTCCCAATACCCAGCCCAGAGGGTGTAAGGGTACTCACATGGTCATGTAAAGGGGGGCTCTTATGAGTACTTATGATGTAAGAGGGACTCTGATGAGGACTCCTGATGTAAAGGTGATAGGGATAACTGATATAAGGATGCATGATGAGGACTCCTGATGTAACGGTGATAGGGATAACTGATATAAGGATGCATGATGAGGACTCCTGATGTAACGGTGATAGGGATAACTGATATAAGGATGCATGATGAGGACTCCTGATGTAAAGGTGATAGGGATAACTGATATAAGGATGCATGATGAGGACTCCTGATGTAAAGGTGATAGGGATAACTGATATAAGGATGCATGATGAGGACTCCTGATGTAAAGGTGATAGGGATAACTGATATAAGGATGCATGATGAGGACTCCTGATGTAAAGGTGATAGGGATAACTGATATAAGGATGCATGATGAGGACTCCTGATGTAAAGGTGATAGGAATAACTGATATAAGGATGCACAGGCTCTGTTTAATCAGCCTAATCTAATGACAGCCTAATACATACTAGTTTTTCCCAGGTTGTGACACTGTGTGACAGACTGTCAGGGACGCACACACAGTGTTGACATTGTGCCCCCTGGCTTTTTTTTTTTGCACCCCCCAGATCAGATAGGCTAGATCTGGCCTTGCTCTATAGGCTACTGACAGGGAAGCGATGCAATGCCTCCTCACCGCCACCCATTTTAACCCATTTGTGCCAGTAATCAAGCCACAACTGTATACATTGCACACAGTTGCAGGGCATCTGCAGCGCTTCCCTATTTACTTGAATGTGTAGCAATCAGCGGGCAGATCGCTACATGTTGGGAGAACTTTACAGCAGGCGTGAAGTGAAGCATCGCAGCCAGGGCTGTAAACATCCTCATAAGCTGCCTATTGCAGCTTAAGGGGGGGGGGGGGTTGGCGGGCAGCAGAAATGTGGCTCAACTGGGCATTTTTGGGCCACCCCCCAACTGCAAGTCTAAATGTAGCCTGACTGTGATATAATTGTCCACAATCTGTGTACCTGTGTACTGGACTTCTCTGAATAACCTAAGGTCCCATTCACACTAAAAAGCACATAAAACCGCACCTGAAGTTTGCTGTTTTGCCTAGTTTTCATGCATTTTCATCAGCGCTTCTTTGAATTTTTATGTGCAAATATGTGCATTCCCATGCATTTTTATGCATGGTTTTATGTGTGATTTTCTGCATATATTTTTTTTTTTTTATTTTCTTGCAATTTACTTGTTCATTCTGTAAACCTAAAACCCAATAAAGAAATGTACAATTAAAAACATGTTTCCACCTCCTCAAGAGGTACATACACTGAATGACAGGGAATTTCAAAATTACACTTGCACTTTTACTACTTATACCCACTGATGCCTAGCACTTCAGGTGGAAGGTGTTTTGAGAGAGAGAAGCACAAAGACACTCCCAAACAATTCAGGTGTCCGTTTAAGAAAGAGAGAAAAGCTGAGATCCCGAGTGTCACAGCTGATCTCTCAGGTGTGCCAGTTTATGATGCTGAGGTGAGGAGCGGAGAACATTTTCTTCACTTCTCATCACAGGACACACCTTTTTTGTCATTCACTTTTACAGAGATGGCCAGTTTATGAAGCTGAGATCTGAAGATCTCACTGGCCATCTCTTTATCTCCGTCCCAGATTCTCCAGCCCAGAGCTAGAGAACCTTGGTGAGAGGCTGCTGTGATGTGAGGAAGAAGGCTTATATCTTCCAAATATCAGCACCAGCGGGGTTAAACATTGATATAAATTATAACTATATATGTGTATGTATGTGTATTTGTGTTTTATACATAGTGTACAGTATGTGTGTGTATATATATATATATATATATACAGTATAGTTATAATGTATTGTCGTTTAGGATGCATTAACACCTGAGCAATGCAGAATTGTTGGCACAATTGAACAACTCTTGCCGCAATTCCAAATTCTGCTAAAATTGTATTAAAATACGCAGTGCGCTTTTGGGTGCCATTCATTGTTAATGGCACCCCAAATGCTGTTAGCATACATGCATATTGCCACACATTTTGTCATTTGACAAATACGCTATCAACGCACAAAATGCATATTTAAAAAACACACAACACTCCATACCCAAAAAAAGGTTCAGTTTGGCCTTTCGGGGCCTTTTTAATGCATATTTTAGTGAAGTTTTTAACAAACATTTTTTCAACACACATTTTTTTAAAAATGTGAGTTGAAATTTTTATGTGCATTTTGGTGCTTTTTTAACATGTGTTTTGGCTATTTTTTTGACTCCATTTTTGTGTGTTTTCTGGAAACGCATGTCATGTTTGCGGTGCCATTATTTGTTAACCACTTCCCGACTGGCTGTTGTATATAAACGGCCGGACAGTGGCACTGCAGGGTCGGGTAGCCGTTTATAAACGGCCTCCCCGCACCCTGCTTGTGCGCGCTCGCCGAGCTCCCCGCGATCCGGTGCCTGCTGTGTCCTCCGGACACAGTGAAACACCGATCGTCGGACGGGACCTCTGTACGAGGTCCCGATCATGTGATCACTGATTGGCCAATCAGTGATCACATACAAAGTAGTAAGCAAGATGTCACTTCTGACATCATTGCTTACTACGTGTGAAATCTGTGAATGATCACAGAGGTCACATGTACAAGGCTATTCACAACAGCCTTGTACCATGTGACAAGCTGTCACCAATCACAGCTCACTCAGTAGTTCTCAATGGCTGCAAGAATGCAGACAGAGAGAAAAAGAAATTATTGCTTTTACATCCTATATGGGTGTAAAAGCAATCAGTGTAAAAAAAAAAAAAAATCTTCATCACCCCCCAAACGTAGTACAGTGTCACCATGGTGACACTGTACTGCTAGGGTGACAGTATTTTAAAAAATTAAATAATAATATAAAAAAAAAATAAAAATGTAAAAATATTTTTTTTAAAATTATAATTTTTGGTTATAAACTAATTTGGCTTATTTTTTTTTTTTTTACTAAAAAGATAATGGAATAAATTTTGGCCAAGATTTATGATGAAATATTATTTATTTGCAAAATTTTATAAGAAAAACACCTTTTTTCAAAATTTTTGGACATTTTCATTTACATAGCAAAAAAAATAAAAATCCCAGCGGTGAGTAAATACCACCAAAATAAAGTTTTATCTGTGTCAAAAAAATTTTACAAAATTCATATGGGTACAGTGTTGCATGACCGTGCAATTGTCATTCAAAGAGTGATAGCGCTGAAAGCTGAAAATTGGCCTGGGCAGGAAGGGGTAAAAGTGTCCGGAATGGAAGTGGTTGATGGCACCCAAAAGTGGCTAGCAGATATGCAGTTTGCCAAAATATGCATAGAAACCAAATCAAAACACACTTTAAAGAAGTGCCAAAACAGGTGCTAAGAAAAGTGCCAAAATGTGCGTTACAAGCCACACCAAAATGCATGTTAAAATAACCATTCCAAAATGTGCATTAAAGTGCCTAGGGCTAGGTTCACACCTATGCAGGTTGCATTTGAGCTGTTTCTACATTGCGTTTTGCGTTGTGTTTTTGCTCTTGAGGTTTTTTGATGCGTTTTGCGGTTTTAATTTTTTTTTATTGTTCTTGTTGCTAGGCAGTTTTAAAACACAAAGACGCATCAAAAATGCAGCAAAACACAGCTTTCCAAAAAACACACCAGGTGAAAGCTCACAGATGTGAACATGTCCCACAGGAAATCATGTTAAACGGACTGTACTGCATTTCTGCAAAACACTGCGGAAAACACGGTGTGAACCTAGGGTAAATGTGTGTTTCGAAAAGCGCCAAAATGCACATAAAAAAAACCAAAACACATCAAAATGCATGTTAAAAAAACAGCATGTTAAAAAGCGGCAAACTGAATGTAAATAATGCTAAAATGTGCAATAAAAATGAGCCAAAATACAAATTTAAAGAATGTGCCAAAATGTTCGTTAAAAAATACCAGGGGGCAGTGCTTATTATTTTCATGTAATGGTCTTTTTAACTTTGGTTTCACTGTTTAATCTCAGGTGATCTGTAATCACACAACTATCTCAGGAGATCACATGCAACCCCTCCTCCTTCTACACAGATCTCAGCTGTTCTCAGAGGAAAAACTTCTCTCTTCTCCTGAGAACAAATGTTCTCCATTTCATAAAAAGGAGGACAGAGGAGAAGATTTTTCCCTGAGAACTGCAAAGAACTGAAATGAGATAAATTATCTCTGCTTAATAAACGTACACCTCAACGTGTATCTGGTGATTTGCTCATATCCCAGTTGTGTAAGCCCCTGGTCACATCAAAGCCAATTTTGAAATCGTGCGACTTACAGTGACTTACTGCCGATTTCAGTTGCGATTTGCAAGACATCTGACACAGATGTCTATGCAAATCGCAATAAAAGTACTGCATGTACTACTTTAGAAATCTGTGTGGCTCCAACCAAGTCGGAAGCGCACTGATATGACCGCTCCAATAGCGAACAATAGGGTGCGACTTGGCATACGACTTGTAAGTTGCATGGCATGCAAATCGCATGCCAAGTTACACATGATGTGACCGGGGTGTAATAGATTATAAACACACTATTAAAGGCTGCCTAGATGTTTTGTGATATTTGATGTCCAATGCCCTTATATCTGTACATTGGCAAAAACCATGGAACATTGTTAGTTGGCAGGTGTCACCTTCTCACAGGTTGACTCTGCTATTCCTTTTAATACTAAAAAGGGGGTTGATTAGCACTGAGCCCAGAACATAAGGTGCAGGCACATCAGAGATGTGGCTTTGTGTAGGTGACAAAAAAAGTCTGGAAAGCTACATGATATAAAGGGTTTCCCTATGCACATGAATATTTCTATTATCTGAAACTGGGTGCAAGTTATTAATTGAAAATCATGCCAAAAGTGCAAGTATTACATATATATATATATATATATATATATATATACAGTATATATATATTGTTCATTCAAAAAAGGAAAGGGCCAGTAAATTACATATTTATCAGCCCCTTTCCCCCACTCTATACTAAATCCATCCCTTGCAGTAGCTGGCAGGAGAAGAGGGGAAGCTGTCAGCAATGAAGAGGGGCCCGGGAGCACACGTAGGCCAGGTACCAGAAGGAAGAGGTTCCTGGATCGGAGGGGCGGCAGAGGCATTCACCAGAACTGATCACCTGTATTTTCCTCCTGCAGCAGCTGAATGCCAGTGGAAGTGAAAAGAGGAGAGGTCGGCTTTCAGCTGCTGCAGGAGGAAAATATAGGGAATTGGTTCTAGTAAATCCCCCCCCCCCCCCCACTCCTCCAATTCTGTGAACATATACTTCAATATACATGAAAACACAATAAAATCTTAAAGTATTATATATTTTCTGAAAGCAGAGACCCTGTGGAATAAAATTGCGGTTGTTGTCATTTTTACTGTTACGTGATATTTGCTCTATTAATGGTCAAATCTACGGTACATTAAAAAACACCTAGTTTAATTTTAGTGAAAACAAACACAATATTATACCCAAAACACATACAGTAATATTAACTTGACAGAGGCTCTGACCATTCATCACTGTACAAAAATGTTTTGTTGCATTATGTATTTTCATTAACCTCTCTGACGGTATTCCTGAGTGTAGCTCGGGGTAAAGTTTCAGTACCAAAAGCGGTAACCCCGAGCTACACTCGAGCTTACCATGCGGCGTTGCTCAGGGATTCCCTGCAGCGCTTACCTTGTCCTTCGCTCCCGCGATGCGTCCCCTGCAGTGTCCCCGGCCATCTTCTCCGGCCAATGCTGGCATCCGTCTTCCATGTTCCAGTCCCTGCGAGTGTCAGGACGTATGGGGGCTGGAATGGTGGCAAATGTAAAAAATTTTTAAACTGTCATTTTCTTAGAAATGAATTTGACATAGTAAAACATTACTGTATCAAACCATTTCACATACATTTTGGCCCTACTGCTTTGTCCTGTGCCCTGCCTGCATTTTGACTGTTCTTTCTGCCTGGAAACTTAGAAAAGTCTATGGCGTCCAAAAAGCGTCCCTTTTGGTCAAAAGCGGTTTTAGACCAGCTAGAGAACAGCGATAGTAAATCAGAACCACTTGCAGAATTGAGTGATAATGATTTGTGGGGAAATTCGTCATCAGACACTGAAAACGATTTTGCGACTTTGCTCAGTGATGTGCGAACTTGGCGCTATATTTAAAATTTCAGTGTTTTTGGTTTGATTATATTATTGAATTAAATTTATTATTATTATATTATTATTTTTATGATTATTTATTAAATTATAAGTTATGATTTCGTGTTTCAAGTTTTATCATATCCGGAATGTTTACTAGACTCTTGTTCGGACAGATTTCAGTGAGTTATTCCTAAAAATTACAGGCCTACAATAAAAAAATACATATTTCCATGCAAAATAATGTACCACTTGAAATATGTACAGAAATATGCACAGAAATATGGACATAATCATACCGCTAGGCAGGCTAACTTCCCTGGCGGTATGATTATTTCAGATTTTTGGTGCTGAAAGCGGAACCATTATTTTGCATGGAAATGTGTAGTTTTTTTATTGTAGGCCTGTAATTTAAGCACTGCAGGGGATCCCTGAGCAACGCCACATGGTAAGCCCGAGTGTAGCTCGGGGATACCGCTTGTGGTACTGAAATTTTACCCCTAACTACACTCGGGAATACCGCCAGGGAGGTTAAGAAGATACCACATTTTTGCAGTAAGAGTAGAGAGATTTCCACCATGGGAACACCGAAATAAAATTTTGACAGAGACTCGATCTCTTCTCAACCCTGGCAAAAACTAAAAAGGAGCTTTTTGACTTCAGTAGGCGACATAGGAAACATGGAATACAATGTATTAACTAAAGAGAACCCCCACCACAAGATATCTTCTTTCCAGCTGGTCCTACCTGTCATGAAAACACAATTAAAATCCAAAGTAGCATATATTTTCTAAAGGCAGAGAACATGTAGTAAGTTGTAAACATCATACAGATCCTTCACTTCATAGCCAGCTTTACAGAATCCTCCCTCCAGGTATGTTATTTAAAGGAATTTAGAATTTTAAAGGTGGGGTTTTAAGCATTTTTAAAATCAGTGCTTCCCACCAAAAGGAATGTTAAAATAAAAATGTTTTGCTTTGGTACATGTTCCCCAAGGTAGTGATCAGCCCCTTCCCCCCATGCCATTTGTTTGACAATTTCTTGCCTATTAGCATAGAAATTTGGCATTACCATTTTTTAACATTTGACTCCCATTGACATCAGTGGGGTTCGGAATCTGCTCTCAAACTTTATTAAGCTTGTGAACTTATCCTGAATCTGAACCCTAGACATGTGGCTAATCACTAGTTACAAGAAACAGTGCAGCATGTGAAAAGCAGCCTAGAGCTCCACTTGCTGGCTTAATACAAAACTGTATACAATTAATTTGCAATGTGAATATTTACCTAAGAAAAATAGAAAACATTTTTAAACTTTTACTTTTTAAATTCTGACCACAATAGATTAACAATAATGCAGAAAACCATTCTAGTCTTAACATTACATTTTAGTCTATAATGGATTTGATATGCACTGTGTATATCATGCCATTGCTGTGGATAAGCTGTTACCAGGGGCGGACTGACAACTCATGGGGCCCCCGGGCAATAGGGGATCTTAGGGCCCCTGTGTCCTTGCCCAAACTCAAAAAAGCCTATGAAAAAGGTACCAGGGGCATCTCATGGGGTCCGCTACTGACCCCGGGCCCTCGGGCAGTGCCCGGGTTTCAAAATGGTAAGTCCGCCCCTGGCTGTTACACTAGTAAATAACAAGAAAAAACTGTATATCTTGCCTTTCTCTTCAATACTTCAATATCCCTAAGTAAACTCTGACAACAGAAGGGAATATCAGCAATGAGATATGAATAATTTCATGTTTGAACCAAACTCAAAAGTGATTAGATTTGCAGAGCATATTATAAAGGACACAGACATTGGATTGAGAAAAAGAAAATACTTTCAATAAATCCTCATTATGCTCTGAAAAGATACATGATTAGCTCCAGCCTTTTGATCCAAGTGCAGGTACACTTTAAGGTATGTTAGTTCAGCTGGCTATAGAAATGCTAAAAAAAGATGAAGAAGATAAGTGGGGAAAGTTTGACATAACTGTTATGAATACATGTGTTATACCTAAGGCATCATCACTGAAAGCAACAGAAATGGAAAACGATAGAGTACATCATTAGTGGATCCCATCATTAAGCATATCTCAAAGCTTATATGTGAAATGTTTAAATGTGAAAAAAAGTAGCCTGGCTTACATTTCCATGATAATTATAATTACATTAAAAAAACACTGTGTGTGTATATATATATATATATATATATATATATATATATATAACCCTCCTAGTTTAGCTAGGGAGAGCTAGACCCTGATGGCTAGAGAGGAGCTGATTAGCAGCTTAGGTGAGATAGTCAGAGGGGGTCAAATTCAGGTCAGGACTGAGAGACTCTGCAGGCCAGCCACTCTGGAATTTCCCCCTGCTCTAAGGCTTTCAGAGGAGGGCCTTGGACGCAGCAGGTGGATCTGAGGAGTGGTTGGCTGCACCTTTGAGGGACCTCAGCCAATCCCCAACAGGAGGCATGGCAAGGGGCTGGACTCCCTTTAAAGTGTTGGAGCCTGGTCAGTAGCAGGGGTGTGGTGGAGGGAGAGGAGTGAGAAGCAGGAGCATGTGAGGCTGGAGGAGGAAGGCTGCCAGGAGGCCTAGTGGGAAGAGGCCTTCCTGCGAGCCTAGAGCTGGAAAGGAGAAAAACTGCCCCCTGAGAGAGGACCCCCTGTATGGCACAAAAGGAGCAGCCCAGTTGATAGGCCTGGTAGCAGCAGCCATTCCACAAATGGTACAGGAGAGGATCTGAGTGAGTACACCTGCAGCCCCTGGGTGGATAGGGGAAGGAGCACTCTGGTGGGAAACCAGATTAGCCCTCTGCCACTGACTGTGCACCTTCTTTATGATCCCCTGTTAAGATCCCCTGTTCAGGAAGAAAACCTTCAGATTGCTGGGTGAAGAGGAGTTTATCTAGAGTCTGGGGTAGTACAACTGGAGCTGTTGGCAAGCACTCTAATAGAGACTGTGTCAGAGAGAAGAAGCTGTGAATAGTTCAGGAAATTATCCTCAGACTTCAGTTCCCTATACACCCCTATAGGCATCCTATAGGGGTGTATATATCCCTATAGGCATCCTATACAACCCTATGCCCTTTCCAAGTTCAATCCCCTAATAAAACAACAAAACCAATGCTCAAGGTCTAATTTCAGTCTGTGGATGAAAGCTGTATGGAAAATGCTAATTGGCTGGCTGTGAAGGACTATAAAGGGACCCAAATTCATCAGCAATCCCTAAAGGGATAGTGCTACATGTGGGGGCTCATCCGGGATTCACCTATAGCCACCTGCTGCCATCACCCTTAGCAACCAACAAGCCAAAAGAAAGAAAGGTGTCACGAAACCCAGTAAACCATGCTGGGCCTATCAAAATGTCTTTATGCTGCTCCCCAGATGACTCTTAGTAAAGACTGTGCCTTGTATGTGTTGCTGAACCTCTGTGAAATGTCTGAAATACTCGTTGTCCTGCCACCATCGCTCGGAGCATCAGTGCACAGACGTCTTTTGGCTGCTCCCCAGGTGGCCACCAACAAAGGCTTTGTGACTGTAAAGGACAGTAATGTGCTCACCAAGTATGTGCTTGTCGTTGCCTGAAGCACCCGGGACAGCTCACTGCTGCAAATCAGTGTGTGCACTGCTGTACAAGTGGCGACACCAAGTGACTCTGTTCAAATAGTAAGATGCCTCGTTACTATGATCGATGGATTACAAATACTTTGTAGCCTTGTGAGGATTGAACTGGGCAGCTCTGATTGTGATTCTGCATTCAGCGGGGTGTGTGCTTCATACCCCGCCGATGCCCGTAGCAACCACTGTGGGACAGATCTCAACTTTTATTGTGTATGTGCAGCACAGCTACTCAGTGATAGCTGGAAACCCATGTTCAGCGCTAGCCAGCAAACTTATTTGACCATACCGCTGCTTATCTAGTGTAGAAAATATTTCCTTCTTACTCCTCAAATCATATAAAGAACATACAACCCCTTTATCCACAATATATTTTAAACGTGCATGTCTATCATTAATCCATTTCCCTGAAATATTATCATTCCCGGGCGGAAAAAAATTATTTCCCGCCAACAGGATTGACAGTGAATTAAACTTCCACTCCTTCTGCTTGTGTAATTAATCCCAAATAAATATATTCCATGTCAACGTACTTGTATTCTCATCCCATGTACAAAATTCCAGTGGTATCCAAATATACTTATTTAATGGTGCCTTACTAAGTGAACTCTCCATTTTTACAAAACTTCTTCCCTGTGCATTATATGTCCACTCTACAATTTGTGATAGTAACACCAAATTATAATATCTCTTGAAATCTGGCATATTTAATCCCCCTTTTTTTTTGTTACTGCATAAAACTTCGCATTTAAATCTTGGTTTTCTGTTAACCCACACATATCTGAGTATAATTTTTTTAATAAACCTAAAAAACTAACCCGGAAGAGGTAATGGGAGCACATTAAATTTATACAAAACTTTTGGCACTATTATCATCTTAATTATATTTATCTGGCCTATCCAGGACTGCTTTCCCATAGAAGTTTTCCTCAATGAATCCTTTATCTTATATAATTTGCCTGATATAAATTTTTTATAGACGATGTTAATTTTATTCCCAAATACTTTAGTTCTTTTTCTCTCCATTTAAAGGGGATTTCTTTTTGTAAAATTAGTTTCTCAGCCTTTGGGACATTTATATTTAAGATCTCCCTTTTCGAGGGGTAAATTTTGAGGTTAGATAGCTCTCCATATTATTTCAGTTCTCTCATTAAATTTGGTAATGTTAATCTGGGGTTTGCTATATAAAACAACATATCATTTGCGTATGCTACCACTTTATGTTCGGTATCCCCCATTCCCTTAACATCTATACTATTTCTAACAGTTGCTAATAATGGTTCCAAGGAGATCAAAAATAGCAAAGGGGATATCCCTGTCTGGTTCCGTTGTACATCCTACAAAAATTTTGATAGTGAACCGTTTACTTTTACTGCAACTGAGGGACTGCTATATAGCTCTTTTATCCATTGCATCATTCTAGGCCTGATTCCTAATGTTCTCTTCATATCGATCATAAACCCTGAGTCTACTCAATCAAAGGCCTTTTCAGTGTCAATAATTCCCGGAACCTCTCCTCTTTCTTTTTTTTTTGCAAAATAAGTAATGTTCTTAAACCATTATCATTTCCCTCTCTACCAGGGGTAAATCCAACTTGATCTAAGTGTATCTAGTTGGACATCAGCTCATTCAGCCTTGTCGCCAATACCTTACAATTTTGTATCGGTATTCAACAAAGATATAGGTCTGTAGCTGATACACTGAGACCAATCTTTCCCTTCCTTGGGTATAACTGTAATATATGACTGTAGCGACTCCTCCCTCATCTTTGTCTCCTCTCCCAGTGCATTCATATAAATACACAATTTAGGGGCTAGTTGTTCTTTAAACTTCTTATAGTATCCCACTGTGAATCTATCGGGTCCTGGGATCTTCCCTGTAGCTGTGCCCTTTAATGCTAAATTGACTTCCGCAATTGATATTGGGCTAAGGCTGATAATCTGGCTTTATCCAATTTAGGCATACCGGCCTCATTCAGATAAATCAGCCTCTTCTTCCTTCTCTCTTCTTCTGATTCCTTCTGAGGTTTACCTTCTGACCCATATAGCCTACTATAAAATCTCTGAAATGTATCGGCGATTTCTGTGGTTGAATATACCATCTCTCCTTTTTCATCTTTAATTCTATCTATAAAGTTTTTTGATTTCTTTCCTTCAAAACCCCATAAAAAGGTTTCCTTGTTTCTTGTTCCATAAAGTCATTTAATTCCTCCCTTTTGAATATTATCTCTTGTTGTAACTCTGTATTTATCTTCTTTTTGTTCTAACTGATATAGTTCTTCCGTTAATATCCTAATTCTTTTTCCCCGCTCTTTCTTTATCTCCGCCCCTATTGCTATCAGTATACCCCTAATATAAGCCTTATGTGCTTCCCACACCGTGGCAATAGAGACTTCCTCAGATTCGTTTATTTTAAAATATTGGTATATTTCCTGTTTTACTCTTAATTCCACTTCCGGATTTTGTAAGATAGTCTCGTTTAATCTCCACATATTTATTTTATTCTGCTCCCTTCCAAACCGTAGTCTCATTGTGATAGGTCATGATCCGATATAGATATTACATCTATATTAGTTTTCACCAAAGATTCCAAGAGTCTGTGTTCAATTAACATATACCGTATTTTCCGGCGTATAAGACGACTTTTTACGCCTTGAAAATCTTCTCAAAAGTCGGGGGTCGTCTTATACGCCGGTAACGGCATGCTGACACTTTTTAAGGGGGCGCCCCCCCTTCCAACAGAAGGGACACTAAGTACAGGGGTGGGCAGGGGCTGCTGTCTCTTACCTGGCTCCGGTCCCACGACGATCCGGTCCAGGAAGCGCGGCTGCTCCTTCCTTCGGTTCGTCCACTGGATGTTCGCGCGGCTGCTCGGCTCCGCCTCCTCACCGGTGATTGGCCGCCAGAACTGTAGCTCAGGAAAGGCACACAGGCGGCCAATCACCGGCGAGGATGCAGAGCTGAGCGGCCCCGCGAAAATCGAGTGGAGATGCAGGTAAGTGTGCCGTGCTTAGGTGCTGCTGCAACCACATATGCTGGCTGCAGCAGCACCGTACTGGAACAGGGGTCAGCAAGTGTCAGTGGGAGCAATTGGTGTCACTGATACCAATGATGGGGCATTATTCCTCCCACTGACACCAACGATGGGGCACTTTTCCTCCCCCCCACTGACACCAACGATGGGGCACTATTCCCCCCCCACTGACACCAATGATGGGGCACTATTCCACCCCCCACTGACACCAATGATGGGGCACTATTCCACCCCCCACTGACACCAATGATGGGATACTATTCCTCCCCCCCCACTGACACCAACGATGGGGCACTATTCCTCCCCCCCCACTGACACCAATGATGGGATACTATTCCTCCCACTGACACCAAAGATGGGGCACTATTCCACTGACACCAATGATGGGGTGCTATTCCCCCCAATGATACTAATGATGGGGCACTATTCCTCCCACTGACACCAATGATGGGACACTATTCCTCTCACTGATACCAATGATGGGGCGCTATTCCTCCCACTGACACCAATGATGGGACACTATTCCTCCCACTGATACCAATGATGGGGCACTATTCCTCCCACTGACACCAATGATGGGACGCTATTCCTCCCACTGACAGCAATGATGGGACACTATTCCTCCCACTGATACCAATGATGGGACGCTATTCCTTCCACTGACACCAATGATTGGGCACTATTCCTGCCACTGATACTAATGATGGGGCACTATTCCTGCCACTGATACCAATGATGGGGCACTATTCCTGCCACTGATACCAATGATGGGGCACTATTCCTCCCACTGACACCAATGAGGGGGCACTATTCCTCCCACTGACACCAATGATGGGGCACTATTCCTCCCACTGATACCAATGATGGGGCACTATTCCTCCCACTAATACCAATGATGGGGCACTATTCCTCCCACTGACACCAATGATGGGGCACGATTCTTCCCACTGGTGTGCACTGGAAGAGGGGTAGTCTTATACGGCGAGTATAGCCCAAACACTAAATTTTAAACAGGAAAAATAGGGGGTCGTCTTATACGCCCAGTCGTCTTATACGCCGGAAAATACGGTAATACAGTCTTGAATACATCCTGTGAGCCGCAGAGAAGAAGGTATAGTCCCTTTCCTTTGGGTGATTCACCCTCCAAGCATCCATCAGCTGACATTAATGAAGTTTTTAATTAATATTCCTTAGACTCCTGTCTCCTTCTCTCCTGGTGCATGAGGAGGCATCCATCTCTGGGTCCACGCAAAAATTTAAATCACCTGCCACAATCACACTACCCCTTTTAAAGTCTATAAGTTTTGCTAAGATTCCTTCCAAATATAAAGTCTTTTTTTTATTAGGGCAGTATATATTTGCTAAAGTACATTCTCTTCCCTGCAAATTTCCTCTTGAAAATAAATAGCGGCCTGCTGGATCTACCATCCTTTCATCCAAAGTAAATTTATATTTTTTCCAAAGCCTATCGCCACTCCCTTTGCCCGTCTTATTGGGGAGTCCGCATAATACCAGGTTGGCAGGAATTTAGAGTATAACTTAGAATTTGAATCCAGGGATATATGCGTCTCCTGAAGAAACACCACTTCTATAGATCGTTGGTGTATTTCCTTTAAAACCTTATACTGTATCTTTTTGTTGGAATATTTCATCCTATTACATTACACCCTGTTCCAAATCATTATGCAATAGATATTTTTCTCATTTACCTAAATAATTGATGTAAATAACAGTCAGCATAATTCTCATGTTATCAACTATTAAGAGTACAATTCAAATGTTATTGAACAAACCTCCTAATGATAACAGTATTTTTTTAAACATAAACTTACAATGCACGGTTCCAAATTATTATGCACAGTAAGTTTCAAAACACTTTATAGGTTGTAAAGAACTGAAAATTGTCATTTGTTGTGTTTACAGCATATTTACTGAAATCAAAAGCTATTTCAATCAAACTTTTCACAACATTTTAACTTTTTAAACATTTTAACAGGTCACGTTACATTGTAACATAGGACCCCTTATTTGATAGCAGCTTCACAAGTCTTGCATCCATTTAACTTGTGAGTTTTTGGACAGTTTCTGCTTGAATTTGTTTGCAAGATGTCAGAATAGCCTCCCAGAGCTGCTGTTTGGATGTAAACTTCCTCCCACTCTCATAGATCTTTTGCTTGAGGATGCTCCAAAGGTTCTCAATAGGACTGAGGTCAGGGGAGGTTGGAGGCCACACCATGACCTTCTCTCCTTTTATCCCCATAGGAGCCATTGATGCAGAGGTATTCTTTGCAGCATGAGATGGTGCATTGTCATGCATGAAGATGATTTTATTACGGAAAGCATAGTTCTTCCTTCTGTACCAGGGAAGAAAGTGGTCAGTCATAAACTCCACATACTTTGCAGAGGTCATCTTTACACCTTCGGGGACCTTAAAGGGGTCTACCAGCTCTGTTCCCATGATTCCGTCCCAAAACATGACTCCACCACCGCCTTGCTGACATCGCAGCCTTGTTGGAACAGGGTGGCCATCCACCAACCATCCACTACTCCATCCATCTGGACCATCCAGGGTTGCACGGCACTCATCAGTGAACAGGACTGTTTGAAAATTAGTCTGCATGTATTTTTCTGCCCAATGCAGCTGTTTCTGCTTGTGAGCATTGGTTAGTGGTGGCCGAATAGAAGGTTTATGCACAGTTGCAAGACTCTGGAGGACTCTACACCTTGATGTCCGCGGGACTCCAGAGGCACCAGCAGCTTCAAATATCTGTTTGCTGCTATGTAATGGTATTTAAGCAGCTGCTCTCTTGATCCGATGCATGGATCTGGCAGAAATCTTCCTCAATGTGCCTTTATCTGCACAAACACATCTGTGCTCTGAATCAGCAACAAATCACTTAATAGTGCAATGATCACGCTTAAGTTTCTGCGAAATATCTAATGTTTTCATACCTCGTCCAAGGCATTGAACTATTTCACTCTTTTTCGGCAGCAGAGAGATCCTTTTTCTTCCCCATATTGCTTGAAAATGGTGCTCTGTTTAATAATGTGAAACACCCTCCTTTAGTAGTTTTTCCTTAAATTGGGCTCACCTGCCAATCTAATTATCACAGGTGTCCGAGATTGTTTTCAGTGATCAAAAGAGCCTTGAGACACAATGCCATCCATGGGTTAAACTGAAAAACAAAATATTTAATCTTTGTGACACTTAAATAGAATTTGCATAATAATTTGGAACAGGGTGTATATGTCATACAGTTAACTGTATTCCTTCCTCCCATTTTAACAGTTTTCCTTCATGTAGGGGTAGACGTAAACAAACTTTTGAAATATGTAGACCTTCCCTTTCTGCCCCTCCCGCCTCCTTCCCTCCCCTGCCCCAAAGGACCCCACTGACCTATTTTTGGTCCTTGAATCAACTGTGACCCACAGCCACAGTTGATTCCTTCTTCTGGGTAAGGCTCTGAACACACATGCCCATTCAGACCTTGGTCTCCCATATTGGGTCTGAGAGTTAGCAGCATGTTTGGCCTCCCTACTACCCGCCGTGGTGCTCCAACTTCTTCCCCCACCTGCCCCATCTTCTTCATGACCATTCTCTTGCTTGTCTAACACACATCTTCCTAGCCCTTGGGACCCCATATAACCTATCTTTCAGAAGAAGGGGATTTTACCTACAAGACATTACCGGACGTGTGTGAGGGACATGGCGGCGTGGGAAACGGTGAGAGAGAAGGG
This sequence comes from Staurois parvus, assembly GCF_062004578.1. Lineage (NCBI taxonomy): Eukaryota > Metazoa > Chordata > Amphibia > Anura > Ranidae > Staurois > Staurois parvus. The sequence continues at coordinate 24,464,593 of NW_028317886.1, read as the reverse complement.
GAAAAAGAATTAAGAGGGGTAGGAGACACCCCATTTGGGTCCTCCACCTCTCACCTCTCTTTCACCTCCCCTCAACCCCACTGTCCCCCCCATCCGCCTATCTCTTTTTAGAAACTCTTTGCCATTTCTCCTCAGCTGATCTTATATTCTCTTTCTCTCCTAAAGACCACCCATTAATTTAAGTCTGTAATTCTAATTTTTCACAAAAGTCATTTAGATCTTCTGGAAATCTCAGTATCGCCGATTTCCCATCCTTCCACCCAATCAAACATGTCGGGAATCCCCAGTTATAGCGTATATTTTTGTTCTAGCAGTGGTTTCAATAATCTTCTTCTAGCTAGATTTTCCTGTGCTATATCTGCAAAGATTTGTACTTTCATGTCCTCAAACTTTATATCTGGCATCCCGTGAAGCTTTTTCCAAGTGATTTCTCTATCTTCATAATGGTGGAATGTTACTATCACGTCCCTAGGGATATCTGGTAAAACTTTGTGAGATCTTCTTATCCTATGCACGCTTTCTATCTTCAATTGCTCTGTTTCTCTTCTCCCCATTATTGGGTGAAACAATTTTCTCATAGTGTACTTCAGATCTTCCCCTTGAGCCATTTCTGGTATACCTCTGATCCTTAAATTGTTCCTTCTATTTCTATTTTCCTGATCTTCTAGTTTATAGGATAACAGTCTCTGCTCTCTTTTCATTTCCTCCATTTGCTCTTCTAGCTTGTTGATTTCTTGTGCTTGTTTCTCCAGCTTCCCTTCTGTCTACTCTACTCGTGACAAAACTTGTCCCATATCGTGGTGTAACACCACCATTTCGCTTTTTATAGAATTTTCTAATTTTGCAAACATATCAGCGATCTCTGCTTTTGTGTGCATTTGAAACCTTACTTCTTGCTCCTCCATGTTTCTTTTACCCCTTTCTCTCTCCGGCTTTTACATTTCTTTCAGCTGGTTCCTTCCGATGTCTCCATTGACCTCTAAAACCACTTTCCTCTCCTTGACTTTCTAAGGTTAATTCCTCTGATCTTTTCTCCTGTAGATGCATGTATTTTTTTTTATCGTACTTGTATTTAAATTTGACTGGGGAGTTTTCACTCCCCCTCCTTTGACAGATCTACTCTTCATACTTCTCAGGATATACGGAAGATTATGCAACTAAGTGCAGGTTTACTTTTCAAACTGAGTCCTGAGTACACTATCCCGTCCACCTCTGAGACCTCCCAAAATACTGGTACTTTATCTTCGTGTCTCCCAGCCACCACAGTAGCTTACAAGGGTTCATCTTTGGGGAGTTATAGCCTCCCCTGGCCACTCACCCACTCCTGTGTGCTGTTCCAACTGGCCACCATCTATAGTTCTTTCTTTACTCCCTAAATCTCGCTGGCTTCCTTTAGTGTTGGGGGGGTCCCAAACCTGATGGTCCTTGTCCCAGGTCTCTGCTTTGCCGCTCCTGGCTGGCTTCACAGTGCTCTCCTCCCGTGTCTCGTGTTACTAACTGTCACTGTCCATGCTCTGCTCCCAGCAGAGCCTCTGCCACGCTGAAATGCAGGTACGGGCTTGGGGTCCTTTAGGGAAGGAGCAGGAAGGATCCGTCCACCTTGTCTCCTTGTTCCGGCATTCTAGTCCCAGGCTTCACTGCCCGGTCACCTGATCTGTCACTCGGGTCCTCCCGATCTTTCGCTCTTCCCTCGGGTCTCTCTCCTCCTAAAAGCAGGTGGCAGCCTCCCGGCGCTTCACTCCCTGCACAGCTCTCTCCGCTCCCTGGGACCACCAGCCACACTGGGCTTCCCGTACCCAGGATTCCCAGCGGCTACACCAGCAGACCACATGGACAGGCACACGGCGGTGTCAGGTATGCACCTTTTTTGGTGGGTGCAGGTGCAGGAGCTTCTAAGCTATGCTGCTGAAGAGCACTATGCTCACGCCCCTCCCCCTTCTCCCTTGACCTGCTCTTGGATCCTGTTTGTGCTTCTGCTCATTGGTTTCTGATCCTGGCTTACTCCTGATCACATTCCTGTGTGATGTTTTGGTACCTCATCGCCTGCTTGCTGCTGACCCTGGCTACCCCCCTTACTACACTTCTGGCTCCAGTCTTGCTCTACAGATCCACTGAGTGCTTGCCCTGGCTGTCTATCATGTCAGCTTCAGTTGTCATGGTGTGTTCCAGCCTCACGCTTGTTAGAAGTTCTGGCAAGCCACGCACCCACATCTTGCAGTTCCTGTGGAGTGCTCCTTTAACCTTGGCTGGTCTTAACTGCATCTCCTCTGTTCCTGACTGGATTCCCTGCCTGATCTACTGAGTTTACACCTCCAGCCGCAAGTTATGCAACCAACATCTGCAGGCACTTGTGTTCTTCCTGTTCCTCTGAACCATCTGTTCCACCTTCAGTCGGGCATGGGCTGGATATACAAGAAAGGCCGACCTCGTCAGTTCAGACTTCTACCAGGTTTGTGACAGACACTGAGGTCCAGGAGTGGGTCATTCGGTCATCACAGTCCTGAGTGCAGCCTGAGTTGGGAGATAAGAGGAACCTGCCCCGCTGCTCTTGGTTGCAAAGGGAGATACAATGGAGGGTGGCAGTTGAATAGGGCCTGGATTACCCCTATATCCCCCAAGACATTATAGATCTGGTGGAAGAGTCCCGGGCACAATGAGAGGAGGACTTGATCTGGGACCACATGCATGTCCCTAGACACCTGAAAGGGCCTTATCTGGAAAGAGGGTGTGTCAAGACATCAAGAGAGAGTGGAATAAGGGCCAGGTCATTCATAAAGATCGTGTAGTTGTTGCAAGAGAAAGACAGCCAAGCCAGAGTTATTCTGTCACCATTTGGAGACCAGACAGCTCCATAGTCTGCCCGTGGAAGTACTATTGAGACTCTGGTGCAGTGGATTACCATTGTGTACTCTTTGTTTTTCCCAAATAGGCTGGTCTGGGGTATTTTGTACAGAGAGACTAACGTCATTTGTTTTGTCTGCTTTGGAGGGGCTACTCCAAGAACCCAAATATGGTTCTGCTTTCATTGCTGTTATGCCTTATTGCCTATTTAGACAGAGATAGGACTGTACTATTTTGCAATTGGTTATGTTTGTATTGTTCTCTGTACTGTTTGCAGGTTACAGAAAGGCTGTATTCCCTGCTTCCAAAGTACAAGGAATATAATTTTCTGACGAAGGGCCTCCTTCTAGGGGGAGGTGCTTCATTCTCATTCATTCTTTACCCATTTGATCATGGCACTGTATTCATTGTCCTGCTGCTAGTGAGTTAGCATCAGACAGGAAATGTAAATATGTAATTTATGTAAAGTGTACATATGTAAAGTATTTATTTTTGTACTAAATATTTATTTAGCAAGAAAAAATTAAAAGGTACTGATTCTACCAGGTCCCATATTCAGTGTTTAAATGCACCAAAGGGGAGGGAGCACACCACAAGACCGCTATATCAAAACGTTACCATAAAAAATGGACTTTGTTCTGTACCTCAACCCTCATCAAAATTATCTATACTCAACAAATATGAATAAATTATTTATCCAAAAATGCACTAATACGGACAGATATTTTTCAACATTCCACTTCTATTTATTGATTAGAAAGACCAAAACATACTAAACACAAAAATATACCCATTAAAATCTGATAAGGCATGTCTGAAGACCAATGATGTATCCCCAAATTCTATCTATATATCTGGTAATTATTCAAAAATTACATTTATAAGGCAATCAATACTAAGAGCTCTCAGAAAGGAAAGGGACAGTTTAAAGGAAATAGAAAAGAGATAGAAAAAGAGGCCACTAATTAGATTGGCAGCATGCTTGACACTTGTTCACACAGTCCATCCTCAAAGTTGTCAACCAAAAATATGTAAATGAAATAAATGATGAAGAAGACTTGGCAATCTATTGTAGGCTAAAAAGCTGAACTAACTACAGCGTTTCTTGCATTCAAAATCACAGCGATTGTAATTATGTTGACAACTTCAGGTATAAATGAAGCCAAATGTGTATATTGTGATCACAAACATCCGTATAATAGGAACAACTGCATTCGATCCAGAGGAAGCGACAGAATTTTTATGAAGGTATTTTAAAGATGTATATTGACACAGATCTACTCCATATGTCCATCAACCTCCCTAACACAGTTACCTGCCATTATAGAAGCCTCCATGTGTATCTTTTAACCAAACCCTCAGAACAAAAGCTTGGAATGAGCTTTCAATTCAGTAGTGGTAGTTTTATTGTATCATTGATTCAAAACAGTTCAAAGATTGTCCCTTTTCTATAAGGTGATTGGTATACTTATCGATCCGTAAGATAGTCCAGCACTGGTCCTGACATGGCTAGTAGTCCGCCTGACCAGTTTTGCCGGACCAACCTGGCTGAATCAGAGGCATTTATTTATATTTGTGTACATATTTCTTTTCCCCCTTCCCAATTATTCTACCCTTTTCCCCTCATATTTTTTTCCGTATAGTATGCGCCGCTCCTGGGCTCTGGAGCCTTTTTGTTTTTTTTTCCTTGCCCCTAGCCAATGAGAACATGGCTGTTTTTAGTGCGGGTGAGTGTAGCACCCTCCTAGTTTAGCAAGGGGAAGCTAGACCCTGAAGGCTAGAGAGGAACTGATTAGCAGCTTAGATGAAATAGTCAGAGGGGGTCAAATTCTGGTCAGGACTGAGAGACTCTGCAGGCCAGCCACTCTGGAATCTTCCCCTGCCCTGAGGCTTTCAGAAGAGGGCCTTTCAGGCAGTGGGTGGATCTGAGGAGTGGTTGGCTGCACTTTTAAGGGACCTCAGCCAATCCCCAACAGGAGACTTGGAAAGAGGCTGGACTCCCTTTAAAGTGTTGGAGCCTGCTCAGTAGCAGGAGAGTGGTGATAGGAGAGGAGTGAGAAGCAGGAAGATGTGAGGCTGGAGGAGGAAGGCTGCCAGGAGGCCTAGTGGGATGTGGCCTGCTTGCAAGCCTGGAGCTGGAAAAGAAGGAAAACTCAGGACTCGCTGCCCCCTAAGAGAGGACCACTTGTTATAACTGCAAAGGTTGGGCCAACTAAATATTGAACCCTACGGACTTAAACTGGAATGCCATTAAAGTTCATGTGTGTGTAAAGGCAGGGGTCACAATACTTTTGGCAATATTGTGTATGTATTCCATAAGGGTTCAATATTGAGATGGCCCACCCTTTGCAGTTATAACAGCTTCAACTTAACTGGGAAGGCTGTCCGCAAGGTTTAGGAGTGTGTCTATGGGAATATTTGACCATTCTTTCAGAAGTGCATTTGTGAGGTCATGCACTGATGTCAGACAAGAAATTTCACGGATGGACTTATTGCACAGGTAGCAACCTATCATGGTACCACATTTGAATTTACTGAGCTCCTGAGAGTGACCCATTCTTTCACAAATGTTTGTAGAAGCAGTCTGCATGCCTAGGTGCTTGATTTTATACACCTGTGGCCATGGAGGTGATTGAAACACCTGAATCCAATGATTTGGAGTGCTGCCTCAATACTTTTGGCAATATAGTGTGTGTGTGTGTGTATATATATATATATATTCCCTCCTGTATTAATTTTTATTGTACTGACTGCTTTATGTTGTAAATTGCTGCATAAACTATTGGTGCTATATAAATCCTGTATGACAATAATATTAATTAATACATATATATATTGTAATATATAACAATTGTCAAGCTGAATGACAATCAAAACAATTGCTGTACTGCTTAACTGTGATGTGTAATATTGGTACTTGAAGTTACAAGTACAGAGTACTTTGAAACAATTGTGGACTACACATCCTCTTATCCTTTTATATGGGAGCAAGGAGTATGAAGCCTGCTTGATGTTGAAGTCTGTTCATTGAAGTTTACTAACAACTGTAACCCATTAATGAATATATATATATATATATATATACACACACAAATATAGCACATAAGTATGAATATACAGTGTGTGTGCATATATATATATATATATATATATATATCAACAAATGATCTGTGCACGCATGCCACATCCACTTCTACAAAGACCTGGCTTAAAAAAAAACATAACTGAAAAGATAGGTTAACCCCAATGTCATAAAGAAAACAGCTTTTAGCTGCACCTTGGCTTTTATCCTATAATTACATCTGATCTGCCCTTTCGATCCCAAATAGCACCACTTTTTAAGTAATATATCATCAGTCCACTGCACAGTGATAATCTATTTCACTCATATATCAAGAGAGAAACAGCTGCATTAGTGTAATACATCATCAAAACAAAGCACTCTCATCATGATGTATTTCTCAGGGATGGCAGTGTTCGAGAAAGATAGAGGTCGGAGAGCAAATTTAACTCTGAACACTGTGCTCTCCCTACAAGGAGCATAAACAGAATTACAGACAGAGCTATATATTGGGAGAGCATAGTACAATATATCAACATTTACTGTATGTTATCTATGGTAATCTCTGGTTCCAATATCTTGCAGGACACTGATATACATACAAAAGTGTCAAAAGGTGGTCCTGAATGTTTTCTGGATGTAAGTGTAATTTTTATGCACCACTCCTAATATTCAAATCTCTGCATCTTACCTGTGTTGTTCAGCCTATTACCTCCTAGTAAAAAAAACAAAAGTGGCTTTGTGACCCATTTTTATGCAGACCTAAGGTAGATCACTATTCTATAATTCTAGTCTATACAATTCTATCATTCTAAACTATTTTACTATCAGCCGGGCTCTTCTGTTGTATTGACCTTCACTTACGGCTACCAGCAAAATACATTTTTATTGCTGATGTTTTTCATATGGCTGAGTTTTAAAAAGAATATGTGCATTACTCATTCTTTTTGTCTGACAATGCAGTGTCATCAGCTGTACATAATACAGATGAACAGCAGCCATAAGTTCTTTTAGGAATTTGGCAGCTGTTGTTTACAATAGTAATTTGTAAAATAAACATACAGAGCTATTTCTGCCAAAAATATGTTAGAATAGCTGCTTTTTGGGGGGTAAATTCTACCTGCTGTGGGGTACCAGTTTCTCTCCTAGATTTATCTTGTTCAGAATGCTTTATGAAAAAGTTGTTATTCTAATGTTTTTATTAGCCCTGAATCCAAATCTGTAAATGTGGCAGCTGGTACTGCCCTCTCTCCTTCTTAGCCCACTACAGTTTTGCCCACAAACATTGGAGCATAAAAGGAACAGCACAGAATCGTATGATGCGGACTGACCATTTGGAAACTCGGGCACTGCCCGAGGGCCCAGGGTCAGTAGGGGGCCCCATGAGATGCCCCTGGTGCCTTTTTCATAGGCTTTTTTGAGTTTGGGCAAGGACACAGGGGTCCCATGAGTTGTCAGTCCGCCCCTGGTGGAGACCCACCTGACAAGCCTGATAGAAGTCTGGTTTGATTACAATAGAGTTAAAGGTAAAATTAAAGGAAAACTCCAGTGTGTGGCTATCTATATTGTTATACTTGCCTTCTGTTGCTTGCTGTGCATCTTTTTGCCCTTATATAAACATTTATATGAGAATTTCTACCTTAAAACTGGAGATAAAAAAAAGACAATCCTTGGTCTTCTTCATCCTGCTTGGCACTGGATTTTAGGAGGAGTCAGGTGGAGTCAGCACATCACTGCAGTAACACTGATTGCAACAGTAATTTACATTTTGCAGACATTATGTATTATGATACACGTGCATGTAGGCAGGTGCAGTCTTTTTTCTCCATTGCAGGTGGCGCTCAAACTGCAGCAGCCATGCAAATGGAGAGGAAGTCAGGAGGAACTTGGATGGTGCTGCCCCATGTGACTCTGGCTTGTCTTGGGTCAGGCAGAGTCTATTTAAGACAACAACAAAGAAAAATTCCCAGCTCAACTTACCAACCAGCCTGCAACCAACTGAATCATAACAGTTCATATTAAAAACAGGGGTTTAGTTTGCACACAGTTGCAAATACATGCATAAACTGCAGAGCCTTTTCGTGGCACCCCTGTATTACCTGCAGTTCCTATTTCTATAAATTTTGAGAGCCTCCATATTAGAAGCACATGTATAATAATGGATAGATTGAGAGCAGGTAAGCCTGGAGAGAGCCCACCCCTCCTTAAAGGTACAGGGACACACTGGGCACCCAGCATATAATACAATGGCAGCAAAGGTGTCCAGTGTCCCCCTCACCAATTTTTCTTTCTTGTTGTTTGACATGCTTCTCTCTTCCATGTGCTCCTTGCTGCAAATGCCAGTTATAGGTTGGAGAAGTTGCTGTTTGCTTGTAGGGTCTATTTAAGACACTGGCTCCCTGGCTTGGTGCTCATTCTGCTTGTGGACAGTGTAGGGACAGATTACCCATCTATCAGGGAAGGTGAACAGCAGAAGGGAAAGGTTCCGCATGAGTAGCAACAGGATAGGAACACGCTATCCTTCCCAGGAATCCTCCCCATTGGGCTCAGACTGACCAGCCCTCATTCCACCCTCAGACAGGTGCTGTCAGTACATCAGAACCTGCTCCACTCTACATCATTGCATAGAACTGTGAGTGTTACCAGCTGGGTGCCTTCCAGGCTGGGCTGCTTGTATCTTTGAGTCATTCCTTCAATACAAGTTTTTTATTAATTGCAACTCTGTGTGTCCACTACTGATGCACCATTCTGCACCCACTCACATGCATTGTCTGTCTGTTTGCCTTTAATCATTTTGTCCATATCTCACTCCATAGCTAGGGGATGTTCTTTATGGTTAAGTCAGGCTATAGCCAGGAGTGCAGATAAATGTATTCTGATGTTGGGGAAGCCCCCCCCCCTGCTGTCAGCATACAATAGTTCAGTGGGTCGGATTTCATCACCCACATCGAGTGTGTGGATGGGGGAATTAACTCATTTTTTTTTTAAATGATGAATGTATGGGCTGGACATCTGCATACAGAAAATTTGCCTGTTGCAGTTTCCATCAATGAAAAATCTGAGGCACACAGTTTGAAAGCAAGAGGGAGAGAAATAAGGAACAGCACAATTTTCAACCAAGCATCAGTGGCAGACACTGAAGCCACCATTGGAGAGATCATGTGATCTGAGCAGAGTGACTTCAAAATAGGTAAGTATAGACATCTTTTCTTTTACAGAGTAGATAGAATAGGCATAGAATGGGAGTGGAAGTAAATTTTAACTTAAAGCGAAGCTCCACCCAAAAGGTGAAGTTCCGCTTCAAGCCTTTGTCCCCTGCTCCCCATTAAAGATTGGCACCTTTGGGGGGCAGGGGGGAGGGGGTACCCGAATCTGACAGATACCTGCTCCAACTTCCGCAGCAATCGCCTAGGCCAGTGTTCGGCAAGCCGCGGCTCGCGAGCCACATGCGGCTCTTTACACGCTTTAATGCGGCTCTTGTGTGCCGGGTGCCCGCTCCCCTCCCTCCTCTCGGGCGGCAGGGACTCTGCAGCGTGATCCAAAAAAAAAACAGCCAGGGCAGCGCGCTCAAATGCAATGATTGGCCAGTCTCGCTGCCACTCACATCCTGATAGCCAGTGATTGGCTGTCAGGATGTGTGTAGACGGGGCAGCGTGACGAATGTGAGAGGAGCTAGGCTCCTCTCACAGTCCGCCCTGAAGACCGGAACGGCGCAGGAACACGGCGAGAGGAACGCGCGGAGCAAAGGTAAGTGAATTGACACAGGGGGGACTTGGCTTACTACTTGCTACTTACTTACTACTACTATATGAGGGATGAATTAATATGGGGGATGAATTACTATAGGGGGGATGAATTACTATAGGGGGGATGAATTACTATGTGGGATGAATTACTATGGGGGATGAATTACTATAGGGGGGATGAATTTCTATAGGGGGGATGAATTACTATGGGGGATGAGTTACTATGGGGGATGAATTACTATATGGGGGATGAATTACTATGGGGGATGAATTACTATATGGGGGATTAATTACTATATGGGGGATTAATTACTATATGGGGGATGAATTACTATATGGGGGATGAATTACTATGGGGGATGAATTACTATAAAAACTTATTGAAACTAAAAACAGTGTACCATCCTATGTATTTTCAGTTTTAAAAATGTGGCTCTCAAAATAAATTTCAATCGTGGTTTTGGCGAGATTTGGCTCAGTTGAAAAAAAAGGTTGCCCACCACTGGCCTAGGCGATTGAAAGCAAAAGTTGTCCCCCCCGTACTCTTCTGGGACATGTGACAGGTCTGAGAAGACTACAGGACATTCACTGCGCATGTGCAGTGGGCACCCGGATACGAAGCCACAAGCTGTCACAGCTGGGTGCCCACACTGAAGATGCCGGAGCCAGGGAGAGAAGACGGCCAGTGAAACCAGCCTTGGGGACTTCAATATCCCCATCAATGTCCACAGCCTGGCTACTTCCCAACTCCTCCCCCTAACCTCCTCTTTCGCGCTCACACAGTGCACACAGTCCTCCACCCACTCCGATGGGAGCACCCTGGACCTCGTTTTCTCCCACCTCTGTACCCTCCACAACTTCACTAACACCCCCTTCCCTCTCTCTGACCACCACCTCCTCACGTTCTCCCCCTCCCCCTCCTCTAACTCCCCCCCCCATAGCGTCAAACTATCACCAGCTGCAACCTCTGCAACCTGAACCCGGCCCCTCTCCACTCGGCAACTGACTGTCTGTACGATAGTATCCTTCCATTGTCATGCCCTGACCTGGCCACTACTGCGTACAACGACTCACTGTCAGCTGCCCTAGACTCCCTGGCACCCCTAACCACACGTAACATCAGACCCCGGCCACTTCAACCCTGGCAGAATGACCATACAAAATGTCTCAAACGACGCAGTCGCGCGCTGGAGCGATCATGGCGCAAAACCAGATCCCCTTACGCGTTCTCCCTCTACAAATCCTCCTTCCTCACCTACACCTCCTCCCTCCACGCCGCCAAGCAAGCCTACTTCATAACCCTCATTAAAACCCTCTCCACCTGTCCTCACTGGCTCTTCTCCACTTTCAACTCCCTGCTCTCTCCCCCTCCCCCCACCTCCACTCAGCACCTCACTCACCGCCCACGAGATTGCCAATCATTTCCAAAACAAGATTGATGCAATGCGTAAGGACATTGTCAATTCACAATCTACCTCTCCACATAGCCTCCCTCCCTCCATCACCCCCTCAACCCTCCCCTCTTCTGACCTCGCAACCGCACTGCCCCCCACAAATACCTAACGTCCTGCACACTATAATCTCCCCAACACTCTGCTCCTTCAGCCCTGCTACCACCGAGGAGGTCACTAAAGTCTTCACTGAAGCCCACCTCACCACTTGCCCCCTGGACCCCATCCCTCCACAACTCCTCCGGTCACCCCCCTCCTCCATCATTCGCTCCCTCACCCACATCTTCAATCTCTCCCTCTCTACTGGAGCATTCCCCTCCCCCCTAAAGCACGCGCACATCACCCCCATACTCAAAAAACCCTCCCTGGACCCCACTGACATGAACAACCTTAGACCCATCTCCCTGCTGCCACTCACTTCCAAGCTCCTTGAGCGCTTAGTCTACTATCGCCTAAGCGCGCACCTCACTGACAACAATCTCCTTGATCCACTACAGTCCGGCTTCCGTCCCCTACACTCCACCAAAACCGCTCTATTCAAAATCACTAACGACCTGCTAACCGCCAAAGCTAATGGCCACTACTCAGTCTTCCTACTCCTTGACCTCTCCGCGGCCTTCGACACAGTCGACCACCCCCTCCTCCTTACTAAACTACACTCCCTTGGCATCAGGGACTCTGCTCTCTCCTGGTTCACCTCTTACCTATCCCAACGCTCCTTCAGCGTTACCTAAAGCACCGCCACCTCCCCCTCTCTCCCCCTCTCTGTTGGGGTCCCCCAAGGCTCTGTCCTCGGACCCCTTCTCTTCTCCATCTACACCTCCTCCCTTGGCAAACTGATACACTCCCACGGCTTCAACTATCACCTCTATGCCGATGACACACACATTTTCCTCTCCACCCCCCACCTCACCCCCTCACTCTCCGCTCGCATCACCCACCTCCTAAATGACATATCAGACTGGATGTCTCTCCATTTCCTCAAGTTAAACCTGTCTAAAACCGAGCTCCTAGTTTTCCCCCCAGCCCCCCCCCTCCCCCCCATCCTCTCCATCACAACTAACAACGCCACCATCAATCCCACATGCCAAAGTCCTAGGTGTCACCCTGGACTCAAACCTTTCCTTCCAACCTCATGTCCAATCACTATCAAATTCATGCAGGCTCCACCTCCGCAACATCTCCAAGATGCGTATGTTCCTCACCCCAGACACTACCAAACAACTCGTACACTCCCTTATTATCTCACGCCTAGACTACTGCAACTCCCTTCTCACCGGCCTACCCCGACAAACGCTATCCCCACTCCAGTCTATCCTGAACTCAGCGGCTAGACTCATCCACCTCACCAACCGCTCCACTTCGGCCACCCCCCTCTGCCAATCCCTTTACTGGCTCCTGATTGCCCAACGCATGAAATTCAAATTAGTAACTCTGACATACAAAGCCATAACATTGCCCCAAACTACCTCACTGACCTGATACCCAAATACCACCCTACCCGTGCCCTTTGCTCCTCACAAGACCTCCTACTCTCTAGCTCCCTGGTCTCCTCCTCCCACACCCGACTGCAGGACTTCTCCAGGACTTCCCCCATCCTCTGGAACTCCCTACCCCAATCCGTCAGACTGTCACCTACCCTCCTCACCTTCAGGCGCACCCTGAAAACCCATCTCTTCAGGGAAGCCTACCCCACCATAAACACTGTATAATAATAATAATGTTGAGGACACCTGTCAGGGATCCCGGGTCCTCGGCGGTGCGCGCATGCGCAGACGGCCGATCTGTCCCGGCCGACGGTCGCGGCGGCGGCCGCGCATGCGCAGTAGCGATCGCGGCCGCACCAATGGGAGAGCAGGGCGCTCTATTTAAAGCTGCCCTGTGCATTTCCAGGTTGCCGCAAGGTCTTGTTCCTGATTCTGTAAGTACGCTTCCTAGTTGCCAAACTCTGCCTGTTCTGACTTATGCTGACCCTCTCCTGCTCTGACCCCGGCTCGTCCCTGACCATCCTCCTGCCTGACCCCCTGTACCGCGCTGCCCGCTACCTGCTGATCCTGGCTTGTGACCCCGACCATTCTCCGCTTACTCCCCCTGTACCACGCTGCCCGCACGATACCGACCCGGCTAGTCTGACCTTGCTCGCTCCTAGCTGTCACCCATCCATCCCGCTCGGATCGGGATCTGGCATCCGTCCATCCCGCTCGGATCAGAATCTGCCACCCCATCCATCCGCTCGGATCGGACCTGTCGTCCCCTTCGCAGCAGGCTCATCCCGGGCACATACCCCCAGCGGGACCCCTCTACCACCGCCGGGGGTGCCCAGGGGCGCGACCTGGTCTCAGTCTTGCACCAAGTCCATCCCCACCATCAGGGGCCCTGGTGAAGAGGCAGACTGGGACTTAGACTCCACGTCCTGGGAAACCCCGTGCTGTGAACCACTAGAGATCCCGTTGGGCGGAGCCTGACAGTACCTTGCGGCCATGACTGAGCCTGGAAGGGGAACGTCCCCTCTGGATGACATCTGCCGACAGATGGAGACCCTTACATTGGGAATTAGGGGTCTACAGGAGGGTTATACTAGATTGGACAATCGCATGCAGACCATAGCTACATCTACCAGGGGGTCTGGGGAACCCACTAGGGAGACACCAGGGTTGTTACCCGCACCTGAACCCCGTGTCCCCACACCAGAACGTTTTTCTGGAGACCGAAGTAGATTCAGGGCCTTTCGTAGCTCCTGTCAGCTATACTTTGACCTCCAGCCTCAGACCTTTTCCTCCGAATCAGTGAAGGTAGGGTTCATCATTGCCCTACTACGGGGTGGACCCCAAGACTGGGCCCACCGGCTCCTAGAGAATCAAGACCCGCTGTTGAGGTCAATGACAGTATTTTTTGAGGCTATGGCCCTCTTGTATGACGACCCGCTGCGCACCGCAACGGCCGAGAGGGCCCTATATACACTCAGGCAGGGTCACCAGACAGTGGAGGACTATGCCGCCGAATTCAGGCATTGGCATAGTGACAGCCAATGGAACGAGGCGGCTTTGCACCACCAGTTCCGCATTGGGTTAGCTGAATCACTGAAGGACGAATTGGCCCGAATAGACATACCTAGTACTTTGGAGGCCCTAATAGCATTGACTATTCGAATTGACCGCCGGTTGCGGGAGCGCAGGCAGGAAAAGTGCAACCAAGGACGAGGACCAACTGAAACACCCCCTCAGGCTTCAACCCAGTTCCAGCCGGCAAGCCAGAACCAGGATGCTATGGATACACCCAAGACCGGGCCACCGGGAAGGACACGGCTGACACTTACACCTGAGGAACGCCAGAGGCGTCTTACCAACCATCTCTGTCTATACTGTGGGGGAGCAGGCCATGTGGTACGTACCTGTCCAGCCAAGGGGGGTAAGTGTTCCGCTGTTTTTTCTACGATCAATTCTACCAGTGTGGGCAACACTAGTTATCTAGCGGTACCTGTGTCACTTCAGCTGCCAGGGAGAACGGTGGTGACCACAGCAATTGTGGATTCTGGGGCGTGTAGTTGCTTCATAGATTTGGACTTTGCAGTTCAGCAACGAATCCCCCTACAAGCAAAGGAGGTGGGATTGAATATTTTCCTGGCAGATGGATCCCGTATTAAGTCAGGGGTGGTGGACCAAGAAACCCCACCTATCCGTACCACTATATCGACCCATCATGAAGAAATCCTTCGGTTAGACGCCATAGCGTCCCCATTATTTCCAATTATTTTGGGGCTCCCGTGGTTACGAGCCCATAATCCCCAGGTGGACTGGAAGACGGGTTCTATCCAGTTCCTCTCCACATACTGCCAGCAGCATTGCCTCCCTAAGACCTCCCCGATTCCGGAGACCTTGTTGTGTCTAGAGACAGATGTGGAACTGGCGCAAGTCATTCCTTCGGCCTACCATAATTTTTTGGATGTGTTTAGCAAGCGGGGGGCGGACACTCTCCCCCCGCACCGAGGTTATGACTGCCCAATTGATCTCCTCCCAGGGTCGGAGATTCCATTTGGGCGGATATTCCCCTTATCCGAGCGGGAGTTAGGGGTACTGAGAGAATATATCGATGAAAACCTCCATAAGGGGTTTATTAGACCCTCCACGTCGCCAGCTGGGGCGGGCATTTTCTTTGTGGAAAAAAAGGACAAGTCCCTCCGGCCCTGCGTAGATTACCGGGACTTGAATAAAGTCACGGTGAAGAACCGTTACCCGCTACCACTAGTCCCCGAACTTTTTCAGAGGTTGAAGTCAGCATCTGTCTTCACTAAATTAGACTTGAGAGGTGCCTATAATTTAGTCCGTATCAGAGAGGGGGACGAGTGGAAGACAGCATTCTGTACCAGATTCGGACACTATGAATATTTGGTTATGCCCTTCGGCCTATGCAACGCTCCAGCCACCTTCCAGCATTTCATAAACGATGTGTTCAGGGACTATCTGGATGTCTTCGTCATTGTATACCTAGACGATATCCTTATCTTTTCCCCAACCTTGGAGGACCATAGGGGTCATGTGAAGCGCGTGTTAGAACGGCTCCGCCAACACAGCTTGTATGCCAAGGCAGACAAGTGCTGTTTTGAACAGAGGAGTATTTCATTTCTGGGCCTAACCATCTCGCCCACGGGAATAGCCATGGATCCCCAAAAGGTTTCGGCCATCTTAGACTGGCCAGCCCCCACCGATAAGAAAGCGGTCCAACGCTTTATTGGCTTCGCGAACTTTTATAGAAAGTTCATTAAGAACTTTTCGGGCCTAGTATCCCCTATCACCCAGCTGACCAGGCAGGGGGTCCGCTTCCAGTGGACGCCTGAGGCACAGAGGGCTTTCGAAGCTTTAAAAGAGTTGTTTACGGCAGCTCCTATTTTGAGCCACCCTGATTCGTCCTTGCCATATATCTTGGAGGTAGACGCATCCGAGAATGCGGTCGGGGCAATCCTGTCCCAGAGGAAGGGCATCAAAGAGCTTGTGCACCCGGTGGCTTTCTTCTCCAGGAAACTAACTCCTGCTGAAAGGAATTACGATATCGGGGATCGGGAACTCTTGGCGATCAAGGTGGCACTAGAGGAATGGAGATACCTGTTAGAGGGGGCGGTACACCCGATATTGATTTTCACGGATCACAAGAACCTAGAGTATTTGAGAACAGCTAAACGTCTGAGGCCACGTCAGGCCAGGTGGGCACTGTTCTTTTCACGGTTCTTTTTCCATATAACTTATAGGCCAGGGTCTAAGAATACGAAACCTGATGCGCTCTCCCGCATGTTTGGGGACCCCGAAGAGAGTCCCAAGCCGGACACCATCCTGACCCCAGGGAATTTCCTAGCTCTCCAATCAGAGCTTCATTCTCAATTGCAGACCGCATCCGTAGGTATGCAAGGCCCACCCGGTGTCCCCTTACTAAATAGGGAGGGACTCCTCTGGAAGGAGGATCAGATTGTGGTCCCTGAGGAAGCCCGTACATTGGTATTGGGATACTGCCATGATCACCCACTGGCCGGGCACTTTGGGGTACGTAAGACCTTGGAGCTGTTACAGCGTACCTTCTGGTGGCCTAATATGGCCAGAGAGTGCGAAACTTACGTAAAAACCTGTCCTGTTTGTCAGAGGAACAAGCCTACTAGGAATAAGGCTTGGGGTCTCTTGCGTCCATTACCAATACCCGACAGACCATGGACAATGATTTCCATTGACTTTATTGTGGAACTTCCACCCTCTCAGGACCACACAGCAATCTTCGTGATTGTAGACCGCCTGTCCAAGATGGCCCATTTTGTACCTCTAAAGGACACACCTACGGCCCTTGAGACAGCATGTGTGTTTATTAAAGAAGTGGTAAGACTCCACGGAATTCCCAGGGATATTGTATCTGACAGAGGGGTTCAGTTTACATCCAGGTTCTGGAAAGCTTTATGTGATACCCTGGGAATTAAGCTGTCATTCTCCTCTGCTTACCACCCACAGACCAATGGCCAGACGGAGCGTACAAACCAGACCCTAGAACAGTACCTCAGGTGCTATACCACCTTCCTCCAAGATGACTGGTTTACTCTCCTGCCACTTGCGGAATTTGCATATAACAATGCGAGTCACTCGGCTACTGGACAGTCCCCGTTTTTCGCAAACTACGGGTTCCACCCTGTATTCCTGCCAGATCTGATCCCGGAGGTCGCAGTCCCGGCCACGCAGGATATGTTGAACTTTTTGTCAACCAATAGTAAGGTATTGCAGGAAGCAATGGCAAAGGCCCAGGGTGACAATAAGAGGGCATTTGATAAGCAGAAAAGGGGGGAATTGAGTTTGCAGCCAGAGGACCAGGTTTGGTTGTCCACCGCAAATTTGAAAATGCCCTGCCCTTCGAAGAAACTGGCTCCCAAATTCTTGGGGCCCTTTCGTGTGAAACGTAAGATCAACGAGGTGGCATACGAGCTTGCACTGCCCGAGTCTATGAAGGTTCATCCGGTCTTCCACGTGTCCCTGTTGAAACCAGCAACTCCAGATCCCTTCCCGGATCAAAGGTCCAAACCACCGGAGGCAGTAGACGTGGATGGGGAGGAGGAGTTTGAAGTTGAAGCTATCTTAGATTGTAGGAAGAGGGGAGGCCGAACTCAGTTTCTGGTTAAATGGAAAGGATATGGGGCGGAGGAAAATTCATGGGAGCCGGCCCAAAATGTGCACGCCCCAAGACTTGTGCGGGAATTTTTTCAGAACCAGCCATTCGGTAGGGGTCGGTTGGGCATCCGGAGGTTGCCCGTAGGGGGGGGGCAATGTCAGGGATCCCGGGTCCTCGGCGGTGCGGGCATGCGCAGACGGCCGATCTGTCCCGGCCGACGATCGCGGCGGCGGCCGCGCATGCGCAGTAGCGATCGCGGCCGCACCAATGGGAGAGCAGGGCGCTCTATTTAAAGCTGCCCTGTGCATTTCCAGGTTGCCGCAAGGTCTTGTTCCTGATTCTGTAAGTACGCTTCCTAGTTGCCAAACTCTGCCTGTTCTGACTTATGCTGACCCTCTCCTGCTCTGACCCCGGCTCGTCCCTGACCATCCTCCTGCCTGACCCCCTGTACCGCGCTGCCCGCTACCTGCTGATCCTGGCTTGTGACCCCGACCATTCTCCGCTTACTCCCCCTGTACCACGCTGCCCGCACGATACCGACCCGGCTAGTCTGACCTTGCTCGCTCCTAGCTGTCACCCATCCATCCCGCTCGGATCGGGATCTGGTATCCGTCCATCCCGCTCGGATCAGAATCTGCCACCCCATCCATCCGCTCGGATCGGACCTGTCGTCCCCTTCGCAGCAGGCTCATCCCGGGCACATACCCCCAGCGGGACCCCTCTACCACCGCCGGGGGTGCCCAGGGGCGCGACCTGGTCTCAGTCTTGCACCAAGTCCATCCCCACCATCAGGGGCCCTGGTGAAGAGGCAGACTGGGACTTAGACTCCGCGTCCTGGGAAACCCCGTGCTGTGGACCACTAGAGATCCCGTTGGGCGGAGCCTGACAACACCGCTGCACCGAGGGACAGGTAAGTGTCTGTATTTTAAGAGTCAGCAGCTACAGTTTTTGTAGCTGCTGACTTTTTTTTTTTTTCAGGTGGAATTCCGCTTTAAGTAAAGTTAGGTTTTGACTTTAGCCATAATAAAAAATATGATTACCATTGCATTTTTTTTTTACATGACATCATATTTACTTATTTTACAACTAATATTTTTAGTACATTATGTAACAATATATAACATGAACTGAGATGGTCAAAATGTGCTGGAAGTTTTGTATAAAGAGTAAAACATTTATTTTTAGCACCTGGATGCTTCTCAGCCAGGGGAGGTGGCATAAATCTCAGTTCATCAGATCTGAATAGCAGAGAGCTGAGGAAGAAAATTAACAGCATAGATAAGATTGAGTTGTCGGGTAATAAATATTCCCAATCATTTCATGTGAGAAGAGTGCCATCTGAATGTGAATGATCTAGTAAAGTGTAAAGTGTTTTGCAGGGCAGTATAGAAACATATACTTTATTGTGTCTCAGATTTAAAATTGTCGATTTAAAACTAAACCAGCTGTTTCTGAAGTAATAATGGTGACAAAGGGGCAATGTGGTATATCATAAAAAGCAGCATTAGGATTTTTTTTTTTCATTTTATATTGTATTCTGTGCTCATGAGTCTATTATTTTTCCTTACTATGTAACTTTATGATGCCTAAGATTCCCAAGTTGACATCCACCGATACCACTAAAACCATGTTACCATACCTAGTAACTTTTTACCCAAAATTTTATCAATGGCAGAACTATGTAAAAAAATTAATTGTAGATAGGGTAGGAGGAATTACAACACATGCAATAAACACTTACCAAAACAGTTTCTATTCTTTATTACAGTTACTTATATATAGAGCAGTCAATTTACACAGCACTTCACACATATACTATACCTTGATATCAGTCCCTAATCTTCAGGGAGCTTACAATATAAGGTCCCTAACTCACGTTCATGCATATAAATACTAGGGCCAATTAACCTACCAGCATGTCTTTGGATGTGAGAGGAAACCGGAGTAAACTCCAGGGAGGTAGTGTTATGGTTGGGATTCAAACTGGCAACCCTAGTGCTGCTAGGCAGGAGCGCTAACCACTTAGCCACTGTACTGCCCATTCTTCTGCTTTATAGCTCGTATTAAAGTGTTGACTGATGCTGTCTCACTCTTCTGCATAAGCAGTAGTCAGTCCTATGTTCCCAATAAAAGTAGTAGATAAAGTGGTAGTAAACTCTTTTTTTTTATACTTTTACCTACAAGTAAGTGTATAATAAAGCTTACCTGTAGGTAAAATGAATATCTCTTAAACGTTCATCGTTTAGGAGACATTTGCTCTTTTTGAGAGCCGTGCATGCGCTGTGAAGGAACGGCATACCCGTGCTGTTCCTTCAGAGCACTGTGCTGTTACCCTCAGCACTACTCGGCCAGTCAGAGGGCTGGAGCTCACGAACCCAAAAGGAAGCCCGGATGAAGATGAAAGCCTCTGCAGCGGTACCAGCATGCCACTGGAGGGCTTCGTTTTAAGGTAAGTCCTTCATATTGTGCTAGGATGCGATGCACACTAGCACATGATGACATTACCTTGCAGGGGATTTTTTTTTTCGGAGCTGCAATTTACTACCGCTTTAATTTTATGTCTAATTCACTACAATGAGAGAGATCATGCTGTGAAATCAGCACCAAGGGACCTTTATAGCTGTGTGTGATGAGATTAGCTCTACAGAGCTGTTAGTTACACAAATTATGTTATTTCATATGCCAATCAAACATTTTTTTTTTGGGTAGAGTTAGCATTAAAGTGTAACACTCCACATTTTAAACAGGTTTTCCATTGGAAACAGATTTTTGAATTCAAAAAGCAAAGCTTTAGGCAGGCATGAATCATGAGCCTAACCCCAGTGATGTCAGCCTAAACAATTTCAGTGCCCTAGCAGCTAAAATATTACAAAGAAATGTGAAAAAAGTTATAAGTGAAAATTAAAATTAGAACATCCCTCTGTTCTACAGGTAAAAATTTTACATATGATGGCCATCAATGTCATAGCAGAAAATGCTTCACGGCACATTTAACAATGTCACAAGTGAAACTGCTGCCTAGAATCCCCACCAAATACAGTACGGAAAATTCTACATAGAGCACCCATTGATATCCAAAGTGCCAAGGCATTAAAAAATGATACACAGAAAGTATACCATGTAAAATGAGCAAAATGTGAAACAGAACACCATCACCATCTGAATTCTATCTAAGTTGCTTCAAACTACTTGACTTGTATTGGGGAAAATGTCTCTGAAGAAAAATTATCTTGTTTTTAAAAGCCCTACAGGTCAATGCTGCACAAAACAAGTGTTTAGGGTTCATACACAAAGGCTTTGCACTAGATCCTAAAGCCAAACAGCTCAGTACCTGATATGACCATGTCTGGGAGCGGGGGGTTTGTATTGCTTTGCAGTCTTCTGAAGGTTGCATGTAGCAATAGAGATGTGATAGCCATTAAAGGGAATTGCTTCTTGTAGTGGGGAGTGCAAGAAACCTCTGCCAAAGTTATCATATATAATTATTAAGCCAGTAGGTGTTATGTCATCACTACTTTATCCAGTATAGTTTATTGATGTGCAGTTTGCAACTTTACAAGGCTGGTTTGCAAAAAAGTCTTGTTAGTCATATATGGCCAAAGTAATTAAGTAGTAATGTGAAACCAGTGCAAATAATGATGATATTAGGACTACACTATTAGGCTGGATGGAGACAGCTCAAATTTCATCCATTCAGTCTTCAATAAACTGAAAGTCACTATATTCCCCCATCCATACTAAACAGAGTGGATGGGGAAATCTCCATTATATTTAGGCAGCTGAAATTCAAGCTGTGTATGGGGGTCTTAAAAACTAATATTATTGTGACTGCTTTTCATGCTTTTATTATACTGTTACCTAGCAGTTGGATTGCAAGACCTCCAATTGCAATTCCAATTTTCACAATTTATGAGCTGAGTTTCTCACTAGTGACCAGAGTGAATGTGAGCCAGAGCTAAGGAAACTTCTAAACCTGGTTACATGCATTTGTTTAATATGAATATGCAATTTTTGTGCATCATATCCTTAAAGCATTACTAAACCCAAAAATCAAAATGTAATATATTGTAACTTACCAATAATTGGATGTAGTGGCTGCATTATTTTATATTTTTTTTCAGGCTTTTATATCTTTTCTTTTCATCCAATTATTGGAAAGTAAAACCTCCTGTCTTAGGATGGCTACATTTACTTCTGCACTGTATCTATGGAGGCGCAACGTAGCTACTCTTGGACAGAAACATTGTCAATCAGTGGAGAAGTTGGTGTTGGATGGACTAGAAGAGTTAGATGAACTTTACTTTAATGACTAACAGTGTAAACCCCAACTCCAGCTGACACTTTTTAGGCAGTTACATTTTTCTTCTTTTGGAATAAATGTTTTACATAAATAAAATCTGACCTATGTAAGCACCCGTCAGTGATAAATGGTGTTTCTCAACCCTCTAACTGCCACCTTTACTGGGCAGCTTGGGCTGTTAAACAAGAATTCCAGGCATGGTATACTTTTACATAGTTTCATCAGTCCAGTTTGTACCACCGTAACTCTGCATACACCATACCTCGCTATTGTCCCTTGAAGCTGTAAATCACTGAAATGGACACCACTACTCCCACGCTGAGCCATTGGCCTGATGAATTGTGAACACAGGAATTGGTGTCATTCAGAGAATGCAATTTTTGCAGTTTGCAAATTCGTAGTATGAGGGCCCGTCTAATCAGATAGGCCCCTACATTATATAGTTTTTGGAAAATCCACAGAAGATTCTACAATCAGATTGTGAAGTGTTTTGATACTTACAATATATATTATATATTGTATATATAAGGAAATGCAGCGTGCTTTTAGAAGCATTAAGATTGAATTTGAGGTCTGCTTGGCATTGAGGAGGCAAGAATTGTATTTTTATAAGGCAGATTTACAGGCTCTCAAGAGCGTTGCTACGTTTTTTGAGACTTCTGGTTCTATCTGTTTGCCACAGTTGTACGGGTTGTTGCCTGATTCTGTGTGCACTGAGGGGAGCGAGTGTGTCTATGGAGGATGACAGTGAACTGTTGTAAACAGAAGTGGCTAAGTTGGGGCAGGAGAGGGATGAGATTTTGTCATAGAGGTGGTCAGTATCAGAGTAGAGAAGAGAAATGTTGGTGACAAAGGTTTCTATGGGTAACTGTTAGGCACTTGGAAGGAGATCATCACATTGATCTAACGACTACGCAAACCTTTTCTAATATATATAAAGAGTATGTAAACCCAACATTTCCTATTCCTGATATGTGCCTGCTGCACCATGTACTATGAAAAATGATCCTGTTTTCTTTGTATTGCTTCCTTTGTCTGAAATCCCTGGTGTTCCTAACAGCCTCTCTGCTTTCCTAATAAAAAATGACCACAGTAAGCAAGAGAACACACCGTGGTCAGTTCTCTACCTATGCTGGGAACTGAGCCTGCTCCCCTCCAATGATCAGACTTGTCCTGATAAACCCCCCGGCACAAGGCAGATCAGTGTGTTGCTGTTTCTCTTCCCTCATCTCTTATGCAGCTGAGAACAGAGGGGATCAGTTATAAAACAAAAAGGGGGGGGGATGTATTTATAATGTTTTTAATAATTATACACAAGTGTTTTGCCTTTGGGCTGTTTTACAAGGTGAGGGTTTAAATCCACAACTTACACATAGAAATGTTTGCCAACCAGAAACTGCTTCAGATATAATGGCAAATAATGTAAATATTTTTTTGGATTTTATTATGTAGTTACGATAGGATGTTACAGAAAGGAGATAACTTTAGTTTGACACATCATCTAGGATAGGCCGTTACATTAACACAATTATATGTAATAATCAGGAGACATAACCTATGCTACAATCTAGTCTTTACTCTGTGCAGCTGTTTTCATCATTAGAGACTGTTGACCTAGTTCCAACACAGTTTTCTACACTTATAACAAGTAAAGGAAGGAGGGCTGAGCCACTAAAGGCCACAGTTCTTAATGATGTAATGTGCACATTAATGTGAGCAGAATGTGTGCTTTCAAATGTACATTATTATCGTTATGTGTTTATAGAATTTATCTAGGCTTGTTCACATCATATCCTTATGGAGAAATTTTGGGAAAATTAGGGAACCATTTCTAATGATAAGCAATACATACAGCATATCAGGTGATTGATTGTCTCGTACAGTTACAATTTGCTGCAGTGTATTCAATTTTGTCAGGTTGTTTTGCACTACTGTTGATGAAGGATGACTGATGATGGTTACAGAAAAAAAGACACATGTCCATCAAGTTTATTAATGTTGTTATTAATATTATATTAGTATCAGTATTATACTATAATTACTATTTTATTATTCAGGATTTATATAGTGCAAATGGGCAGACAGTGCAATTACAATACAGTTGCAAGAAAAAGTATGTGAACCCCTTGGGATTACGTGGAGTTTTGCATGAATTGGGCATAAAATGTGCTCTGAACATCATCTAAGTCACAACAATAGAAGAACACAGTCTGCTGAACATAATACTACACAAACATTAGATGTTGCCATGGTTTAATGGTTTAAATGCTGTGGCATGACCTTAAGAGAGCGATTCACACCAGACATCCCAAGAATATTGCTACACTGAAACAGTTTTGTGAAGAGGAGTGGTCCAAAATTACTCCAGATCGTTGTGCAGGTCTGATCTGCAACTACAGGAAACGTTTGGTTGAGGTTATTGCTGCCAAAGGAGGGTCAACCAGTTATTAAGTCCAAAGGTTCACATACTTTTTTCCTCCCTGCACTGTGAATGTTTACATGTTATGTGCAATTAAACCATGGCAACATCTAATGTTTGTGTAGTATTATGTTCAGCAGACTGTGTTCTTCTATTGTTGTGACTTAGATGACGTTCAGAGAACATTTTATGCCCAATTCATGCAAAACTCCACGTAATCCCAAGGGGTTCACATACTTTTTCTTGCAACTGTATAATTCAATACAAAAGGGACCAGATAACCCTGCTTGAGAAATCTTACAATCTAAAAGAGTATAGTGATACAAAATGTAATAACTGTGAGGGATGAGCTGATGGAGGTAGTTAAAGTACAATTTATTGGGCAGAGGCAAGGTAGACCTCCCTGACAGACAGATAAGAAGAGAGCTGGTCGGATTCTGGTAAAGAATTCCATAGGATGCCAGAGAGTCTACAGAAATCCTGGAAGGAAGCATGGGAGGAGGTGACAAGGTACATTAACTATTGAGCAGGAGGTCTGGTTTGTTTGATATTTTGAGATGAGGTTGCTAATGTAGTTCACAGTAGAGTTGTTTATGGCTTTGTATGTTGTTGTTAGCATTATGAATTTTATTCATTGACTACCCAAAGAGACAAGAATAAAACCACTGCAGGCACAGAAATGTCAGTCCCTGCAGAGCCTGCATGCTTCTTTGGAGAAGACTGCAGAGTCTGTCTGTGGTCTCAGTGCAAGCTTGCCAAAATTGCTAGCTTTATAACTGTTGGAGTCTGCCAGCTGGTGGAGGCTTTGCAGCTGGTACGATCTGCCCCTTCCTTGATTTTGGAGCCTGTACTGTACTGCAGCAGGTCTCCAGACACCATTTTTTCACCTGTTAGGCCATAATTGTTCTCCACCAGGGGCGGACTGACCATTCGTGCACTCGGGCACTGCCCGAGGGCCCAGGTTCAGTAGGGGGCCCCATGAGATGCCCCTAGTACCTTTCATAGGCATTTTTGGGTGTGGTTTGAGTGTGGGTGAGGACACAGGGGCCTGATGATCCCCTATTGCCCGGGGGCCCCATGAGTTGTCAATCCGCCCCTGTTCTCCACCATCATGTGGAAGGTAATGTTTCCATATTGCTGGACAACACAGTCAGCTGCAGGGTCCACCTGAGAGCCAGGTGGACCCTGAGAACCACTAGTCCCCCAAAGTGTTCAAGAGGCTATGATGAGTTAGGCCAAATGCTGCCATGCCAGAAATGGTTATGTGTGACAAGTTCTAGAAATATTGTAAGAAAAGCGCCAAAATAAATACCACAAAAAAATATTTAAAAAAAGCTGCAAACCTAACCCAAAAAAAGGTGCATAGTACAAATAAACATAGGAATGCGCTTAAATAATATCAAATATGTCAAAATATGCAAAAAATAAAAACTTTTTTGAAGTCATATCATAAAGCATAGTGTCCAAATAAAATGTGTAAATAATAAGTCCAAAAAAATCCGTGCAAATGAAAATTAAATCTGAAATTCCGTGTTCAAACAATTTCACCGTGATTGAATCCACCACCAAATGAATTGAATAAACTCACCAGAGCTAAATGCTGATCAAATTATAAATCAGCATAAGCGCTATTGCTCTGAAAGCGACGATCTGTAGAAACATCCAAGTATTGCTGGGAGCAATACTTTGCAGCAAGGCACTCAGCACAGATGAAAAACACTCAAATATATGGTCATCGTCTCTCCATAGGATGTAGCAGTACTCTGGGAATTAAGAAAGGAACTTCATGGTGCAGTACGTTTAAGACCACATAGTTTATTAAAATAAGATAACACACTCACAAGAATGGTGTCCTAGCCGACACCAGCAATAACAACCTTCAATAAAAAGATGAGCCCCACTTACGTTCTTGGGGAACGTCCTGATGTCACATCCATTAAGTCCCGCCCTGCGCGTTTTGTCACTCGACGTCCTTACGGAGCGGAATGAGCAGGGCTCGTCTTTTTATTGAAGGCTGTTATTGCTTTATGATGTGAGTTCAAAAATTTTTTTAGTTTTTATTTTTTGCATATTTTGACATATTTGATATTATTTAAGTGCATTCCTATGTTTATGTGTGACAAGTGCAACAAACTGCTGTACATTCCTAGATTGTAAGCTCCAAGGAGCAGGGCCCTCCTATCCCTCTTGTATTGAACTGTATTGTTGCTGTATTGTCTCCCTTTATACTGTAAAGCGCTGAGCAAACTATTGGTGCTATATAAATCCTGTATAATAATAATACATCCTTTGGCAGAGAAGGATGCAGTGGTTCCTGGTAAGATATCTTGGCTTACATGATCTTCCGTGGCAGACCAGAAGAGTTTGCAGCCATTTCAGGTGATTTTTCCTAGCCTATGTTCGACTGGGTGAAATTAAGCATGAACTTCATCCACCCACAAACTGCCCCAGAGATGTCATGCTTGGCAATATGGCAGCAGCAGCACATGCATCAGTGGGCCATACATGGTTTATCTGTGTGAGTATGGCATGAAGACAGGTTCAGGAGAGCTGGAGTATTATCAGTGGCTCCTCATTCAGGACTCTTACTGTATTTTCATTATTTGACAAATAATGAGCCCATGGACAATGCTGGCATCAGTGTCTTCTGTAGTGTTCCTGCTGGAGTACACACTGTGTGATATAATAAATCAGGCACTTGAGGCACAGAAGCAGGAGGAAGAGGAAGACTTCCTGTTTTTTCAGAACCTCTTTATCCAGACTCTTTCCCTGTGAGGCCACAGCGGGTCCAGAAGAAATATGAGGGGAACAGTATCAATGTTGTAGAGGTGTTGAGAAGGAGAATGTGGAACAGACTTCCAGTGGTGGGTTTCATCCCTCACAAACCCTGGGACTTGTACATGGTTGAGGGGAACAATGTTGTCCTCAGTGACCTCTAGGACTTGGGTTCCTCTGCCTCCGATAATTAGTAGCAGATGAGTTCCAGTGCCTGTGAAAGAAATACAGGATGCGTGACATCAGGGAGAGAGACCAGTATTGCTTCTCCATCTGCCTGGATCCACATTATAAGGGGAAATTTGCAGATCTCATCTTGCCCTCACAGAAGAAGCAAAAGATGAAACACCTGGAGAACATGCTGTGGAAGTTCCTGTTAACCTCGTTTCCAGAACCTAAGAAAGGTTTTCAATACATTCTTCTGTACCTATCACCAAGGGCTGTCTGCTGCCAGCAACTATAGGCAGTATTATATGGTTATATCGTGGCTGATCACAATGGGTCAGGGGCAGATGCTGACACCCTTCCAATGGATGATCCCTTTGAGTATTGGGTAACAAGGCTGAAGCACTGGCCAGTGCTTGCCCAAAATTTAATTGAGCTGTTGGGCTCCCCTGCAACCAGCGTGCTTTCTGAATGTTGTAGGGGGCATTGTTAAAGAAAAAAAAATCTATCTGTCCCTAGACTCAGTTGACTAGCTGTCCATTGTAAACAAGAAACAGCCTGAATGTACGATAACTATCAAGCCCCTGCTGCAAATGCTACAGACTAAAATTTGTTTTTGGATATCGGACCAAAAAATATTGTTTTAGTGGACAGCCTCTCCTTTCACAGCTGCAGGCCTGAAAACAAAAATACCATCTCCTGCCACTATTAACAACTTGTGCCCCCATGAGCACACCCTGCCACCATTAACACCTTTCTATACTGTTGCTTTATCTACTGCTACTATAGACCCACCACCACTACCACCTCATACTGGTTCCAATGCTGTAGTTTGTCACAAAGGCACTTTTAATTTGGCACACCTAATTTTTCTGCAGATGTTACCCAGTTACAAAAAATAACATTTCTTGCCAGGGTTCATCCTGTACATTTCATGAATATGTGTGTTGAGTTACTATATTTAAATAGGCTTAAAAAGTGGGAGAGCCAATCTGTAAAATTAGTTTGCCTAAAATGTTTAAAAAAATTCAGATGCAAACTGCCTGGTCAGTCCCTCAGAAAAAGCAGACTATCCAAAAGGTGTACTTGAAATCAATAAAAAAAATTTGTACTAATTTAAAAATAAAAATATCATATTTTTTTAAATCCTAGATGCAGTCTGTCTGCTCTTTTTACTTCAAAACTATTGGCTTGTCCAAAAGGATTTAAAATCTGTGCAGCAAATCTGTAAACTTTATTCTTCAGTCTGTGAAAAAGGAACCCAATGTTTTATAGCAAGGTGCACTATGCTCCTTCTCTCTATCATAAGTTGCATCCTATCCAATCAAGGATAATAGGGATGCCACTAAAAGGGATTTTTCTATCTCTCCCCCTTTCCCTATCTCTACAATAAGTAGCAAAAAGAAAAACTTTTGGCATTTTTGCCTGTTTGGTCATGTGATCACTATCAAACAACAGTAGTCTACATCTGGCAGTTGATGTGTTTAGTTCCTAACACCATTGATGGTGGCACATATTCATACTGAAATGGAGTGCAGGGTAAAGTGTTATGCACTTAGAGAATCTTCCATTGTAGTTCCCCTAAACCAAACCGCCACAATATGTCCCCACATGCTGGTGATCAGCGTTTGCAAACTGCACAGTCACTGGGATAGAAACCCTCTGATTTAACTGTTTCACAAAACAGTTACGTTCAAGGTATTATTGATACCTATCACAGTTGCTTGTGCTCTCAACCGAAGTGTCATTCCATTATTGGTTCATGACATAACTGATTACATGTGCAGCACCATGGCAACAGCAGATCAAACAGAGGCTAAACCGGCAGATTCCTTGACTGTAAAGGATTTATTCCTGCTTTAAACTGTTACCCTGCCTCAGTTTGCTTGACAACCATCCCATGCCAGACTAGGATGCTCCTGGAAGGCTATATGGTAAGATAGTTAGTTAGTGAGTTAATTAGTGCCTGGTGAGGACTGCTGTGACTAAGATGCATCACTTTCTAACGCTTTCTAATGTAGGACCTGCCTTCAAGGAATGATACCGGGAAGCCATTATATGTGTGTGTGTGTGTGTGTGTGGGGGGGGGGGGGGGTGCATGGACTTCTCCCATAGGGGAGGTAAGAATGATTGCATTCCTCTTTTAGAAGAATGGTGGGACATTTTTTAACTCACTCCTCTAGACACCTCTCTCTATGCGCTATTAAAGATATTTGCAGCTCGTTCATGTGTGGTGCTGCCATTACCTTGTTTGGCTCTTCGTACATATGACCTTCTTTATAAAACCATGTTTGTTACATTGAAAGAACCTGGCGTGAACCTATTATTCTGTAGCACCTTCCTAGTCAGCTAGGGGGAACTAGACTCCAATTGTAAGTGAGGAGGAATGAGTAGCAGCCTGGGTGTGATAGCTAGCAGGGGTCAAATTATGGTCAGACCTGAGAAGCTCTGCAGACCAGCCCTCTGGAATTTCCCCCTGCTCTAGAACTTTGGAGGAAGATCTAGAAGCAGTTGGTGGATCTGAGGAGTAGCTTATCTGGACTTTTGAGGGATCCTGGCCAATCTCCAACAGGTGGTTTGGCAAGGTGCCAGGACAGCCCTTAAACGTGAGAGAGCCTTCTCAGCTTGGGTGGAAGTTGGAGATGAAGTGAGGCTGAATAGAGGAGCCTGGGAGGGGGCCCAGATGGAGAGGAGCTCACCTACAGGCAGTGGAGCTTGGAAGGAGGAAAGCTCAGACCTAAACTGACCCCCAGAGTGAGGACCACCTGTGTAGCAGGGAAGGAGCGGCCCAGCTAGAAGGCCTGGCAGCAGCCACTAACCCACCAGCTGCACAGAAGGAGTGAGTAAACCTGCACCCCCTGGGCCAGAAAGAGGAAGGAGGCACTCTAGTGGGAAGCTGGATTAGCCTGCCACCCAGGACTGTTTCACTAAATTTGTGGTACACAGTGGAACACCTGCTCATTCCTCTAGACAGCTGAGTAAATAAGAGGATTTGTCTGGGGTGGTACTACAGGAGATGCTGGCTAGCTCTCCAAAAGAGACTGTTTTGCTTTGAAGACTTTAAATAGTTCCAGGACGTTGTCCTTGGTTTCTCGGTTCCATTGGGCATCCCATACATCTCTTACCCCACCCAAGTTATTAACCCCTTTAATTAAAAAAAAAAAAACAAGTTCAAGGACTGGTTATTGACTGCAGGATGCAAGTTGTTGAAAATGAGTGTTGCCTGGCAATGCAGGACTATAGAGGGGACCCAAATACTCAGCAACTACTTAGGGGGTATTGCTACAATGCTATACCATGAGGGACTACTGTTGGGCATGGATCTATGCTGGGAATATCAGCGGAAGCAGCACTATGGAGGAAGCAGAACAGGCTTGAAGGTGTAAGCTGTACTCAGACTATATCAGGCTGGGCTACCTCCAGGATTCCTAATGAGTGCTGTCCTTCTGTTCTGCTCCATCTACTGTGGGGACCCCGGGGAGCCCTAGTCTAAAAGGACTACAAGTTGCCACGTGTGTGCGCAAGATAGATAAAAGAGTTAAAGTGTTACCCACAACAGTAAAATCAGTCTGTATATGCAGTAAAGCATGCTTGTTATACTCACTGTGGAACCTAAGGGGTTAATGCTCTGCATTGTGTAAAAACTCTGTTTGTTCCTGACTTCTATGATCTTCCCCTGCTTCCAGTGTCCCCCTATTATCTCCTGATAAGACATATCGTGTGGAGACACTGCACATGCTCAATTTGGTGTGTATTGCTAGGTTTTTTTTTCCTTAGGAGAGTGCATGTGATCAGCACAGCGCCAATCAGCACTGTCCAGACAGAGGTCAGGGGTTCTCTATCCTCCTACAAGCTTTAGCCAGTGCTCTGCTGAACACTGACAGAAGTCACAAAACTGCTCTAACTGCTGATGAGAAAAGGTATTTAGCAGTTTATATTTACTAAAATAATTAAATTTCCATGTTCTGTGTACTGTGGGAGATCAGATGTAGTGAATGTAGGGTCCTGGTTAGTAACACTTTAATGTAGAACTATAGGCAAAACTTTTTTTTTTCCATGTTAGATAGTGTAATGGAGGGTTAGAACCCCTGTAAGGTTTATTTTTGTGCTCTTTGGCCCATTGGGGAGATTTATTTTCACTTCTTGTTCCACAGTGAAAAACAGTAAGTGAGAGGAAATCCCTGAAAATAAAAGGAATCACTTGGGGACCCCCAGGTCACCAGAACTAGTGTCCCCATTGGAAGACTTCCCCTCTATTACTTTTGTGGTGACAACCCAAAATTTGGGATTTTCTTTTACTTTCACTTTCAATGATAATGGTAAACAAAACAAACTGAAAAGGTGAATCTCCCTAATGTGGGCACAGACAGCAATAAAACTGACAGGGGTTCTAATCTCTCTCCACTCTATCCAAAACTAAAAAAAAAAGTTTTGCCTTTAGTTATACTTTAACTGATCACTCGATGACTCCGGCGAAGCTACCATTGAGAGCTCTCTGGTGTGGAAATGCACTTCAGTTAGGTTGTAGATCTATAATGGCTTAACACCCATAGGATATGTAACCCAAACTTGTTTCCTCCTGTTGCCAAAAACTGTGAAAATTGCAGCTGAGGGTTAAAAAGAAGTCTAAATTGTTATAGATGGAAGTTTAGAACTATATATGATGCTGGAAAATAAATCAATGTCTTTTCTAATTATGAAGGCAGATTAATCATTTTAGTATATTTTAAAGTAACAGCAGTCTCTTGGCTCATCACTTAAAGTGATATGAATCACCTCAAGTCCCAGAACATCTACTGGAAGGGGAATTTAAAAGTAGACTTCTCTGTACTTTGTTTTCTGTTATTTCAGAAATTATGCAGTTGATCCTATGAGATGACAAAATCTATTCTGCACACATTGTATAGAGTAAAGCTGTACTACATTCTATTTTATCACCTCTCAAGGTTTAATTTTTTACAACTAAAGACTGTTGAATTATAGGTAAACAATATGAAATATGCTGGAATAAAAAAATAGACTAGATCACCTGCTAAATCATCTATGTGATAAAAATCTTTTAAAGGATATTTACACTGGATTTTGAGTACACAAATTCCCAGGGAGACCTCATTAAGACATACAGGAGGCGACCAGAAAGTAATATTTTTTTCCTTTTTCCTTCCTACATTCTGGGTTTTTTTGTTTTTTAATTAGTGTTTTTTTTTATTTTGGGGATTAGGGGCTTTCAGATAAGCAGATGTCATGTTTTCAGGCATGGTCCACTTTCAAAGTGCAACTTATCATAATAATATATATATTATATATATATATATATATATATATAATAATAAAAATACCAAACCTGTAAACAAAATACTTACCTTTCTGGCAGCCCATGTGTTGAAATGTCACTGCCTCACTGCTGCTCGGCCGCTGTAAGTATTCGATCCTTTGATTTAAATCTTTCCACTAGCTCTAACTAGCTTTTTTTTTCACAAAAAGTTTTTATTAAGAGGAAATATAGAATATACAAAAACACTTACAGAAATCAGACTTTGGGTTACAAAGAGCTTAGTGCCTTATCAAGTAAGATCAGACATATAACTGGTGCACAAAAACAAAAATGGTCTCGCCTCCAAAGGTAAGAAGCTCTAGCTAGCATTAATGACATGTTTGTAGACTGAGGTGTAGAATTCAATGGCTGGGGAAAAGCAACGTGGTGACGTTTTAGAACACTGACCGCAAAAAAGGTAAGTATGTTGCCTCTTCTTTTACAGGCTTGGTAATGTGTTTGTGATGACATGATCACATGAGACAAACTGAGTGCAATTGCTGACATTAATATAGTTTCTGTGTTTCCTTCATACCATCAGCAGTTTTCTAATTGGAATAATTTGTTTCCCAAGTTTGCTTTTTAAACAAAGTTGTAAATTGTTTTCCTTGATATACAGATGACTACTATACAAAGCAAACGTAATAATCAAAATAAAGAAACCCTCATGACTACAAACGTGAAAATGTGTGCCTATCCAGCCAAAAGAACATTTGTGAAGTAAGGTACTGATGTTAGACAACACTTGGCTTATAACCAGTGTTCCAGTTCATCCCAAAAGTGTTCAGTAGGGTCGGTCAAGATTCCACACTAAACTGGTCAAACCATATGAACCTGGCTTTGTGTACAGAGGCCTAATCATGCTGTAACATACTTCTGTTACAACAATGGAATGTTTTTGTATTGTATGCTGTTACATTAACGTAACCATTTATTAGAAACACTTCACAGTTCTGTTTTGTCACCACACAATATACAATGTTTTGTAGACTTCATTAATATAACTAACAAGAAAAAGATAAATGTTGGAATACGATGTTCATGTATTTTTTATGCAACAACTACACCAACAGTATTCAGTAGAGATATATTCTTCAACCACTAGATGGCAGTGTTTATAAGTTTGTAGCTGCATCTAAGATAAACTCTATGTCGTTTCTCTGAATAAAGTTCCTGTTTCCTGCGTTAGCCAGGGGGAGCTAGCTAGGTTTTTTTAGTTAGAGGCTGGATAGCAGCCTGGGATGAGTCAGCCAGGTTAATTTTAGGTCAAGGCTGAGTGCTCTTCAGGTCAGTTCCCTGATACCTGTCCCTGCTGTAGAAGTTTCTAGAAGACAGAGGGTGAAGGGTGAGGGGGGGGGGGCTGATCTGTACACTCAAGGGACTCTGACCAATCCCCAAGCAGGAGGCTTGGCATGGGGTCTGGACAATCCTTAAGTATAAGACAACCTGATCAGGACGTGGTCAGTGCCATGAGGAAGATGGAGTGAGAGGCTGGAGTTTAGAGCCTGGGCCCAGGGAGCTGGACAGGAGGATCTCTCTACCTCAACCATTCCCTGAGAGAGGACAGCCTGGAAAGCAGGGAAGGAGCCAGCCCAGCATAAGGCAGCCACCAACCCCACAAGCTTACAGGAGAGGCAGAGTGAGTAATCCTACATCCCCTGGGCCAGATAAGGGGAAAGGGCAGTCAAACCCAACTAGCTTCTCATCTGGGGCTGCTTTGTCAAGTAGAAGTTTCTGGGTCTCCTTGCCCAGGGATACACTTAAGCAGTTGGGTTAAGAGGAGGATTCATCTGGAGTCTGAGGTGGTACATCAGAAGGGCTGGAGAGCTTCTCAAAGGAGATACTGTACAATCTTTCTTTTTGCCCACAGACTTGTACTGTACATAGTTGCTAAGTAGTTGTCCTCACGGTACACAGTCCCCTTTGGCATCCCATACACACCAAAACCCCATCCAAGTTCAATACACTGTTTACTGTCTCCAGCTTGCAAGTTTGGAGGAAAAAGCATGTTGCCTGGCTGTGCAGGACAATAGGGGGACCCAAAAACTCAGTGACTCCTAAGAGGTAGTGCTACACCTGTTTGCAGAGAAGCAGCAGATATACACCCAGGGGGCTGTGCACTGCCTGTTCTGTAAGGTTTTATACAGAATTTATAACAATAAATGTTGTAGTTGCACACCTTCAGTGTACAAAATGTAGCATCTTTTAAAACTGTGCATGCATTTGTTGGTGGTCAGAGGAATACGTATCCACTGAGGGTGTTAACTCACACTTAAATGAATATTACAGAATAAAAATAAAAGCAAAAAGAGGAAAATATTTAATTCCAAAATACTGTGCTTTTTCCTTCGATACTTAAACAACCTAACATGGTCATTGTACCTGAATTTAATTTAAGACAAACTATCTAAAGAAACTAGACATTTAGGGTTACAACGCTTCATATGCATGAATAGATTTTGATGTTTTTGTATACACTCACCAGCCACTTTATTAGGTACACCTGTTCAATTGCTGGGTAGTACAACTTGCTAATCAGCCAATCACATGGCAGCAACTCAATGCACTTATGCATCTAGACTTGGTGAAGATCACTTGCTGAAGTTCAAACTGAGCATCAGAATGGAGAATAAAGGGGATTTAAATGACTTTGCACATGGCATGGTTGTTAGTGCCAGACAGGCTTTTCTGAGTATTTCAAAAACTGCTGATCTACTGGGATTTTCATGCACAACCATCTCTAGGGTTTACAGAGAATGGTCCAAAAAAGAGAAAATATCCAGTAAGCGGCAGTTGTGTGGAGAAAAATGTCTTGTTGATGTCAGAGGTCAGAGGAGAATGGGCAGACTGGTTCAAGATGATAGAAAGGCAACAGTAACTCATGTCAATATGGACAATAATCTCTGAGGAATGTTTCCAACATCTTGTTGAATCTATACCAAAAATAATTAAGGCAGTTCTGAAGGCAAAAGGGGGTCCAACCCGGTACTAGCCAGGTGTACCTAATAAAGTGAGTGTATATCTTCTTTACTCACCATTATATT
Source organism: Staurois parvus (assembly GCF_062004578.1). Taxonomy (NCBI): domain Eukaryota; kingdom Metazoa; phylum Chordata; class Amphibia; order Anura; family Ranidae; genus Staurois; species Staurois parvus. The sequence goes on along the minus strand of NW_028317886.1, from coordinate 24,428,844 downwards.
TAAAGATAACATATATAAAATATTGCATATGAATAGAATATAGTCAGCCAATGTCCGCAGAGTAATTGAAAACAGATTGTGCTACCAGAATCAATGTGCTTAGACTGTGTTATAGGGGTCACTGGGCAAATAACGTGCTTCAGGTCACTGATCGCAGAACAAGCCACTAAAATCAATGTACGTAGACCATGCCATATGAGTGCTGTTACAAACTAGCACTCTGTCACTGTGAAAATAGGCAAGCTAAAGTGTAAGTTCAGGAAGATTTTCCAAAAATCCCTCTATGCAATTCTATATGCTCGGAATAGTACATACCAGTGTTCCTCCTGTTGTAAATGGTGCACATTCTACCTGACTTTCTTTTACTGGGTGTGCTTCCATAAGCACTTCTTCCTGAACCTTGGGGTCCACTGGTCACTTTTCCATCCCTTGTACAGCTTTGCTCTGGATTCCTGAGTGTCTTTTTACCTCCTCCAGAACTACTCTCCCAGGGGCCTACCTCTATGGCATCTGTCAGGGACCCACCCCTTTTACTACCTGTAATAACCTCAAGAAAGAAAGAAAACAAATGCAGTCATCACATCCAAGAATTGGGAAGCATTAATGTAATAAATGTTTACTTTTGGGTTTAATGCCACTTTAAGTCATTTTGCTGATATATAGGTAATCCAGGCCCTGCTTTTTTCGTGTTCCTGTTTTTCCGTGCTGAATTTTTAAAGGTTACAGCCAAAAATTTCTAGAGTAATTCAGGAAGGATATCACTGAAGGCGTAAGAGTGAAATGCATGGCACGCCACTAGTTGTAAGATCATTGCCAGTTCTTCTGTGTATGGAAAGCTTGTGAATGACCTTAAGATTGGGAGCAATTGCTGAAACTCTGCAATGATCTAATGTGTTCACATTTACTTTTATGTTTAGGACATTTATAATTATTAGCTTTTGCATATTAGTTGTAGGAAGTAGTGACTGCAACTGTTTCTAGCATGGTGGTAATAGCATAGATTTTTACTGCTGTGTCCCCAATGGGGAGATTCACTCTCTCCCTGTTTTGGTACTACTAGGGATGAGCTCTAGGTTCAGTCTGAACACAAATTTGGACCGAACTTTGGCTGCTCAGCCATTCAGATGCCTGAACATTTACCTGTTAAGCAGGAGCCGAACATCATGTTTAGTAGTGATATTAATACTGCTATTATTCATGATAGCTTCCTGCTGTCAATGGTTGTTATGAACACCAGCAGGTGCAGGCACAGCCGAGTCTTTGACCACCAGTGATGTCCTGGGTCCCATTCTGTTACATGGCCAGGGATTCTAGTTCCAGTGGGGCGAGATCCCATTGACATCATTGACCATATGAGATCAAGTCCATATATTGTTAATGATGTCACTAGGAAATCCTGCCCCCTTTTACATAGCAGATGTAATCCTCTGGACTTAGCTTTCGGCGGGTGACAAGCAAACAAGCAGGATGTGCCTCAGGCAGTGTTTTGTTTTTTTTTTCTTTTGGACAGCCATCGGCCATCAGGCTTCGTGGTTGACGTGGATCTGCATCTGTGGACAACATGATTGGTGATAGATTTAAAACAAGCAACATTTTTGGGAGAGTTTTTTTTTTTTTTTTATAAAAGGACTTGTCAAATGTTTAGGTGTCTTTATTTCTAGCTTATACCTTTTTTTCTGTGAATGAGTAGGGGTACTATATACAGTACCCCATAATCATTTATATGGGGGGTGGTATCTGGGTGTCCCCTTATAGTTAAAGGGGTTTCCAGATTCTGATAAGTTCCCACCAGCAGACCCCAACAACCACCAGACAAGGGCTGTGGGGAAGAGGACCTTGTTCTTCTCAACATGAGGACAGGCCTCCCCCCTTCACCCATGTTGAAGGCATATGGCCTGGTGGCCTGGAACAGTTCCATTTTTGAGAATGAGAGAGATAGTAAGTGTTGAATCATTTTATCATTTGTTTCCATACATTCTAGGAATGGTGAGACTAATTCAATAAACAACTTATGACATGCCTAATCGTAATCAATATTGATGATTTAAGCATAAATCTACATGACTTCTAACATATTCACAAGTTCTAGATGCTAAATAAACTGACTTTTTTAACACATACAGTGTACATACACTATGGCAAGACATCATGCTGTATAAACAAATATTACTGGTGTGAAATGAATTAACATTCTATAATAACAGAAGCCTGAAAACTAACACAAAGACACTCAGAAGCACATTACTATTCAGCGATATGTATTAGCAGATGCACTCTGAGTGCTGAAGATTCCTCTGTGGCATTTACTAACTCATGCTGTATACATACTGTAGCTATACAAATTGGATTATAATCAGCATTCATCAACTGTAATAAACCTCACATCCTACAAACTGTTTTTCCATGAAATAATCATGAATCAAAGCAGATCACTGTATAGAGTTATCCCTGGAGCAGCAAAGTGTCATTCTTTCACCAGAGGCAAGACACCAGCATGTATCGCATGACCTCAAAAAACGCAAATGTCTGATATGAGTGAAAAAAATCTTTACACAAGACAAGTTGTATTTTATATGGCCTAGGGAGCTTTCACAGAAAGTTTTACCACTTTAATGTACAAGCAGGTTAAAATTTTAATTCAGTTCAGAGACTGATCAATTTAAGGCACTTTGTGGCATTGGCTGCTTATTAACAAATAATTGAGGTGCTTCAGCTCAGCACGCACTCATTTAAATGATCATTGATCTGTCTAGGAATTTACCTTTTTTTTCAGTGACCAACATGAACATCTGTAAATGTTAAAAACGTCTTAATTTTATGTCTCCCATCATTTTTAGTAGATCTCCTTAACTTAGTACCCCAAATTAGATTTATCTGAACTTCCTTTTAACTCCCTGGAGCCCAATTAAAGTCACAGAAATTGATTAGCTGTCAAAGAGATAATCAGGGGATTTCAATAAAGTCTTAAAAGAGGGATAAAGCTCGCTGTCAGCTGAAGTCACAGACACACTTCAGACTCTGGAGGGATCCTGACAATGATGTCGGGATCCACTCAGATGCCTTACAGCCAGCTGCTCCCACCCCCATTCCTGCTCACAGCTCCACTGAATGCTGGAGGGGCAGAGCAGAGAGCTGGTGACTGACAGTCATCACTCTCTGCTCAGTGAAGACCAAGAACTGAGCAATTAAAAGTAAAGTCATGTGTTTGCTTGGTTATTGGAATTAGAACCATCAGGGGACAGATTGCAGCATTAGACCGATGCTGCAGCAGGTAGGTAAGTAGGTATGTTTACTATTTTAAATTCCATTTCTCCTTTAACTACTTGACCTCCGGATCTCAGGTTTTACCCCCTTCATGACCAAGGCATTTTTTTTGCTATTCAGCACTGTGCTACTTTAACTGGCAAATGCTCAGTTGTGCAACACTGTACCCAAATGAAATGTATATAATTTTTATTCACACAAATAGAGCTTTCTTTTGGTGGTATTTAATCACCACTGGATTTTTGATTTTTTGCTATATAATAGAAAAAATACCAAATTAAAAAAAAAAACACCCACATATTAGATTCTGTTATAGTGTTTTGCAAACAAATAATCTTTATTCAGAAATTTAAGCCGAAATGTAGTCTGCTACATTTCTTTGGTAAAAATCATCCAAATCAGTGTATATTATTTAGTCTTTCTGAAAATTATTGTCTAAAAACTATAGTGTATATATTTGAAAAATGATGAATCCTGATGTCCTGATGGTCTATCTCATTTCTTGATTCTCTAAAATGCCAGGACAGTGCAAATACCCCCCAAATTACCCTTTTTGGAAAGTAGAGATCAAGGTATTTAGTAAGAGGCATGAGTTTTTTGAAGTTGTAGTTTTTTGGAAAACTTTTTGGGAAAATTAAGAAATTCAATAAAATGTGTTTTTTTCAAGTTTTTTCCATATTGTCACCAGTGCATACGGCGTCATTATATGACTTGTGCGGCAGTGATCAGGGATACTGACTGGGGACAGTATGTAAAAAAAAACTTTTTTCTTTTTTTTATCATTTTTTCTTTATTTTTAATATTTTTTCTTTACATACCATAGTGACACTGTACTACTCTAGGGGTGATCAGGGATCAGGGGCGGACTAACAACTCATGGGGCCCCCAGGCAATAGGGGATCATGGGGCCCCTGTGTCCTTGCCCAAACTCAAAAAAGCCTATGAAAAAGGTACCAGGGGCATCTCATGGGGCCCCCTACTGACCCCGGGCCCTCGGGCAGTTCCCGAGTTTCCAAATGGTCAGTTCGCCCCTGTCAGGGATTTTATTTTTATAACAAAAAAATTATTATTTTTATTATTATTATGATGATCACTGTTATAAGCAATAGTTTTAACTGTTATGAATGGCTTTCATTCATGACAGCTTGCTTACTATTGTGATACTGTGATTGGCACCTTGCAGTGCCTGCCGCTGCCGTCCACTCACAAATTAAATATATTGTGGGTGGGCTGCAAGTGGTTAATTACACTTTTCTGGCGGTAGTTTTCTGAGTCTAATTCTTGTAAGCATTTGTGCCAGTTTTAGGTACCATTGCCAACATGGGTGACAAAGAACCTTTTGCAGATTGGGAATAGTGATGGGCCAAACACCCTCCTGTTCAGTTTGCGGTTGAACATTTGAAGCTAAGGAAAGTTTGACCGTGAACTTCAGAGGGGGCAATTCATTAAGAGCTACCTTATCGCCTCTGAGTATGCTGTAAGATACCGCACAGCTACTAAAATACTATTATTAAGTCAGTATTTTAGTAGTGAAAACATTCTTTCATGTTTCAGCTGAATGTAAAAAGAATTACCAGCATTGTCCTGCAAATAAAATAATAAAATATTTTTTTTTAAAACACATGGGGTTCCCCTCATTCATACCAAGCCCTTTGGGTCTGGTATGGATTATGAGGGGAACCCCCACCCCAAAAATAAAAAAACTGTGTGGGGGTCCCCTCTAAAATCCATACCAGACCCTTATCCGAGCATGTAGCCCGGCAAGAAAGGGGAAGACGAGCAAACGCCCTCCCCCTCCTGAACCATACCAGGCCACATGCCTTCAACATGGGGGGGGGGGTGCTTTGGGGGAGGGGGGCTTCCCCCCAAAGCACCTTGTCCCCGTGTTGATGGGGACAAGGGCCTCTTTCCCACAATCGTGGCTGGTGGTTGTAGGAGTCTGTGGGCGGCTTTTCAGAATCTGGAAGCCCCCTTTAACAAGGGGCCTCCAGATCCCGGTCCCTATGTGAATGAGTATGGTATACAAGGTACCACAGGCAGATTACTATCTATTCTCCTGATAAAATTTGCAATATTATAGTATGTGATTTTATCTGTTTCCTCCTGCTGAGCCCCCCGTATTAGGGGCTGAGCAGCCACATGCCAGACTCCAATACTATTATCTCAGGGAGAGGCCATTAACCCCATGTAAGCTCTGAGAATGACTGACATAGAGCTTACACAGGAATTAGGCCTGGGCCTCCAAAAGGCGAACAGGGCAATGGAGATGTACAGGGGACCAAACCTGTGGGTGGTTGTGCCCTATGAAGACAATCTGCTACTTTGCCCTGAATGGGTAACACATATTTTTAAAGGTGTTACATGTATTGGTGCATTGCATTGCTATTTATTTTGAATAGCATGCCAACACACCTTTGCCTGAACACATCCCATGGTAACAAACCAGGCTGGTGTAAAAGGGACCTCTTAAAGAACAATCGCCAGCTGCACCTAGCTATAAAAGAAGTTGAATACTTACCTCTCCAGAAGGTGGCAAGTGAAATCTTTGCTATATATCCTCTCTATATTCATTAGCTCAGTCTTCTGCTGCTATCGTACAATTCTCAGTGTGTTGTATACCATGTCCACTGCTGGGTGCCATGATTCTTCCTGCTAACATATGTAACAAATATAAATGCTTATGATGCAATGAATGTAAATGTACAAAATCTAAATTATTGCATATATTTTTTTTAAACCGTTAGTATAAAGCAACACAGCAGTGGAAAAAAAACCTCATGTGTGTTTAACCAGTTTATGTTTTTGGAGAATGCTGTTTTATTGCTAATATTGACCACAGTAGTCATCAGTAAATGCACAGAAGTGTATTCCATGATAGGTGGGGTTAGGATGTCTCTTTTATCTAAATAACTAAAATATGTCCCACATTCCTACCACAGAATGTTGGGAGGCATGTTAGAAGAAAATATAGGAACTGCTATTGGCTTGCTGGTGAAAATACTAGTTCCCTGGCTGCTTCAGGCTTCAGTACTTTTTGAGTCACCCTAAGGAAACAAGCATGAAGCAAGTGAAATCAGATTGAAGTCATAAGTCATGATCTGCATACTCATTCTACAACAGTGGCACATGAAGCACTTAAAGCACAGGGTCAGCTAAGGCACTAGTATTTGCAGAGGGAGATCAGTTATAGCAGCTCTGTATTTCACCCATGACTGATTTTATTTACAAAATGCATGCTAAAGGAATAAAAAGAAACAGTTCCTTTCTGTCCTAGAAATGTTCTGGTAACATGCATAAAATGTTATTTAAAGCTTCCACAACCATGCAATTTCAGCTTTGTTTATGGCACAGAAACGTTCAAAAGATTAGCCAATTTTCTTAGTCATAGGTTTAATTTTAGAATTGAAAGAAATATCCTCCCACACGATATGTGCATTCTGGATAGATCTGCCTCTTTCCATTGACAGTTGCTTTGATTCATTCCTGCTGTCCTCCATTTCGCTGTCTAACTTCATGAAATTGTGACATCAGCATACATCACGTTCAGACATTTAAAACCATTCGGTAAATAACTGTCTAGAAAATTGTATTACTTTTTAAGCAAACATAACTGATCTGTTTTAGGGAAATACATAAAATGCATAAAAGCAAGGTTCTTAAAAAACTGTATTAGAGGCTAACAGACAAAAAAATGCAAAATTTGATTATTTCAAAAGCGTGCATAAATACACCATCCAGCAATAACACACTTGTACTTAATACACTTTTGACAGATTTAATAAAGATTTCCACTGTTAATACTTAAAGTGTTACTAAACTCTGGACCCTGCAATCACATCAGATCTCTCACAGTACACTCAACATGGAAATGCAATTATTTTAGAAAACATAAACTGCTACATATCTTTTCTCATCAGCAGTTAGAGCAGTCTTGTGACTTTTATCAGTGTTCAGCAGAGCACTGGTTAAAGCTTATAGGAGGCGATTTCTCTAGGAGGATGCAAAACCAGTGATCTCTGTCTAGGCAGTGCTGATTGGCCCTGTGCTGATCACATGCACTCTTCCAAGAAATAAAAAAACCCTTTCTAGCAATACACACCAAACTGAGCATGTGACTAACTCCACACGATATGTCTTATCAGGAGATAAGCGGGGAGCACTGGAAGAAGGGGATAATCAGAGAAGCCTGGAGGAAAGAAAGAAAAGGGGGGACATGATTGAAACCTTTAAATACATCAAGGAGGTGAATAAGGTTCAGGAAGGCAGTATTTTCAAAATGAAACCAAGACCAAGAACACAGGGACATAACCTCAAACTAACAGAAGGAAATTTCAAAACTAATCTTAGAAAGTATTATTTTACTGAAAGAGTAGTTGATACTTGGAATAGGCTTCCAGCAGAGGTAGGCAGTCAACAGTAAGTGGATTCAAACATGCATGAGACAAACAGAGATCTACACTCAAAAAAAGTAACAAAAACAACCCCACACCCAAAAAATCAAAATGCAAAGATGTATAAATTAAAAAAAAAAGGGACAGACTCGATGGACCTCTTAGTAATTTCTGCCTTCATTTTGCTGCATTGTTTATTTCTCCTGTGATCATTGCTGGATTTAACTTATTTTCCTATGATTTGAGTTCACTACTTTCTTGTAAACCTTTCATATTATATTGTTAGTAAAATATTTACCTCAATTATGAGGTTTAAGGGCCTACTAAAAAATAATTTCATATTATATCCTGTCAAGTAGACCCCCACGTTACACAGCTGGTAAATTAGGTTCTACTGGCAGAATAAATCTGAAGCAACAGCTATGTGTAGCCAGCATAAAAACTATGTCTGCTCATAGAACTGATCTACATCTAGCCAAAGATACTAGCGGTTCTTAACTTTTTACAATTACAAACCTTCAACGGATTGCCTAATATGTCTCTGTATTCCAGACTGCCCAAATCAGCATCCTCACTAGATGTCAACAGCTTGGTTTCAATTTACATATGAATAGCTACGAACAAAGCAGCTGAAAGAAAACCACACGAAATATATAAAATTTGATTTTAGAAAAATAAATACATAAATAAAACACAATACCAGCAAAATGGAAATTCAAATTTTATATTTTCTATGATCTATCAAAAAATATAAAAAAAAAAAACACATAAAGAAAAGTGCGTAAGGACTAGCCAGAGGGAGCAATCTAACGCCGACCATACCAACATATCAACTAGCAATACTGGGAAGTGGTAAGATGTCCGTGTTGAGTGCTGTGATTACCAACTAGTTAGCTGCTTCGCTGCCTTAATATGAACTAATGAAAATTATGATAATAATATAATGATTTGATTAGCTAGATTCTAAATCAACAACATTGACTTAATTATTCAATGATGCAGTCCAATACCTATTTTAATTTCCAATTGCCCAAGGGGTATGGATGACTCCGGGCTGAGAACCCCTGCACTAGTAGATAGGATGTGTACATACAATCTGAGTGCTCTCTGGCAATTGCTCAGAAGCAAACACATCCTCAAACATGTACAGTCACATTGGGTGGGTGACAGTTTGTGTGTGGACCTATGAAGCAGGGAGGAGGCATGGTGCCAACTTGTCAAGGAAAAACAATAGCAATTAGTTTTCTAACCTAGCTTCATCCAGTACTGTCTGTGTAAGATTCTTAAGCCTTGTACACACAATGAGAATATTGAACAAATGATCGTCTGGTTTTTTTGAATGCTAGTCTCATATCAAAAGTGAAGAGGTTATTAAAGTTATGATAATTCTTGTATGACAGAATAAACATTCGGAAGTGATATAATGTATTTGTATTGTATTTTTGGACAAAAACTGTGATGATTAAATGAAAATCGTACAATCTGGTATCGTATGAGAAAAATGTTCGTTCTTGTTCCCGGATGAAAGCTGTGTACAGTACTAACGATAAGATTATCATACAATCCCTTTGAAAGCAGTATTTTTTGTACGATTTTCTGATCATGTGTACTAGGCTTTAGATATTACATCATTACCTGTTTCAGCCACACACAAAAACATAGAATGTCATTTAACATTCTATGGGAGCTTGAGAAATGTGTTTGTGATATCCCTTAATTTCAACATTAACATCAGTGTTCTTTTTGTCATTGTGCAGCTACCTTTAAATTCAAAGTAAGGTCATATTATAAAGCATATTATCATTGCATTAAGTGCCAAGTGAAAAACACTATGAGGGCAGAAATAGATTACAGTTAGATTTCATTTTATTTTCTGACTAGTATAGGGATTGCTTAGTTACTATGGGTTTCTATGTTTTTAACATTTAAAAGAAAAAAAAATACTGCTGGAACTGCGAAGGCACCCCTAGCGGTGTTTTAGAATTTTTTGATTTGCTTGTAAATGTAGATGAAATATAATTAAAGGTATGTGAAATAATAAAGGAAATAATACAATGAACACTATAATTACACGTACTGACAATATACAACTTTCAAAATACAATATTTTTTGAGATAAAGATTTATCAATATTGCCTGCTATTCACTGTATTTATTATCTTAAGCCAGTTTTACATTTAGTTCATTTTAACTGTTTGTAAAGGTCATCCTTTATGGCTTTTTTAGATACACTAGAGAAGGTTTAAACCCTGTGTCTGGTTATTTTTTGCTGCCTGCTCCCCACTGGGGACATTTCTCTTCCCTACCTGTTCTGAAGATGCAATAGAAATTTAGTGAAAATCTTTCCAAAGTCAATTAAATTTCCATGTTTGAATGTTATCACAGGGACAGGGGTCGCTGTTGGAAGATTTCCCCTTTATTCCTGTTCTGGTGACAAATACAAATATTTTCTTTTTTTTTATAATTTTGTGTACTGAAGACAATGGTCAGCAAGGACAGCTATAGGGGAGAATCATCCCAGCAGGGACAAAGACAATATTAAAGTGTTACTAAACCCACAACCAGTTTGTATATGCAGTAAAGCATGCTTGTTATATTCACTGTGGAACCTAAGGGGTTAATTCTCTGCATTGTGTAAAAAGACTCTTTGATCCTTTCTTCTCTGATACTTTCCTTCTTCCAATGTCCCTCTCTTATCTCCTGACAAGACATATTGTGTGGAGTCACTCTGCACATGCTTAGTTTGATGTGTATTGCTAGAGAGTTTTTTTTCCCTTGGGAGAGTGCATGTGATCAGCACAAGGCCAATCAGCACTGTCGAGACAGAGGTCAGGGGTGCTGCACCCTCCTAGAGCAGAATGAAAACTCCTCCTACAAGCTTTAACCAGCGATCTGCTGAACACTGATAGAAGCCACAAGACTGCTCTAACTGCCGACGAGAAAAGGTATTTAGCAGTTTATATTTACTAAAATAATTGCATTTCCATGTTCTGTGTATGGTTGGAAGTCAGAGCGAATGCCGGGTCCTGGGTAAGGAACACTTTAACAGCTTGACACAGGGTTTAAGCCTTTCCAACTCTACCCAAAGCTAGAAAAAAAATGCATTTATGGACCTTTTTAAGGTTTAATGAGAGATGAAAATGTCCAAAACAGTTTCATATTTTTAAAAAGAAAATAAATTGATCAATAAAATATTGGATTTATACTGATTCCGATAAATATGTAAAGAAGTAACCTTTTATTGCTATAGAGCCCTGTAGATCTCAAATAAATATGGATCCTTCATCTGAAGGAATTCTTCCTTGGGATTGTTCACACTGCACAAGATTTTAGTAGCAGTCACAAAAAAGTCAACTAGAAGGCCTTCCTATAGTGTCCTTCTAAAGTTCAGACAGCAGATAAAATATTATGTTAACACTGAAATATAAACCAACATGTTTTATTCTTCCCATGATGTCTAAGATAAGTACCGCAGTCCATGGATTTATTTAATGTTCCCTAAAGATGTTTCAAACTGCAAAAATAACCACTGACCAGAGGATTTACTGCCAGTTAATGTCCAACTTGTGTCCCTGGGCACTTTTAAGAGGCTGGTTTACTATTGAGGTGAGGACATTGTGTAGCTTTTTATTTTGGTTCCAAAATCGATCAGTGTATGTAATGCCTCATCCTCAGTGTCTTGTCTCTCTTTACAACACAAAGACTTTATTACCATTAAAGTGACCAGCTGCCCCCTTCATCGTGGGACACATGTGCTCTCCAAAACCAATGTTATCCTTGCCCTATATCCAAGAAATATAGAAAAGCAACCCTGTTTTTTGAACAAAATGTCTTTCTAAATTTACTTAATCAAAGACAGCTTGTTAGCAACTTTTAACACAGGTTGATTAATTTATAACAAAAAAAAAGACAAACCTTAATGACTCATTTGCATCCCTAAAGCTGTGATGTAAACACAGTCTAAAAAATGTGTAAAGGAAAACATTTGTGAAATGGAGAAAACATTTAAAGTGATACTAAACACACACAGTTTAATTTACATTATCCCTTCTCTTTCTGTATGTGGATAATGGCACTGTAATTATTTTGATAAAAAAAAATCTAAGTACCCTTTTTCTCAATCAATATACATCTGTCACATGACCCAGCTCTTTCTCAGCTTGTCTGCAGGGAAATAGTGGCAGGAGGAGCGTCTAGTCCTCTGCTGCTGGCACATGTTCAAAATAAAAAAAAAACGGCCTTTATAATTAATATCAATAAACTGTTTTAAATTGTCATATACATATATATTAGAAAACAAGTTTTATTGTTTTTTGACAATAATATGGTGTGGGCAGATTTCTGCCATTCAGTGTCACACTCCTTCAGCCTGTGTTTTAGAATAAAGGGGAGGTGAAGCCTCCATCAATCATGATTTAATATCCCACCCTCATATTGTTTAGCTGTTTAGTGGGCATGAAGGAGGAAGGAGGGGGTGGGCTGTCATTTACCAGTGTGTATACGCCCACATGTGTGACGCTATAGTCGTATCGGGCAGTTCAGATGAGATAGGGAGGAAATGCTCAGGGTAGAAATACACTGAAAACTGAGCATGTGCACACAGTTAAGCAAATCACAAGGTGCTTGCAGCAGGGGGTCTTCTATGTCAGACATTCTTGAACACAGTCAAAAACTGTACAGGCACAGAGATTTACATGTTTATATCATCTCTGAGCCAGGCTCTCACATCAGTAAGTGCTGACCCTGTATAATGCCTGAATATAGATGTGTCCTGGAAAGAAAAGAAGATGAAGGCATTGATATATGAAGTACTTTGATCTCCCTGAGAGGTAATAAATACCTGTTACACTTAGGATGCCTTTACCTAAAATGAAAAACTATATCTGATGCTTCGTTCTCTTATAGTGTACATTGGTGTCTTAAGCTTGCAGGAGGGGGGTAAAACACTGGATTCTGCCAGGGAAGAAGGTTTTCACACAACACCACCTCACATTCTTGCAGCTCCTGCAGCCTTGTGAGGTGTAAAGGAGCCTGTTGAAGGGAGGAAAAGAGGGAGGGAAGGGGAAGAGTGGAAGGGAGGAGGAGAGGGAAGATGGAGAAAGGAGAGAGAGAAAGAGAAGGAGTGAGAGAGAAGGTGGAATAAGAGGGGGAAGAGGAGAGAGATGGAGGAGGGGAGGGGAGGTAGAGAGGGGGAGAGGGAGAGAGGGAGGGAGAGAGAATGGGGAGTGAGTGAAGGGTAAGAAAGAGAGAGGGTGGTTTCATGTACCCAAAAACACACTGTGTTTTCAGATCCATGGGGGTGTCATTAAAAAATAATGGCACCACTGCGTATCTGTTAAAGAGCACCTGTGGGTATGGAACTCATGTGATATAAGCACATTCCTGCACTACTGTAGTATAAACATAAACCTAGCCCTAGGTATGATCAATTGTATAAGTACAGTGGCCAAATGGTTAGCACTTCCGCCTGGCAGTACTAGGGTCGTTAGTTCCAATCCCAACCACAGCACTATCTGCCTGGAGTTTACATGTTCTCCCTGTGCCTGCGTGGGTTTCTTCAGGGTACTCAAGTTTCCTCCCATGCTTCAAAGACATTCTGGTAGGTTAATTGGATCCTGTCTAAATTGGCCCTAGTATGTGTATGTATGAATGTAAGTTAGGTATGTTAGATTGTACACCCCTTGAGGGTTAGGGACTGATGTGAATGTACAATATGTATGTAAAGCGCTGCGTAAATTGACGGCGCTATATAAGTACATGTAATAAATAAATAATCAATTACAAACAATTCGGATACAACTGTTGGAGCCATGGAAAGTCATTTACCTCAGTAGAAGGAAAGCACTGTATGTACTTGCCAAGTCCATTCAACAGGTTCCACTACATCAGCCTGAGGTAAGATCAACATATAAACTTTAAGGAACATATATTATAACAGTGTTGGCTATTGAAAGCCATTAACTACAAATATAAAGTTTGCAATAAAAGTTAAGCTTGCTTACATGGCCTCCAGTTTGCAGCTAGGGAATCATGCAAATCTATGTTGGTCTACAAATTTCTACATTAGCATGAGTGTGTTGTCGATAGTTTTTGTACTCAGCTTTGAAGAAGAATTTTGGAGAACTGAAGAAGAATGACCACATTGATTATGGATGTTATCATAAACTAAACGTTTGCTGAAATTCCTCTTAGGGTCAGAAAAAAACGGAAAATTGAATCAAATACTTAACGTAATTTTCCTTTCCTGGCGCCAATCCATGGCAGCATACATATGGTAACATGCTGCCATGTTGGTGAAGAAAAACGGAAAATTGTATCAAATACTTTCCATATTTTCCTTTCTTGGCGCCAATCCATGGCAGCATACTACCACCACTGCCATGTTGGCACAAGGAAATAAGGGTTCCCAGATTCTATCCAATCAAAGACTTTAATCAGTTGTTTTTTTTTTAATTTTCAACATTGAAAAAGCTTTTTCACAAGGCACTTAAGCGCATGCAAGAGTGCAATGCAAATTATGGTCATACAAAATCATATAACAACAAGTAAAACAGTTGTCATCTGCTATATTTTTTACATCAGTTAGGCCTTCATTCTCAATAAAATCATCACTGTTATATTGAGAAGGACATGGTTTCTTTAGAACTAGATAATTTTCTTTGAAACTAAGAAGTTCATCCTTAAGTTGAACAATATAAACAGCCAACTGTGCGACAGTTTCCGAAGCTTCTGTTGGAATGTCACTTTGTTTGATTTGGCTAAACTGTTTGGGTCAAAATATGACATATCATGGTTTAACCTCTTGCCTACCGCCCTATAGCATATATACTGCTACAGGGCGTCCGCTCTGCATAAAATCACGTATATATATATATATATATATATATATATATATATATGTGTGTGATTTTGCAGTTTCAGGTAGGGAGTGCGTGCGTGCTGCCCTCCCCGCGCTGCCATTGGTTGTAGCGGATGTCAATCACCGGATTCCAGCTGGCAATTCTCGGCCAGCACTCGGTGATCGCCGCTAAAGCTGACGGGAGAGATCTGTGTGTAAACAACACAGATCTCTCTCGTGCCAGCATGAACATGCTGCATGTCTCCTAGTGAAAAAGCACACAGTGTAAGCATAATACAACACACAGTTAACCCTTTGATCGCCCCAGATGTTAACCCCTTCCAGTGTCATTTGTACAGTGTCAGTGCTTTTTATTAACATTGATCACTGTATAAGTGTCACTGGAGATGTCAGTGGCCTTTAGTCAGTTCCCACCCAGTGTCAGAATGCCCGCCTCAGTCCTGCTATAAGTTGCTGATCGCCATCATTACTAATATATATATATATAAAAAAAAATGTATATATATATATATATATATATATATATATATATAACCATTTGTAGACGCTATAACTTTCACGTAAACTAATTAACTTACACATATTGAGATTTCTTTTTAGCAAAGACATGTAGCAGAATACATTTTGGCCTAAATTTATGAAGAAATCTTATTTTTTACATTTTTTATTGGATATCTTTTATAGCAAAAAGTCAATAATTTATTTTCTTTTCAAAATTTTATTTTTTTCTTTATAGCACGAAAAATGAAAAACACCGATATGATCAAATACCACCGAAGGAAAGCAAAATTTGTGGGAAAAAAATGACAAAAATTCATTTTTGTACAGCTTTCCATGACCGTGCAATTGTCAGTTAAAGTAACACAGTGCTGTATCGCAAAAAATGGCTTGGTCAGGAAGGGGGGTAAATCCTCTGGAGGGCAAGTGGTTAAAGTTTCATTTTTTTGAGAAATTTTGTTCTAAGCTGATATTTACCTGATTAATGACTACATAAAAAACCCAGATTTTGAAACCATTCAAGGGTGTTAGAAAGGGGCTCATCTTCTGATAATTCTTCAAGCATTCTTCTTCCTTGTGAACCTTTTCTGAGGTAAATGACACTCAATTAAAGAATTAACAGACTGCTTCAGAAGAGTGCTACTTGTATTTGTTACAAACAATTCCACCAGTGTGTTAGGTCTGAAAATAAATTGTTTCAATATCCACCCTCTTTTCTACAAACAGATATGCATTTGCTGATGGTTGGTGATGTGCACATTCCTCATGTTCCCGGACAACTGCATATACCAGGGGCGGACTGACCATTTGGAAACTTGGGCATTGCCCGAGGGCCCGGGGTCAGTAGTGGGCCCCATGAGATGCCCCTGGTACCTTTTTCATAGGCTTTTTTGAGTTTGGGCAAGGACACAGGGCCCCCATGATCCCCTATTGACCGGGGGCCAAATGACTTGTCAGTCCGCCCCTGGCATATACTATATATATACTTTTTCAACTTTTCAAGCAGTAATGTTTGGACTTTGCCTGTTGGTACTGAAAGCCATACAAGCAAAACAAATCTTGGGTTTCTACATGTAGTCAGGTGCCAGCTATGTCATCATGCAATTCAGAGACACCTACAGAAGAGATTATGATTAAGCCTTTTTTCCCTAGTGCCCAATACTGAGACAGCTACATCACTTTCTGTTAGTAGAGTGGATCCAGTTCTCCTGGCAGCAGAAGATCTTGGAACCTGTAGTCCTATAGCCAATGCATACTGTATTCCTGAGCGCTGATTGAACTACATCTACCAGAGAGCTGGCGAATGAGAAGGATGCGGGGATAGCAGATATATGCTAAAGTTAGGGACAGGCTCACTATCTTGGGACGGGATTCATTGCTTGACACAGGGAGACTGCCGTTCTTTTAGAGAAAGATTGCAGGCTCACGGGGGCAGGACTCTGGACAGCAGTTCAGCATAGTTGTGACCCTGCCACACCGGGATCGCATCAGCCTTTCTCTGTTCCAGAACTGTTACTGTCTGGACCCCATTCAGACATCACTGCTCACCACACTGACCGGCTTTCAGACAGTAACTCTACACATCTTTGCAGACAGCCAACAGTCTGTTTAAGAACTTTTGTTCCTAGGAGGCAGTACTATCTACAGGATTGGTGAGCAGGCATATGCCCAACTTCTTTCTGTCATCAATCTAGAGACACTGCATGCGGACATCTTTACACGAGACTTTTTTTTGAGTAGTACTGCAGCCTATCTGTGTAACTTCATTGAATTACTAGTATTCAATACTGTTTATAGGCCCCACCATTGCTAGCAGAAGACAGCGGATACCGACATATTAGGTACTTTAACAGCACAGGACTCAAGTTGCATTCCATAGAAATTTCATCAGGGGGCCAGCACACCAGTTAGCTTAAAAACAGTGCTTAAAAACACTCTGGGTCACCAGAGAAATCACAACAAAGGCACAAAAATACCAGAAGGAGATGAAAGCGGCAAGGGTGGTGCGGGCAGCAGCTGCTATCCTCTTCAGAACCAACCCCACAAGATGCAACTAGGACTGTAAATGTATTAAATTTACAAACAGGACTTTAACTGCTCAGGAGTTGTCATTGCTTTCTAATGGGCTTAACTTTTGTCCTCAATTTGAAACAATTCTGGATATCAATAAATTTGTACAAAATGTCACTATTAAGAAACATTATTTTTCTGATAATGAAGTAACGGGTCTGTGACGGAGAGCAGAAATATTATTTTATTTTTGTGTTGTTTTGTTGAACTCAAGTGTGTCAAGCATCAGCTTGTCTGCTTAATTAAATCTAGGAGTTCCTGTGCCCCACAGGGGGTGGCAGATGAGATTGATCCCAGCAGGAGGCACAGACAGCAATGTGTCCTGCAACTGGAAAAAAACAGACGTGCCGTTACCGGGTGTTTGAGGTTTGGTTGAATTGAAGTGACAATATATTTCCCCTATGCTGGCAGAAAGGGTCAGACCTTTGCCTGAGTTTACTCCTGTTATGAACACACAAGAGCTGAGGGCTGCAAGTCTCCTTAGAAGGAAGTTAGAAGATAGGCAGAACTGTGCTTCGCTTTCTGAACTGCTAGGACTTGTGGTTCTATAATGTCTATGTGGCTTCCTGGACACTGGGACTCTGCTCTCCTCTCTGCTCTTCCTGCAATTGTTGCCTGTGTGATCTTGAAGCTGCAGCCAGGACAACAGAGCCCTCCGAGGACCCATGATGAGTAGGTGAAGTCCCTGAATTGCTGCCCTGTGCCCCTGGACTTTGCTGTACCAGTCTGTGGCCTGCGACTCACTGTACCTGGATAGATTGTTGCTTTTGACTCTGAACCTAGCCCTATCCTGCCCAGAACCTTTTGCCCTGCGTGCTGGACTTAACTCTGCTCTGCTTGGACCTTTTGCCCTGTGTGCAGAACTTAACTCTGCTTGGACCTTTTGCCCTGTGTGCAGGACTTAACTCTGCTTGGACCTTTTGCCCTGTGTGCAGGACTTAACTCTGCTTGGACCTTTTACCCTGTGTGCTGGACTTAGCCCTTTGTCTGCTGGAGTCCTGCCATTCCTGCAGTGTGTTCAGCCCTGTGTTACAGATTTACCCCTTTTCCTACCAGAACTCTGCTTTCATTGCCTTTCAATAAAAGCCTTGTGTGTATTCCTGCTCTCCGTGTGTGTTCTGTTCCACCCACTCCTCCGTTACAGGGTCCTATGTTTGATTATGATCTAGATCTGTCTGGTTCGCACAATTATACTCCTGTTCTTTTTTTTAGATAGCAATGTGCAGTCAGAGAGTTAGAGGACCTAGTTTTAGAGGGTTGCTATGATCGGGATCTGGGAAAGAGGGATAGATTTGTTTGTTCCCTCTCCATCCTGTTCCACTCAGAGTTTTACCCAATTAATTAATGTTGTCCAGAGATGGACAACTACCAGAAACATATTGAACGTGATTTAACTTCTTTGGCTATGCAGGTAACTAGCAGTCCTGGCATACAACATAACAATCTGACTTCTAAAGAAAGGGCAGCTTCGAAACATCCAGAAAGTGACAAATCTATTTTTATCCGTAATGCAGATAAAGGTGGTTTGGTGGTAGTTATGAATGCGGATGCTAAAGAAATGAGACACTATGACAACTTTCTGATTCTGATATATATAATAAACTTAAAGGTGATCCTACTAAGAAGTTTAAGAACATTTTGACTGAATTAATTAATAGAGGTGTCAGTCTTGGAATCTTTACTACCAAGGAGGTGGAGGTTTTCATTCCACAGCATCCATTTCACCATGCCTACATTTCACCCATTTCACCATGCCTACATTTCGCCACCTCCCTAAAACACACAAAGACTTGGATACTCTTAATGGTACACCTATCATTGCCAGCATTGCTTCCCTCAATGAGAGGTTGGGCCCGTGGTTAAATCCACAGCTCCAACCTTTAGTCATTCAACTTCCAAGTTATTTAAAGGAAAGTTATTTAAAGGATACCAATAAACTTTTAACTCTCATTGACGATAAATGTTGGGAGGACAGTTTTGCATAGGTTACCTGCAATGTAGCCAGTCTGTACTCTTGCGTACCCCACCAATTAGCAGTAAGGGCTGCTTCCTCTTGCTTGGAACATTAAACTAAATTCCCTGAAGTGTATTGTTTATATACTCTGGAGTTACTTGAGTATTTACTGACCCATCATTTTTTTGTCTTTGGTGGACTGTTCTACCTCCAAAGATGCAGAGCTGCAATTGGTTTCAGGAACACCTTTACAGCATTGACAAGTGTCATTCCACAAATGTGGCTCGGCATTTCAGTACATGCTGTGCAGGAAACACATCAGCAGTGTCTGTTCAAGGTATTGATGAAGTATGCCCCTCTAAGAGAGGCAGGGATCTGTTTTGCCTTCTATGCAGGAAGGAGGTTATTTGGATATTTTATCTCCAGACCTGTATCCTTGATGAACTCATTTTTCAGTAGAATGTCACTCATTTTTATTAATGACTTTGCGTGTTTGTCTCCCTCCTGTGTGGTTGGCGATTTTTACAGACCTGCTGTTATTATTAGTAGAGATGAGCGAAGAAATGAAAAATTCGATTCGACTGATTCGGCGAATTCGTGGACAATATTCGATTCGAGTCGAATAAATTCGCTGTGAATTTAACTTAAAAAAGGGTGTTTCTAGGCTTCAGAGAGACTTAATATTAGTGCAGAACACTGTACCTTTAATTTAAATGCCCTTGGAGTCTGCTGGGGAAGAGAAATAATACTGTCTGTCAGTATGACATGCAGATGAGTGCCGTCGATCTTAGAATCACTGCACACTTCACTCCTTTGGCCAGTCACGGGGCCAAAACCAGTGTTTGGAGCCACAGTGTGGCGGTGGAGGCAGCAGCAATGGGAGGCCATACAGCAACCTATGACAAAATGGAAACCAGCAGGAGCGTGAGGAGACCTGAAAGTGGCACATGGCAGAGTGGGAGCAATGGGAGGCGGTACAGGGACCCAGGTCACACTGTGGGCCCAGCAGCAGCGTGACCAGGCGGTACGGGGGCCCATGGCCGATATGGGGCTTGGTGGCACCTATGGAAGGCCTGTAATCTGCCAGCAACCTATGACAAAATGGACAACCGCAGGAGTGTGAGGAGATTTCAAAGTGGCACATGGCAGAGTGGAAGCAATGGGAGGCCGTACAGGGACCCAGGTCACACTGTGGGACCAGCATCAGCGTGAACAGGCGGTACGGGGGCCCATGGCCGATTTGACCTCATTCATCCCATAGTCCTGCCGACTCACGAATAGCGTGGCCTCCTCAAAGGGCCTGAGCAAGCGCAGGTGTCACACATGAGCTGACAATGGCTGACATCTAAGTTACACAGGGAGTACCTTTATCCGCTTTTAACATCAGGAAATCTGTGATGGCCTTTAGCTGTTCGTAAAGGTGGTCTAACATATGTAGGGTTGAATTACACCTTGTTGCAACGTCACAGCATGAGGAGTCGGTACGGGGGCCCATGGCAGATTACATGTCTGGCAGCAGCAATGGGAGGCCCGTAATCTGCCAGCACCCTATGTCAAAAAATTTAACACACCAGCAGTGTGAAGAGACCTGAAAGTGGCACATGGCAGCAGAGTGTGGCGATGGAGACAGCAGCAATGGGAGGCCGTACAGGGACCCATGAGAGACTCTAGACTTGGCAGCAGCATGAGGAGGCGGTATATAGGGGCCCATGGCAGATTAGGGGCCTGGCAGCAGCTATGTGAGGCCCGTAATCTGCCTGCACCCTATGTCAAAAAATTTAACACACCAGCAGTGTGAAGAGACCTGAAAGTGGCACATGGCAGCAGAGTGTGGCGATGGAGACAGCAGCAATGGGAGGCCGTACAGGGACCCATGACAGACTCTAGACTTGGCAGCAGCATGAGGAGGCGGTATATAGGGGCCCATGGCAGATTAGGGGCCTGGCAGCAGCTATGTGAGGCCCGTAATCTGCCTGCACCCTATGTCAAAAAATTTAACACACCAGCAGTGTGAAGAGACCTGAAAGTGGCACATGGCAGCAGAGTGTGGCGATGGAGACAGCAGCAATGGGAGGCCGTACAGGGACCCATGACCGACTCTAGACTTGGCAGCAGCATGAGGAGGCGGTATATAGGGGCCCATGGCAGATTAGGGGCCTGGCAGCAGCTATGTGAGGCCCGTAATCTGCCTGCACCCTATGTCAAAAAATTTAACACACCAGCAGTGTGAAGAGACCTGAAAGTGGCACATGGCAGCAGAGTGTGGCGATGGAGACAGCAGCAATGGGAGGCCGTACAGGGACCCATGACAGACTCTAGACTTGGCAGCAGCATGAGGAGGCGGTATATAGGGGCCCATGGCAGATTAGGGGCCTGGCAGCAGCTATGTGAGGCCCGTAATCTGCCTGCACCCTATGTCAAAAAATTAAACACACCAGCAGTGTGAAGAGACCTGAAAGTGGCACATGGCAGAGTGTGGCGATGGAGACAGCAGCAATGGGAGGCCGTACAGGGACCCATGACCGACTCTAGACTTGGCAGCAGCATGAGGAGGCGGTATATAGGGGCCCATGGCAGATTAGGGGCCTGGCAGCAGCTATGTGAGGCCCGTAATCTGCCTGCACCCTATGTCAAAAAATTTAACACACCAGCAGTGTGAAGAGACCTGAAAGTGGCACATGGCAGCAGAGTGTGGCGATGGAGACAGCAGCAATGGGAGGCCGTACAGGGACCCATGACAGACTCTAGACTTGGCAGCAGCATGAGGAGGCGGTATATAGGGGCCCATGGCAGATTAGGGGCCTGGCAGCAGCTATGTGAGGCCCGTAATCTGCCTGCACCCTATGTCAAAAAATTAAACACACCAGCAGTGTGAAGAGACCTGAAAGTGGCACATGGCAGAGTGTGGCGATGGAGACAGCAGCAATGGGAGGCCGTACAGGGACCCATGACAGACTCTGGACTTGGCAGCAGCATGAGGAGGCGGTATATAGGGGCCCATGGCAGATTAGGGGCCTGGCAGCAGCTATGTGAGGCCCGTAATCTGCCTGCACCCTAAGTCAAAAAATTTAACACACCAGCAGTGTGAAGAGACCTGAAAGTGGCACATGGCAGCAGAGTGTGGCGATGGAGACAGCAGCAATGGGAGGCCGTACAGGGACCCATGAGAGACTCTGGACTTGGCAGCAGCATGAGGAGGCGGTATATAGGGGCCCATGGCAGATTAGGGGCCTGGCAGCAGCTATGTGAGGCCCGTAATCTGCCTGCACCCTATGTCAAAAAATTAAACACACCAGCAGTGTGAAGAGACCTGAAAGTGGCACATGGCAGAGTGTGGCGATGGAGACAGCAGCAATGGGAGGCCGTACAGGGACCCATGACAGACTCTGGATTTGGCAGCAGCATGAGGAGGCGGTATATAGGGGCCCATGGCAGATTAGGGGCCTGGCAGCAGCTATGTGAGGCCCGTAATCTGCCTGCACCCTATGTCAAAAAATTTAACACACCAGCAGTGTGAAGAGACCTGAAAGTGGCACATGGCAGCAGAGTGTGGCGATGGAGACAGCAGCAATGGGAGGCCGTACAGGGACCCATGACAGACTCTAGACTTGGCAGCAGCATGAGGAGGCGGTATATAGGGGCCCATGGCAGATTAGGGGCCTGGCAGCAGCTATGTGAGGCCCGTAATCTGCCTGCACCCTATGTCAAAAAATTAAACACACCAGCAGTGTGAAGAGACCTGAAAGTGGCACATGGCAGCAGAGTGTGGCGATGGAGACAGCAGCAATGGGAGGCCGTACAGGGACCCATGACAGACTCTAGACTTGGCAGCAGCATGAGGAGGCGGTATATAGGGGCCCATGGCAGATTAGGGGCCTGGCAGCAGCTATGTGAGGCCCATAATCTGCCTGCACCCTAAGTCAAAAAATTTAACACACCAGCAGTGTGAAGAGACCTGAAAGTGGCACATGGCAGCAGAGTGTGGCGATGGAGACAGCAGCAATGGGAGGCCGTACAGGGACCCATGAGAGACTCTGGACTTGGCAGCAGCATGAGGAGGCGGTATATAGGGGCCCATGGCAGATTAGGGGCCTGGCAGCAGCTATGTGAGGCCCGTAATCTGCCTGCACCCTATGTCAAAAAATTAAACACACCAGCAGTGTGAAGAGACCTGAAAGTGGCACATGGCAGAGTGTGGCGATGGAGACAGCAGCAATGGGAGGCCGTACAGGGACCCATGACAGACTCTGGACTTGGCAGCAGCATGAGGAGGCGGTATATAGGGGCCCATGGCAGATTAGGGGCCTGGCAGCAGCTATGTGAGGCCCGTAATCTGCCTGCACCCTATGTCAAAAAATTTAACACACCAGCAGTGTGAAGAGACCTGAAAGTGGCACATGGCAGCAGAGTGTGGCGATGGAGACAGCAGCAATGGGAGGCCGTACAGGGACCCATGACAGACTCTAGACTTGGCAGCAGCATGAGGAGGCGGTATATAGGGGCCCATGGCAGATTAGGGGCCTGGCAGCAGCTATGTGAGGCCCGTAATCTGCCTGCACCCTATGTCAAAAAATTAAACACACCAGCAGTGTGAAGAGACCTGAAAGTGGCACATGGCAGAGTGTGGCGATGGAGACAGCAGCAATGGGAGGCCGTACAGGGACCCATGACAGACTCTGGACTTGGCAGCAGCATGAGGAGGCGGTATATAGGGGCCCATGGCAGATTAGGGGCCTGGCAGCAGCTATGTGAGGCCCGTAATCTGCCTGCACCCTATGTCAAAAAATTTAACACACCAGCAGTGTGAAGAGACCTGAAAGTGGCACATGGCAGCAGAGTGTGGCGATGGAGACAGCAGCAATGGGAGGCCGTACAGGGACCCATGACAGACTCTAGACTTGGCAGCAGCATGAGGAGGCGGTATATAGGGGCCCATGGCAGATTAGGGGCCTGGCAGCAGCTATGTGAGGCCCGTAATCTGCCTGCACCCTATGTCAAAAAATTAAACACACCAGCAGTGTGAAGAGACCTGAAAGTGGCACATGGCAGAGTGTGGCGATGGAGACAGCAGCAATGGGAGGCCGTACAGGGACCCATGACAGACTCTGGACTTGGCAGCAGCATGAGGAGGCGGTATATAGGGGCCCATGGCAGATTAGGGGCCTGGCAGCAGCTATGTGAGGCCCGTAATCTGCCTGCACCCTATGTCAAAAAATTTAACACACCAGCAGTGTGAAGAGACCTGAAAGTGGCACATGGCAGCAGAGTGTGGCGATGGAGACAGCAGCAATGGGAGGCCGTACAGGGACCCATGAGAGACTCTGGACTTGGCAGCAGCATGAGGAGGCGGTATATAGGGGCCCATGGCAGATTAGGGGCCTGGCAGCAGCTATGTGAGGCCCGTAATCTGCCTGCACCCTATGTCAAAAAATTAAACACACCAGCAGTGTGAAGAGACCTGAAAGTGGCACATGGCAGAGTGTGGCGATGGAGACAGCAGCAATGGGAGGCCGTACAGGGACCCATGACAGACTCTGGACTTGGCAGCAGCATGAGGAGGCGGTATATAGGGGCCCATGGCAGATTAGGGGCCTGGCAGCAGCTATGTGAGGCCCGTAATCTGCCTGCACCCTATGTCAAAAAATTTAACACACCAGCAGTGTGAAGAGACCTGAAAGTGGCACATGGCAGCAGAGTGTGGCGATGGAGACAGCAGCAATGGGAGGCCGTACAGGGACCCATGACAGACTCTAGACTTGGCAGCAGCATGAGGAGGCGGTATATAGGGGCCCATGGCAGATTAGGGGCCTGGCAGCAGCTATGTGAGGCCCGTAATCTGCCTGCACCCTATGTCAAAAAATTTAACACACCAGCAGTGTGAAGAGACCTGAAAGTGGCACATGGCAGCAGAGTGTGGCGATGGAGACAGCAGCAATGGGAGGCCGTACAGGGACCCATGACAGACTCTAGACTTGGCAGCAGCATGAGGAGGCGGTATATAGGGGCCCATGGCAGATTAGGGGCCTGGCAGCAGCTATGTGAGGCCCGTAATCTGCCTGCACCCTATGTCAAAAAATTAAACACACCAGCAGTGTGAAGAGACCTGAAAGTGGCACATGGCAGAGTGTGGCGATGGAGACAGCAGCAATGGGAGGCCGTACAGGGACCCATGACAGACTCTGGACTTGGCAGCAGCATGAGGAGGCGGTATATAGGGGCCCATGGCAGATTAGGGGCCTGGCAGCAGCTATGTGAGGCCCGTAATCTGCCTGCACCCTATGTCAAAAAATTTAACACACCAGCAGTGTGAAGAGACCTGAAAGTGGCACATGGCAGCAGAGTGTGGCGATGGAGACAGCAGCAATGGGAGGCCGTACAGGGACCCATGACAGACTCTAGACTTGGCAGCAGCATGAGGAGGCGGTATATAGGGGCCCATGGCAGATTAGGGGCCTGGCAGCAGCTATGTGAGGCCCGTAATCTGCCTGCACCCTATGTCAAAAAATTAAACACACCAGCAGTGTGAAGAGACCTGAAAGTGGCACATGGCAGAGTGTGGCGATGGAGACAGCAGCAATGGGAGGCCGTACAGGGACCCATGACAGACTCTGGACTTGGCAGCAGCATGAGGAGGCGGTATATAGGGGCCCATGGCAGATTAGGGGCCTGGCAGCAGCTATGTGAGGCCCGTAATCTGCCTGCACCCTAAGTCAAAAAATTTAACACACCAGCAGTGTGAAGAGACCTGAAAGTGGCACATGGCAGCAGAGTGTGGCGATGGAGACAGCAGCAATGGGAGGCCGTACAGGGACCCATGAGAGACTCTGGACTTGGCAGCAGCATGAGGAGGCGGTATATAGGGGCCCATGGCAGATTAGGGGCCTGGCAGCAGCTATGTGAGGCCCGTAATCTGCCTGCACCCTATGTCAAAAAATTAAACACACCAGCAGTGTGAAGAGACCTGAAAGTGGCACATGGCAGAGTGTGGCGATGGAGACAGCAGCAATGGGAGGCCGTACAGGGACCCATGACAGACTCTGGACTTGGCAGCAGCATGAGGAGGCGGTATATAGGGGCCCATGGCAGATTAGGGGCCTGGCAGCAGCTATGTGAGGCCCGTAATCTGCCTGCACCCTATGTCAAAAAATTTAACACACCAGCAGTGTGAAGAGACCTGAAAGTGGCACATGGCAGCAGAGTGTGGCGATGGAGACAGCAGCAATGGGAGGCCGTACAGGGACCCATGACAGACTCTAGACTTGGCAGCAGCATGAGGAGGCGGTATATAGGGGCCCATGGCAGATTAGGGGCCTGGCAGCAGCTATGTGAGGCCCGTAATCTGCCTGCACCCTATGTCAAAAAATTAAACACACCAGCAGTGTGAAGAGACCTGAAAGTGGCACATGGCAGAGTGTGGCGATGGAGACAGCAGCAATGGGAGGCCGTACAGGGACCCATGACAGACTCTGGACTTGGCAGCAGCATGAGGAGGCGGTATATAGGGGCCCATGGCAGATTAGGGGCCTGGCAGCAGCTATGTGAGGCCCGTAATCTGCCTGCACCCTATGTCAAAAAATTTAACACACCAGCAGTGTGAAGAGACCTGAAAGTGGCACATGGCAGCAGAGTGTGGCGATGGAGACAGCAGCAATGGGAGGCCGTACAGGGACCCATGACAGACTCTAGACTTGGCAGCAGCATGAGGAGGCGGTATATAGGGGCCCATGGCAGATTAGGGGCCTGGCAGCAGCTATGTGAGGCCCGTAATCTGCCTGCACCCTATGTCAAAAAATTAAACACACCAGCAGTGTGAAGAGACCTGAAAGTGGCACATGGCAGAGTGTGGCGATGGAGACAGCAGCAATGGGAGGCCGTACAGGGACCCATGACAGACTCTGGACTTGGCAGCAGCATGAGGAGGCGGTATATAGGGGCCCATGGCAGATTAGGGGCCTGGCAGCAGCTATGTGAGGCCCGTAATCTGCCTGCACCCTATGTCAAAAAATTTAACACACCAGCAGTGTGAAGAGACCTGAAAGTGGCACATGGCAGCAGAGTGTGGCGATGGAGACAGCAGCAATGGGAGGCCGTACAGGGACCCATGAGAGACTCTGGACTTGGCAGCAGCATGAGGAGGCGGTATATAGGGGCCCATGGCAGATTAGGGGCCTGGCAGCAGCTATGTGAGGCCCGTAATCTGCCTGCACCCTATGTCAAAAAATTAAACACACCAGCAGTGTGAAGAGACCTGAAAGTGGCACATGGCAGCAGAGTGTGGCGATGGAGACAGCAGCAATGGGAGGCCGTACAGGGACCCATGACAGACTCTAGACTTGGCAGCAGCATGAGGAGGCGGTATATAGGGGCCCATGGCAGATTAGGGGCCTGGCAGCAGCTATGTGAGGCCCGTAATCTGCCTGCACCCTATGTCAAAAAATTTAACACACCAGCAGTGTGAAGAGACCTGAAAGTGGCACATGGCAGAGTGTGGCGATGGAGACAGCAGCAATGGGAGGCCGTACAGGGACCCATGAGAGACTCTGGACTTGGCAGCAGCATGAGGAGGCGGTATATAGGGGCCCATGGCAGATTAGGGGCCTGGCAGCAGCTATGTGAGGCCCGTAATCTGCCTGCACCCTATGTCAAAAAATTTAACACACCAGCAGTGTGAAGAGACCTGAAAGTGGCACATGGCAGCAGAGTGTGGCGATGGAGACAGCAGCAATGGGAGGCCGTACAGGGACCCATGAGAGACTCTGGACTTGGCAGCAGCATGAGGAGGCGGTATATAGGGGCCCATGGCAGATTAGGGGCCTGGCAGCAGCTATGTGAGGCCCGTAATCTGCCTGCACCCTATGTCAAAAAATTAAACACACCAGCAGTGTGAAGAGACCTGAAAGTGGCACATGGCAGAGTGTGGCGATGGAGACAGCAGCAATGGGAGGCCGTACAGGGACCCATGACAGACTCTGGACTTGGCAGCAGCATGAGGAGGCGGTATATAGGGGCCCATGGCAGATTAGGGGCCTGGCAGCAGCTATGTGAGGCCCGTAATCTGCCTGCACCCTATGTCAAAAAATTTAACACACCAGCAGTGTGAAGAGACCTGAAAGTGGCACATGGCAGCAGAGTGTGGCGATGGAGACAGCAGCAATGGGAGGCCGTACAGGGACCCATGAGAGACTCTGGACTTGGCAGCAGCATGAGGAGGCGGTATATAGGGGCCCATGGCAGATTAGGGGCCTGGCAGCAGCTATGTGAGGCCCGTAATCTGCCTGCACCCTATGTCAAAAAATTAAACACACCAGCAGTGTGAAGAGACCTGAAAGTGGCACATGGCAGAGTGTGGCGATGGAGACAGCAGCAATGGGAGGCCGTACAGGGACCCATGACAGACTCTGGACTTGGCAGCAGCATGAGGAGGCGGTATATAGGGGC
This sequence comes from Staurois parvus, assembly GCF_062004578.1. NCBI lineage: Eukaryota > Metazoa > Chordata > Amphibia > Anura > Ranidae > Staurois > Staurois parvus. Next base: position 24,400,370 of record NW_028317886.1, on the reverse strand, counting down.
CCATGGCAGATTAGGGGCCTGGCAGCAGCTATGTGAGGCCCGTAATCTGCCTGCACCCTATGTCAAAAAATTTAACACACCAGCAGTGTGAAGAGACCTGAAAGTGGCACATGGCAGCAGAGTGTGGCGATGGAGACAGCAGCAATGGGAGGCCGTACAGGGACCCATGAGAGACTCTGGACTTGGCAGCAGCATGAGGAGGCGGTATATAGGGGCCCATGGCAGATTAGGGGCCTGGCAGCAGCTATGTGAGGCCCGTAATCTGCCTGCACCCTATGTCAAAAAATTAAACACACCAGCAGTGTGAAGAGACCTGAAAGTGGCACATGGCAGAGTGTGGCGATGGAGACAGCAGCAATGGGAGGCCGTACAGGGACCCATGACAGACTCTGGACTTGGCAGCAGCATGAGGAGGCGGTATATAGGGGCCCATGGCAGATTAGGGGCCTGGCAGCAGCTATGTGAGGCCCGTAATCTGCCTGCACCCTATGTCAAAAAATTTAACACACCAGCAGTGTGAAGAGACCTGAAAGTGGCACATGGCAGCAGAGTGTGGCGATGGAGACAGCAGCAATGGGAGGCCGTACAGGGACCCATGAGAGACTCTAGACTTGGCAGCAGCATGAGGAGGCGGTATATAGGGGCCCATGGCAGATTAGGGGCCTGGCAGCAGCTATGTGAGGCCCGTAATCTGCCAGCACCCTATGTCAAAAAATTAAACACACCAGCAGTGTGAGGAGACCTGAAAGTGGCACATGTTTGAGGCATGATTCATGGCGGATTTAGTCAGTTGTGTCAGGAACTGGTGGTTTGAAATCCAGACTAATCCACGCCTGATTCATTTTCACAAACGTGAGTCTCTCCACACTTTGGGTGGACAGTCGTGTCCTCCGCGGAGTTACAATACCTCCTGCCGCACTAAACACGCGCTCCGATGCCACGCTACTGGCCGGGCATGACAGCCTTTCAAGGGCAAATTCAGCTAGTTGGGGCCAAAGGTCAAGTTTCGTTGCCCAGTAGTCAAGGGGATTGTCTACCTCGGTTGGCAGGGTGCTGTCCAAGTAGGCCCAAGCCTGTTGTTTGAGCTCCTGCTCCAGGTCCACCTGATGCTGCTGCTGCTGCTGCGGCTGGTTAGTAGTTTCCTCACTGCGCTGGTGAAGAAAGCTACTCATCATCGACTGCAGACTGAGGCAGCCACTGCTGGTGGAGCTGCCACTGCTCCTACCACCCCACCCCTCCCCTGCTGCCATGCCAGCGGAACGCGAGCGCACAGGGCCCACAGTGTCTGAGGATGGACGTTGGCGCACAAAGGCAGAGACCAACTGACTACATAGGTGGTTTTTATAGTACGTAATTTTGGCCTCCCTCTCAGCAGGTGTGAAAAAGGCCACCATTTTGGACCGGTAGCGAGGGTCCAACAAGGTGGACAGCCAAAAGTCATCCCTCTGTCTGATGGTTATTATTCGGCTGTCGCTACGCAAGCAACCGAGCATGCTATGGGCCATTTGTGCCAAGGAATGCGAGGGACTCCCTGCCTCCATCTCCACAGCATACTGCCACGGTGCGTCTGGGTCCTCTGTCTCCTCCTCCTCCTCCTCTACCAGATGCTCCTGCTCCTCCACTCCTGTCCGCTGAGTGGAAAAACCACCCATTTCACTCAATAATTCCTGAGCACAAATGTCCTCCTCTACCTCCTCCTCTTCTTCCTGTCCTGCCCCCACAGGGGTCATGTGGCGTTGACATCTGTGCGCCACGTCTACCGCACCCTGACCAGCCATTGTTAACAGCATTTGTTCCAGGACGTGCAACAGAGGAATGACGTCGTTCATCCCATAGTCCTGCCGACTCACGAATAGCGTGGCCTCCTCAAAGGGCCTGAGCAAGCGGCAGGTGTCACGCATGAGCTGCCAATGGCTGACATCTAAGTTACACAGGGGAGTACCTTTATCCGCTTGTAACATCAGGAAATCGGTGATGGCCTTTCGCTGCTCGTAAAGGCGGTCTAACATATGTAGGGTTGAATTCCACCTTGTTGCAACGTCGCAGATCAGGCGATGCTGTGGAATTCCGTTCTGCCGCTGCAGCTCAAGGAGGGTGTTCTTTGCGGTGTAGGAATGGCTGAAATGCATGCACAGTTTACGTGACATTTTAAGGATGTCTTGCAGTGGGATGGTGGATTTTAGGAACCGCTTGACAACCAGATTGAACACGTGAGCCATGCATGGCGCATGGCACAACCTTCCTTGACGCAGAGCAGACACCATGTTCTTTCCGTTGTCAGTCAACATGGTTCCGATTTTTAGTTTGCGCGGAGACAGCCATCTGTCGATTTCTCTGTTCATTACACTCAGCAGTTCCTCCCCTGTGTGA